>NW_027071936.1:12493526-13127092 GCF_038088225.1 Cyrtonyx montezumae | reverse complement strand
GTAGTGAGTGAAAAGTTAGGATAGCATGGGGGAATAGGTTCCCTAGTTGCTTTTCAGATATGTAAACACTACAGCAGAGAAAGAGAGACAGTGCTTTGTTGCCCAGAAGCATGTACTGCAGCCTCCACCTCTCACAAGCTGTGGCTTCTCCAGGCTTTTCCATTCTTTTCGCAGCAAAGTACTCTTGTTCACCCACCCGTTCTTCACATGACACATCGTTCTCTGCTCTCATGTAAAAGCAAACAGTTCAGGAACAACAGAAATACACTTTTTGTCACGTTTATCTGTCACGTTCAAAGGAACCACTGCGCTCACCCAGCTTCCGCAGAAACCTGGCTGGCCCTTCCAGATGAACAAAAGCAAACAGGGAAAAATAAAGTATGACCAAAAATCTTACAGTTTAATCTCAGGTCAAAGGAAAGACTCTTTTAGGTCTTGCTTGGAATAGCTGGTTTTGAATGAGAACCAGTTCACTACAGAAGAAATTAAAGTGTACCTGTTTTTCTGTGGCAGGCTCAGGGCTGTGCAGTTGTTCAGATCCACCATAAGCTGAAGTTTAGTGACTTATTCTGGAGCTGGAATGATAGGCCTTGGTACTGTCTCTGTGCAGGTGATTAGAATGGGTAGGCTGTAAATACAGATTTTGTTTTAAAAAGATGTTTTCTATTGTAATCGCTTGGATTTTGAGTCATGGCTGGCATAAAAGAATCCTTAAATAACATCATATCCTGTCTCTTAAACTGTTCAATTATATTTTCTGTAATAATGTTTAGGCAAATAATGTGGCTCTTGTGTCTGCTTTTTCATTTTCCCTGGGATCAGACGCTCTTAAGCTTGGCAGGTCTGATGAACTTTGTTTGCATATACCAGGTAAAGCCAGTAAACGAGTGCCATTAAGAGGATCCCTCATCTCTGAAACCATATTTTTTATATCACATTATCTTTTATGTTATTACTCAGTAAAATTAGCAGAACAAAATAAGCCCATTGAAATCATCCTCTATTTTTCTTTACCAATTTGGGTAAACATTAGTCCGTGCTGATTGTCCTTCAGAACAAGGAAGATTGAAGAGTGAAATACATGTAGATTATGAGAAATGTGAAAATGAACCTGCTCTGCATCATTGGAAGCTATTCTTGTAGCCAGTCAAATGTCAGCAAACCCCTGAAGCTTGTACCTGCTGAAGAGTTGGGCTTATAATAAACAAAAGGATTTTTTTTTTGGAGTCCCACAACTGTATTTTGAATTATAATGTTTGTGATAACACCAGCCTACAGTTCCAAATTTCCTGCCAGGGAACACAATGTGAACAAAGTGCTTTACGTTATGTTAAAAAAAAAAAAAAAAAAAAAAAAAAAGATAGTCAGCTGTATTGCGGTAGACTCCTACAATAGCAGCTTAATCCTGGCTTTTTATTTTTATTATAAAGCCCCATCCCATATGAATGAGCTGTTTTTTAACATGTCAGACTGCAAAAAACAAACTGTAATTCAGGAAGCGCCTTTGGCTCCTCTTCACTTCAGCTTTCCTTTAGTTCCCGCGTCCTCCATCAGCACACAAACTTTATAACACTCTAATGAGTACTTGGAAGGCCAATTCCTGTCACTAGGGCAGTGGGATCATTTGATACTTGTAGCTCTCTGTCAACAAAACATATAAAGAGCTAACGATAGATATTTTTCTGTTTGTTGATGAAGCAGCAATAGCACATTACATACAGATGAAGCTCTGAACTCTGGCTCCCTGCACCCTCAGTCAGAAGGCACAAATGCAGCCCAGAGGGAAAGAAAATCCTCTGGCAAGTAAAGGAGCATATGACCGTGCATCCTTACGACAGTGTGCTGGGCAGGTGATGGAACAGTCATTTTTTGGTCCTGCCAGATTAGTACTGCAGTGGTAGAAATGAATTTTTGGGAGTAAGGGATGAGAAAGCGTCAGAGAAGCCGATGCCCTGGGCGACCAATAGGATGTTTTCATGTTGTTGTCATTGCAGCAGGCATAAGGCTTTTTAAGTAAAATTTAAGTAATAGCTGCAATTTCTGTACTAGGGTTCTTACTCTACTGTAGACTCTACATTTTTGTCAGTGTTTTGCACTCAACTTTCACTTTGTCTTTGTATTCCAGTACCACGGGGCTGGTGCCATGCTCTGCCACACCTACCACTTTTGGGGACCTGAGGGCAGCCAATGGCCAGGGGCAGCAGCGCCGCCGCATTACATCTGTGCAGCCACCCACGGGCCTTCAGGAATGGCTGAAAATGTTTCAGGTAACCAGCACTCAAAGAAAGCAGCTTGCCTCCATGATCGAAGCGAAGGGCTGCTTCAGTGGAGGCATTCCACCCTATGTATCCCACAGTGTTCCCAGCACTGATTTAGTGTACTGTTGAAAAGGCAAATGGACATCAACTTCAAGGAAACACAGCTGCCCGTTTTAGCTAGTTACTGTAGAAACTCACAAAAAATACTGCTTTCTCTGGTTTCTTAATAAAATAACCCATACCGTTTGATGCTTTCACATTTTCTGCAAATTCAGTCCAGCACGTTATGGCTGCCTCCATGGCCTCGAGCTAACTGGAGACATTTTCACTGGGAGACTGGCAAGCGGGAGCACGTTGTTTGCCTCAGTGTAGGTACAGCACTAAATTTATCCCAAGTCTAGTGTCTTCTAAGAATAGAAAGAAATGTTTAGGAAAAATAGATGAAATGGAAACTCGGTGTGTATTTTTCAGATGTTCGAGTACTGAACACAGTGTCAGCTGGTACGCTCATGCACATTGAGAACAGGGTGAAAAGAGGCTTTCTGTGTCTTTCCAACAGCCTTCAACATTGCCTAAAACAGAACGTGACCGAAAAGCAGAAAAACCAAAACCCAGTGGTGTGAGGGACACTTGCACGGTGGAAGCTGACACCTAGGTGACACCAAATTGGGAGCAGCTGGGCCAATTCAGTGTGCATTAACACAGGCACACCTAGGGGCAGGGCGGTGCTCCTGGAGCACTCACAGCTCTTTGCTGTGCAGTTGTGCGGTGTGTTCTTAAGGAGGGATGGCTCCCAGTCACTGATTTGAGAAACAGAAATATTACTCCTCCCAATCTTGATTCATAAACTGTTACTTCTAAAAATGTTTTCAGAAGGAATAAGTAACTAATACAGGCATAGTTTCAGTTGTGCTAACAGACGTTTCCAAAGATAGAACAACGTTGTAGATACAGTAGCGAGCATACAATTTTGCAGGCGGGAGCGTGCTTTTGGCTTGATTCATGCTGCCACATAGCACCATTGATCTCAATCACTGTCACCACTGAGCATTAAAATAATAATGGAGAACTCCTTTCCTTCTTTATTTTCACACATTTATGATCTGCATAAAACAGTGGAAGTTTGGAATTAAGATGATCTTGTACACATCATTCCGTGTTGTAGAAATACTCACGTGTAATTGAAATACTGCGTCTTTTTAAAGATTGTCCATAGGAATGTGTCATTTTAACCCTTAAAAATCATGTTTGAATGGAACTCCATATAGATGATACTTAATATAATGCTGTGTCATATTTTAATATGCTCTTAAAGCTTTTAAGCTAAGGAAAAGCTGTTTTGTTACATGCAGAACATAATGTGCATTTTCTCAGATGAGATCAACAGTTATCAGTAGCTGCTTGTTAAAGAAATAATGAAAGGCTGAAACGTTTGAGAGCGAGATGTGTGCGTGGCAGTAAGAGCAGTGCTTCTTGCTGTTTAGTCAGCGCCGGGAAAAGTCTGTAAGCCCATGGAAAGTCTGCCTGTAATTGGGTTCTTGTGATCTTTGGCTTTGTAATGGAGGAACGATGCTCTCCATCAAGTGAATAATTAGATATTTTTGGTTTTGGAAAATACTTCCTGACTGTAGTAATGCCTAAGTTTTGATCTGGACTCCCGAGAGAAAGAGGTCTCTCCTTAATAACCAAGGATCATCTAGTAGTATTCAGTGATAGTAGCTGCTCTTATGATGGTTTGTGTTGCATTCACAAAGGGAGGCCTTTACTTTAGAACCCGAAGCCTTTAGAGTCACGTAGCTGCATTTTGGTGTTAAACTTCCTTGGCTCGTGCCAAGCACCCTCATTTTCCATGTTTTTATTTTCTGCATAAATTTTATGAAGGAAGTGAGTCTTACCTGTTGAATGATGAAAGCGTGGTCTCCAAGTCAGGGGAGGCAGCTCTGCCCAGAGGGAAGAATCAGGTGGCATGTGTAGCACCGTTCTCGCAATGCTAAGCTTTTATGGTTCAGAAATGGAACATGGGAGGCCTTTCTTCTTTATGTACTTTATGCTTCCAACGCCTGTTTAATAACCCTATCATATTTTATGTGAAAATATATTTCCAATTAATTTTAAAGCTAAGTTTCCAGGGGCACATTAGCTGGACATATGTCCTGTTTTAAAGAAGAACCAAACTTTGGCATGGAAGCCAGCAGTAAGCAGGGATTCTCAGTTACTTGGAGGTCCCTGGCCTGTATGTTGACATCTGGTCCCATTCTTTTATTAAATTCTTTGGGGAAGAGGTGTGGGGAGGTTAAATGTAAAAGCAAAAGAATTCAAATACTAAGCAAACAAGATGTCCTCTAAGTTTGTGGGTTATAAAATTTATTTTTATACATGACTGCTGCTGTTATGTTTTGTAGTTGAACTAAGCCTTTTATTTTGAGAATGACAAAAGCTAATGCAGAAAGGAGAAACAGTTGGAGGTGTGCTTGCACTTTCCCTTTAAAAATGAAGATGTATATTGATTTCAGTGAAATGTTAGTCTGGGAACAGAAACAGAAAAGCATTTTGATAGGTTAGAGCCATTTAATTTCTTAAAGGCCCATTTATTTTTCTGTTTTGCACTGGCTCTTCGCTTCTGGTCTTTTTAATATCCACTACAGGATTTTTATAAACTTGGTGACCAAGTGTGTCATTACAGGATTTCTTCTTTTACAATGAACAGGACACCTTTTTAAGTCACCAGGTTGCTTGTGATGAGGAAGATGAGCTGCGTGCTAAATTCAGTCAGAGACAGTTCTGCTTTAAATCTTGAATTCTGTTTTTTTCTCTTCACTATTCCTATGTCACATGTTTGCAATGTTAGGTAAATAGATAAAAAAATCGAGTTTTCTGGAAATATCTTGGGGCAAATGTTGCGGAGTTGAAGTCGTTCCATAGGCATAAGTACAGGCAGTGGCTTTGAGTAACTAGTGAAGGCTATTGTTTACCTCAGGTTGGGAGCATTGTTTTTTGTGTGGTTTCAGCAGTGCCCAGATTCTCTTGCCATGGTTGACTCACCATAGTACTGTTTCCTTCCTTCATGGGAAGAGTTGGCTGAGTCACTGCAATGCACATTGCTTTGCATTTTTGACTTTGTACTCTTCCAGAGACACTTCTGAATGCTTAAGTGCATGGGGCCGAGTAGCCCACCTCTTAGATAAAGCAGGCAGTGAAGATGATATCATCGCCAGCATTACGGCATCTTCTCCATTACGGTTACAAGTTCAAGGTCTTGGTGTTGACGTGCTGAATGGGAAGGACCCACTCTGCAGCAGCCTGCTGCTTTGGGCTGTTTCACCAGTACCAGTTTTGGTGGGAGCAGCAGTGGGGATTGCAGCAGAGATCCCGTTTGTCCCTGCTCATACCCCTTCAGCTCAGGTGGCAGAGCAGTTCTGGCACATACAAGCCAGGTTCCCTTTGCAAGAAGCTCTGGGTGAAGCAATGTCAGCCTGCAGCAGGGACAGCTGTCACTGCTCCTCCAGGAGCAGGCGTGTATGGGAGGACCTTCAGCCTGGCTCAGCTTCAGTCACCCCCTGCCCCGGGACCCCCTGTAGCGACAGACTGCTCACTGGTGCAGCCTTACCTTCCAGGGAATTTTGCTCACGTGCTTTGCTCCGATGCCAGGATCACCTTTGAGCTGGCAGGAGCTCAGTAACTAGCCTGAGCTGAGCTGAGTGGCGGCAGGACACGGAACAACCCTTTCTGCAAGTCTGTGTGAAACAGCACGGCTCCGTTAGCAGGACGCAGCTGCGAAGAATAGCGCTCTGAAATTGTACTGCAGCGTAACATGTTTAAAATAGGCGTCCTTAAGTTACCTAGAACGGAAAAAGATCTAATTGCTGCAAACTGTAATTGTGCAAACTGGAGTTAACAGGTTGGTGCTGTGTGACAGAAGAGCATCGCTCACAGCAGAGGCACAGAAACAGGAGGAGATGGTGAAAGGATAAGTGGCGAGTCATGCAGGCAGGATGAGGTGGAAGTAGTAGGAGCAGCAGAGATGTTTATGTTGATATCAAGCTGTTTTGTATGCCTGATAGACAGGAAAGAGGGTTAAGCACAAGAGGACAGGGGAAGATGAAGGGCCATTGTTCAGGTAGGCAGTGCTGTGGCTGCAGTAGCTGCGTGCTGAGTAAGGGATGTTTTGAGCAGCTAGAAGGCCAGGGAGAAGGAACTGGACCTCTTGGGGATCTGAGGGAAAGAGGGGACTCATTGTTTGGGAACCTCAAGTCCTCAGCTCCCCAGGATCAGCAGTTCCTGCCCCAGGGGTACATGAAGAAATTGAATATATCAAGCTTTGGGGTCCAGAAAGGCCAATTTCCTAGTCTTGCCTTCTCTAACAAAGCAGTTGTGTTCATCTGGCACGCTTACTCTATCAAAACCTTCTATGCCAAACTACCCTCAGAGATTCCTTACTGACTGTGGCTGGGAGTCTCTTTGTTTATGTGACAGAGTAAGGGGACGGTGTCCCAGAGAAAATAATTTTTAGCAGCTGATAGCTCGAGAACAGCCTTAGGTAGCTGCCTGCAGCCACCCCACAATGATGACTGGACAGATGAAAGCGGGTGCCGCTTGTATTCATTAGTGTCTCTTTCCCCTTCTTGTATTTTCTCTGTTCTCTTTTCTGTGCAGCTCTGCATTGCATTTTAAAAATAGAAACTTAGGAGAATTACAGATTAAGAGAGTGCACAGGGAAATTATTTATGTGTTCACAACTGCCATCCATGCTTGCCACAGCAATATGCAGTGCTATTCAGGTTGAAGAGTGGGCTGACCTTGGAAACTTCAGAGTATGACAAGGCAGCACAGGTATTGTTTTTCCTTTTAGTTCTCCTAAATTCAAGCACAGTTGACAGCTAAGATGAAGGATTCCAACTGTTTCTACCTAAAGGCAGCTAAGTTTGAGGTTGCTGAAACAAACAACGGTTGGAAAGTTGGTGAGGTAAACAGCTCTTCAGTGCATCATGTATGGAGAACTGCTCCATGAAGCAAATGTTGCTGCTGAAAGAAACTTCACTCAAGTGTAGCACTGCAGAGACCAGAGTTAACTGTTAGTTCCAGAAAGCAGGAATTTACAGCGTGAGTAGTAAGAGTGCTCAGATACATGGCAGATTAGTACAGAAATCTTAATTCTAAGGTATCTTGCCCTTTATTTTTTTTTTTAAATTTCAGTTACCATAACTGCCATATAATTTCCATGCGTTAATTTACTTGCAAATGTCACTCTAGAAGACGTTGAAGAATGTGAATGTGCTCTGAAAAACTGATGTCTCATTTTTCCTCCTCTCTGAGGCTTTGTTCATGCTCCAATTCTGTTGCTAAATCAGTTATTGGTGGCTGTTGTTTAGATTTTTTTTCCCTGTAGAAATGATTTTTTCCTTAAATTATTTTCACATAACAAATCTAAACTCTATGATGAGCACAGATGAGTTTGAGGCATGCTTTTCAGATGTGCAGTGTGTTCAGTTGCTGTTGTTTTTTCTACGATCCACTGTGCTCTCAGATGAGTGCCTTATTAAAATCTGCAGATTTTATGGCACCCATTAGTCAAAATGCGAAGTAAGAAAATTACCAGCCAGAATTCCCTGTTTGCTCAAGTGTAAATTGATACCTACAAATATGTGTTTCTTTATAGCTGGGATTCTGAAATACAGCGTTGTCACAGAGGGACAGAGCATAATAACAAGCAGGCAGTGGATTTCTAGAGAAAGTTCCTTTCCTTTCTTCTCATTCCATTCCAAGTCTTCGGTCTATCAGACGATACATTAAGGATAAAAGTTACCTCACTTGAATGTACAATGGAGAAAGAACAAATTTTGTTTCAACCCCTTTGTAGTCCGTAATATGTGCGTATATTTCATCAACTTCAAAAGAAGCTTAATTATTTTAATTATTATTATTAAATATTATTATCTATTTAATTGCTAATCTGTATGTGTGTGTATAACAAATTCTTTCGTAGCTTAAGAATCAGCGTAGTAATTTTGAATATTGTGTTGATTAACGTCTCATTTTTGCGTAATTTACATGAGCGTTTCTCTTGCTGGCTTTCATATGCTTGTACATAGGTTGATGAGGAAACTTGACTCGCGTTTTTGGCAAAGCAGTGGCACTTACTCTAATACAGACTGAGCTTGTTGGTTTTGTTTGTTCTTGCAGAGCTGGAGTGGACCAGAGAAATTACTTGCTTTAGATGAACTCATTGACAGTTGTGAACCAACACAAGTGAAACACATGATGCAAGTGATAGAGCCCCAGTTTCAAAGAGACTTCATTTCCTTGCTCCCAAAAGAGGTGAGAAATACACGTTCAAATTGCACACGTTAAATACTTCCTTGCTCATTGTGGTGTTCATTTTTGCCAACATAGTGATGTAAACTGATGTTAAAAAGGTCCCTAAGTTTCAATGTACTGCCATAACATAGTAATCGTTATCTCAGATTAATACACCTTTATGTTTTGGTTGGAATTCAGGTACCTGGCAATATGGATGACTCAAACAAAATCCCAATAGCTTTCAAGTATCTCTGTATCTTAAATAGGGTGATCTTGTTTTTATATTGAAAACTAGTTCTTTCTGAGCATGCACACAAAAAAATTTCCTCCAGCTGCATGACCTTTCTGCGCTGTATTCTGAGAGTATAAGCATTCCCATTTAATGCTTTAAGTAGTATGCTTTTTTTGTGTGAATATAATTTCTTAAAATTTATTGAAACAAACCAAGTCCTAAAGTCTACATCAATAAACCCCACCAAATGTAAGCTCAGAAAAGCCCTTCTTGCTAAGGATAAAGCCAAGCCCTAATTAACGAGATGTATTGCAGTAAATCCTTTTCTGCAAATCAGATCATGCTGTATCAGGTTAAAGAGAAGCAAAGACTTAAGATTTGAGTGTGTGTGATTTTCAACTGTAAGTAAGTAAATGTTGTCTCTAGCAGAGTAATTCTTGACGTTCTCACAACTGGAATACGGGGTTTGAGATGAAAGATTATCAAGCCATTGTGCTGCAGTTGTTGAATGTATGCATTTGAGTACATTTGGAAATGATACTTCTGCCACTAATTGATTCCAGTGAATGGGAACTTGTTTTGTTGACTGGAGTGAGGAGGAAGTGTGTTGTCTTTTGCCAGAGCTACTGTGTTCTGTTTGCCATGTGAACATTTTCACGAGGGTTGATGTACGTACATCTTTGTTTACTGACAGATTTGAAAAAAGTCCTTCATAGGTATTCTGGTGCTGGCATTTGCTTACTGTTTAGTGGGCTAAACATTTACTGTGGAGATTGTTCTGTATCCATTTACTGTGGAGACTGTTCTGTATCTCGCGTTCTTGGTATTCTTTCTGATGCGTATTCTATTTTTGTAAACTTAGTTGTGAATGACCCTTCCTTCCATCTATATACTGTCATATCTTCATGGACTAGGAAATGTCACAGCCTTCCCTCGGGTTTTACTGTTTAGCATTTATAAGTGTGGGAAGTGCTGTATATGATGAATGTTAACATAGTACACATAAGTATGTGGATAAGCACTCTGTGTGCTAGCCTTCTTCACTTATGTAGAGGACGTTGGGGAAAGAGAAAGGTTTAATAGGACCACTGCAGTGCTGCAGTGTTTGTACAGAGGCCGCCCAGAGCAGCAGAGGAAGGAATCAAGAGGTTAGACTTGGAGGCAACAGAGGACATTTTGTCACTTCTGCACCTGCTGCATCTGGAAATGTACTAATTGATGGCAGTAAGTCACAGATGAATTGTCTTTCTTTCCGTGACATAGCCCCCGAGACTTTAGTGATGTAATAACACTGTAATTAATGATCTTGCTGTTATTTCAGTTTTAGCAGTTCCTTTACAGAAAGGATATGCTGTTTAGCTGTAAAATAAACAGCTAAATAGCTGTGTTCCTTATCTAAGTTGTTTCTTGACTCCACTGTAAGATATTTGTCTTTATTTTTAGTGGTCATTCTTGTTTCTTGAAACTGTAATATTGCCAAGTGCTTAGTTGTATGAAAGGCTGACTTGGCCCTGGAAGCTGGCTTAAATAATTTTTGCCTTCTAACCCCAGTTGCTGTCACCAAAATTAACCAAAAATTCTCCGTGAAGCAGTCTATGTATCCTCTCCATTTTGAAGATAGTCTAAGTCAGACCTGTTCAGTGACTCTGTCCCCTGATACTGGCTTCAGTGGGGGGTGATGAGTAAGTTGCGGGGAGGAATAATGTGGTAGGGTCAGTAATGCTTTAAGCAGGCTTCCCTACCACTGCCAGCATCCTGTGAAAGCACGCTCTCTTGAGCTGTCATTCTGCATTAACATCGATAGGTAGCTCCGGCATTGTTGTATGTACTGCAGTGATTCTATTACCTAACCAGGATATGAAGCTGATTTGGGCAGGAGGCCTCTCCTTCAAAAATGTTTTCAGCAATAGAAAGACAGTAACTTAATACCTGGATAACCAAGAAAATGTTTGCCTTCATCCTGAGGAAATCTGCAGTCAAACAATTAATCCGAAATGAATATTTGTTTTCTTACAGAGCAATTAGAAATAATTATTGAAATGGTTTGCGAAAGTCAAGTCTAGAAATCAACAGATTAGGAGTGCTCCTGAAATCAGCCAAAGAAATTGTATTGGTGCCATGGAATGGTAGGAGAGAAAGAGAGATGCAGCTTATGGTTGGGTATTCTTAACGCTGCAGAAGGAAGCAGGCCTGAGTACAGCTGAGTCAAGGTCAGCTCTCGGCGACCTGAAGCTGTCTCGTAACTAGCTCTGTGAACTGAGACAAAGGGCCTTCATCTTTGGTACACTGCTAATCCTAAAGTCAACTGTGAGCTGTGTTGACCCTTGATGACTATTTAGCCAAATATAGTCTAAAATAAATGTCACCCATATGTAAGCTGTTTTAAAATCAGTTGGCTCACAGATTTTAATTAACACTATCTTAGCAAATGTCCATAGCCACGCAGATAGGACAAGTGATATTTAAACAAACTCTTCTGTCAGTTGAGGAGCATCCAACAAAAAAGGAAAGGATCTGTTTCGTGTTTTGAGCCTTGCTGCGTGCAAGGCCATCTATCTGATGTGTTTTAGGAAATACGTGTTGTAAATAATGTTACCCATCAGGAGTTAAGACCAAGTCTAAAAGGACAAGGTTTGGTGGTTGTTTTTGTGTCAGAGAGCCTTACAGCAAATGCTAAATTCTGGCTCCACAAATGAGCAGGGACAGAAAAATCATTCCTCAGCTTTACGGCCTGGGATGGATGTGGGATCTAGTGAGCAAGTTAAGGCGCAGATCCAGCCAGTGTGGAGTCCTACATGCTCAATGTGAGCTGCAGGTGATGACTTGACAACAAGGTGTGTAATTGCAGTCAGAATGCCAAGAGCCCTAACGTACTGAATTTGTATTTCCTGCTCAGATACCGGCTGGGATAGATTAATAGAAGTAAACGTTTCTCACATAGTAAGGTTAAAAATCTGCTGAGGTCAACAGCCTACAGTTACAACTTCCTTAGCAAATTTCAGTCTACGGTTCTTTGAAAGGCAGACTGTATTTATACACAATGAAACCCCAGTTAAAAATTCAATACAGAAATGCTAAGCACAAAAAGGTATGTCAAGCAGCAGTAAATGTGGATGATCCGATTTTCCTGACAACTTTTGCATCCCTGTATTGACAGAGATCCCGCTATTTCTAAATGTAAGTAGTTCAGCATATCACTTTTTATTCATGTTGCTCTTTCTGTGGAGGCTTTAGTCATGGAAGTCACTTTCCCACCTCTTCTACTTTCATTTTCAATGACTGGAGAAATGCATTGTTGCTGCTCGGTGGAAAAGCTGTAGTCATTCATCCAGGATACCCTTAAGGATATCCATCACCGTATTTCGGTTTGTATTTTAGATGCCTCTGTCCCTTTTTAAGGCTCCAGGCCTTCTGAAGCTATTTCTGGAGTTTTGGGGGAGTTATCGTGGTCATTATGTGGCTTTGCTCATGTCAGCTGAGATCTGAGTTCTCCCAATAACATTTAACATTGTCACACAGAATAGTGAAATTCAACTTCAGTTCACCTTAGGGCAGCACACTGGGATTTCCCTTGGTGTTTTTTTTTCTGGTAACAAACACAGAGCGTAGTATCAGGTACGTATTTCTGTCCTTTTGCATCCAAGTGCCCCAAACTCCCCATAGCAGCACTTAAGTGTACGCTTGCATTCTAATCAGAACTTGAGCAATGTGATTACTGGATTTTCTGCAGCTGCAGAGCACTTTTGAACTCGAGGACAAATAGCATTTACATTTTCTCTATTTGAGCTTACGGTGTGATGTTTTTCCATCACAGCATCCTCAATTTGTTCACACAGTGAGTGTGGTGGTATTTTCTGGTTAAACTCTCAGAACAACTTCTATTAGATAAAATATCACAGGCATAATTATTTTAGTACATCAGGCAACGGTTCAAAGTAACACGGATGACATTTTGAAAAAGCATAATAGCCAGTGATTTCAGCTGACATCCAGTCTCTTGCAAATAATATACATTTTTGATGTGAGCTATATGGATTTAGTTATTTAAGGTGATTGCTGTACTTCTCCATGTGCCCACTGGAACAAGCTGTAGCTCTGTTAAGTTTCTGAGGTCATTTAATAATTCATTGTTTCAATTTTCTGTATTTCAGCCTCTGATGTGTGATAATGCTTGGAGTTGCTTCGCTTTTCCTTTCAAAAGCAATTCAGAAACCTCCCTTCCTTTTGTTGCAGCTGGCACTGTACGTGCTGTCATTCCTGGAACCCAGGGACCTTCTGCAGGCAGCCCAGACGTGCCGTTACTGGAGGATTTTGGCTGAAGATAATCTTCTCTGGAGGGAGAAATGCAAAGAGGAAGGTAAGGCTGAGCAAAAAGATGAATGCAGTGGTCAAAGTTTTGCTGTCAAAAAGTGCAGCTCATTTACATAATAAGCTTAAAGTTTTATGAAGGGAATTTGGGTGACTTTAAATTTACTGCTAGGGATGCTTTGCGCTACGTGGTGCATAAAAGAAGGAAGCAGGAATAATCTGTGGAGTACTAGAAATGAAGCTAGACTTAAGCTTGAACATCCTGTGCATAAGGTATAACAGGTGTACATTTTGAAATGCACTGATTTTTCCTGGTTGAGGACTGTTTTTTATTCAAAATACAGCCAGAGCAAATAAGAGCTGTGATGAGCATTGCCTTGCGGGGGGAAAACCTGCAGTGGTTGGGTAGAATGTGCACTGTGATTTCATGCCAGTTGTGGGAAAATTAACAGAGAATAATTAACAGTTTCATATTGTAGGAGAAGGTAGAAATGGATTACTCAGGGAAGGGACGCGTTCTGTAAGCCATGTTGGTATCTCTGCCTCCCACACAGTCAAGAAGGTAGGATGGTTCAGCAGTAATGCAAATGGGCAATAGAAGACTCCCAGGGAAAATAAGTGCTTTTATGAAAATAAGAAAAATGTAAACTTTTTAAGCAGAAGTATGTGGCTGAGCAGTCAGGGAGGCTGAGCACACGCTTGCAACCTCAGAGCAGTGTTTTTGTTGGACACCCGCTAACACTGGTACTGTCCAGTCTGCCTCAGCACAGAGACAAGAATGTGGGGAGAGGTCTATGCAAAGGCTTTAAAAATGATGACAGTGCGAATGTAGCCAGCTATTTTTAAAGGCCCCTAAATTAATGAGTTGTTCTTCTGCAGTCCAACCTCATAAATCTTATCTAAAGATTCTCCTTTTACAAATTTCAGCGAAAAATGCACTGAGAGGATGGAATGAGGAAAAAAGGAAAACAGTGAGGGCTGTTAAGTCTACGTTTGGAGCTGAGAATTTAGAAATAAATGTGGCTAGGCACGAGAGCACTGGTTAAACAGGAATGGAGGCTATTCAGACTTGGTGAGGTGCACAGTAATGTAACAGCTCACTTAATTCGAGATTTTCAGATAGAAACATGGGAAAAAGGGCTAAAAGCAGAAGAGTGAAATCCATGTACTGGCAACAGTCATGAGTCAGGCGAGTAATGAGATGCAGCGGAGAAAGAGGAGAAGTGTGTAGAGAAGACGGATAGGTGAGAAAGAAAATTGGCCAAAAAAACCCCAAACAGACAACAAAGACACAAAATGCAGTAAAAAATACAAAACAAAGCACTGATTCTTAAATGTCAATTTAGACAGGGTGCAACTCGACCTAAACTGAAGCCAGGTAAGGACAGAGCTTTTTGAAAAAAATAAGAAGTGAAGAGTTCAAGAGTCACAGGGTGCTTAAAGGTAATGAAGATGCACAATCAGGAGGATTTTTTGAGGGGTTTCAGAATGGGAGTATGAATGGCTGTGGATGATAGTCAGGTGAAAAGGCAATATTCTGCTACGTTTCCTCAGAATAAGGAATCTGAAAGCAAGCAAGTAGATTGCTGGCAAGGGGTGATGAAAATGAGCATCTTCAGCCACATGATTACAGTAATGATTACGCTTGGAAGCCAGGAAATATGGCAGTACAGAGAGCTGAGGAGCAGGGTGGTGTCACTGACACAAAAAGCAAATGCTGGCATGGAGAAGATGAGCAGAACTGTCTGTCAGGAGGTTGTTATGTAGATGCTGTATTTAATTTCAAAGAGCACTGTAAGGTTTGGGAGGGAGAAAGGCCATTACATTGAGGGTGAACTCATCGCTCCCTCCTGTCCCCACCCCCTTTTTTGTTTTTTATATCCATGTTAGGGATTGATGAACCGTTACATATCAAAAGGAGGAAAGTAATAAAACCAGGCTTTATACATAGTCCATGGAAAAGCGCGTATATCAGACAGCACAGAATTGATACCAACTGGCGGCGAGGAGAACTCAAATCGCCTAAGGTACGTTTCTGGGCTGTGCGCGGGGTGCCGTGAACTAAGTAGGATCTGCTCGGGTTATTTTTTTCCTAGGCTGACAAGTCAACCTAGCCATGCACAAAAGGCAGCATGCTGTGTTGTTACAGAAAGAAAATCATTTGTCTGTTAGCTTAGCATGTTTTTACATTAATTTCTGAGCACCACATTAGGAAATTCAAACATAATGTTTTATATAGTGATACTCTTCTGATACTCTTCTGCTGCTGCTTTAAAAAATTCTGTAGAATCTGGTGAATGGCTGTGCACGTGGCAGTCCTTGTGAGGGAGACTGATAACCCCAGAGACTTGATTGGGAAGACTTATATTTAAACATATGCAGTTGTAGTAGAGCTGGGCCACGTATCAACACAAAAAATATCCCACAAGTATTCTGCGATCACTGCGTGCATTATTTAAAGATATTCTTATAAATTGTGCAACAGGAGACAAGATTTTTTTTTAAACATTGAAATATTTAATGATATCGATTTCATATTCTCATTATGGCTATTCCAATAGAAAGATATGAAGCGATACCTGCAGCCCATTTTCAAATAAATTAACAGCTGTCTAATCAAACCCAGTACTGAGCTAGCAGTCAGAACCATGAAGGAAAAACATATTCATATCCTTTTAGCCCCTTTCCTTGTCCTCTTGATTCCTGTGCAACAAAACAATAGAGCAGAAGGATTCCTGTGAAAAACCTATGGGTATATCCTGCTGTTTATTTGGCCGTGACTTATGTATGTGTGCAGCAGTGGCTGTGTGTTGCTTGCCTTGATGTGCCACATCAAGTTATCTCGGAATTATTATTAAAATTACAGCCTCGGGCATTAGCCAAATGCCCATTTCATTTCGATGAACATCTTGAGGAATGCTCAAATACCTTACATAAAGGCATTCCTTGTTCCTTCTCTTTCTCTGTATTCTGATAACTTTTTTGGTATTTTAGTGTTTTAGTATTTATATTAAATTTACTAACAATTAAGTTTATATTATATTCAGTATAATCCCTATTGTTTGTATTTAGTTTAGTTTACGGTTCATAGTTTCTGACTTTGGTGCAGCTTGGCATTTAATAGATTACAGTGCTTGGTTGGAAAGGAAAAAAATTGGCATGTTTGGTCTTGACCATAAAAATAGAAATATACAGTAAATAAAACAATGCCATCGCTTTTGATCAAGAGTCGTGAAGTTGAAACGTATCTTAAAAAATGAAAATCTGAGGAGGGAAAAAGAAAATTAAGAACTAAAGAGAGGGAGTAAGTGCAGAGCAGTTGAGCAACATCCAGGAACTAATTTTCCCTACTTTTGTTACTGATTTATCTTGGTACTTGTAGGAGGTTTAAAATCTCCATGGTGTGCTTGGCAAGCAGTGCAGCATTATTCCATGGAAGAAGGAAGATACTTTCTTTGGTCCCAGCTGGCAGTAAATGAGACTTGACACACAGGATTAAGGGGCTGTATTATTTCAGAAACAACGCTAGCATTTTATAATTTATGAATCAGAATAGCGCTTTGTTTCTTCTGCTTATCTCTAATCTCCCGAGTTCAGTTGTGAGCGTACGTTTTTGTGTTCTTCGCTGACAGGTGCTCAAAGGCCATGATGATCACGTGATCACATGCCTTCAGTTCTGCGGGAACCGAATAGTGAGCGGCTCTGACGACAATACGTTAAAAGTGTGGTCAGCAGTTACGGGCAAGGTAAGCTGATGACACGGCTGCATTTCTTAGGAAGCAGGCTGCCAGTCAGCACTTGGACACGGGTTGAAAATAGTGCTGTTTTGTCTGACGACACCCAGTGTGGTCTTTGGGGCTGCCTGGTGAAAGATTCACAGGAATGAACAGCAGACATTTGGGTCATCTTCTCCTGCGCAGAGACTGGTTCAAAGAAGTCACCTTGATGTGAAATTACAATGCTGCTCGTGTTACCGCTGGCATATATCCTTGTTCTCTTGGCAATTCTTCTATTCTCGTGGAGTCATTTGTGACACGGATTCTAAAGAATTTGGACAGATACGTTGCTTTATCTTCCTTAAAGCTTAATTTAGCCTAGTTTTACTCCTCTAGATCTCACTTGTCTCCTATCATTCTTTCTGTTGTTTTTAAGTTATTGAAATGGTGCGTTGATTTTACTGGCTCTGTTTTCAAATACAGTTTGTTTTTCATTCTAAGCTGCTATACTGCTGAGCCACAGGAAAAAAAAAAGTGTAACTTGCTTGAGGTTTAAATATTTCCTATTAAATTAGATCCAGCTCAGGCAGGAATTTAATAAGCTTCAATAATTTAATTTCGGCTTAGAGAAGCAAAACAATATGTGCAATCAAAAAGACAGTACTGAGCATTTCGCTCATGTTAGAACATCACAGCTACTCAGCAGACAGCTCCATATAGCTGTAGAAAAGGCCATGGGGCAATAGTATTCTTTCCCATCTAAACTAGTACCGTATAGATTTGTGTGGTTTTAATGATACAGTTATTTGAGATTAACTTGCTTTTGAGATTATCTTGATGCTGTTTAAGTCTGAAGTGTAAAGCATTTGTCCTTGCATGCCTAATAATGCCTTGACAGGGTTGTAAATAGTACAGTGGGAAGGAATACAATCCAAAGTGATAGGCAGCCTCTGCCTACCTCTCCTGGCTTTCCTGCAACAAACTGCCTAAGGAAGGAACACATGGTAAATTTTTCATATTTTAACTGAAAAAGTGGGCTAAACTGAAATGAAAAATACTTGCTTTCTGCGCATGCGCTCCTCTCAGAATGTCCTTTTAAATACATAATGTTGATCACGGTGGCGTAACTTAGCAGTTGATGTTCAGTAATTTTTGTGAAAGTAACTCCAAGTCCTATTTATCCTAAACCTTAGAGGTAAATACTGTAGGTGAAAGGGCTTTGTCAGCCCTTACGCTTACCGGTAGTGAAGAATAAAATAAAAGGGACCAAGGAGGCTGTTTTTTGCAAATGAATAAGGTTAAATAATCCCCTTGGCATATGTAAAGCCCAGAATAAGGAGTTTTTGTTTGTACCGCTTTAGAGGATGATTTCTTAACATATGAACAAATCAGTGTAAACTTTAAAAATAGAAATAAAAAAGTTGGGGAGCTGTAAAAGTGCAAAGCAGTTACAAAAATAAAAGGTGGAATTGCTATGAGTGAATTAAGTTAGGAACCAGGAATTGTAGAAAACTGGTAGAAAATAGGTATTAAAGAACTGGAAATGTGCAGAGAGCGGAAAAATAAGGAACTGAAGTATGTTTGTTAGAAGGGATATAACAATAGAAATCAGTGCAGTATCGATCGCTGATGCGGAAAGGACATTTGTTTGGAGAAAATCCATGTGATGGAAATACAGCACGCAGCAATGATAGAACATCTCAGGCAGAACTTAAAAGGGCGTTAGAAACAGCCACCAAAGCTGGGGCCTATTTCATTACAGCAGATTCAGACTGCTGCAGCATCTGTGTTCTAGGATTGGTTTCTCGAGCTACCTGTGGGGTAAAGTAGGTGGTTTTGTTTTGAAGAAAGCTAAAATGTATTAATATTTCTACTGAGTAAACTGGAAGATTGTTTTTTTTATGATGCCCTACTTAAAGAGGAGTCCTTTAACAGAAGGGTCGCAGATACTAATGCCACTTAGCAATTAGAGTACAGAAAAAGAGACCATCAAACTGTCTTGACCTCTTTTCTAACGCAGGTGCAGGTTGTGCTGATAAAAATAATCGTGCTGAAATAGATGGCTGTCTGCATTGCAAGACAGCATCCCATGGCACAACTAAAGAAAGTAGAGCAATGCAGAAATCAACATGGCACATAGTTAAATGGGTTAGAAAGTGGGTAATTAGCGAGATCATGTTATTAATGTAAATGCAGAATCTGTACGGAGTATCTTTCTAGAGGGGTCTTGCAAGGATCTGTTCTTGTCTGTACTAATTAGCACTTACTGCTGCTAGATGAAAATGCATATACAGTCATTACTCGTAAGGAATACAGACAGAGATGGAGACAAAACATTGTTAAGAGTGGGTGAGGTTTATAGAAGTAGGTGTGAGCAGTCGCTCTTCCTACATGGTGAAAAATGATGTCTCACCGTTAGTATGAAAGAAGGCCATCTGCGTAACGTGGGATTCGCTCCTGGGCAATGGTGACATCTGTAAAAGGTTTGCAAGGTAATTTCACAGTGTTGATGCTGTAGCTGCGGCTTACAGAATGTGCTGATTCTTGGATAAATAAGCAGAAAAATAAGGTAAGAGTACAGATTATAGATCGGTGGTAAAACTGCTAAGTGAACACTGTCTCCAATTCTAATGTTTATGCATATTGGAAGCCTGCAGTGACTCAGAAGAAACACCAAGATGAAGAGTCAAGGCTGCAAAGACAGAACTTTGCAAAGACAATCTGTCAGAAGCAAGATTATAGGGAAAGTTCCTTATAGTCCAAGTGCCTGCAGTGGAAAGAGAAACTTACTGGGCATTTTGTAGCAGCTGGCAATTTTTAGTTCAAGCACAGAGCAATCTCCAGGAATCTTCCGGCTCTTGCTCTGAGAGGCTGCTCTTACCTCCTCGATTAGTTTTTCTACAACTTGTGTTCAAGTCTGTCAAAACAATAACCAAGCCACACATTTCTTTTCAGTGCTTGAGAACATTAGTTGGACATACAGGTGGAGTCTGGTCATCACAGATGAGGGACAACATCATCATCAGCGGATCTACAGACCGCACTTTGAAAGTCTGGAATGCTGAGACTGGAGAATGCATACACACCCTGTACGGACACACCTCCACGGTGCGCTGCATGCATCTCCATGAGAAGAGGTAAGTCTTGGTCCAAAGCTACAGCCACAGTCTGGCTTTAATTGCATTCTGTTTGCTTGTTAAATTCCCGTGTCTAATCAGATGCATCCAAACAAAGATAGACCTAGGGAGGAGATGATTAATAGAAGCAAAAGTATAGGAGTACTAATTAAAGAACAGAAAACTAAGAGACAGGAACTCTACAAAGCTGTGTTTTACCATATTTCAAACCTCATTCTTCTTTACAGCTTGCTCCAGTCTACTGCACTGAATAGGTGGTTATCTTTTTCTAAGTGTTGCAGGCTTCTGCTCATTTTTGCAGAGTGATTTCAGTATCGTTGGTGCGGTGTTTCCTTAAAATTCTAACTGACTGTATCATAATTTCTGCCATAGAGATTCACGTCTCATTGGCAGAGGTGCTTTACCGGGCCGTGGTCAGAGCTGCTGTACTCTGCCAGTGCAGTGTGCTGGTGTGGAGCCGGTGTCAGAGCGCCCACTGGTTACTTATTTTATGAAGGATGCTATTGTTGCCATTAATATTAATTCCTTTTCACTTCTGTGCTTGCTTTAAAAAGCATACGCTGAAAAAAAACAAGCAGAATAATCATTCCTTTGCTAAAAGTGTAACTTGTAAAGATCTTCTTTAATTGCTATAATTAGTTAATTCAGTCATTCAAGCAGGATGCTCAAAGCACTAATTTGAACTCAGCATATTCATAAGCTTTCTTGGATGGATACAATAGTCCACATAGTTTCTCATGGCATCATTTTGCTGTTCAGGAATGAAGTGCTTTTTAAATAGAGATTGCTAATTATATCCAATAGATCCTGGAGAGACGAGTAGAGCAAGGAAGAGATGCACTCAAGTCATTTGCAACCCTAATAAAATGCCGAACCAGATCTTGGGGTGGCTAGCGGACTAATGCCTACCTCGTGTCCCAGATGAAAACTCGTAACTGATTTATAACCATCTCACTGTTTTAATACTTGTATTTCCAACACTAAGTGTAGGTGGGGTTTTCTTGTTCCTCCAGGGTGGTCAGTGGCTCTCGAGATGCTACACTGAGAGTTTGGGACATAGAGACGGGCCAGTGTTTACATGTTCTGATGGGCCACGTAGCTGCAGTGCGCTGCGTTCAGTATGATGGCAGAAGGGTTGTAAGCGGTGCATATGATTTTATGGTCAAAGTGTGGGATCCAGAGACAGAGACCTGTCTGCACACGCTGCAAGGACATACTAACAGAGTCTATTCATTACAGGTAAGTGATTTTCATCTGCTGCTTTTATGAACATAGTGTATTTCACCTCTTTATTAAACTGTGAGGCCACAAGAGTACTGGGGCATCTGTGAAATTCTCCTTTCCCATTTTTTCATCCTTGTTCTATGTTACCTTAATTTAGAGGCTGTGGTTCTTTTTTTAGAAGAGCACTTTTAAAGCCCCTAATGCAATCAAGCCCACATCTCTGTCGTGGCAAATCACACATTTTTGCAGGGCTTAGGGTTGTTTGTTAAATGTTTTTTAAATGTGTGGATTTTGGAGGTATGGCTTTGGTTTCCCCACAAGAAAATACATTCTAATGTAACTATTAGATAATAGAGTATTTGAAATGGTGCCAGATACCCTGCTGGATTAATGTTCTGAATTATGCAGATCTGTTTATCCTTATTTTGAAGTCACGTCCTCTAGTTCCAAACTGCAATTCATAGTAAAGATGAACCTAAATTGTAGCGCCTGACTTTAAGTCTTTCTTTTACTACTTCTGAGCAGAGGTTGTATCTACAGTTGTGAGGCTTTGTCAGCAGAGGCACGTTATTGTAGATTATTCCTGGTACCACTCTCTGCGGGGCATGGCTCTGTTGTTTACCTCTTGACTGATTTCACCATAGTTATGCTGGCAAAGTCATACATAGATCTCACGTAGACTCTTCTTACCTTTACTATTCCAAAAGATCATCTTGTTCATTCATGGAGTGAAAGCATCATTTCCAGGCACTGAAAGGAGAAAGAAATTAATTTCATGCTTGTGCCTGTTCTCATTGCAATCTGGCAGAACTCAGAAAAAGAAGTTCACAAATACAGTTCACAACTGGGAAATTGCATTTGGCACATAACCAGTCTGCTTTGTGGCACAGAAAATGAAGCTTCATGCTGGAGACATTTTTCTTAAATGCTTTCACCATAAGGTGTTTTTCACCATCTTAGGTTAAATGGTTTTCTTTTGACAAATGCGCAGTAAAATTTATCAAAAGTCACCATCCCATTCATGAACTGAGGACAAGCAGCGACAAGTTAAAGATGCTGCACTACCTACCTCTTAAAAACATCATGTTTTTATCTCATTCGCTGCAGTTTAGGAATAGCGCGTGGTGCTCGTCCTTCTCGTCACTGGTGGCTCTTGTTCCAGTTGTCATGTCATGTCTTACTCTGCTAATGGAGTATAATGGCTCAAATAATTGGGTTCCGCTGCACGTGCTGGTAGTATTTATAGCCTGTCAGTGGAACTTGTAGAGGGCAGAACGCTACAGGTACTTACAGTTTTAGGACAGTCCAGTTTGTCGAAACTCAATGGTGAGATCCCTTTATCCAAACTCAGATTAGTTCACATTCTCTTTTGACAGTACGGTGCAGATGTAACGTTCTAGTCCAAATCTTACCAGTGCTTGCTCTAATGGAAGAGTTATTTTACACGTATTGCATAGCATAATCCCTATTCTGGATACCAGAATGTGCTTTAGTAAATTTTCAGTGGAATTGCAATGTATTTCAGGCTGCACGTGCCCATCGCTCCCTCAGTCTTCTGAACCAAAGTGCCACTCAACCATGACTGCAGGTCGAGATGTTCCAAGTTGTTCTAAGATGTAAGAGGTTCTACAGAAAGAAGCAGTTAAGACAGCCGGGTTCTCTCTTCTCTTATTAGATACCAGTAAGCCCCCACGGACAAATGGTGTTAGATTACTCAGGCTATCCCAGGCTGCAATTTTACCCTTATGTATTCTTGGCCCAGCTCAGATCTTCACTATTCTGTCTTGACTTTTACACGCTTCACTTTGGGTCAGGTTCTGTTGTTCTGATGTCACACAAATCCTAATGAGAATGCTAAATGCCAGAGCTCTTTCTGATACTTCTAACTACATTGTGAACTGTGTTGTGAACTGATAGTATCCCTGCATCAGGTATTATTTGTTAGCTCCTTCTGTAAACTGAAGTTACGCTGACTGATCCATAATTCTCCCATCTCCCATCGTTATCTCCTTAACAAAGAGAAAAACTGTACCTGCCATCTGAAGTCTTGTCTGCCTTCCATGAGTTCTCAAAATAGCATCAGATGTCTCCAGGATTGTCTTAAAACAACTTTGCTGTATGTTGGTTATTCTCCTTTCAAGCGGAAGCCTGTATCCAGTTGCTGCTGGTGTTAGTGTACACTCAGATGGCTGAGGACTGAAGCAAAAAATAGATAAACAGCCTTAAATGGCCTCATTGGGTGCTTCCTTTTTCTTCTCAATCAGCTTAAATGAGCTTTTTAAAATCCTTTTGCCTTCCTTTCTTTTATAGTATTAAACAAAATAGCATTTTTACCGTCTTTAATGGCTCTTGCTAGTTCTATCTTGTTTTGTGCTCTGCCTTTCTGATTTTGTCCCAGCACGCTCCTTTGTACACATCTATTGATCTCATTTCTACTTTTGTGCAATTCCCTGCACTCCAACCAAGTAGGTCTTGGTAATTTACTGCACTTCCTATCCTTCCTTCACACAAGGGTAGTTTGTGTCTTTAAGAAGGTGCCAACTCTCCCCTGAACTCTTCTTCCCCTCAGAGATGCATAAAAACCTCATGGGAAGGAAGTCTCAGCTTATTATAGTTTTCCTCCTTGAAGCCCACTGTTTTTATTCTACTGCTCTTCTTCCTTCCTTTTGTGAGAACTCCGTCTCATGTCATGGTTGCTCAAGTTTACTTTCCACCTCTATAATCTCTATATGTTCCATCTCTGGTCAAAAGTATCTAATCTCTTACCTGATTTCTGTACCTGTTTATCTTCTGCATATTTTCACTTGGTAGATCTTCTTCAAGTCCCCCCGACTTGTGGAAAAGCAGCTTTGGCTGTTAACTTATTTATTAGGACACCAACAGCCTCTTGCTGTTGTATGCCACAGCAGTCAGGATTCTGTTCTGTTTAAGAGTTGTATTCTGTTTGAAAGACCAATGGTTCGATGTCTTTCTCCTCCAGCTGAGTGCCCCATAGACTGTGTCCACAACGGGAAATGACACTGCCATGAATCACCAGCTCCAATATCAGGCATGGACACATCGACGTAGACTGAAGCACGATGTTACGTATGGCTAATGTGGCATTCAGTGAATTAAATGCTGAACAGCCCTGCCTCCATAGAGAGCGCTGTAAGATCCTAATACTACTGTCTGTAATAGATTTACCTTTCTTGCAGTTTGACGGTATCCACGTGGTGAGCGGATCCCTTGACACCTCCATCCGAGTCTGGGATGTGGAGACAGGAAACTGCATTCACACACTCACAGGCCACCAGTCTTTGACAAGTGGAATGGAGCTTAAGGACAATATACTGGTGTCTGGGAACGCTGATTCTACAGTCAAGATCTGGGACATTAAAACAGGACAATGTTTACAGACATTGCAAGGTGAGCTTAAACTACCGTAACATTAATGAAGCTGCCTGCAGTAATCTGCTGCAGATCCTATATAAACCTTGTAACTGTTTCATACAAAGAAACATGGACCGTTTACAACTTAGATATCATTTTTCTCATGACAGCTGTATGATCTTCCTCCAAATTAGAGGAATTTAATCTATTCAAATCACTTGCCTATTATGAAAGGCAGATGGCCTGAACTGAGAGAAGTATGCAGTGAGTGCATTAGCCTAATAAGCCACAGAAATACGTAGGAAACGCCATCTCAGAACAGTCAGTCGACGTATTTATGTAGGGGTCACTTGGATGTTTCAGAGCCTACCGATTAATCAGAGCGGGAGGCAAAGCGCACTGCCTATTGCAATAAATCAGAAGAAAGGAGTGGAAGATGTTTTCACTTAATCAGTCAGAAGAAACATTTTGGTTTCCGTTTTTACAGTTGCCGCTGAGGCATCACGCCCATCAGCGTGTTGTTCTGTTCCCTCCCCACAAGAAGTCATAGGCTGTGCTGGCTGCAGCAGGAAAATTCAGCTTGACTGGAAAAGCAGGCTGCTGTTTTAACAGTTGATATGTCTCTGTGTGTCCCTCGGTACTTACCGATAGAGTAATGGTCCAAGGGACGTGGAGAAAAACGTGCGTCGTGGTCAGCTCCTGCACGCCCAAGGTCGTTTTCATCCATTTCCAAGTATGTGCTTGCCCTGCTGTGCGTACACAACAACACAAGATCACTCTAACAAAGAAGTATTGGGGGAATTTTGCTTTTTGGAAACAGAAGGCAAGCTTCTGTACCTTTGAGAGCACAGAAACGGGGTTAACACATCTAAGAGAAGCAGCTGTACTCAAATGGATGGGTATTTACGTTACGTGCAGCGCTGTCTGTCACTGCTTTCCAATTAGAATCAAAACTGTTGTGCTTTGCTCTTCTAGGTCCCAACAAGCATCAGAGCGCTGTGACCTGTTTACAGTTCAACAAGAACTTTGTAATTACCAGTTCAGATGACGGGACTGTAAAACTTTGGGACTTGAAAACGGGTGAATTTATCCGAAATCTAGTTACATTGGAGAGCGGGGGAAGCGGAGGCGTCGTGTGGAGGATCAGAGCTTCCAACACAAAGCTGGTGTGCGCCGTTGGGAGCCGGAACGGGACTGAGGAAACAAAGCTGCTGGTGTTGGACTTTGACGTGGATATGAAGTGAAGGGCAGAAAGATGAATTTGTCCAAACGTGCAGACGATGTTCTCCTTTCCCTCCCCCTGAAAAAAAGAAAAAAAAAGAAAAAAAAGAAAAAAAAGAAAAAGGAAAAAAAAATCCCTTGTCCTTGGTGGTGCAGGATGCTGGCTTGGGGCAACAGATCCTAAAGACCTACAGACTACGAAGGAGAAGACAATGACGATAAACTCTAACTGACAAGAGA
This sequence comes from Cyrtonyx montezumae, assembly GCF_038088225.1. Taxonomy (NCBI): domain Eukaryota; kingdom Metazoa; phylum Chordata; class Aves; order Galliformes; family Odontophoridae; genus Cyrtonyx; species Cyrtonyx montezumae. Next base: position 13,101,087 of record NW_027071936.1, on the reverse strand, counting down.
GGCATTTGCTGTCTCGTCACATAAGAAGGCTACACTTCCGACCGGGGCAGCTTTGCAAAAACACAACTTCTGAAATGAAACCAGGTGCAATTATTTCTTTACTTTCCTCCATCTGCTTCCAGGAGCAGTTTGGAGGTTAAAAAATAAAGTTACAATTCTTGTTACCAGGTTGTTTTACTACAGAGATCTTTAAGGAAGCTGCACACGCACGCCTGCTGGTACCCCTGGCCCCCCTCAGCAACGCGCTCTCCCGGCCTCGATGAGAGCGTCTGCAATGAAACCGACTGCGAAACAAAGAGAGCCCATTCCTGGTGTGGAAAAGCTAAAATCTTACTGTGAATTGTTCTGTGCAGTTTTATCAGAGCTTTTTCTTTTTTCTTTTTCTTCCTTTTCTTCCTTCTTTTGCCAACCATTGCCAACGTCAATCACAGTATTAGCCTCTGTTTAATCTACTTACCGTTGCTTCCATCTACACTCTTCAATGCATAAGTTGCTCTGAGGTGGCAAGTTGTCCTGGGTTCTGAGAGTCCTCTGATGGATTTAATTCGCAACGCTGGTGCTAGAAGTAGGTCTTCAATTATGGGATTGTTTTCCCACCCCTGTACTGTATTCCCAGTGGCCAAACTTATTTATGCTGCTAAATGAAAGAAAGAAAAAGCAAATTATTTTTTGTTATTTTTTTTTCTGCTGTGACGTTTTAGTCCCAGACTGAATTCCAAATTTGCTCTAGTTTGGTTACAGAAAAAGACTTTTTGCCACTGAAACTTGAGCCAACTGTGCCTCTAAGAGGCTGAGAGTGGAAGAGTTTCAGACAATTAAGAGTGAAGTTTGCCTGCAAATAAAGAATTGAGTGTGTGTGCAAAGCTTATTTTCTTTTTTTCTGGGCAAAAATTAAAACACATTCCTTAGAACAAAGCTATTGCAGCCTGTTCTGTGGGGAAATTATTCTTTGTGAGGGCTGTGGTGAATGGAATGAACATTAAAAAAAAAAAATCTGACAAAATTTTTAAAAAAGATTATAAAATACAGAAATGCAAATAAAGTTGCTGGTCAGTCTTAGTGTTTTACAGTATTTGAGAAACAAAAGAGCTGTTACAGTTATTGCTGGGAGGAACTGACAGAGCAAAAACTTAACGTTTTTGTAAAGATGTCACATGCAAACAAAGCAAGAAGTGAAAGAGTCAAACAGTTTGCCTCATTCTCCAAGAGCCACAACTCAAGCTGAACTGTGAAAGTGGTTTAACACTGTATCCTAGGCGAGCTTTTTTCCTCCTCTTTTTTTTTTTGTTTTGTTTTATTTATAGTCTGATTTAAAACAATCAGATTCCAGTTGGTTAATTTTAGTTATGTAACAACCTGACATGACGGAGGAAAACAACGTTTAAAGGGATTGTGTCTATGGTTTGATTCACTTAGAAATTTTATTTTCTTATAACTTAAGTGCAATAAAATGTGTTTTTTCATGTTAGTCTGTCTTTCTTTTTCTGTTTCTCATGGTTAATTTGATACACAAACTTTTAGTGTCCCTTTCTCTGTAAATCTCCTTGACCAGAATCCTCTCTGTTCAGGGCATAAAATTTACTTTCCCTGTAGAAAGCTGTTGAAAAGGAAAGGAGAGAAAAGAAGAGGAGAGAAAAAAGAAAAGGAGAGAAAAGAAAAAAGGAGAGAGAAAAGGAGAGAAAAGGAGAGAAAAGAAAAAGAGAGAAAAGAGAAAAAAGGAGAGAGAGAAAAGTAGAGAAAAAAGGAGAGAAAAGGAAGGAAAAGGAGAGAAGAGAAAAGGAGAGAAAAGAGAAAAGAAGAGGGGAGAAAAGGGGAGAAAAGAAAAGGGGAGAAAAGAAGAGAAGAGAAAATAAGAGAAAAGGAGGGAAAAGGAGAAAAGGAGAGGAGAGAAAAAAGGAGAGAAGAGAAAAGGAGAGAAAAGAGAAAAAAGGAGAGAAGAGAAAACGAGAGAAAAGAGAAAAAAGGAGAGAGAGAAAAAAGAAAAAGAGAAAAAAAGGAGAGAAAAAAGAAGAGAAAAGGAGAGAAAAGAGAAAAGGAGAGAAAAGAGAAAAGAAAAGGAGAGAAAAGAAAAGAAAAGGAGAGAAGGGAAAAGGAGAGAAGAGAAAAAGAGAAAAGAAAAGGAGAGAAAAGAGAAAAGAAGAGAAAAGGAGAGAAGAGAAAAGAAAAGGAGAGAAGAGAAAAGGAGAGAAAAGAAAATGAGAGAAAAGGAAAGAAAAAAAGAGAAAAGGAGAGAAAAGAGAAAAGGAGAGAAAAGGAAGGAAAAGGAGAGAAAAGGGAAAAGGAGAGAAGAGAAAAGGAGAGAAAAGAAAAGGAGAGAAAAGAGAAAAAAGGAGAGAGAGAAAAGGAAAGAAAAAAGAGAAAAGGAGAGAAAAGAGAAAAGGAGAGAAAAGAAAAGAAGAGAAAAGGAGAGAAAAGGAAGGAAAAGGAGAGAAGAGAAAAGGAGAGAAAAGGAGAGAAAAGAAAAGGAGAGAAAAGAGAAAAAAGGAGAGAGAGAAAAGGAAAGAAAAAAAGGGAAAAGGAGAGAAAAGGGAAAAGGAGAGAAGAGAAAAGGAGAGAAGAGAAAAGGAGAGAAGAGAAAAGGAGAGAAAAGAAGAGAAAAGAAAAGGAGAGAAAAGAGAAAAGGAGAGAAAAGAGAAAAGGAGAAAAGAGAAAAGGAGAAAAGAGAAAAGGAGAGAAAAGAAAAGGAGAGAAAAGAAAAGGAGAGAAAAGAAAAGGAGAGAAAAGAAAAGGAGAGAAAAGAAAAGGAGAGAAAAGAAAAGGAGAGAAAAGAAAAGGAGAGAAAAGAAAAGGAGAGAAAAGAAAAGGAGAGAAAAGAAAAGGAGAGAAAAGAGAAAAGGAGAGAAAAGAGAAAAGGAGAGAAAAGAGAAAAGGAGAGAAAAGGAGAGAAAAGAGAAAATGAGAGAAAAGAAAAGGAGAGAAAAGAAGAGAAAAGGAGTGAAAAGGAAGGAAAAGGAGAGAAAAGGGAAAAGGAGAGAAGAGAAAAGGAGAGAAGAGAAAAGGAGAGAAGAGAAAAGGAGAGAAAAGAAAAGGAGAGAAAAGAAAAGGAGAGAAAAGAAAAGGAGAGAAAAGAAAAGGAGAGAAAAGAAAAGGAGAGAAAAGAAAAGGAGAGAAAAGAAAAGGAGAGAAAAGAAAAGGAGAGAAAAGAAAAGGAGAGAAAAGAAAAGGAGAGAAAAGAAAAGGAGAGAAAAGAAAAGGAGAGAAAAGAAAAGGAGAGAAAAGAGAAAAGGAGAGAAAAGAGAAAAGGAGAGAAAAGAAAAGGAGAGAAAAGAAGAGAAAAGGAGTGAAAAGAAAAGAAAAGGAGAGAAGGGAAAAGGAGAGAGAAAAGGAAAGGAAAGAGAAAAGAAAAGGAAAGAGAAAAGAAAAGGGGAGAGAAAAGAAAAGGGGAGAGGAGAAATGTGAAAAGAAAGAAAAGCAAAGAAAAGGAGAAAAGCAGAAACGTGAAAAGCAAAGAAAAAAGTGAGAGAAAAGGAGAAAGAAGGAAAAAGGAGAAAAGCAAAGAAAAGGACAAGGGAGAAAAGGAAAGAAAAAGGAGAAAGGAAAAAAGCAAAGAAGGAGAAGGGAGAAAAGGAGAAGGAGAAAAGCAGAAAGGAGAAAAGGAAAGAAAAGGAGAAAAGGAGGAGAAAAGGAAAGAAAAGGAGGAGAAAAGGAGAAACGAAAGGAGAAAAGTAAAGAAAAGGAGAAAGGAAAGGAGAAAAGGAAAAGAAAAAAAGGAAAAAAAAAGGAGAAAAGGAAAAGAAAAATAAAAGGAGAATGAAGAAAAGGAGAATGGAGAAAAGGTAAAAAAGGAAAGAAAGAGAGAAAGAAAGAAAAGGAGAAAGCACATGCATGGAGGAGAAAACTAGACATCAAATATCTATCTGCTAACTCAAAGTAGTTCCAGTTCCCACATTATGCAAAACAAGCCATGATGAAGGAGCACACTTCCATCTGGACTCTAGAGATTAAAAAGCCATACAGCATCACTGCTTAACTACACACTGTAAATATCCATTCACTGAGTTGGTATCTAAGAAAAAAGAATTGTAGCCATCACCAGCACACAAAGCTACAATCATCTTAGGTTTTATGTAAGAGCAACAGAAGAGCTCATCCTCTCACCTAGGACAGTGTACAATTGCCAGAACATCAGCGAGCAGCTGAGGTGTGCACCTTTAGGGCCGAGAGAAACACTGGGCCCTGTCCTGGCCCTGTGCTGGGCACTGCACTCTGCAGACAAGGCAGGCAGGGCTCAGCCACCCGGGAACAGGGGCTGAGCTACCCCTTGTAGTAGTTCAGGGAACCGAGCAATAACTTTTAAGATAATGTAATTTTCTTCTACAATTTGTAAAAATTGCAACGACATGTTTTCAAAGAGCAAAGGCAGCTGCCTACCTGTGCAGGAGAACAACAGGCGTCAATAACGTTATACTGGAGGGCAGGAACACGAATTGGGGCAGAAGAGAGGAAGAACAGCATCCCAACAGGTTCCAGCTGTGTGTAAGTACACTTCAAGCAGCCAGTATGACCGGGGTCAAAATGAACTTAAGCAGAATTCAGAGGTGTTCCAGGTAATAGAGCAGTTCCAATACTATGTTATGTTCAAATCAATGCAGGCCGGCTTGAACCTGTTGAGCAAACCACAATTAGAGCCTGCCATTTCAGACACAGTTGAAAAAACCCTGTATTGTCTGCAAAGTCCAGATGTGATGGACTGCCACATGTTCGGTACAAAAATCAGCACAGTGCTGTTTAGAAGGCTTTTCCCCTTGGATAGAGAGACTGTAAAGCAAATGGTGATAGCACTGTCAAGTCACATACTTTGCTAAATAATCAGTTTAGGTTCATAGGCATTTATGCTGCTTACAAGGTATAGGAACAGTGTCGCTCAATAAGCAGAAATTTGTTAAATTGTTCAAGTGACAGCTTTTCCAAAACAAGCCTGTAGCAAATATGTCATTCGTAAGCAAGTGTTGGAGCAGTTTTTCCTCACGGTTTCCTTATTACCCTCCTTACGTGGCCATAGTGACAATAACACTGAGTTCACTTAGTGAGGAGGCTTTAGCTCAGCAGCAACTCCTCCAGTTGAGATTGCTGAGGAGTCACCTTGGCTGCATTTTGTGTGGTTCCACTTTTTGGGTGTTTTTTTTTTCCCAGCAGAAGTATTTGTGAGTACTAGTGTAAGACTGGAACTGCTTCACGCTCTCAGTATGCGTGCACTTCTTGAATCTGGTGGCTTACTCATTGTGGATTAGGGCATAATGATATCTGCAGCTATCCTGGAGAGATAATTGCATGAGAGTTTCTGGAGCTTTAGCCTCTTGTTTTAACACCGACTCCTTTATTTCTTTCTGCTTCAGCCTCAGAAAGAGCTTCCTCATTTTCTAGTCTATCTGAAGCCAACAATGCTAAAAAATGAATTTTGTTTTTTTTTTTATAACTATTATTCTTTTGGGGGCCTCAATTTTAGCTAGCAGTGACTAAGTCAGAACTAGCAATACCACCTCCTCCAAGATACTGTTCCTGTGGTCTCACACACACATTTACTTGGTCAGGAGCTAAAACCTGACATTTAACACTTGCATCTAGAGCAGCCTGTAGCTGAGCTCTGTGAGCCTCCCAGCAGAGCACAGTGCAGGATGCCTTTGGGGTATCAGCAGCAGCTCTCCAGCAGCACACCTGAGCCAGAACTAATTAAACACCTCATAAATACACCCATGTGGACATCAGGTCTTTGGGACCAACAGACTGGTGCTAAGGCCTGGCTCCTGCTGACACCTCTAAGAGCTGGCGAGGGCGTAACGCAGACCTTAACCAAGCAGGCCTCCAACAACCCTCTCTGCCACGCTCATGGCTCCCGATAAGCATTCAGCTCTCCTCCAAACATCAGGAAAAGAAAAGCAGAACCCACCAGCCAGCACTATGGAGGTTTTACCAGAGATAAAAGGGCAAATGTCTTCATCTGTCTTCCAGCATGCTTTCTGGAGAGTTGGTTCTGATCTGCTCATGGCATCCAGTTTAAAATAGCATCTCTCACTGTCTGGCCAAACTGTTCTACTCAGAAGTCAGCACCTGAATCACTCAGAAAAGGAAATCATTACATTCTGCAAAGAGATATAGGCTAAGGATCCCGACTGCTCATGGTCAAGAGAAAAAGTGATGTGAGGCACTGACCAAACAACTGAATTACTTGAAGGGCAATGTCCAACTGCACTGAGTGCTGAATCCCTAATACAGGTGGGAATATTACCTTTCCATCTCCTGGTATTTTATCTAAAGCCCTCATCCCTGACCTTGATACTGTGCAGAGGCACACATGTTGTGTGACTGTGTTCAGTATTTGATGAAGCTTGATGATAATCTGCAACAGTCTGACAAAACTATCTGTCACCACAAATCCAGCTGCCATTTCAGGCTCTAGCTCCCTGGTCAGCTTGCCAAACGGCCCAGTAGCTCCAGGAGTACCTCACAGAAAAGAAATGGTGCATTGTGCTACCACAGCGTGCACTGCTGAGGTGAAACACTGCAGCACTCTGCGTCTGCAGCCGCCTACAATCCAATGGCTTTATGCCCACGTACATACTGCACTGCTCTAGCCCAGGCAGGGCAGGACTGTCCTCCAAAATCATGACTAAGCATCATCTGGCTAGGACAGAATCTCCCACTAACTTGAGGCGGCAGAACTCATTAATCACAGAGCTTGCCACTCAAGAGCCTGGCAGCACAGAAGAATCCAGTCGTGTTTTTAAATGATGCACCGTACAGGACACCAGAGGGTGAGCAGACTAGGCCTTGGCCAAAGGCATCCTCCAGCTCTCCTCCTTTGTCCTCACCTCTGCCTTGCTCAGATCCAGCTTCAGCCACCTGATCTCTGTTCACAAGCTGGTCTGTCCCAGCCCTACACAGTGGCAATGATCTCAGTAACAGAAAATGAGTTATTTGTCCTCTGCATCTCTGTGCTGCAGAAGTCAGCCCCGTACTTTCTGCAGCTTTTTGTGCAGGGACAGCACGATCTCAGTCTAACACTAAATGCTTCAAAGGAGTCCACAAAGATGAGAATGCATTGTTAACCTATAGAGTGAGACATCTGTCATCAGCACTGCTGAAAAGATTTCCACCTTGAGACCAGACTGAAAATAACCTCCTAGGCTTGGTGCAATCAGACAAGTTTCAAGTTGATTTCAATTCCTTAATTTTTCAAACACAAAGCATTCAGTGCTACTAACCTCATCTGGCCGGGTGCCTCCACGACTGCAAAACAGGCACATTCTGCGAGCAGGATCCTGAGTCATGCTGCCTTGAACCTGGAGCTCGTGGTGTGTAGACAGGGAACCAACATGGAAAGGTCTGCGTAAGCTGGATCAGAAATGTCCTATGAAAATCAGAGAAAGACAGGTGCAAGGAGTTAGGGGCTTTTATCTGTCAAAATAAAAAGTCATCAATGCAAGTTGTACACCGACTGGCATGGGGCATTTCAGCATCCTCATCAACAAAGCACAGGTGTGAGCGTTCTTTATGAAGCACTCACTGTGGCTGGCCTGTAACCGAGAACGCAGCCTAGCACATTAGCTCCGACCTGCATGAACTCCTCGTGCCTGGGGCGTGGTGTGTGATGGGCAGGGGGACGCTGGGCTCCCACGCCAGCCAGCTGAGGCACAGGTTTCGCACGGTGCCTGCGGTGCGCTACTCGAGAACGCTTTGTTCTTCTAATTTAGAATAGGAAACAAGGAACATTGTGGAAGATCCAAAAACTTCAAAGGCAGTTCCCATTGCCAAAGGAGCCGCGTTTTGACTAAGTTGAGCCTCTAGATTAAGTATTCAAATCTGACAGTGTGGGAAGATGCTTACACCTTCAAGAGGCTCAAAGATTTCTAAGGAATTGAAGCATTAAGATTAGTTGGCTGTAAATTTCAGTGTGCTAAGCTGAGCAGTACAAGTGCTCCTAAATGGGAGTTTTATTTTGAGCTTCTCAGTTTGAAATGAATTTCTAATAATACCACAGCTTTGCAGACGCGTACATAACGTAAACTACGTTCCCTTTACCATGATATTCAGAAGATCTGAGCAGTACATTTCAAACTCTCATTTGCTTTTAGGTTTCCTGATTCAACTGCTGATTGTGAATGCTCACGTTGTAGTTTTGAAAAATGAAGAACTCAAAAGCTGCACACTTGAAGGACTCTAAAGTTCTTCCCTCAGAGCGTTCAGTGCTACCCGTCTGCTTTGGCATTCCTCCTGTCAATTCTCAGCTTACAGGAGTGAATGTTTCTATTAAGCACCGTATACATTTTCCCAAACGCTCAAGATCTGTAGAAACGTTATACTGCTGTCCCCAGTAGAAAAGTTGCTCACTGTTTTTCTGCTGGTGTTACTAATGCACAAATGTTGAGCACATGCTTTGGGCACGCACTGGATGCTCTCTCCACTATCCTGCTGGCTACTACTTGTGATATCTCCCTTCATCCAGACCAAGGCAGCAGCACCATGTTCCTGGTGCCCATTCTTCCATCCCACACAAATGGCTATTACATTGCAAGAGCAGATAATCGTGCGTCCGGGTCCACCTATTAGCAGCAGGTAGCAGACCTCCCCGCGCTTCACTTTTGGCCATAAGCAGAACAGGAAGAACCTGTGACAGAGGAGCTGGGAGATGGAGGAATGCCCCGGACGCGAGGCAGCCACTGACACAGACATCTACTTCTGTGGCTGATCAGGATCCGGCCCCACTAAGCCCACAATTTTAGTTCAGAAAGTCAGCATTACAACTTAAATTTTACAAAGCATTTTATAAAGATTGCAAGTATGCATTCACGTCTAAACAAATATGTTTACATCTTGAAACACTTCTTGCTTTACATACTTAAAAAAACAGCGCAATCTTGCAACAAACTGTTTCCCTCTGCTTTCTTCCCTCATTTTCTCTTTTCTTTGGCACTTGCACTTCAGTTTCCCCATGTTTTGCTTTCCCCTTTGTCCTGTCCCTGTGTTTTTCTTCTCATGCTTTACCATTCGTGTCCCATTTTTCACATTTTTTCCCTTCCTCATCGTTCCCCACTCCCAGCCCTTTCTCCTTCATTAAAGCTGTCACAGCCAGCTTCTCCCTCCCGCTTCCACCCAGCATCTGAGCTGGCACACTGGAGTCTTTTTCACACCACTCTATAGATGTAAGGAGCACAGGAGATAGATAAGACTGATTTAAAGCAAATGCAGAGCTCTCTGAAAAAAAAAGTCATTTATCTGCTTCAGCGTTAAAGACCTAACGTTCCTCTCTGCACAGCCTGCAGATGCCCCACATGGTCCAGCAGCAGTGGGATCAGGCCCTCTGAGCGTGGCCTGGTCTACCACTAATTTCACAAACAACCGAGCAACAAGGATTGCCCAATTCAATCCTCGTTAAGCAACACGTAGTAACGACTGTTAGAACAAAAACATGTTCTATCTTGCTCTTTCGGAAATCTAACATGTAAAGGCATTTCTGAGAGCGTTCCTTGCTAGGAAATACACATGCTGTATGTCTGTAGAATTTGGAAGATGCTTTTGGTAGAAAGTCTGCAAGGCAAGTCCAGAAGCTCTCATCCCAACAGGTGCCTCTTTGTTTCACAGAGCTGTGCAGAAATAAGGATTGGAGGCTGTGGATGAAGCCATGTTCCAAACACGACAGCAGTGGTGGATTTCCCTTCCGGTGCTACCACAGCAGCACAGCTGGGGCAGCGTGGTCTGTCAGGGCACGTTAGCAATCAAATGCAAAGCACGTCTAAAGCAATCTAGCACACATTTCTCACTAATTCTTAATACACAGTGACAGCGTGGGCAATAAGAGCTGCAGAGCCAGTGTAGGATGTGGCCATGCACCGGGTGCCCTGCTGGTGAAATTTAACTGTGACACACTGTATATCCAGCTGAAAAAAGCCAGGGACGTGCAGCACCTCTCAGGTTTGGCTTCTGCACAGTGTTATGACAGCATCACTTAATTCAAAGAGATCAACAGCTGGTAAGAAGGACACAAGCTGTCCAAAGCAACAAAGTCTCAGATAAGGCATGCTGGTCTTTGCAGGACAGAAGGCAGTAAAACCAGACAAACAATCACAGCACAACTGCAACAAACCAACAAAACTCAAACCCAAATCCACACTGCTTTCATCTCCCTGTTTCATTTCAGCCTAATAACAGCGTTTCCAATTGCAGATGACCTCCTCTCTTTGCCCATGCCCATCCCTACCCAGCACGAGCTCAATGCATACTGCACTCACAGACTCCATGTAGGAAGGTAAGTAGGATTTACGTATGTTTCATTTTTATTTTCACTCTTTGTATTCAAGCATTTTGCTTTTGTTTCTGTTGTTTTTAGAGACAGGCAGAACAGCCACTGCCATCAATAGGACAAAGCTGCCAATACACTGGTGTTACTGCTTATCCTTGCAGGGTTGAAGGACCATTGTATCATGGAAAATAAGTCAGAATTAGACGGAGATTCAAAGCCCAAAAAGCACAGCATTGTGATCAGTGCTGTGTCCTGAGCTCCTGAGGTAAGGAGCTGCCCCCGCTGACAGCCTCACCACGCACAGCCCAGGCAGCCACATTGCTCACACCAGCACCTAAAGCAGCAGGGAGAGCAACAGGAGCTTTCCCCCAGACAGAAGGAGTGCATCAGACAAGAAAAACCCCTGGGTCCGATACCAGCACATCCCAACGTGCTCTTAGGGAGCCCACACATTACTCCTGCTTATGCTATCTGATTTATCCGACAGCACACGATGGACAAAGATGCCCCGACAGGAAGACAAGAGCTCCCCTCACCTTTGACTCTCCCAAACACTTCTGCCCTCTAATTAACAGCTGAACCAGCTCTCTGTGCTCACAGCTGGAGCTCCAGCTTTCGACAGGATGGAAGGGCCCTCCTCCCATCCTGGCAGGCACACAAGATGGGCTGCAGCCATCTCTCGCCACCTCCCACGCCCCACACAGGCTCCCTGGAGATAAAAGGACCTCTTTCTCCACAGCTTTTCTCTAAACATTCAGAATATTGCCCTTAAAAATTGTTCTTTCTGTCACATTGGTAATTTAGGTAAAAGCAATTTAGGTGAGACAAAAGAGATTGCTTCCCAGGACATATCATTCTTTTAGCTCTGTGATAAAAAGGAAGAAATCACATCTCAGCCATAAAAGCAATGAAATGACAGTGCCAATACTTCGCACTAAGCCCAGATGCACGTTGCCTACATTTTAAGATTCCTCTCCTGTACTCAGATAAGAGGCGCAGAGACAACAGACCGTAAAGCTCACGTGGTATTTTTCCCTGTCAGGAGAAACAGCTATTGCAACCTGCTCTTCCCACAAAACGCAAAGATCCTGCTCAGTGCAACCCTTGTCTCTCTTTCTGCCAGATGAGGACTATGTTTCTACAGTACCCTTGGAGAGCCACTCCAGCCCCGAGCCCCGCTGCGGCAGGCAGCGTCTTTTGAGTTCAGTGTTTGTAGTGAGAGCGCCTTCCTGCCCACGTTTCCATCTCACATGTTCTCAGACATTTTCCGGCATCCACCCAATGTGCACTGAACAGTGAGCAATTGAGAGTTCAAGCAAATGATATGGAGGAATGGATAATTAGCCCCTAGGAACGCATCCAGCTACAGTTACACTGCACGAAGGTTAGAGACCTGATTCCTCCTCAATTAAATCTGATACTGAAGGAATTTATATAGAGCTTTATTATTCAAGCTACTAATTCTCAATTTTACTGCAAACAACTTATAACCAAATGAAGTGAAAGTTAGAAGCAAAGAGAACGTTGTGAATGACTTTTTCTTTTGCATTTCTCCTTCATTTTATCTTCTAGTGAAGACCAATCTTAAAATTAGGATAATACGCCAGTATATAATACACATATTTTTTCTTTTAGTTATTACTGCATAAAAGCTGAATTGCTCATGTGAACTTGAGCACTGCCTTCTGCTGAGGACAGCCTTGTATCACCTACCTCCAGCATCAGCAAGTGGGAGAATATCTCCACTCCCTGGGCTGAAAACACATGCTCTCACAAAGCAGTGCAAAAGATGCCACAGTATCTGAAGAGTAGATGTAGTGTCCTGGGCAGTATGCAACCCGTGAATTACACAGCTGTGCATCTGCAACACTCCACCGGAGCTTTGGCAGCATCACGAGAGATCTAGGTGCAGCTAAATAAGTGCACGTGCAGGGCCACTCACCCTTACAGAAAGCAGAGGGACCGTTAGGAAGGGCTGTCGAGGCACACGCATTCGACCTCCCAAGCAGCAGTGCTCAGGGAAGCAGTGCAGCAGATCACTTGCCCTCTCCTCAGAATGCTTGGCAAAGGCAGGGAGCGAGAAGACAGCCACAGCTTCATGTCAGCCCTGGTGCTCTGCTGCCCTGCAGCTGCTTCATGGAGGTCAGTCCTCCAGCGCAAGGCAGAGCAGCTGGAAGATACCAAACACCAACGGCCAGGGGCTATAGCAGCTTGTCCGCAGCTGCAGAAATTACCCAGGTACTTTTCCTTTCTTCCCATCCTCACAACTGCCTCTGAATGTACAACCATTAACCGAAAAGCTCGCCACTACCTCATAAATGTTCCAATTGTCTATCTCTGCCAATCTATTTTAAGAGTTTAAATTAGCTAACCTACATTTTGGCACTAGAGCAGGGCAAAAAAGCTGTCAGAAGCTACCTGCGAACGGTGATGGTGAAAAATAACCTTACCAACTGCTCTGGCAATATGTTGCCAAGTGAGAGATGAGGCTACATAGGTGAAGGTGATGAGTGGAAGATGAACCGACACATGCAGGGAAAGAAACACTACAGCACTGTTCATTCCCTGTACGTTCGTTTGGTGCCCACCGCCTTAATGTGGGAAAGCAAAACAAAGATTCTCAGGGCAGGCACCCAAAGATCCTGAGAGACCTAAAATGCAGAGAAGACAGAAAACCTTTACATAAGATCTACAAATATTTGAAGGCTGTGAAGACAGGAGTTTTGCATATTCAAATAGAGAACAATCTAAACGGCAGGAAGAAATTAAGAAAAAACAGTTCATTGGGATTAAGTTGTTTCGCAGTAAAATCTAATAGGCAATGAAATGGCTTCCTAAAGCAAGAAGCTGAAGTTTGAAAAACCTTATTTTTAAAGGTGCCTCAGAAAAAATACCCGAATAACAACTTTGATTTGAAAGATGGAAAACATGTAAAGCTGTAATTCACTGAGAGTAGAAGTGCACGTGCTTTTAAAGAGTGGATGTCAGCAAGGAGCCCTCTCACCAATGATATACCAAGAGACAGCAGTACTGGTCTAAGGCTTTTCCTACTCGTAGTATGCATTTCTGCTTCCTTCCCTGACAAGCCAATATTGACTATTTCCCCCATGCAGCAAAGTGGGACACGTTCTAGCAACGTGCAATTACTCTCTGGAATGCAAACAGTACTTCTGACACGCTGTGGTAATCTCAACAGTGGCCTCTAATGGAAGCTGTCTGCTCATTCCCATTCCCACTGGGACAGCAGCCTGTGATGCAACTTGGATGTCAGTCTGGGCTAGACTGTACCCCTGAGACTCGGGAACTGTTAAGCGTGTTGAAAAAGTCATTTTAAAAACGTACGTTCTTTATCCCTGCTTGACTCCATGCCAAGGGATTCCGCATAAAAACCTCAGGATATTTCACTGCTATAGGTTATGTAACAGCTACTTTTCTGAAACCTCATTTACAATCCTCAGTTGTTCAAAAAACAGCAATAAAATAATTAGCAAATCTTCCCTCTGGTAATCAAGAAACTGAAAAAACCTAGCAAGCTTTCTCAGACTCTTTATTTTCCTCTCCTACACACGCAGAACTGTTGCTCTCCAAGCAAACTTGGTTTCTTCTTTCTTTGATTCTTATGTAATGGTGCAGTCAGACCGGTGCCCTTCTGAACCGCTACGTCCTACGTCATTAGTAACAGCTCTCTGCTATTCTAAGTACCAACCTCCTTTAATCCCTTAATTAATGTAACCATATTCTAAATGGCACTTAGCTCTATGCTGGGACTCCAAGATATGTGCTTTATTAGGACAGCCCCACACAAGGTTCAGTTTCTAAGTGCATGACATCCATGTTGCACTCACTCCCTGGAAGCTTCAATGCTGGGGGATTTCTCTGCTGGGAGGCAAAAATCACCACCTTCTCTAGTTTTACAAGCAATAGCAGGGACTCAAAAAGGACCACATCACCTCTCGTGACTCCTTTTTGGAAGACAAGTCATAGGTCTAGTGACACTGAAGTCTCCAAGTGGCTGTACAAAAAGCTGAATGAGGGTTTTTTTTTTTCTTTCTTTTTTTTTCCCCCCTCCTAATGGAAGTCTGAAAAGGCTTCTGGAAAGTGAGGAAGTGCTCCTTACAGAGTACAGTCAAAAGTTCTCAGCCTAACATCTCCAAGTGCTTCAAAGAAATACTAGTTTCGTGATCCTCATTTTGCAGCTGGAAAAGCAGAAGCATGAAAAGGTAATGCCAACCTCAGCATCATCAGCTCAGCTACGATTTCCTGGCATTGTTCGCTGAGACACAAATCCATGCTTTATCCAAATTTATTTAACATGTAATGAAATAGATTCCAGAGAACTCGGCCTTGTTTTATGTAGAAGAAGCATACAAGTTCATATCACACTGGGCTTTGTCTGCACAAAATTCAAGATTATATGCCCTGATCTCCTTTGTATCTATATAGCTTCAGTGGGAGAGTGGTTAGAGAGAAAAAACTGAGCTGAGAAAACTGAAGGGCATTACTTCAGCCCTACTCAACGTGGCCATACTTTAAATTCTAGAGTGATACTCTTGACCTAACTGAAGCTCCTACTGATTTCAGTGGGACAAGGTGTTTTTTTGTTTATTTTTTACCTCTTAATGTGTGGTAAAGGGAAGGAAAACAGATCACTTTCTAAAGGCACATTAAAGTATCACATTCAAAGGAAAGAAAAGTTAAGTCAAAGAATATTTCATGTAAACTTGGTGAGCTCATTTCCCAGATGAGCTAGATATCTGCAGAGCTTGCCTTAAAGGGCAAAAAGCAAAGATGGCTTCACCTCCTAAATGTGGCCTGGGGCACAGTTAGGATGATTTACTTTAAGACAGTTTAAATGCTCCTGGCTTATTCTGAGTAGAGATCATGTCTCCTGACAGCCAAAGATACTGAGGCATTGAGGTTAGGTCAGAACAGGGCTTCAGATCTCTGGAATAAAATAGAAAAGGTATCTCACAAACAGCTGAAAAGGACAACATCCTTCATCTCAAGACCTATCAAAGAACAGCTCTGTTAGGTAGCAGAAGGGCACTAATAATAATTAAAAATAACACATTGACTGAAAGATTGAAAAATCTTTCTACACTATCTGATACCTACAATCAGAAAATTAGAAGCACGCATAAGTAAAAAGGGTCATCCAGCCATAAGCAATGGCAACAACCTTGTGAGAGAAGTGTCTTCAAGAATTTATAGCAGACAAAACGTTATGTAAAGACAGAAAGGCAGTTATACAGAGAAAAAAGAACAGAGAGAAACAGATTTCGGTGCACCTGTCTGTAATCGGTGAGGTCAGGAATAACAGTGATTTCATCAACAGGCATGGACTGGATAGCAAGGTGATTTGTAAGAGTCATCACAAACGACATCAATCCAAACATTATTAGAAAACCTACTAATGATGCCCTAACCTACCTCAGGCAATATTTCTGTAGAGGATCAAGGGAAATATAAGTAACAGAAAGTTACCACCAGCTGCAAAACTGCTTTTCTAAGATAGCTATCCTTAGCTTCTCGTCTTACTGAGACTCACAGAACGCAACCATTTCATCAATGCCTTGGATGATGCAATGTTCTCGCTGTGTTTGCAGACCACATCAAGTTGGAAAGGTCAAAAAGTGCTGGAGAACAGAATTAGAATTCCAAAGAATTCTAAGAAAATGGAAAAGTGGTCTGAAATAAATAGGATGTGCCTTGGTAAAGACAAACGCTAAGCATAATACTTCAGATCTTGTCAGCTGGCTGAAGGTCAGAACAATCAACTTCACAAATACTGGATGCAAACTCTCTGGCTAGGAGACAGAAAAGGACCTGGGGGACTAAAATGGCTTAGGAGTCAAACATCAATCAACACTGTCGCACAGCTAAAACAAGAAGAATAGAAACCAAAATGTTACAGTGCTAAGTGCTAGCAAAGCCCCCTCTAAGTAGTTTGCTCAGTTTAGGACTCTGCATTTCATAACAGGAGGCAAGAAAGAGAAATGTCCAGACTGCAAAGAATGAGAGGTGTTCCATCTGAGGGACAGAGAAACTGAGAAGGAAGCTAATGTGTAAATAACATGCACGAAGCATCACTGCCAAGACCAAAACATGCTCTGTGCTCAGAGGTAAAAGAAAACTACTTGTGAATTAAATATGCTGCGTAGAGATCTTGCTTAATTTCTATCAAGGAAATCTCTTAGGAAAAGTTAGATAAACACCTAGAAGCAATATTTCAGGTAAAGATGAACTGCCCTGAAGATGGAGACTTAAAAAATAATCTTGAGATCTCTATATCACATTTTTTTGGTGATAGATCCTAGATTTCAGAACGCTGCCTATGATTCACTGGGCTTATCTGACTTTTACACATGACTGTTTTCAATGTGTTTTCTCTCTTTAGAAAACACACAATTTTCTTAGCTCTGGTAATAATTCCCCCATAGTTTCTATGTACAGAAGCATGTGCTTCACAACTCATAACTGTGCACGGCAGACTTGCACATTTGAAGAGCATGCACTATTCATGACACTATCCTGGCTTAGTAAGGCATGGAGCCAACAACTCTGAGAGTTAGGATGAGAAAAACAGGAGGGAACAGAGACAGCAGTGCCTGCGGAGGGATGGGAATGCAAACTGGGATGAGGAAAATAAAATAATAATAATAAAAAAATTAAAGGGGGGGGGGGGGCACACAGAACTACATTATATTCATGTACAGTGTTTTGCTTTTGAACAGGAACAAGAACATTGCCAAGAGGATTTAGGGTGCTGTAGGAAGATAACGCAACATCCTTAGCAGCAACATGGGATGGAAGAAACAATACAGGTGTGACAGGCTGTTCAAAAAGGGAGTGGGGAGTTAGAGAAATGATTTGTAAGGGCAGCAAAGAAGAGAAAGGCACAAAGAAGTGAAACGAGGTAGAAGTGGTCCCTTCAGCTTTTACTCTGAACACTGAAGGGGCATGATCCAAAACATCCCTGAAATTGATGCTAACATTTTATTTGCACTGCCACAACACCCAAAGTACTGCAGTTGCTAAGCTGGAAACAGAACATGAGGCACTCACTGTTTTCTGCTATTTCACTTAGTAAACAACAGCTACTGCCTTATCTGCCTATCACTTTCACCATGCTGCTCCACAGATGCAAGGTCCTATCAATACTACCTTTATAGTAAAGGAACAGAAAGGGACTCAGGCACTTGCTGTCAGCTGTAGCACTGTATTAGTAAAATCAGTGAAGCTTTAGTTGATACACCTAAGGGATCAGCAGGCTCAGGAGCCTACTCTGCACTACAACTCCTGCCACTCTGTTGTTTCTGCCTAAGCACTGAATGTATATAATATAGGAAGGGGCCACAAAATCACCTGAGATGAGTAGATACAAAAAAAAAAAAAAAACAACAACATTTTTCCATACTTATATATATATAGAGAGTAATATATATTTTTTTGCCTGATGTATTAGTAGAGAGATTGAGCTGGTATTTTTCTGCCTGTTTAAATTTGCATCTCTGCAACAGATGGAACAGAATAGTTGTAGCCGTAGGCCAAACTCTGAGAATTATTTTAGCAATGGAGGCAGTAATAATGATCACAAATGGGAAAATGAAGCAAAAGTTCAAATTTAACTCATCAATATATTATTCTCCTTTTTACCACAGAAAACTTGGCAATAGCTGCTCTCCGCCTGTGATCCTTTCTGAATGCAGCCAAAGACTCAGCATGGGACTTCCAAAAAGTCATCTAAAGGACTTCCGAGCATAGCTGGGCAGGAATTCTCATGTTTCTACTTCAGAAACAGTGCCAACCTTTGGAACATAGTTAGGGAACATCTATTCCCTAAAGGAATAACGATTTAAATTATCCATCTTTCCTACAGAACAGGAATTTCAGGATTTCCTTCTGTGTAAGTCGATGCTGCTAGACTATTCTATAGCTAAGGAGCGTAGGAACTGAAGCACAGAGCAGCTACAAGCATTGCTGCTCTCGTAGGCACCACTAGTCAGAAGCACGGAAGTTTCAGATGCCAGCCAGCTAGTGTACAGCCAAAGAACCCGGGATGTGGGAAAAGTGTCAGCTCACCATATTGCCATTAGAAGGCTATGCAGGCAGAGAGGCGATTTGGACGAGTTTCAGGAAAAGATGATGATAAAAATAATAAGCAGGAATTATCTCAGATAGAAGACTTGCAATTTGGTTTTGAATGAAATCTAGTACCTAATAGCAGTTAATTCGTGTACAAAATCCCTCCCTGCACTGGTAACTATCATGAGAAAGCACATGCAACAAAGAATGAACCTGGTAAGGTAAGCTCATGCCCATGTGCAACATCATTCAGCTACACTTACCAGGCTTCTTTTTGTAACAATATATACTATATTGCGCATAAAGGAGCTGCAACCCTTCCATAGCCCTTCAGCACTAAGAGAAACAAGAGAAGACTAACGTCACAAGATAAAGCCTGTCTAGGCCTTTAGGTTCTTGTTAGAGTA
Source organism: Cyrtonyx montezumae (assembly GCF_038088225.1). NCBI lineage: Eukaryota > Metazoa > Chordata > Aves > Galliformes > Odontophoridae > Cyrtonyx > Cyrtonyx montezumae. The sequence goes on along the minus strand of NW_027071936.1, from coordinate 13,082,358 downwards.
CAGTAGTTCAGGACATTTTTGAGATGCTTAGTGATGACTCTTCCTTGCACTTCACATGGTCTGTAGGCAATTCATCTCTATTTTGCTTGCAATTAGGTAACTTATGCATATCCATAACTGAAGTATGGGACCTAGCCAAGAATCGTTACTAGCTAAACTCCTCTGAGGGGGAATTAAAGCATGAATATTTGGATGCTGCCTTAGAAGAAATGGAAGTCTTTCATATATATATATATATATATTCTTCTATATATATTCACATATATATATATGTATATATGTTTGTATACATAGTTTTTGTTTCTATTTTTTTTACTCCTTTACTCCTCAAATGTCATACTCCTATAAATGAGAAGCTACACGTTCCTTTCAACACTTCACCTGCAAAGCCATGTGAATATTTAAACTGACTTGGAAACCCCTGGGAGGCAAAACAGCTTTTCAAGGTCTCAAAAAATTTATTAAATTACACCTTTCTACACTACAATCTTCTTACCTTAGCAAGTGGTAGATACGGTACCAGATTAAATTAGTTGCACAGCCACCAGGCATAGTGCAATAAAGAATCCATTAACCAAATCATTTTATATCTAAGCAAACGGAAAATGTAAAGACATTTACATTAGCATCTGATGGGAGTGTCAACCCTGCACTATTGATAGAGAAATGATAGTATCGCTGTCCATATCATGTGTGACTGCAATATGAGGCTGGCCATTTATCAAACTGCCTCTTTAATTTAAAAATAAATTAAATATGTGCATGAGCTCTCCATTATGTGGCAGCAACAAAGCCAAGGAACGTTCTGTTACTATTTGTTATCTGCCATCAATGAGAAGTGGAAGCTGAAAAGTTATTATAAATCTTTTTTTTCCCCATTGAGTTTCTATTCAAAACCTGTATGTTTCTCTCAGAAATTTGTATCACTCCACAGTTACTACGTGCTGCCATCCACGTTTTTTAGAGGTGGAAATTCTCCGGCTTGAGTGTGTTTATCCAGTGCACCAGAACCAAAATGGGCTGAATTTTGCTTCCTGCGCTCACACGCACAGTTCAGCTGCAATGAGTCAGTGTCCTTTTAACAGACGCTGTACCTTTCATCAGCCATAAAATCCACTTGCAGCAAACTGAAAACTGAAATGGAAGATGGGGTGAAACTGAAGAGCACCCTTTTGTTAATGAAAGTTCAGCCAACAAAGGACAATCTGGCAACAACTTCCTTGGTGTCATAAGTAGATTCAGCTCATTACCAAACACCTTCATGGATGGTCAGCTAATGACTCAACAAGACACATTCTCCTTTTTGGATCAGTGCAATAACAGCAGTTTCCAACCTAATACTAGGGGACACCAGGTTACAAGTGCTATGATACAAACACATGTGAAACAGAGCTCCCCCCATCACTTGAATTCTTTATGTCCAAATTTCAGTTCAGAAGATGGCGTTCTGCCTTTCTCAGATTAAGTCCAGAAGTAAAATAAAATAAAATAAAATAAGTGTTTCCCAAAGTTATTAAATTTGATTCCTATATGGTCAACATTCTGCTGACCAAAATTTACAAATACAAAGCAGGTATACTTCATCATCGTACCACCAATCTTAACAAAAGATTACAGCATGCACTACTGTGCCACATCACGTTCAAGATATTTGATGACCATTCAAAAACTGCTAGAAAGCAACAAAACAACAGAGCCATCAAAATGAAAACAGCCCTTTAAGAAAATTATTTCAGTGCTTCTCCATTTTCATTACCGACTCAGCTGGTGAGTAGTGAGATTCTAAAGTCATTTCCCCTTCTCGAATATAATGACTACAGTTGATTTTTTTTTTCTGATGGAAACCAGTGTATTACTTATTTTGTTTCCATTCTTATTCCAAGAAAACACATTTTCATAAACAGCCATTGAAAAGTAAACCAATGTATACGTTTTAAAAGCTGAATTAAAAAAATCACCTGAGGATTTCTCGCCTGTGTGACACACATCTAAGCTCTCATCTCTCCACAGTTAGGAATTCCCTCCAGAAAATAAAGCCACTCTGAACTCTACACCTTTCACTCTCACAGCTCCATAACAGTGACAGCTCATAGAAATAATATACTTAGGGTCTGGTGGAAAGTATTTTTTATAATATCCTCTCCAGTTCTAAGTGATACCATTTGACCACAGAACAGTATGTGTAACGTTTGTATTAAAACAGAAGAGTCACATGAATGAGCACAGAACTATTGGTCCAACCTCAGGAATATTGGGGAATTTGGGGCAATTTTGGAAAAAAAAAAACAATGTTAATGACTGACATGGTTACAAAGGCAGAGTAGGATACTAGTCAGAGTTCTCCAGGCTGACGTGGTAAGATAGTGCTTTAGACAGAGACAAAAAATGCTCAGTCATTCTCACGTATCTGGACTTTGGGTAAAGCTTTTCCAGCCAGTAGAAACCATCTGTCAACTCAGAAAGCAGTAGATGGTGGGTGGACAGTTTGGTGAAGGAAATACAGCAACGAGAAGTATTAAGGAGAAGAATGTCAGATGGCAAGGAACTGAACTACTGGAGGTTTTCAAGAGTAAAATTAGTTTTGCATTTTCATTAATAACCAAGTGGGCTAATGACACTGAAATGGAGTGTCACTGACAATGCTGTGGAAGGTTGCAATAACCACTACAAAGGAAATGGATGTTTTTGGTGACAAAAACAATTGAAATGTAAAATGACAACTACACGGACCACAAAAAATATAACAGTGGTTCTGTGCTAGGGAGTTACCTGAAGAAACTTCTGCAATAAAGCTCAGAGCTCATCAATAAGAAATTACTAAGGTGGAAAATGTATGGTCTGTGCGATTCAGCTATGAAAGAGACAAATGGGATATTAAGAAGCATCAATCAAGGCATCTGAGGCAGACAGGAAAGTATTAATGCCACTGTACAAGGGCTTTCTTTCAAGAGCTGCCGATGATAACATCTTCAGCAATGGTGGAGAGATACATGAACAGGTATCAGGCAGACAAGTGATGCCATACCAGTCCAGACATGCCTATCTTACAATGGAATGCCAGAGGAGTAGAGATGTTTAGCTTGAGTGCCAACTGGAATATTATCTGTAATTACAGAAGGGTGAACACTAGACAGGTAAAAAGCTGATGCAAGATGGAAAGAAGCAGATGCTGGCCCTTAGGCTGTGAATTCGAAGCAGCCTCTCAGATACTAGGACAATTTGGTTGAAGAACAGCAAATGGGAGCACCTTATGCAAAGAAACCCAACATGACACAGCACTCCTTGCGATTCCACAATACAAAGGAGACCTAAAAATAAAATGCATTTTATGCACCGACACCTGTCAGTGTTGCAGTGAGAAGGAGTAAAAGGAGAAAGTGCATATCAAGCTGTTCCACCCATTAGAAGGTGGAGAAACAATTTAAACTGTGGTGTTCAGTATACGTGGTTCACTTCAAAAGTAATGCCTCCTGTTTGTTTCCATGAAAATTACAGCAGAGCACAATAACACTATTAGATAGAGCAAATTCTTAGCTATGAAACACTATGTTTCAACATAGTCACCACCACTAGCTGTGCATTGTCAGCAGCAATGAACAAGAGCATGCACGCCCTTTTGATGACCAGGCTCCTTAAAATCTTCATCGGTGGAGGTGACCCACTATTGCTGTCACCACTTCTGAAACACACCACCACTTCTCACCGTGCTCACATCCACTGTTTGCTCTCCCCATCAGTGTTCAGCAAGATGTTGATGAACATCAGTGGGTGCCATTTTTTATTCGTGGTGGAACTCAGTGACACACCTTTGCTTCATATACACTTCTACATCAGACATCGCTTTTCAGACCACCTCCTTCTGCCACCATCTATCACACAGCAACGACACGTAACAGAATATTGGTGTGAAGGTTCAACCACTACTGCTATACCACCAGCATCCACCTGCGCTGTCATAGGCCAACTGAACAAAATCAGAAGCATTACTTTCAGAGCAGCCCTCGTAATACGGTCTGCAACAGTAAGCTGCTCAGGCTGACACTTAACTGTACGCATGCGAACATGCAGGCCCATATTATAACACTATCCAAAAACAGAGAAGGCCGCAAAGCCTGAAACTTTACTTCCTTTATGACATTTCAGGAATCAAAAGCAGTAAAACAAGTTAAAAGAGACCAGTGGGTGCTAATGCTTTTACTGCATTAGCAGACGCTCTCCCTGGAACCGCAACATGGTGTCCTAGGGAATGACACTGATAAATGAAGACAGAGCAGGGAATCAAAAGACATGCAGATGTTCTTTAGAAGCGTTCCAGGACGATGAAACAAATGACTTCTTCATACAGCGTCTGAAGTGATTTTTTCTCAAGTATGCTTATTCCTGTAAAACTAAGGCACTAAGAGGACCAGGGATAAGAGACCTTCCCCTACCAGCTCAGCCCACACCAAACTAGCTCCCTTAGGATGCCTGGTTTAAACATGACAGAAAAGAAATAAATAAATTAACGGTGTCTTAACAACATACTTCTGCTCATTAATGTTCAATATTTTCCAGAATACTTCTAAGGAAAACAGCTTTGTGCTGTCCATGCCTCTGTACTAAATATAGCCTGGCTCCCGCTTTAACAAGAAGTACTTAAGAGTTATGCAGCACCTCTTACAATCTATCAGCTGGCATCAAATCTGAGTTGATTCTAATAGTTCGCAAGTGACCGTGCTGGAGATGGGTGAGTTTGCTTTGTTTGACCTGAAGGGGAGTTTCTGGCAGGCAGAAACTACTCAGATGGATGTAGATTTGCCACGCAGGATTAAAAATTGTGAAAAAAATAAATTGCTTGGAAAGAAGTAAGTTGTTTTCCTGAAAGGACATTTAAAATTGACAGCAAATTCCAATGTGCATTTAGCTCTCTTTGTCTGGGCTGACATCATGATCGCACCTATGCAGAGAAGCTCGTTCCCCAAACCCCCTCCAGGCCTCATCGCTCAGCAGTATTACAGCTTTGACAGTTGAGGGAGACTGTCTCAAAAAAGTATTATTAATTTCTGAGGTGAAATACCGGAGATTGACACTCTTGGTTATTTCACACAATAAGTCCATTCAATAGCACTCGGGGACAAGCCAAACAAAAATGAGGTTTGGCCTCTTGAGCGCACATATAAGGAAGATTACAGTGAGTCACCATTTTGCACATCAAACACAAATCGCACCTCCCTGTGAGTGTGTTTCTGGGATTACCCGCAGGTCTGAGATTCCCTTTTGCACGTGAGGACAGGAGAACGGACCAAAGGGACAATTAGCCTTCTTCCCATTGAACAACGTCCATGGCTCATGTAAATCAATTTAACATGGCTGTTACAAAACCAACAAAGAAAATCCAACACTGCTGAAACTTGATGCCTGCACAATGCACGCTCTCCTGGGTAATCTGCAGCATCCAGACACTGCCACTGCGTGAGTCTCATCTGTGCAAAGGGAGTTTAATACGCCTCACTGAGAGAAAGAATATTCCTCTCTCTCCCACAGCTCTGGTTGGGGCAGGATGCAAAGCAACAGTACCCCTACCTAGCAGGAAAGTTCTCCACTCTGTAAACGTTTGTTCATTTGTTCAGCACCACCGCACTAGGCAGCCTCCTGCTTTCTGAGCATTACTTGCACTGAAGCACATACACCACACTCCACCTCTTTATGCGGAAGTTAAAAAGAGCCAGGTATTGCTCAAACAGCTCTCCAAAACACAATGGGAGTTGCTATTGCCCTGGGTGGGCCAGAACAGGTGGGCCAGGAGGCCACTGCAGCAGACAGCTGAAAGATGGCACCCAGCAGCTGACTGACAGCATCCAACCGCTGTGGCTCATCTGAATCCCCAGGGCAACTTCCTAACCTCCCGCCTTCCTAACCCCAAGGCGAGAATTTGCCTCCATGACCAGGAGGACCTTTGGGCCAAGGCAACCTTCATCAAATGTCAGCAGGGACTAAAAGATTGCACAGGACCAGGAAGGAAGATTTTGTTTGTCTTTCTCTGTTACTAGCCTCAAGTAGGAAAGGACTTAGCAAGGGCAGATTACAGTTTTAAAGGGGCTTCAGCACCGTCTAGCATGCTCCAGGGAACAACTTCTCCTCCGCCCTTCAAAGACAGAGGAAAGTGGCACAGCTGAGTGGCAGGCATATAATTGCCAATGCAGGATGTGCCCCCAGCACACAGAGGAGCCTGAGTTCAACCCCTGCTCTCCTTTTTCTCCTGAGCACTCATGCATCAGTTTTACAAAAGCCTAGCCACACGTGGGACACCAGGCAGAGTTGTGAGACATTAGAGAAGGTCCTGAATTCCCATGATCTACCCCATGTTTATCCACACTATTCGACACGAAAGCACGCTTCCTTCTTGAAATGATGGACTGAGGATTCCTGAATTTTGAAACTTATAATGGAACATAAGAGAAGGAAATTAAAATGAGGGGAAATGCAAAGCAGTTACAATGAAGTGTATCACAGAGCACAGCGAAAGAGCAAGAGCTTTACAGAAGTATTGGATTTACTTAGTGACCAATTTGCACACTGAAGGCTTAAAGGTGCTTGTGGAACGTTAGTCTAATATATGAATACTCACGGAGCTGGTTTTATTTCTCATCTTTAAAATGGTGCATCTAATCTTTAAATCACATGGAATCATTCTTTTCCCCAAAAGTATACAGTTACCTGTCAGTGTAATTACTTTATTACCTTATTTATACCCTAGTACAAAATGTTTTGTGATGTAAGGAATTCTGGGATTTGAGAGTGAGCTAGCCTAATTTTGCAGTACATAAACAAAATAATACAAAACTTCATTTGTCTTCAGCAAAAAAACACTAATTTCCCATTGTCAAACAGCAAGGCTGCAAATGATCACTGTCCCTCTACAGTTGTTGATACACAGAGACTGCGGGATCTGGATTTCCAGCTCCACAGCTAGCTGACCCTGTGCTGAACCAGTATGGGCTGAGGGAAAAATCAATGAGAGGAGTAAAGTGAAAGGTGGCTTCAGAAGGAGATCCACTTGAAAGAAGCCTCTCCAGCTAAACCCTTCTTCTGAAAGAGAGAGAGAGAGGGGGGACATAGCCTTGTAAGCCTGTGAGGACCAACAGGAGCTTTTTCCAAAGCTAAAGCAGAAGCAGTGTATCACCACTAGCCCCTGCCTTCACAGTACAAAGAAAGGCCTTTTCAGGAACATAAAGCATGTCACAATTTCAAGTGATCATTCAACTGCTGCAATGCTGGTAGGACTGGACTCTGCTATGAAGGAAGAGGCAATGTGCCAGCTCCTACAGTCTGACAAGGACAATTTCTGCTGGATTTGATCAGCTGAGATACACAGATCGACCACGAGATGTGTTGCCACTTAAGAACCAACAGAAGCGTTACTCTTTCTGCTGATTTAAAGTCTAGATGATCCCTCTGGTCATCAACAGTAATACTGAAGGAGTCTAAAATAAAGCTGGGCCTTCTGTCCCTCAGTGAGAAATGGGATTTTTTCTCCCAGGGCTGCTCTGATGTTCTTCTGTCACTCAGGAATCCCAGACTCCCTGGCCTTGACTGGTCATTTGACAAGGAGACATGAGTTGTTTAATTATTTCCCAAGGAGCAGCAAAATGACAGTGGAGCACACATTTGGAAGGCTGAAAGGCAGCTCCTAATGACAAGCCTGTAAGCTGCTGAGCAAAATCTGCTTCCTGTGATAACTGCTTGCTGCTTTTTGAACATTATCTGTGAAGTCAGAGACTGATCTTTACCCGCAGAGGCAAAGACAAGAAGGACAGTAATTGCATAAGTACTGTTGTGGATTCTCCTTACCCTGGACATGGAGACAGCTAAACGGCAACGCACGAACCAGTCAGACACGAATGCTGTTATCCATCAAACTAGCCTGTACCCAAGGAAGACCTGGAAGGGTAACAGGACCATTGAAAGCAGTTTCAAAAGCCTGCACTGTCTCGCAATATGAATGCCAGCCTAAAATCAGGTCAGTTTTTGTCTGCAATAAACAACTATTCTGTTAGAGTGTCAAATGTCAGAAAGCACCTGTCGTGCTATGGGGCTTTACTGGATGGGTGTGCAGCAAACATAAAACATACTGAGGCTTAATACAAATACCTTGGTCTCTGCCTCTATGACAGGTGAATCCAGAGAACTTCCATAGGTTTTGGACCCAAAGTCACACATGCATTTAACGAAAACAATATTCATTTCTCCAGCAGCACCTTGCACCTCAATATCTTCACCTAAAATATATATAACGCTAGTTTTGCAGATGTAGAAAGAACTGATTCACCAGAATTGACACTGACTTTCCTTCCAGAGGCTGCTAAGGTCAAGACTGCAGAGCGTGGTAATACTCCCAGCTCAACTTCAGTTCTTACAGACCGCTGCAGTCAACAGACAAAAGCCTTCAAGTATTATTTCTAGGTGTACTCTTCAGCTCTCCCCGTGCCAAGGCTCCTGTGTTCAGAATGGGACAGCTATTATCAAGCTGGCAGAGAAATTTCCTCACCGAGGTGAGTGAAGTGGTTGCTCTGTCCCATAGGAAAGTATCATGTTCAGTTTAGCCCAAAGTGTTCAGCCAGGCTATTAGTAATGAAAAACACAAGGGTGTGTGACATCACGTAAAACAGCAGCACAAGTTCCTGAACTACAATACTGCATCTGCATAAAACAGCAAACACAGAAGCTATGAATCCAACAATAATGGAAGGGACTGTAATTCTAGGAAGGCCATGTGAAGGGCAGGTTACGGACAACAAGGAGCAATCCAATTTGCTTACACTAGCTAAGGTAAAATTTACAATGGCTATCAATCCTCATGCTTTAAGGCATAAACTGAGCACCATCTGGGGCCAGAAAGAAATTTCCCTCTGAGGTACACTATAACACAATTGGCTGCGTGTATTTCTTCTTCTGAATCCTCACAGATTGGCTACTGTCAGAGACAGGATACAAATCTGTACGGATCACTGGTCTGTTCCACTGCAGCGAATTCTATGTTGTTCATTTTCTTCACAGATTACGATATCATTAATACTACAGCAGTCATTTTCCCAAAATAAAGCAGTAGTTTCTCTAATTCTGAAGCAAACACCAAAAGCAACTTAAATGATTCCAGTAACTAACCAAAAGCACTACGCTACACTTTTAAGGGCTTTGAGTGATTTAGTGGTTCTGCTTCGGAAAATACATCTCACAGTCTAATTACTTGTATTTTTAAATTACACATCATGCACATTATCTAGCACTCAATATAACAATAGCAATAGTCTGAAGAAAAAGCAACAATGACGCTTTACAAAGTAATTTAGAATTTGGCTTTGAATTTGTTTTAAAGAAAAGATGTAAGTATTGTCTTCCTGACTGAGATTTATTAACAGTCCCCCTTTCCATTATCCGAGCATCTCACTTGCCCTAAAGCACATCTGTAAAGACAGTGAGAGACTGCCCACATTTCCTATATCCATAAATTACAGATGTTGCTCTGAGCTACTCATCTATCAAGACAATTTTCCATAAGAGCAAGACCAAGCTGCAAAGTATCCATCTGACTGAGAATATGGAAAATAATTAATAAAAGCAGAGTCTGCAGACTTGATTTGCTTTACTGGGAACGTTCTCTACCCAAAGCTTTTTAACATGGCGTGACAGAACAGAGAAACAAATCAAAGCCCAAATAACATTTCTAGGTAACAAAACAAAGACCTTGATGCAACAGTAACATTATGCCACATACACACACTGCTGTAACGAGCACAGATAAGAGAATATGGATAATTCCACATTAAATAACATGTACTAGATCGTATTTTCCAATTAATAACACTATGCCATATTTTACAGGTCAGTGCTTCTGTTCAGTCATGCCTACATACATCATCATTATGTTCAGTTCCACAAACGTGCTATTTGCATCTGTGGAAGAACAGAAGACCTGTATTTAACATAATATGTGATTACTCTAAAGCTTATATGCACAAAACAACAGGAGAATTGAGAAGAAAATGAAAGAAGCAGTTTTACAAAGAAAGATTCTGCCATCACTGGACCCAACTACTGTATCTTAACCTTTGCATAAATGCTGAGAAAGCAGATAACAAGATTAAGAACACAGAGCCTATTCTAGGTTGCATAAAAAACAGAATATGACTTAGCTGAATGGAAAGAGGGGAAAAAGGACTTGTGATAGATAAAAGAAAAACAGACACTTTAACACTTAATGCCAACCATTTGCTTATTCTAAACAGAAGACAAATACAGTATTGCTATCTACAGAGCTGGGCAAGAAAGAAAAAGACAGGGCTTTCATGTACAGAGAACTGTCCCTTTTCCACTGTAATTTGCATTTCAGAAACAATAAAATACACTGAGTTCCCTCTTGTACAATATCTCTGCAAAAGCCACTGCTTCCCTTTGCTTTGTAAAGCATTTTTGTAATGATGAAACTACATGTTTCTAAACATATGAGAAGTTATTGGTTTTCTTCTCCTCAACAAAACAGAAATCTTTGGTGGAAAGAAGAGCACTCAATTCTGTTTTGACTTAAGCAAATACAATGCAAAATGACATGGGAACACATAAGAAAACAATACTTTAGGCTTGATTTCCCCGCAGTCAAACAAAGACTGTCTTAGGAAACAAGGGAAAGGGAAGGAAACACACTAGAGTAGAAAAGATTAGCAGCCACTTTCAAAAAATTATTGTCAGCTAGAAAGTAAATGTTTTATATCAACAGTTTCTTCTTGCAGCTGTCCACCTAAAATCTGTTCACCTCCCAGGCTGCAACTGCTAGGCAAGACTTGCACAACTGGGCACATTCATGTGCACATCGGTCTTTAGATAAGAGCCCTGACTTTTGAAAATGATGAGCAGCCCACTAGCACTCTGCAGATTAAAATAGGAATGGCTGGACACCCAGCACTTCAGAAGAAAAAGGTGGCACCTCCTTGGAGGCTTAACTTCTAAATCTTACTTCTACAAAGTTATCATTGTTGGTATCATTGCAGTTAAAGGACTGAAAAAGGCTCCCTTTGGAGTCCATATGTGCAACTTTTAACGGGCTGCAAGAATGCCTGCTGAAAAGAGAAGACAGGCACTGACTGCTTCAAGCATGAGCATGTTTTTCCTCACCACAGTATTCCCAGCCTTATGCACAAGAGGCATACAAGAAAAGGCAACAAGGCAACATACACAAAAGTCAACAAGAAACTAGAGCTAGAATCATACCAAGTATTCTACAGATCTGTGCCAATATGACACAGTGCACACTGAAAGTAAGTACATCCTTGGGTATTTGGTGCAAACTTTCACTTTAAAACATCTGTTTCTCAAACAGATGAATCACTGCTCTTTACACTTCTAATGCCATCAGCCTAGGAAAAGAAAAAGATTCAAGAAGGTTTGCACTGAACCCCTGAAAAAGGTATTTACAGGATTAAAATCAAAACCTGGAAAGACAGTAAATCATCTACTGTAAACACAGGGAAGCTGAGGGCAGTTTAAGTGGTTTAAGTGAGGCAGTATCTTTGAGATTCAGTGACTCCGATCACCAGTGAAATCTGAGAAAACACACAGAAAATATGTTGTATGCATCCTCAGGAAACTGAAATACAGTTAATTAAGAAACAGAATTTTGCCTTTTGATCCGTCACATAATTCTCCGTCTTCCTCACAGACATGTAAACACAGTGAAAACAGAATGAAGGGTATAAGGACACTGTTGCTAGAGGCATCCTCTTCTTACAGCCTTCCCTCCCACAGTGCTAGGGAGAGCTCACAGCTCTTGTCTGTCATCGCTACATATTATCCTGCTCATGTACACACGGATACTTACAAATAAGGAATGTGGTCGACCTGGTAACAGGATGTTCATTTCCTAATTTATCCACCGTTTCTTTAAATAACATTAGTCTCAGCTAAGTACGGAACAATTCCAGTATTACAAGGTTTTGCTAGCATCTAGCTTTACCAAGTACAAGAAGTGTTCCCCAAACAAGTCCATGTTCTGAGTTATACTTCACTATCAGAAATGCATTTCTACCAAACAGAAAAAAAGATCATCACAATCAGAATCTTCTACCATCCATAATTAAGCAGCATTACTTTATTACCCTTTCCCCAGTTAGCTTACTAGAATCAGAAGGACTGAAAATCGTGCCCTGCAAAGAAGCTTCAGGTCAGGCAGCAATTCTGTGAGACAAAGGGGAAAAAAAAATACTAATAATAACATAAAGAGGAGATTAGATCAGGGAAAGCAAGAGACCTTTCCAGGCCTGAATTCTGCCCGAGACATCTCTGATCAATGCAAAGACCCAAAGAGACTGAAGCAATAGCCATGTAATGGTTGTGCTAGATACGATCTTTTCCAGCCTTAATGATCCTATGCACGTTAGCAGTGACCTTAGCCCTTGTCTCTCTAGCCCTGAAAAATAAGATGCATTTTGGTACCTGAATGTCTTGATGTAAGATGTCAAATATGAAGAAACTGTACAAGGCCTTAGTTTTTCCAGAGAGGATGTAAGCCTGTATTTAACAAAGTTCCTGAAAACAACAGCTAAACAGAAAATGTGAGCTAATGCTGTCAATTTGCTATGATGACTGCTTAGCTCATATTCCGGATATATTCTTCTAACCTTTCTGCATGGATCTAATGACTTGATTTACATCTGTTGTAAGATTCAGCCATCTCTGTGAGAAAGACAGCAACAAGATTCAGCTATCTGTACCATAAACTGAGCCCGCACTATGTCTCGAGCTCAATTTCTCCAAATAAGCAGCCTTACAGATAAGCTCTGATCAGTATCACAAGTGCCACCCTTCTCACAAGACATTCAAACCTTTCCAGCATATCTCTGCAAGATTCTGTAGACAAAAACAGAGTGCACAGTGCAAGTCTCCTCTTCTTAATAAAGACAGCTGCAATCCCCGAGGCTGCTTGTGTGGGCTACTGTTGTGGGTGTATAATGGCTGCCTAACATAGCAGCATAGTACCAGCATCTAACTTTGTAAAGCGCTTTGTGCCAGAAAGGACTGAAATCTATTATTTATTTTGTACAAACAGAAAAAAGCATTTTATTCAGTTTAATTGCTCCCTACTAACACTTTATAGCTAAAAAAAGGCTGTCAGGCATATTTTCAATATATATGGCAAAGAAGTGTGAAATCCAACACCACCTATTCCTTTAAACTGAAATTTTCTATCACTAAGTTCCCGTAAAAAATAGTGCATTAAAACACAGCTAACTTGAAGAATCGGACAGTAAAAGCTGGAACACAGCCAGAAAACTATGTTATACAAGGATTTTCATGGCTACAAAATGTTTGGTACTCTGCGGTGAAATTACTTAGCACACTCATCTTTCCTCTCTGAGGGGGGGCTAGGGCTCCAAGCCCTGTAGGTGTGAGACCCGAGTGCATGAGCGTGCTTGTCCACACGTGAAGACGCTTGCCCAGCACACCATTTGAACAACACTGCACAGTGAAGGAGCACTGAGAAATGGTGCGGCTCTAAGTCAGGATTTCAAGTAGTATCAGCAGCAAACCGTGATGAACCTGCACTACAGCAGTTCACACCACTGCCTGCCTCTAGACTGCAGCGTCTGTTCTTCTCACAGAAAATGATTGAATTTGATGGCTACATTCTCCAGAGCTTCATCCCTCCAGCACTGCTTCACACCTGAACAAACTCGAGTACAAAATGCTTCCCCTCTGATTTGGTAGCACTTAGACTATAGTCTTTACAGGGAATAAACAACATGCAAGACAGCAAAACATCAAGTTCTGTACGTAGCGGCTCTGTAAGTCTGTAACAACTACATAACATTTTTACATTAGCAACAGTACTTTCTCAACCCAATCTTGCAGACCTTCTGGATCCCAGGCTATGCAGTTTTCTACAGACGGTATGATGCTGGCTTTGAACAAGGCTACATATTATTAATTAAAAAAAAATAATAATTGCCATAGCTACTGTGCTCAGTTGCTAAATCCTTACTGACATTTACTGAAATCACCTGTAAGAACTCATCCAAAATGTTCACTGTACACAAAAATTATCAACTGATAATGAAAATCTAGACTGGCAATGACAAGTCTGGGCCTAAACCAGCTTCATACAGAACAGCTGTCAAGTAATCTTTCCCTAGCATGAAAATTCATCTTTTAGGTTCTCATCAGTACATAAGCAAGCTGTTACAGAAATAAATGCTCAGATGCCCAAACATCCTTTCTGGGCAGAAGAAAGTATTCTTCTCTTCACATCACTGAACTTAGGATGAATCTGCACGCAATCTGAAAATATCCCTGGACTGTATTATTATCACACATTACTAAAATTACAGAAAGATGTTTGACCAACTGGTGTATCCAGCCCTTTCCTAATGTAACGCTGGTGTGGACACTGCTCCTTCAACACATTCATGATCATTTTAGCAGCTGCCAATACTAGCACACAGGTACAAAAATACCTTCTTGTTTAGCTGATTCAGACAAGGGGGCAGGGTTTGTAAAAAGCCTGGAGGGCTTCCTAGCAGCCAAATCAGTTGCTCAGCTGTATTATTTGCCAGTGGGAGCGTCTATGAGGGTAAATCTAGGACAACACTCGGTACTGCCAATATAGCCAGGTGTATCCTGTCATTTGAACGTCCCATAGGAGCACTCACATGCTGTGCAACCCGTGCTGTCACCCTGCAAAGCTCCACTTATTCTCCACACACAATTCAAGCAGCTACTTACAGTCTGCATGGTATCTCTGAGCAGACCCTGACACTCCCCTTGTAAACCCAGGTGGGATTTCCAAGCTGCCTGAAATACACCAAAACTTCTGCTGCTTCCCAGGGACAAAAAGTAGTTGACAGATGCTAAACCCAGAAATGTATAATGCTTACAACACCAAACCACCAGACACAACAACACCACACTCATTGTGAACACGTCTGAAATATCTGACTGATCAGAAATCAGTGTCGCCTTTGAGGCAGCCTCTTCTTGGCTCAGCTGGGAGTGCTGCTGCCATCCCAGAGATTCAGGCTGCTGCTCCGCTGCTGGTAGGAGGAATAGGTGCTTCTGTACTCAAGTGTTCCTTACCAGCAACAAACCCTTCCCCACTGCATGACTTCCATAGGCTCTAGTTGGGTATTACAACACTCCTGACCCACCGATGCAGCTTCTGACAGCAGAACTTTTCCCCCTATTTTCCATGATGGTGTCAGACAATTCTCTACTGCATGCTGCAATCCCCATTCAGGCAGGGATTAGCCTGTACAGAATTTAGACCACCAGCTACAGAAACATGGTTGCACAGGTAAGGAACAAGTCCTTAAAATATATAATTATTAAGCAATGGACTGTTCAGAGTTAGAGAACTATCACAGTACAAGATATTTTTGTTTAGTTGAACACCAGTTAACAGCTAATCATATAACCCTTTAAGGATAATTTCTTGAAACAAGGTAGCCGTGGCTATCTGTAAATGCGCTGCTTTAGCATGGCACTTCTTTCATGGTTTTTCTACTTTTTACAGAAAGATTTTTATAAAACTTCTTGGTGGGCAGGAGGGGATGAATACTGACTGCACCTGTTCCCCACAGGTTCATAAATGGCCTCTATTCATCCTGAAATGGCCAAATTCAATATGCAGGATTGAATAGAGTTTGCACTGAGTCTCTTCAGCACTTAGCCCTAAAGATGGTAATTTTAATAGCTGTAAAATCTGTGGAGGGAATAAACGAACTAAAAGGTTTAACGGCTGACTTGCATTTCACCACGTTCCACAGGGATGAAGTGGTTTCATATTCTCTATCTACACTTTGCTGAAGGTGGTTTAGAATTTCCATTTGAATCAAACCATACCTTTTTCCAGCGTTCTTCCCAAAACCACTTCTGTTACATGCGGAAGCTGGACTATACAAACTTGATTTCAAGAGGTGAAGTCATTGTATAGGAAAAGCAAACCTCTATGAAGTTACATAGATATTCTGTACCATTAGTAACTGACTACTGTGTAGTCCATACTATCTTCTATTTAAAACTGATTTTTAAATGAAGTACGTTTTGTGAAGATGTTGGGACTGGGATCTCAGGGCAGCTTTAGGAGAATTTCTGTTAGGGAAATCAACGCCGTAGCTATATGCAGCTTTGGGTTTCAAATCTCCCTAGGGAGGCAGTTTGGAAGTATAGTCATTGTTTAATTAGTACTTTCCTCAATCAGCATCTGGAGTTAAAGATCCATAAGTAGGTATATCTAACCAACAAATTCTCTGAAGATTTACCTACCAGTAACTGAATATGCAGAAGTTCAGAAAATTGCTCATACCCACTCATATCACTTTCAGATGTTTTCTTACTTTAAATTAGCAAAAACAAGTGCAAAATGAGGAGCTGCTCTTTATCACTTTTCTCCGAGAGTGCAACCCACTGGCAGTCATAAGTGCATTTTTCTTCGCTAAACAGAACACGAGTACTACCCAGAACATATACAGATGAGATAACACTTTGAAAACAACGGTATTACTTCTGAACACAAAAGGTCAACACAGTCTTACTTAGACATTCATACAGCTGGGTTGGGTAACAGGACTGTTCGGAATAAACAGCTGCTCAGAACTCTGGAAAGACCAGAATCTTGCATACAGACTGGGGAGCTGAAGACTAAACTATGCAGAGACTTTTCACAGCTACAAAGTAAACCACCTTACCTAGCAGACTGATGCATGTCTTATTTAATTGGTCCACAACTGCTACTTGATCAAACAACACAGATGACAAGAGGGAGAAACAAAAATTTAGTAGGGAGGCTTGGGCAGGAAGAAGAAATTGTGTCTACCACCCACCAATTACTCGCTGCTTTGAACCATTACTTTAAACACTTTGAAGTACTCCAACAATTTGATTATTTAGAAAAATAAAGCAAAGCGAAGCCAAACCACTGCACTAAAAATTACACTGCTTTAAATCAAATGATTTCTTTTTTCCTAACAACTGCAGGATGAAGGTTTGCTTAGGAAAGGCTGACTGTAGCCACAGGAAAAGCAAGCAGCTCCCATAGGGTACCATACTGCTGGGAGGAGCAATCTAACAACTGTTTCAGCACCTACTTCTCTGCAAGGACAGCTGTGTTGACAACTCCTCCTGCCCTGCTGAACAAAAAAGGAGCTGGAGTATGTAGGCAGCAGCTACCTGGAGAAGGAAGAAAGGGTGGCTCACATTAGTGCTTCTCATTCCTCTCCTTAGCTTCCCTGTCCTGGTCTTCATCCCCAGAGCAGGAAATCTCAACTTTGCACACATTTCTTGAGAAGCTTTAAGAGAGCTTTATGTATGAACATCTAAAAACAAGACAAATCAAGGTAAGCATGCTAAATCATTAATTTTGCTATTTTGTTAATGTATATGAATACACAAACAGACCGACTCTTTCCAATTGGACTGATCTATGGCAGAGGTAAATATACTGCTTTACAGAGGCAAGCCACAACCAGGAATCTTTCACTTTCTTTCTTAACAAGTTTGAAGAACAATGTCATCCAGCATCCAGGGAAACTTCACCTCCAACATTCTTAGCAAAATGAATGTATGTGAGATATAAGTGATTTTATTTTCTGGGAAAATCATTCCATTTTTATTACACCAAAGACAACAGAAAGCCAAAGGTACTCCTCAAGAATGCTGGTTGTTTGCTTTCTGAAATGAGAAGTGTCAATAACAAACTAGCCAGAAAACCAAGGAGAGCTGACTGACTGAGGAGATGCACAGTGCAAGCTGTTTTTGAAGCAACTGTCAGATATCTTCCCCATGGTTACATGGAAACTCAGTATTTCAGGTCTCAAGACCACTTGCTGCCTAAGGAAATAACATTAAATTATGAGCGAGAGCAGGGAGGCTTGAGTGGGGAGAAATGGAATGCCAGTTGCATAGCTTTCATACTAATCCTTGTCAGACCACTTTCAGGGCAGAATATCTATTCTTCTCCTTTCCCACTGGATGTGAGGTTCCTTAACTGGGAGTTAGCTATGGGTAAGAGGGAAGTTATGGTAATAGAACAAATAATTTAAGGCACTGAAGCAGTAGCTGGTGGGAAAACCTGGTCTACTTCTGTATTCAAACAGGAAGATTCCCCTGCTTCCACTCACACGAGCTCTCCTTTCCCAAACAACCCTCCATGGCAGCTATTTAATTAGCAATGCTGGTATTGGTGTGGGAGGATGAGCCTTGCCTCTGAGTTCAGCTCTGACCCATGGCAGAGGCATGCTTTATTACTAACACACCATTTTACTGCTGATATGGAATAAAATATTTAATCTGGATCCATAAGTACACTTTTGTAATGCTCACTTTCCCTCTTGAGTATCTCTGCAGCCAGTGTACAGTAAGAGAAAACAAGGAATTACAACAGTTTTGCAGAAGAAAGAGACTGCTATTGCAGCTATCGTGTTTAGTAGAAAGAAAACCACCTATGCAGTCTACACACAGAGCCTCACACTTAAATACCAAAAATAATAAACACAAGAGAAATTCAGTGAAACTACTAACAGGTAATATTCTAATGAAAGTAGGAGACTAACAATTACATTTTTTTATTCTCGCATAGTGAAACACTAGTATGCCAAAAATACACGCAATATTTTAACAGACACAGTCAAATAGGATCAGAAACTAACAGAAGCAGGTATTTGCAAACACATCGTCAAACACAAATATTTAATCTACACATGACAGACGTAATTCAAGCAAGCCTAATCCTACTTCCCTCTCATTCCAGAATTTGTACTTGCCGAGAATAAAGGTGGTATTTTAGGCCACAGCTCCTGTCTTTATCTCCATTCTCATCCACCCACTTCAGCTCCTCCCCCTTTTCTCCTGTTCCATCCACCTTGCTCAGTCCTGTTCTCCCATCTCTTTGGCCCCGTTTAATCTCAGCTCTGCCTGTCCTCACCCCCACCCACTCTTTCCCCATGCACCACCCTCCTTCCTCTGTTCTATTCTTCCAAAATCTGCTCCTACTTTCTATGCCACCTACTCCTTCCAGCTCCCACCTCTCCATCCTTGCTATTCCCCTTCCTGGGACCCCTAATCCAGTTACTGCCTGAGACTCCATCTTCTCTACATGTCAGTCACACCAGCTCTCCTTCAGGCTACAATTTCAAGAACTCTGACAAGGCAAGGGGAAAATCAGTCCTTGCTGCAATAGGAAAGATTAAATACAGGGAATAACCAGTTTGGATACCAAAGCTCTAAGATAAAGTGTTCTCACTAATGTGAGCATCAATAACATCTGAAGGGACAGAAGATGTTGCATGGAGGGAGAACTTCACCTTAAGTCTTAGATCAGCATGCACTATTATACTTAGGCTTACCAGTTCTTTCTAAATATCTGCCCCTTGCCACCAAAACCTACAGGTCACCAGAAGACTAAACACCTCTGTGAATCTTCAGCTCAGCCAATAAGCTCTGATAATGAGTGTCTGATGAGTGAGAGAGTTCAGGTTTTCAGACATACACAACTTGACCATAAATGCAGAATTTAACACAGCTAATTGTAGACTTGGATGGATGCCCTGAAAAATTTCAAACCTCTGCTTGAAAACACAGGCTGGAGCTTCAAAAATAAAACAGGTATGCATTTATTACAATGTGGGTAAAATACCTTTACTCCTTAGACTCAGAAGTGAACTGGCTTAAAACGAAGATCAAGCCAATAAAAACATCTATATGGGGGTAAACATCACAAGCCTGATGAAATAGAAAGGAGTAGCACAAGAAGTATGGTTCCTTCTTGCTCAGTGCTTGTTGCAAGGACTCCTGACTCTCCTGCTGATGTTACTAAGATTTGACAGTACTCAAAATTATTCAAGACAGCCTTCTGTATTTCAGAACTGAACTCAATTATTTGAAGCCTATCTCATGAAGGGTAGGCTTCAGAGGGAAGATGTAAAAACATTTCTAAAAGCCATCCGTGTGTGCTGCATACTGGGCTTTACTACCCAGGACTCCATAGATCAAGAACTCTACATCAAGAATTACTGCAGTTGTGAGGTTTTTCACCAAAAAATGCATTTCATGGAGCTTATTTGACAGAAAAAGCACATTAAACCAACTCACTTTGTCCACTAGTATCTATTTTAATATAAAAAAAATTATGTTAGATCTATCTTAAATTTCTTTACAAACTAGTGAAAAAACAGTTGTCAGGTCAGCTGCTTCTTCCAACTAGACCTAAAGGATCTCCATATTATTATTTACTATTAACAGTGAATTTCTCCCACCTATCAGTCAAACCAGCTCTGACAGGCAAAACTAAACTGCCACACAACTTTTTGCTGATGGGCTCTGTCAGATACGAGAATGACATCTGATTATTTTTAAGGTTGTTACAATCTGGCCTATATTCTTCTCCTTCAACAACATCAGCATAGATCTCAAAAAATTCATGGTTCGATTCCTGAAAAATAGTGATAGCTTTACTGGCACAGAAAATATACTGAAAAAATTGGTCATATACATTAATATATCCATTAGAATGGAATACCTGAGCCTATTAAAAACTCTGCTGTGAAGGATTTCATAACCTGAAGAAGTCTAAAACCTATGAACAAAAATTACTAAATAGTCACTTAATAGACTTTCTGAGGTAGTCTCTGTTTAGCCAGCACTGGGTATATCAGCCACCACTGCAGTTCTGTGAAGGTTATGAAGGTTCTGTGAAAGTAGCACGAATAGGAAAATAAATGAATAAAACATTTGCAGTAACATGAAATTCTCTTTACTCAAACTTTCCTTAGTCAAACTTTTTAAAAATAGGTTATAAAGTCTGCTAATTATAGAGTACAGAACCTCATTCAGTCAGTCACAGCACTGGATCCACTTAGAATAAACACTACCACTTCTGATAAACGTACAATATTCCTCTTAATACCATTTAGCTCCTTATATGAGCAAAGGCATAATTAAGGTGCTTGATGCTGATCTGTGCAGAACACTCATGTTTAAAGGAGCCACTGTCAATATTTCACATTGCTGGATGAAGCGTAACGAACACTAACGAAGAGCTTTGTCATGGTCTTCTAAAGAAGTCTAATAGTCTGGGAATCCTGACACTGAACACATTACTTCATTCAAAACTTGTTTCCCAGTCCTTTACCTCCAGCTACCCATCTTTGATCCAAGTCAGCCAAGTTTCTATTTTTTCCTCCAAGCATCTATTTTTTCCTCTTTCAAGCAGATCACTATGCTCTCAGGCACGTGTTACATAAATCCAGACTCTCCAGACACTCCCGAGTTTCAGTCCAGAAAAGGCAAAGCAAACAGACAACACGTAGTAACACATACTTCTAAAATGCTGCAAAGAAACAGGGCAGTAAAAGGAAAGATATCTCATTTTTTCAATGCACCAACTTGAAATTAAACTACTAGTGTCCTCACATTCCGTTACACGGTCTGTAAGTGGTGATGTGATGTGCATCATCCTCTTTTAGAAAACTCCAGCAAACAAACACTTGTTGATTATCACCAAAGGAAAACATTACTAAATAAACACATATCTGTTAAGTATGTGAATGTGCAACAAAGAAAACTAAGTCCTAACATAATAGTTACTTTTGTATGTGCTTATTTTTTGCTGAAATTATTCAAAATACATCCCAGTTACAAGAGATGCCACAACACTTGCACAGAGATGCCATTCTAATTAGGTAATAAAATCTACAGACCTGTAAGATTTTAATTTTTTAATTTGCTTAAATTTAATTTGCTTTTAAAAGCACAGACTTTAAAATACCTTAATACGACATTCGAATGAGATGAACAGAATAATTCCAATAAATAAAAAGAGGGGTTTCTCTTAGTAGCTCTGTCCTAGTTTTAAGGCTTCTACTATAACAGTAATACTATTCTCTACTTCCCCTGTAGCAGACTGCAACTTTCCTCTGTCTTTCTAGCATGGCTAATAAGTTCTGGGTTTGAGCAGCTTAGACCTCAGGCTACTAGTATGTTGAAATCAATTATGCAAAGTCCATTCATTTTGGTACAATGTACTAAACTGCTGCTGTCACCACAGTAGAAAGGCTACTCAGATTGGTTTCTTGGGACTTTTCCCTCCCTCCCTCCATTTTTATTTTTTTTAAATCATCACAATGTTTTCATCCATTGCCAAAGTTGTCATTCTTCACGAAATATAATGCCTTTACCTAGGATGCAATGCTCGCCTCAAGATTAATCTAAAAAGAAAAACATAAACTGGAAAGCTGAAAACACAAGTACTACCTATAGCACGATTTTTACATGCAGTGACATTAGGAACCAACTCATTCACAGTATCAAATCACAAGTTTGGTCACAAATGACTGTTTCAAGATTAAAGACAGAAAATGCTCTAGAAGTAGAAAAGCTGCACAAATTAAGAGGGCTTTCTCCTACATTTGCTTTTAAATGGATAGACAAATGAGGTGAGTATAAATGAGATACTATGATATAAAAATCTGCTTCTAACGTTAGGATGATAGTGCACACTCCATCCACTTTTTTCAGTATTTCAAGTGTCTGTTTTTCAGATGTGCTCAACTACAGAATAATCTTGAAACTTTTTTAGCTTGTATCCTTGAGTTCTTAAAGATGGAAGTGGCATTAGCTATCTCAGATATCTTGTCAAATGTAGATTTACTTTTTATGATATATATTCACCCATTTCAATGGCTATCATCATTTTCACACATCATAAAAGAACATGGAAAAATAATAGGAAAAATATGATTAAAACATTCAAAAGATACTGTGACTATATATATATATATATGCACAGTATGAGATATAAGTGAGATTCCTTAAGACAGCTGAGGAAATCCATTAATCCACAGACACTGAGCAGTATGGACAGATCAGGGAGCTTTTCAATTTGCAACCCTGGCAGAAAGGCTTATTCTTAAAGAAAACAAAACAAACAACAACAACAAAAATGTGGATATTTCTTGGTATGTTTAGTATGCTGAGTCAACTCAGCCGAGGGTCAGACAGGAACCAGAAAGGAGGAGGGAACAGGACTACCCCTTTTGGCAGTAGCAAGCCATTTCATTGGCACAGCTAGCTCTTCCAGCCTCACACAGCACCTAACTGAAGATGTGAAAAACAACATGTAAATATAGCAATAGTGCTGAGAAACAGTAATTTATCACATGTAATTCAACAACATCACAGATTACCCTAGAAGTAATGGCCCTTGAAACTGTATTTGAGATCATAAACTAAGTTAAAAGTTACTAGTAAAGAAATCACAACTGTCTCACATGTTGCCAGGGAGATAAATGCAGAAAGAAACTGGAAACAATGCTTCAGTCTATAAATGTGAGCTACTAATCTGGAAGGAGGGGCATAACTTTCAGCTCACAGAGCTCAAGCTTATACCAAAAGACCCAAAACAAAAGACACACAAGAACCCCTCAGAAGGGCTGCAGCAAACGAAGTATCAACAGTGCCAAATTACAGAGAGGATATTTCTAGGCCCATCATTTCTGGTAGGAAAACCAACTTCAAAAGAATCTGATATCCCTCACCCACAGTTGCTCCTTCCCCTCTCCATGCACAGGTGCTAGTGCAACCATTAGTGGTATAACTATAAGGCATATCACACTAATGTCCCAGATTACAAAAGACAAAAACTCTTCTAAATCAATAACTGTGACATAAATACTTTACAACAGTGAGAATGACACAGCACTTGAATACGGAATAGGGAAATGACAGAACTAAGTCACGTTTCCCATAATGAAAGGTCGTTAAGCCACAGAGCAATTTCTCCCCCCTGCAAAGTCCTGAGTCTCAAACTACATTTCTGCACGCCTTCTGGACAGCTGAACATACAGACCAATTATTCCAAACCTCACTTGGCCATTTGCAGGAGTTCCTGCAAACTCATGAACAGAAATCTTTTAAACTGTTAGAAGTAACAGCCAGCGTCCGGCCTCGCTTCTAGGTTAGACAGTACCAGCTACATGTAAAACTCAAACTTCTGCAAAGTCTGAGAAATGAGGAAGGTACAACAGGCCACAGGAGAGCTATGTCCACAGTAAACACCGCAGGAATGTAAATGCTTCAATGCAAGTGCTGCCGGCTTTGGCAGAATGCTCGTTTTCTGCTTTGCTGCTGTGGGACTGCTCACCCGTGCTGGCAAAACTTGTTCCTTCCCCATCTCCCAGCCTCCCCCAAACCCTTTCAATTCAATCTCAAACTGCAATGATCATTAAAAACAATGAGTATGTCTGGCGCAAGCAAACGTGCCTTGACTATCAACTATTCATTAAGTACCTGGCACTGGATCCATGATATGGGATTCTGACATAGGAAGAAAAGCTTTAGAGCTCACTGAGAAGTATGAGCTTTACACATAAAGGAGTTTAAAGGTGCATCTTTGTCTTACAAATAAGAGGAGGCTAAGTCCTCTGTGACAAGGTTGATAGTTTCATGCTCTGTATGAGCTAATTTTCCTATTTAGATACCATCTTTTTACAATCACAGATAAATTAAGTCAACTTTAGCTAATGTGGTAATGATTTGTAGTGAGTGGCAGAAATTCCCCTGTAATTATGCACGAATTGATGTGCGATTTCCTAATGAGCTTAAGTGAAGAAATCATCATTTTGTGATAAATACTTTATTTCTTAAAATGCTAGTAACACATTTCTAATAAATTTAATCAAGCTACTTACGCTCATGTAACATTTACACTTATTAAGTGTGCGGCATTTGACGCTGCCTTATAGCTCTGGCTGATTGCTGTGTGCTAAAGTTTGGCATTTCATAAACACTGTTATAACAACCATTATGTTATTTTTCCTCAGAACCACAATTTACTTAATTTTGAAGCTCATTTAAATTCTCTAGGAGTTTTGCATCTGAAAGACAAAATTCTTCTGCCCTTTACACATGAACATACACATCAACAAATGAAAACAAGTTTTTCTACATTTCAAGACACGCCTTATCCGTCAGGATGTCATGTGAGGGACAGTGAAGTCTCACTATAGACAGCTACTTGCAGGGTGCTCATTTTAAGAGTTCCCCGAGAACAAGCACTTCATCTCTCTGAAGAATTCCTGATTGCTCATCTCCAGTTTTGCCAACTTTCCTAGTAGAAAGCCAGCACAAGATTAAACTTGGAGCAGAGCTGAATTTCTACAGGAGCTGGAGAGGCAGAAAGCTTGCTAAAATATTCTGAAGTCACAGCTTATGTGCTTTTTATTAAGGATTTTAGCTCAAATCTTCCGTAGCAAGCACCTGTAGGAAACAGACGACCTAGGAGAGTTACAGACCTGGGAACTTCTAATGAGTTGCCTCCTTCTTAAAGACTGGAAATGAAATGCTTCTCACATGCACTTCTGCACATTCAAATGCTGGGATATAGCTATCCCAAGTGTACTACAGGGGTTACCACCTTCCTAAAAGGAGGTATGCTCAACCAAGGGAAGCCTCCAGCTCTTTTATGCCTCCTCACACTAAGCACCAATATCTTCTTAGAGCTTCAGAAGAAAAGGTTAAGAGAGGAAACCTGGTTTAGTATTCCACATCTAAAAAAAACTTTGTTCAATTCCTCACTACAGATAACATCTCCATACCAAAGAAACATTAAGCTGGGCCAATGTTAAATGGCACCAGCAGTAAATCTAAAACACCATGAAACCTTACATATTGCTGCCCCAAGAGCTAGAAAAGCTTGTTGAAAAAACACAGGTTAGCATCTCAGAACAACACAGCAAGGTCTAACATATAACGAATACATAAAATGCTTAATTGTTGTATAAAGTGGACTGAAGGCATTTAAACTTGTGTTACCGTGAAGAATACAGTCTAAAGATGAACCTGTTCTGCTATCTCAAGAAGAAAAAAAGAGGCTTGGAATGGCTATTTGAGCATTCAGGTTCCCTGGAACATATCATTAATGCATAATTATCACTGAATGCATCGATCTTGGTTTTAAGTTAGTAATTTCTCAGTGAACCCAAGTTACCATGATCTACGTTCGAAAGGGTTTTATTACATGTTCAACCCCCCTAGGATACCTAGAAGAACTGTGACACAAGTATGTCTTAGCATCTCTTTCTTTTAAGAGCCTCTACATTACAGCAGTTAATAAATCCATCTAGATGATAATCTTCCTTCCTATCTTCCCACCTATTACTATATGAGGTCAAAAAAATGAGTGACAGTGACAAGCTGAGACTCTCCTTCTTGAAAAGGTATTCTTACTTCATTGTCACAGGCATCCTCTAAGTTTTTTCCCCCACTCTATTTTAAAGCTGAATCATCACACAAGCAGACAGAATCACGCTTCAGATTCCTCGGTCCTGCCAACTCATTCTCACCAAATTCTGTCCTCCCACAGCCCAAACATGTTTCACAGCTTGATTCAGTCCATTTAATCTTCCTCCTTCAAATGTCCAAACATCTAAGTTACACTCTCTGACTGTATGATCGTTAAAGCTTTTATATTACAATCAATAACATTCCCAATGATTTTTTAAAAAAAGACACCGTTATCATGTAGACTGGGGTTTTCAAAGGAGGAAGATATTGAATTTCCATTGGATTCCAACAAGAGCTGGGTTTCTATCCAGTTTCCAGGCCTCTGAATATCTCTGGTCTACTATATTGAAAAGAATACAAACTACTCACACATTCTTCAAAACCTTTTTTCTCTGTGATTCCCATCCTCATTGTTTCCTGAAATCTTTACTGTTTAAGAGTGGATGAAATTCATACAATAATACTTCTGATGTGACTCTTCACCTATAGTAACCGTCGGTGGAGTTTAACCCTCAGGTTTCAAGTATACCAAACATCCGCTGACTTTTTTCACTTTAAGGCTCAGTGCAAAGTTTCCTTATTTCCAAGGCTTGCTTAGAATGAAATACTAGCTTTTAGTATAAAAGTCGACAAAGCTTCAACTTACTGAACCTAGAATGTCAAAATTTGCATTATTTCCCTGCAGCTGTGTGCATTCCAGCTGGTTCACGCTTAAGTGTTATTTTAAAAAGCCCATAAAATAGAACAACCAATACATACACTACTCTATTAAAGTTGTACAAAATCCTCACTTTTCTATTATAAAATTCTTCTGAATCAAGTTGCATGCGTTTTTCCTCTCTGAAGTATTTATTTAATTTAAACAAACGAATACCGCCTTCGGAAGTAGGTAAAGGACCGGGCATCACAATTCACTTTTTAGAGTGCATTAAGCATTCAGTATTTGTCAGTTAAAATAAAAACACTGCCTTCATACTTTCTGTTGTACATCCTAAATCAGAGGCTCCCTCTTACAAACACTGCTTCATTTCTCTGTTCAAAAAGATCCTGTTCTTAGAACTGTTTAAATAGCATTTTTCTCCAACAGTTTTTTTTCCTTTAATTATTTATTTAGTATGGGTCTAGAGGTAGTGTTTCTACAATCCTGCATCTTGCAAATGGAGTCAGCTACAACTATTCCATATTTCAGAGTTAAAAAGTATTAAAAAGGGAAAACACTATAAACCCCTGAGGAAAACATGATATTAGCATTGTCTTTTCTCAATTTTTATGTTTCCCCTGAAACGTGACATAGCCTAACCTAATCACAGCATTGGTCAAATACGCAGAAAAACATACAATCAGACTGCTTCTAGAGAAAGACCACTGAGCCACGCTTTTTCACTAACATAAGATTTGTTTTGTAAAAATGAAAACAAAACATGCTGTTCCTCCTTTCTATAAATATACTGGATTCTAAACTGCTGTGCTTACACAATCTGTCAGGCAATATGAGACCACTCTTTATTGTTTATCTAATAACATGGACCAACTAATTCTGGAGTAGTGCTGCTCACGGTGGCCAGGAGACACTAATAATAAGAGACAGTTCACTCAAGAAGAATGCTTCATTGGCAATTTTGCCAAAATACAACACCAACTCCGCGAGCACTGCAGCAATAACGTGCTTTATATCTGACTGGCATGCAGCCCACCCATGGTGAACACCCGTGAGAGCAGCTAATAACCAGAGACACTGCAGCATTCACCTACTCTTTCCAGGTACAGCTGAGGAAAGAGTTTCAGTATATATCTAAATTCAACTAAATTCTCAAAAAGCCTATCAAAACAGAGACCCTTCTCACCAGCTGTGTTATCTGTAATGGCGCATTAAACTTTAACAGAGGGCAAACAGATTAATACTACAGCAGTAGGTACAACATAGAAGTGCAAATATTTTAATATGCTAGCAGTATCTGTGGCAGTGAGTATTTTTCTACTGATAAATTTCAACTTATGTCGTACCATATTGCCATTAACAAAAACCATGGAATGGGGTGGGATGGATAGAAAACAGGTACAGATAACCCTTAGATCTTTCTAAGAGTAAGCAGAGATTCTTTGGATGAGTTACTGAAGACTCTGTATGAGTCATGCTCTTGAATAGTAAGTAATATTAAATTAATAGTAGATACTACATACATTTTAACTAAAAAAAAATAATCAAAGTTGCACGCTGCAATTGCCAATATATGATGCATAGTTACTGGAACACATTGAAGATTAATGAGTACACTGAAATGTACCCACACCCCCTGATTCAGTGCCACTTGGAGTCAAAATTATGGCATTAACTCACAGGCTCTGCAGCCCAGGAACCAGTGAGCTGTGCCAAAGAATCCTTGTTAAGTTATAATTACAAGATTTTTGTTTTGCCAGCCACTTCAGGGGCAGATGCATGTGATCTCAAGATGCCAGCTCTTTAGAGTTAGATGGAAGCAAGCAAGAGCGTTAATTAAAAATAGTTTAATAATGAAAAAATTCAAATATTTTCTGTAAATTGCTCTCATTTTCCAGTGCACTGTAGCTTGTCTTCCATACACTTTCTATGTGGTTTTGTAATTAACATTTTAAAGAAAAAGGGGAAATATATTTCTAAGAAAATATACTTCGGTGTACAAAAAAAACAAAGAAACAAAAAAAACGGAGATATATTACAGTAGGTGCAGTCCAGCATCAGATGAAATGGAGTTTAGCTAGTTGTTTTTTTTTTTTAATTTATTTTTCTTTTTTTGCCACAGTGTTTCCCTTTATATGATTCTATGAAGTTTTAAATCAATTCAGAATTATAAAGGGAATAACTTTCTTGCCTTATGTAGCAGTAGAGAGAAGGCAGACTGAAGTAACTTCCATTTCCTTTCATACAATGAAACTCCTGAGACATTCTTATTAATAATCACTGACAAATGCCACGAAAAAAAAAGTAAAATAGTAAGACGGGGAGCATATCCGTTGTGGAATTCATCTGGGTATGACACGGGTTGATGCAGACATAAAGCTACTGAAAGTCCTTGCTTCAGGGTTCCGGAATATAAAATAATCATGGTGTATAATTTTGCATAATTTGTTTAGCTACAGAAGCACAGTTTAGTTCTTCAGTTCACAGATAATGAGGAAAAAAAAAAGGAAAATACTTTCCAAATATACTTTTTTGTTTTTGTTTTTTTACTATTGTGTATGGTATACAAATCTTTAGGTATTAGAAATTATCAGACAGAGACACTGAAACCAAAACATCTTGAACGTGTTTGGTGTTAGGTTCTCATGCTTTTGCTCATCTGCTGAAAATATTGATTTCCCTACAAATCCATCTGAGCTGGGCATAGTGAAGCTCCAGATTCAGAAAGCATCTCCCGCTGCATTCACCAACTCTAGGCTAGTTTGTACTTGAACACTCAGTACATGAAGAAAAACCACAAGCACAAAAGATTTTAGTAAATATTTCAGATAAGACGATCATATTGTGTTGATATTTCAGACTGATTTCCCTTCCACTGAACTAAATCTCATTTACAATCAATGCAGGAAGTTCAGAACACAAAGCCACACACACCACCCTGGATTTGCAAAATCAGATCCCAATTGAGATTGCCCAAGTAAAGTCCACATTCTTGTCCTAAAATTCACTTTGTATCAAAGTCATAGAATCACTGAATGGTTTTGGTTGGAAAAGACCTTAAAGACCACCCAGTTCCAACCTCCTGCCACAGGCAGGGTTTCCACCCACCAGATTACACTGCCCAAGGCCCCATCCGATCTGGCCTTGAGCGCCTCAAGGGATGAAACATCCACAACTCCCCTGTTCTAGTGCCTCACTACCCCCTGCGTAAAAAGTTTGTTCCTAACTAATCTAAATCTCCCCTCTTCTAGTTCAAAACCACTCCCTCTTGCCCTGTCACTACCTGTCCATGTAAAATGTTGGTCTCCCTCCTGTTTACGACCTCCCTTTAAGTACTGGATGGGTGCAATGGAAGGCTCCCTGAAGCCTTACTTCCTCCTGGTTAAACAATCCCAGCTCCCTCAACCTTTCTTCATAGGAGAGGTGCAAAGTCCCAGTGACTCGAAGAACAAAAAGTATGACAAATATTTATTTAAATACATTCCTATTATTTCACACTTCTGCTCAGTTGCATAATAAAATGATTGTAACCTATCTACAAAACTAAGGGCAAAGATTTCAAGAGCTCACACTTAAAAAGTATAAGACACAGGGAAGTGGAAACTGGGCAACAAGACAATGAGCATGTTAACTGGTAAGCAATATGATAATTTTTCTTTTAGCAAATGTGTACTGTCATTTGAGATTTAAAAATGTCTTCATGTGGAAGTTTATTAGAATAGATCGTTATAAAGAATAACTTTTTTCAAATACAGAGACAGAAGCTCACTGACAGCATCACTGTGAATCAAATTGTTACTTTTTCTTCCAACTCTCATACAAGTTCAACCCCTTGGAAAATAACACCTAAATATAGCTTATATAGAGGTACATAGGTATCAGAAGGAACTTTAATATAAATATTTTGGTGGATCGTTTTTTACTTTTGTTTTTTTCTCCATATATATTGCTATAATATTTTTATAACCATCAATAACTCAAAATGGACTTCATGTTTTGAGTGAAAGCTACATATCTCTTCACTGCTTTGCTTGCCCCAAACACACTTCACATGGAGTTTGAGCTGAGCAGGAGCTTTTAGATTACACCACTAATGAATTTGATACGCAATTAAAAATACAAACAGTAACATAAATTGCACCTTAGGGAAGAAGTCTCAAAAGTTAACGAGGGGGTTATGCTCTCTATTTCCATCCAAAAATGGACAAAAATGAACATTTAACTACATTTGGCACATTTCAGATATCTCATCCTAGTTCTTAACAAAACTTGCATGGAGAAAGATGCATATGTAAGTATACACACTGCTCTTCTCCTTCACTTTAGCTACCAAATCCATGAGGAGCCACTCACTCCCTGACCACAGAGCCCATCATTGAAACAAAAAAAAGGACGAAAATTGTCATTAGACACCGGCCACATACCCCTTATTTAGAAGGACACTTTCTTGAATTCCGACATCTTTTTATATGGTAAATGGCTTCAGTAAATTTATTTGCAATCTAGACTTCCTCAAGTAAAAAATACCAATTTTACTTCAATTATGCCAATTAAAGTAATTTCATCACGAATAGTAGGTTATAATCTGTATTGCCTGATAAGGAGAAAAAAAACATACCAACAGGGAGAGGCTTTATGGCCCTACTGGTATGCATGAAACTGTAAAGTGGGAAACTGTATATTCAATTCAAGCTCAAATGAGTTTCTGACCCACTATAGCCAGAGGGAACAAAATTATTTTGCAAAATTACTATAACTTTTTAATTCACACAGAAGTCAACAAGTATGTAAAACAGGAAAGGAGGGTATACACAGAGAGAGTAAACACCCAACTGAAGTAACAGGTGTTTGAAGAGCAAATTTTCTTCAAAGTCACTAACTCAGCAGTTCTGACTTGACCATTTCAAAGATAAGCACCTGTCAGATCTGCCTTTGAATCTCAAGGAGCTCTGGGAGGGAGAATTACCTGCGTTGGGCCAACTACCAGCAGAATACGTTGCGCCTGCATTTACCATCTACTTGAGAAAGAAGTGATAATCTCATATATAACATAGCAGTTATTTAAAGCCCTTTGGAAAATCAAGTCACTGCTGCTGAGTGTTTCTATACCTCAGGCTATATGAAGACATGTTAAATGCTGATTCCAAACCCTACCATTTTGTTTTATTTCACAACGATGGGCAGGCTGGGAGTTGCCCAAGACAATGAACGTAGCCATAACCCTTCTTCATGGTAAACATATAATTTCCCCAGTGATCCAGTAAGCAATAACAAAAAGTTATGTGTAGTACATATAGTGTTTATATTCCCCTGGGTTTAATATGGCTCACAGTAAAATTGATTTTGTGGAATCTTGCAATAAACCTCATCAAAGTAAATGAAACCCACGCTGGCTTTTTATAAAGTGATTGGATTCTGGGTGATAAATTAACCCTCACCGTCAGAGAGACTCCCAGTAATGCACTTGCTCGATTAAACACCTCCAGACTCTGTTTGGATTTTAATTTGTCTATAGGACTTCTTTTACTCTATATGATGTAAGTTGGAAGCTCAGAGAGAAGGGATAGCAGCTAAAAACTATGCTTTTTCTTTTTAGACTAAACAGACCAGCCAGATTTATATTTGCCTAACCTACACAAAAAAGCCATTGGAAGTTACTCATAATCTGTGGGAGTAAGTGAGGGGAAGGAAAAGAGTGAGCTTCTGCTTACTCAGAGTTCCTAATCAAACACCAGGAGCGGAGAAGGACTGAGTAATTCAAAATTTTTGTACACATGTGAAATAAAAAATTTGTTAGAGAAGCAACAGCAAAATCCAACATGTATCCTATGGTAGTCTACAGAACTATTCTAACACTTAACTGCCTTACATGCACTACTCATTTCTAGCACACAACTCTCACCCAAAAACGACCATGCACACTTGCCAAGCTAGGTTATTCCCAATTCTTTGCTAGTCTTTGGACATCCAGTTTTGCCAACATTCAGTTTCTGTTTCAGGAGGAGGGAAGATGCATACAAGACAAACCAAAAAAAATTCAAAGTGACCTTCCCTAATGTTCTTCAACAGCCTCTGGTGACTGTCAAGAAAGGAAAAAGAAGAAAAAAAGGACATGGTTTATTCACAGCTACCGTGCAATATGTGTGAAAACTATTTATGTTGCCATATTTACTCCTGGTTAAATGAAAATATTATTCATTTAACCAGGAATAAAACCACTGAGATTTTTTGAGATTTTTTTCTCATTTCCCAGCCTGTCTAGGGAGAACAGGCTGCAGTAAACAATCATGCCCTATTTTATTCCTACTTAAATGAATTATCATAATAATAATTACTAGCAAAAACATCTGGTTTCTGCTCAGCACAGACGGCAAATTCTTTGACACATTGCTTGCATTTCCTCTCCTTAGTCTCCAGGCTGAGGGTCTCAGGCTTTTTTTAGACCAGAACACATGCCAACACCACAGTATGCCTGATGGTGCAGACTTATGGAGGGACTGCTGATGACCATAAAATGCCTGCTTGGCTTTTTTTTTCTGCCTCCAGAAAATTATGCCTTTGTAATAATACCTTTCCTTTAACAGTATTTCCCTGCTTTTCATACCGATGACATATAGATATAAATAACTTCTTACTGTTTTTCTTTACTCCTAAACAAATGCCTGGAAAAGGAATGTTCCCTTTGACTTCACAGTGGCCAGTTATTGTACAGTATATTGAAAATGAGGCTATCTGACAGAAGCAAATTTAGCATTCAATCTAATTAATAAGTCAATTGAAAGAGAACATAATTATTATTTTGTGAACAAGAGAAGGAAGAATTAGAAATCAAATCATTCATCACATGAGACTTACAGTATCATCTTTCACATTTATATAATACCTTCTCTCAGAGGATCTTAATGTCCACTGCCCTGGGCAGCCTGTTTCATGCCCACCACACTCTGCTGAAGTACCTTTTCCTCACACCCCATCTGACATTCCCATTACACAGTTCCATACTGTTCCCTCGGGTTCTGCTGCTGTCACCAGAGAGCAGAGCTCAGTGCTGTCACTGTTTCCCCTGTGAAAAGCTGTAAGTTGCCACGAGGCCCTCCCTTAGTCTCCTTTTCTCTGTCTGAACCTAGGGACCTCAGCCACTCTTCACATGTCTTGCCCTCCAGACCCTTAATGATCTTTGTAGTTAGCCTCTGGATGCTCTCTAATAGTTAATGCACCAGAATCCACACTCAGTGCTGGAGGTGAGGCCGTATAGTGCAGAGCAGAGCGGGACAGTCCCTCCCCTTGGCAGACTGGCAGTGCTAGGCTTCATGCATCGAAGGGTATGGTTGGCCCTTTTGGCTGTCAGGGCACGCGCCTGACTCAGATTCAATTTACCATCAACCACAATCCCCCAGACCCCTTTCCACAGGTCTGCACTCTGGCCTCTGGTCTCCCAGTCCATACACAGATAGAGGGTTTACAGCTTTCCTGTTGCACAATCTAGCACTTGCTGTTGTTGAACTTCAAGCAATCGGTGATTTGTCCAAACTTACATTCTGACAAGATCTCACTGCAAAGCCTCTCTACCTTCAAGGGAGTCAATAGCTCTTCCCAGTTCAGTATCACCAGCAAATATACTTAGTGTGTGTTGAAGCGCCGAGACCACGTTGTTAATGAAAACACTGAAGACGATTGGCCCTTTAACGGCGCCTGCTAGTGACTGGTTGCCATCCTGGTGTAACCTCATTTACAACAACCTTTTGGGCTCAACCCATCAACCAATTGCACACACACTGCAATATGTTTCCGTGCCACTGTGTGCCGGGCATTTAGTCCAGCGGAATACCGTGAGAAACAGTATCAAAAGCATTGCAGATGTCAAAAAAGACTACATGATCCGTTTTCCCTTGGTCAACTAAGTGGATAACCTTGCCATAGAAGAAGACTAAGTTAGTTCAACAGGACTTGAGCGGATAGCTTCTGTTGACTGCAAGTAGTCCTGAGCTCTCTCAGTGCTTTGCAGGTACTTCAAGGCACTGCAGTAAGACAAGGGCACCTCAGGTCATCCCAACCTTGCCCACTTGCCAGAGTGACTCCAATGTCACAAGTACAAAGTAGAACTGCCAGAAGTTGGCTTGCAAACAGCTCATTTATATCAAACAATTCTGGATCCCAAAGCGTTTTATAAGGTAAATAAATATTAGTCTCATTTTATAAATGGAAAACTGAAGTACTGAATAATTCAGTAGCACACAGAGAGTCTAACAGGATGCTGAGCCAGAAATGGGGCTTCAGGCTTTGAACCTTGCTGTCTGACCGCTCCTGCAAAGGTCCTCTATCTATCTGTGGAACAATTTACATTAACAAAGGCCACTGGTCCGCTGGCTACTCTTGCTGATAGAGATGCTTGTTTAAGACTCACAGCAACCTAAGCTAACAACACTTTTAAACACACACATCAAATATGGAAAATTTCTTATATATATATTCTTATATATATTTCTAGTACCACACAGAATGTAGAAAACATATAGAGCCTATAATGTGTGATTAAGAAAATAAGTTCTCACAACTTGGCATTAGATGATAATGAACCTAGAATTTATCTAGAACATAACCTACACTTCTGAGCAGAGGTCAGCTGATCATTAACGCAGTTTTACATTAACTAGATTCTTCTATAAAACATTTGGATAACCATACAAATATTGTAATTTTTGAACTATTCACAATTTGATTATATTCTAAGACTCTAATCTACAGACAGTACTCATAAAATACCTCACCAATTCAACTATTTATTTGAGTGAAGAGTATAGTTGGAAACAACCTTTTCTAAGGAACTGAGAAAAAAAAAAAAGGAAATAGAATCTTAATAGAATATTAATGAGTCTAAAAGAAGATTTAATGAGAGCCAAACTGAAATTTTAGGATGGAAAAAGCGAGGCACTAATACCTGCCAGGACCTACATCAAGTTGCTTCTACTTTCCCAAGCTTATTTTAAAAAATCTACAAAAAACCACCACCATATTTTTCATAGCTGAAGGCAGTCAGGGAAGGCAACTGTGAGGTCCCATAGGATCCACATACCAAAAAGCAAACACAACCAAATAAAAGGTTCTTCTGGATGCAGTCATTGGTACGCAAAGGCTGAGGTTACAATATTCTCAGTTACATCTTCTGAACTCTAACTCCTGCAAACCTTTCGAAAGCATTGCAGGGTCTGCTGTGGTAAAAGCCAGGAGCCACGTGAATCACAGATTCTGACTCTGGTCAGCTGCACAATCAGTGCGGTAGGGCAGCAAAGCTCTCATCTCTAGAATGCATGCAATAAAAGAGTGATACTAAGAAATATGTAAAGATGCTTAAATTCTTGCACCAACCTCACAATAAATTCAGATCCAAACAGTGGACACAAATATCTAATAAGAAATATTATTCTTACACCAAATAACTAATAAAAAACATGAAAGACATAAGCCAAAGATAATCCAGGCCAAGCTGATCCAGAAAATTCTGACCATATTTTTCTTTAAATAACAATTATTGAATGTACATGTTTTTTAATAATGCACTTCTGTACACAAAGCACTTTCTTCCACATTGGCATCGACAGAATACTCAGTATTGCTGAAAAACAAACTGATTCTATTTAGATGCTTAAGCATTAATAGAGGAGCCTCCTTTAAGCAACTCAGTCTGAAAAAGTTTCCATTTTCTCCACAATCAAGGAGCACAAACAGCATTAGTGTCTTCTCAAAACGTGTGACTTGAATAAGCTTGTGAGTTCTAGTTAAACTCCATCCAGAGACACTGTCTTCCCCTCTCCCTCAAGTTTCTCGGATTTCTATATTCATGTGAAATCTTCAACATTTACTGTACGACAGTACAGAGGGAAAGGTCAGCAGGCTGGCTGCAGAGGGACTACCTCCTCATTTGCAGTGATATATCTGCCAGGCTCAACCTGAGGATACGCGGAAATACAGAAGTAACTCCTCAGCAAGAAAAATCAAATCTCCTGCCCCCAGGTAGGCTAGACAAAACGGTCCTGCAGGCCAAAGCCTGAAGGAATGAAAAGGCAGCAGTGGGAATGCAGAATGAGCCCAGGATGTAATGCAGCATAATTGTTCTCCAGTGGTAGCTCAAAAGATGATGGGAAAAATTGCACCTGGCAGCAATGGCACTGGCATATCCAAACAGCAAAACTCAGCTCATTCATTAAGGAACTGGCAACACTGCTCCCAAGCACCCGTGACTACAACACAGGGCTGGCTCTTACCCACAGAGTTAAGTGGCTAGTAGAAACATTAATCACGCTGAAGAATATCTGTATTCATTGGGAACCTCATATTATCACTGAGTAACACGCACAGGCTCAGAAGGGCCTCCTCCTGATGTGATTACAGTGTGGAACAAGGTTTTCACTGATGATATAAAAGCATGACTTTACCGTCATAGCAGGGTTTTTTCTTGGCATCTTATCCTTTCAAAGAGAGCTGGAAGTAAGAAGGGACAAAATAATTGATGCGTCTGACCAGGACAGACTAGGTGAGCCGGGAACATGGTGTGGTCCAATCAAGACATTCAAGGATCAAATCTATTTAAATAGTTTTAGAAATTAACAGCTCATTCTGAATACAACTCACAACGTGCCTCAGTAAAAGGCTGCCTGCTTATTTTATCTCTTTGGGAAGGCATTTATGCTGGAAACACATGACATTCTAAATTGGAATTAGAGAATAACTTTAAAAATATAAATAAAGCACAGATCTCATTCTCCCTGCCGTTGCTCTGACAGACTCCAGGAACCTTTCTCATGGCCACAACAGGGAACATACACACTTTTACATCTTCCTTGCTCTTTCTTTCATCTACAACTTCTGCAAAGCTTTTGAGCCAGGTAAGCTAACAACTTGCACATCAGAGTGTCCTATTTGGCACTAATTGACCCAGCTCATTACCTAATAAATTCTTCCTTTAGTCCCGAATTTCTGGGAAAACTGGCAAGAAACTTTATATTCCCCATGCCTCATTTCCTCCAACAATAATCTTTTTTATGTCTTTCTCCTTCTTTGCTTTAACTCTTTACATCTTACTCCTGTGCTCCCAAAGAATATTTATCTATCAACTCAACTAAATTCTTCTGCCTCAAAAAGATTTCCCACAATGACTTTCCCAGACCCATCAAATTACCCTAGCCCTCACGGTCCCCAATTACTCAGTTTATGTCCCAGACTACAGTTCTCCCAGCAGCTCTGCCCCTCTAAATCTGCCTCATTCAGCTATCCAAACCAAATGCTTGCTTTCTCTTCTTTCTCTGCATATTTTCTTACTGTCGGAGTAGGTCTCCTTCTCCTGACACTACATGGAAACCTCTTTACTAGGAAAATAGCAAAGATCCAGATAAGGGTCAAATAAATGGCTGTGATTTCTTTGCCAAATGCAAAGTTTCAAAGAAAGTCATGACTACTTGATGCAGCATAGCCTAGTCAATGTTAAGAGGAAACAGTAGATGCTCTGCACAGAAAACATTTCCACACTGCTTTTGATTATGCCTTGAACAGAAAAAGAGTAACAACAAATAGTATCTTCGAGCATTAAGATTCATTATAATGCCAAAAGAGCCAGCAATTCTGGGCCTAAGGATGTATTGCTGTGGCATATCTTGCTACATAAAAGAGGAGGTGTACTTCAAGTGTTTAAATACAGGAGATGATCTGCACTTTTAATAAACTGGAAAAAAACAGAAGTCAGGCTTTTTTTTTCTTTTTTTTTTTTCTTTTTTTCATTTCAGGGTTATAAAATTGAGTCTCTAAGAATGAGAGCATCTCCAGCAAAGTACTATGCCTCTTATCTGCCATTTTGGGAACAGACATAAACTGACACTGAGTTCATTTCCATTTGCTAGAATATGCTCAGGACTTCACCAGATCAGGCCTATGTAAAAATAAACACACACAAAATACTACAGGTACCCAAATTTCCCGACTCATTTCATCAAATTCACAGTTGCAGGTTAAGAGGTAGAGATAACATTCTTATGAACTTTTCTAACTCAGAAAACATGTAAGATTGAAGACTGTAACTTAACTGAAGCCAGGGATAGGAAAAAAGAGGAAGTAGAACAATAATGTACCAATAAAATGTTGACAGTTCTCTGTTTTTTGCCAATTGTTGCTAAAATGACAGACGGTAATGTTTATGAAATGTATAATTCAAAGCAAATTTGCCTAGATAACCAAGTTAAAGATGCTTTATCTTTCCTAACAAACATAATGCAGCTATCAGCAAAACCCGAAGTACATAATACAAACTGAAAATGCAAGAAAACAAATCTTTTCTTTTCCCCTAAGTCAACACATTTTCTGAGCACAAATAAAATTTTTGGCTTTCTTTCAAATCTTCACAGCTAATCAATAGTTTAGTCATACGATGAAAAATGATGTATCCATATTCTTCACAATTGACATTTACTGTCTCCAAGGTCGCATTGATTGCCAGTTGTTCAGTTTCCCCAACTTCTGTTTTGAGCCAAATAATATGATCTTTGTTTCATTAATATTTAATAGTAATTTAGATTGTGCCAGATGATCTTAAAGCTCATTTAAATCAGCTTGAAGATAATATTAAGCTTTCTTCTAGTATAATCTATTATCATAAATGATTGTGTCATCTGCATATAAATGGTGAGTTGAATATGATAATGAAGTGCAAAGATTATCAATATAGAACGACAAATGCATCTGACTTAAAATAAATCCTTCAGGGACCCATTTACTCTGTTTTCAGCAGTAAATGATGCATCGTTTCACCTCAAGTATTCTACAGAAAACATAAAAGATTTGGATCGTGAGATACAGTATTTATCCTGAGTGGGGAAAAAAAAAAAGAGAAAATAAAGATCCCACTTTGTAGAACTCTTTTCAAGTGTGGTAATTACAGTTCATATAGATCCATTATACTTCTGGTACGACAGACCTTGATTGATTATTAGTGGGATTACAGTGAAGAATGTGTTTTTATTTAAAGCAGGTTTCGTTTGTATTTGTTTTTCACAAGCTGGTCATTTAAATTTGTTCATTTTAATTATCAGTAAATACCATGCCCATTGAATAAAAGTACCTGAACGCAGTTAACAGTGTGACACTCAAAGCTGTTCCCTCTATAAAAACGACAGCTGGGAAGGCTGCAGGGAAACCCTGCTTGGCAATAAGGCTGCATTTAAAAGAATTAAATTGTCAAATTCTCTAGGCTCATGGGCTTAATTAAAGTCTGTGGACAATTTCAGTGACAAAAGAAACAATTACAGCAGTCAGAAATACTAATAAATATATTAGAAATGGTTAAAAAGAGTTGAACATTAAGGAAGTGCATTTACTGGCAAATACTGTCCAAGGAAATGATAACACATAGCCATGGCACGGCACTGTGGAAAACATGCTGAGGTGAAAGAAACTACTGGAATCCAGTACTTGGAGAGAACTGGGAAAGCAGATTGTATCCACAAGGCACCTATTAGCCGTCCATTCAAAATCTTCCCACACAAAGTTTCAGGTATTTTGTTATTATAAAGACCAGTTTCTGTAAAAATTTACATAACGGAACTAATCGTTTAGCTTGGGTGCATGTATATATGAAAAAGTCCCAGTACTGCTTTTTCCTCCTAGGACATCAGC
The DNA here is from genome assembly GCF_038088225.1 of Cyrtonyx montezumae. NCBI lineage: Eukaryota > Metazoa > Chordata > Aves > Galliformes > Odontophoridae > Cyrtonyx > Cyrtonyx montezumae. The sequence goes on along the minus strand of NW_027071936.1, from coordinate 13,041,740 downwards.
TCAGGAGCTGTCAGCATTTGGTCTGACAGAGTCATCTGCGCAATAAAGTGCTCATGAATAAATTTGGACTAGAAGGTGCGAAGCCTTTACATATTCAAGAATGAAATTTGGAAAAGCTTTGTCCATACAGTCATGGGAGCAAGAAATGCACAAACCAAGACGCACTTACCGATGGGATTGTAAATTAGCTTAAGAGAACTCATAAAAACAGGAAATTAATTATGTAGCATGAATCTTAGGAAATCCAGTCATTAATGATATGCAAAGAGTTCTGAGACCACACTGCGTTGCTGGGTATTTACAATATACTTGTAACTATTAGGGACCAAAAAGAATACTCTTTTCCTTCCTTAGTATGTAATTTGGCTTCTGGGAACTGGATGTCAAAAAGAAACAAACAACAAACCGGGATGTAAGCAGAGTACAGCTGTGTTTCTACTGACGTAAAATTCTCAACTGAACTGTATCTTGCGCACACACAAAGGATTAAACCATTCACTGTATTTAGGATATGGGGGACATCTGTCCTCCAAGTCAGATTAGCAGGGATCAAGAGGGTTTTATTTGCCCCATCAGTAATTTAGGGCATGATCAGCTTCTTAGGATCACACAGGAGTTAATTTTATATATGTTTTGCTAGCATAGAGAGCTGCAAGACTACCAATATCTTTAATTCTGTTGCTTTCTGCAGAAAACACTTCACATTTCCAGCTTTTAGACTTCCTACAATCTAAAAATTTCTCTGGTGTATTCAGAGTTATAATGTCTGGAGATGGTGGAGTGACCTATAAGGTCCTCTGAACTATTATCCTCTGTGAGCTTGTCTGCTGTAAGAAAAAGGATTCAATTTCTCAGGTGCTGCCTGCTGGTCCTACATTCCAGCTCAGCAATGCACTTATACATGTATGTACATTAAGTACAGTGTGCTCATATATACGCTTTGCTATGCTGGGCAACATGATATATGACTGGCTTTTAACAAAGCAGGTCCCTACTGTAATCTGCAAGGCTGCATCATGTGCTTGGTATCTACAAAACCTATACAACTATAACAGCTAAAAGTTTGACAGCTCTGTGCGGTATCCGTGAAGGGCTGACAAAAGTCTACCAGTTCAAAATCTGGGGAACACTAGTGCACATAATTTCTACTTTGGTTCATCACAGATATCCTGTTAGCACAGTTGGAAGACGTGCCCTTACCCAGCTTCAGGATCAGCTTCCACCCTTTGTATCCCATTATCTCTGTGATGCTAGGACATCTTTATTAATGTGCCCTGTATCTCATAGCTCAGGTGAGTGGCGTAGGTAATCCAGCCCTCAGGCCAGCAGCTTTATTCCATGTTTGTGTCAAATTACCATATTCCTTCCACAGGCTTCAGACCCTAATTCACCAAATCTTTCCTTTGCCACTGACATTTGCCTCTCCTGGTAACAGGACGATTCTTAAGCAAAGCAAAGAACCACACCATCAAGAAATTCATCACACTACTCAGTACTGAGAATCTAAGTCTACTCATCTTAAATAAGAGTTTAGCAAGTGGGAATCATGTTATAATCATGTTTGAAGTTAGCATCACACACATATACACACAAAGTTGAAATTTGCCATCTACTAAAACGCATCACCACACATTACTGAACAATCATGATCCCTTTGTAGGATCACAAAGGAACCTGAAGATAACCCGACTGCATTCTCATGCTTGCACTGACCTATTACTGAGACTTTAAAGCAGTCCTGTGCATTGACAGTGACTTGCTATGGGGGCTGTGGAAGCTGCAAACTGTTCTGAGCACCTAGCCAAAGCTGGTAGGTACACCACACTGGAGCTGAGAGCACGCACAGTTTGGGAGGACGTGCATCAAACCTCACTGTCCTGCAGGATTTTTGAGCAGTGCTGTTATCTGTGGCTGAGCTGCTGCAAAATCCTTACCCAAGCTTGGTTTAAGCTTCCTATTAAGACGCACAGCATTAATGCAAGGATGTCTGAGCTACAGGAAGCACTAGCAAGCCACTTTATAAATCAGAATCTACATGAAAAGTTCCCACACATGCACTCTGTGAATTAGCAACTGTTTACATGTCAACGGTAACATTACTGCATAATAGATATAACAGCATGAGCACAGACAGTTTTCATTTTTGTGAAGAACAAGAAATTATACACAACCTAAAGTAAAGTGATGACTTTTGAGACCAGAAACTCTTTTCATGACAAATTCAAGTACAGCTCAACTTCAACTGGAGTGCAGTGTGAAAACTATGAATCATTACAGAATTAGTTTTATAATGTAGAGTTATTTAGTTTTTTTATTTAGATTTAGCATAAGAGATCTATTTCTAGGTGGTTTTTTGTTTGTTTTTTTTAGCACGTCGAGTTGTAGCATTCTGGTTAATTCAGGTTGTTTTTTTTTTTAATCATCTAGAATGCTGATCATAACTTACAGAAAAATGTCACCAAAGACAACAATCTATTCGCACTCACTGTATAAACGATTGGGGTGGCACAAACTCCAGAAAGGTCAAACTGTGAATTAGTAAATTTGTCTTCCAAAATAAAAAAAAATTATAAACAACCAACTCCTTCACTCCTGAAATTATAATGTTAACCTACAAAAGAAACTTGGGGTTTTATTTCAAATCCATACAACCCGGGTAAATATTAAAATCACCATCATCACATGGATATCTAGCAACTCTCCTAAATGAGTTTTGTATGTCTTCCTTCCAATTCACCACAGCTTTTTGCAGTAAACAATCTGATGTACAGGAAGCCACCAAACACAGCAGTCCTTGAAGACCAAGCTACTTCTTTCCCACCCAGAAGACAGGACTGTTCTCTCTGGGAAGTTAGTGAGTGTCTCTACCACACGGTTAACTCTCATTCAAACACCTGTAATGCATGAAGGCAAGCCACTGACCTGAGTTCTGAGTTATAAGCAATTCCTAAGCCCAGAGGGGCTTCTGCAGATTAGATCTTAGTGTCAGCTGTAATACAGCCTCGAAAAGAGTGGAAGGAAGCTAGAGAGAGGAACAGAAATCATTTCAGTGCCCTCTGCCTCCCTCCCAAGCCTTTCGTAAAGCTTGTGGGACAAGGAGATAAACAAAAGCATTTTCTTCCTGTATATATGAGACAGCTTTCTGTCAAATAGATGTACAGCAACTTTTTCCAATTGCCATCACCATCACATCCAACTGTGAGAATCAAAAAGGATTATTTTAGCAGTCTGTAACTCCAAAAATCATGAGAAAGAAATCAGGGAGGTCAGGGCAAAAAAAAGGATTTCATTAATCAAGGCAAGCAAAGGGATGCATCTGAACAAAAGTTGCAGCCCTCAGAACAGAATACAGGAACCTGATTCTCATGGTAGCATGCTAGAGATGCATTAAGATTTAGATCCAGACTATGTGGCAAGGGCAAAAAAACCCCAATAAAATAACTGGAGGAGATCTGCAAGCTATAATCTTCATTGACAAAGGATAGGGATACTTGAACAGTTTAATAATCCTTTCATCAATGGAGAGCAAAGCAAGGTCCTGCAGCCCTACTGCAGCAGGATGAAGGGATATCCAGCTCTAGCCAGTGGCCTTTAATGCCCACCTGCCAGCACTCTCACTAGAGCTGGAACCCGCAAAATTTCAGAGTAATAAAAAGAAAGATACATACAGCGATTTAAAAGTAACTCTGCATGTTAAAGAGGCTTGACAACTACAGGGGCAACAGACTCATTAAAAAAATAAAAAATAAAAAGTTGAGCCAGGAATTCTGGCCTCTATGAAAACACCAGCCAGGACTCGGCAAACCTCCAGGGACAGGAAGGATTTCAGGGGATGGAACTGTGTTCAGATGAACATCTTTCCCTGTAGGTCAGCAGTTTGCACCCACTGTCTCTGAGTGCACAGATCTGTTCATCTCCAGCTAGCTGAGCAGAGCTGAAAGGAAAGAAGGCAGCAGGCAGTGCCAGCACCCCTGCCCTCCCCAGGAGAGAGTGGAGACAGGACCTGAATTTTGCCAGAACTCACTTCTAGTTTAAAAGCAAAATGGTTTAGATGGGGCTGAGCTTTATGCAACTGTGAAAGGAAAACGGGACAGAGGACTGAGGGAAAGGTGTGTAGGAAAAAAAACCCACAAAAGCAATAAAGCAATTTTTCAATTTACTTACTCCCACTGCTACAAAACTAAGAGTTTCTCTTTGAAAACAGAGACGTGAAGAGGAAAGGCTATGAGTGACTGTTAAATGAAATGCAAATAATATCTCTGCAAGAAGGTAAAAGGTGTTCTTGTATCTCCATTAATTTACTGTATTCCAAATTGCCTGCAACAGGTGGCAGAGTCTGGATGCAATGCATTTTGTACCTTGCAACAGCTGTGAACAGGGTACACACTGAAATGTTAAAGAGACATAGAGACATCACTTGTTGCAACTGTCTCACATGACCAAGAGCAGTTCTAGAATTTAAAATATTTCCTTCTTCTGAATTTAAATTGGGCCACTGCAATATCCATTCCGCAATGTAATACTCTAAGACTTTGAGAGTCACACAGATAGAGAGAGAGAAATGGAGTTACCAACTGGCAACATTTTCCACATTTTGATAGGCTTTTTATGTGATAGTAGCACAAGGACAGGTAAAGAACCTTTTTCAGAAATGTACTACAGACTTCACTGACTATTTAGCTAGTGCAAGCTGGCATAGTTCTAATGACTATAAAAGAGCTTTGATGATTTATGTCAGTTGACAACTTCTCTATATACAAAAACGTACATTCATATTTACATAGATTCACATTTACAGTTTCATCTACCCAAAATCTAGCTATAATGACCAAATGGAGATGGTTTAGTAATCTAGCTAATATGCCTGTTATCTGACCTTAAGAGTAGAACCTAAAGCAGCTAAGTAACAACAGGTTAGAAGATCTCAAACAATAGCTTTCTCTAAATAAGCAGTGGAAACAAAGGGAGAAAGTGATTGAGTAAAGGAATGACGTAATCTATTATCTTCATTTAGAAGTCTTCATAAATATCTCATTTTATGCAACTTAAATATATACTTTTTCTCAGATTAATATTGAATTCTACCCACAGAAATGCACCAGTTCCTTAGCATTACTCACTTAAAGGCAACCAATCACCACTAATGAATACACATCACAGTAACCCTCTTTGCCTACACAAAGCTCTTCTAAAAGCAAGGAACAGAACAGCTTGGGTTTTTTTTATTCTTTTTTTTTTTTTTAATACATGTTCCAAAGCTATTTTTCATTATTGGCCAGGGAATTGTAATAATCAATACATGCTTTCAAGAACATAAACTTAGTTTTAAATATGGAAATACGTGTATACATAACACAGTTATCTGCCTTCTAAATTACAAATACATCTGGGCAATATTCCTAGTACCCATTAATGTTAAATATAACAACTGCTTTCAGAGATCAAACATCTTACTTGATGGATGTTATACATTTATTATATTGTATGTATGTGAGATGCACCTTGCATTAAAAAAATTAAAAAATCAATAGACGCTCCTATTTTAAACATCATTTAGAAAGCAATTGTAATTCACATTTTAATTAAATCCACCTTAAGTCAGAAATGTTTATTCACTGCCCAGAAATCTCTTTAAAAAGATATTTTTGTGGATTTAAGTTTTTGCTTCTACCATCACTTACTTTCTTACTTCTGTCTAATATTAAAACAAACAGATTAATAAAAGCCTCACAGCCAAAAATAAATCTACAGATGCACCAACATGTTTGGATATATAACTCCAGTCTGCACATACATTTATTATTCCTTCATTAATAAACCATTTTCACCTCTCAAAAAGACGCGTCACAACTTTTCTCAGCAGAAAATGAGTAAAAAGCACAGCAGCACTGAAATCTAGTCTCATCAGCTGTAGCACAGTGACAGCCTGACAGAGAATCAGGTCAAGGACACCTTGCAAGAAAAGACCATGTGAGAAATCGTGGCCACAAGGTCTTCATGAAACTTAACTCTTGTAACTTTGAAGCAAATCCCCTGCAATGAGAAGAAAAGCAAAGTATGCAGTACAGAACTGCCTGTAACATCTGCTGGTTATGCCTCTGTTTCATTAAAGAATGTGCTCATGAGCACCATTTGCCTTTCCACTGCCTCTTTTGTTCAGGCAGCTTCAGACTCCAGCGTAAGCTGGTTGACTGCACTCTCCTCGAGCTCACACATAAGCTGGGTTGCTGAGGCAAGCAGGCTTCAGCCAGAGCCATTGTCTCTCTAATCTTGCTGTCATTATGGAGAGCAAGTAAGTCTGGTTTTCAGGACAATCTCAAGCTGCCATGACCTCTGATACCAAACAGAATAGCCAGGTACTAATCTTCAGTTACTACAGCTTACTTGTTTTGACCTCAGGTCTACACTGCCCCCATACTTCTACTTCCATTTCCAGTTCAGCCCCATTAACAAGCTACTTGAAGACTCTGGATATCCAAAATGGCCTTAAACACCAGTACATGCCCCTTTCCAACCTAGTCAAGCTCCTCCCTCCATTCTCTCTGCAGCGCAACAGGACTAGTGTTGGAATCAGCAAAACAGCGCTTTGAAGAGACCTTCAAAGCAGCCTTGCAGATTCACCAGTCAGTCTGGGATGTCAGGGCTCCTCCTCTTCACTAGCTTTTTTTCTCTTCTTTCCCCAGAGTCCCTCTGTTCTATGCACTGGATTATTTCAGGGGCTTTTGTTTGTTTGTTTTGTTTTAAAATAATAATAAACTATTAAAACATCACTGAAAAAGTACAGATGTTCCACTAAAATGACACACACCAACCTAGGAATAACAGCCAACAACATACCAACAGCAAACCACCAGGCTGCTGCTCAGAAAATCTTAACAACAAATCCCACACAGGAGCATGGGATCAGACCACTTTAACTCCTGCTTAGATCAGAACAGCTCACTCTTTGTACTGCAGTTTCAGCACATCGTTCCCCATCTGCCCAGCTGCTCCCCACAGGAGGTGGCAGGGCCATCCTTCTTGCTCGCTGCTCACAGTCAGAGCTCCTCGCAGCTGGAGGATCCCCAGAGGTACTGTGGACACAGATGGGTCACCATAACATGGCAGTGGACTTCTGATCTCTTTGAAGGGCCACATTTTGATGCAGGACCCATTCCTTGCACACATCCCCTGTACACGTTCCCAAATAAAAAGCAATTTTTATTTGTCAGATGTAGTTCTCAGGCTCTGTTCCTTGAGCCTTCATACTTTTTGTGGTGTAACTTCAGGTTACCAAAAGCCTGTTAGCATTTAAAAAGCAAAAACTATCTACCATAGGCAATGTCCATGCGTGGCATCTTGAACCATCAGAACCCTTGTGCCTCATCTCCTCAGCCACAGAATGAGGACAAAACTCATGGGAATGTGAAAATCAAATCTGCTAGGTATCCTACGGACAAGGCAACAGGGATAATGAACATTTTCTAGAGTACTGCACAAAAAAAATCATCTTGGTAAATAAAATGTTTTGTTTTAGCACACCAGCATGCTGCCATGGATACTCAACAAATTCAACATTTGCTGATAAAACGTTAACGGGTATAAAGGGCAAGAAACTCAAAGTTTTAATGGGTTGATATTTACATTATCCCTCTACTACCTTAACTGGGCATTCCCCTTCAGGCACTGGTGGATCTTCTGTACAGTGTTTTACAGGACAGCAGGTGGAATTGCGGATTAGAGGATCAGCTTCCAAAATCTCTGCTGTTAATGAGTTTAAAACTGAACTTTACTGTCAGGCTCTTTTAAGGTGAGTTTTCCCGTGTCTAATTTCTGAACAAATGTGCACACACACATTCCTCTCAAACTGCCAGGTAACTCGGTTCACTTGTGGGACTGAAATCTAACCTTTAATTTTACAGCCTATACTTCAGAAAATTATGTGTTTGAGCTGTTGAGACTTCTGGAAGGTGGGAGTGGTATGTCAACCACATAAGAAACAGAAAGCCACACGAGAATTCTTTCTGCTTTGAATAATGAGTCAGGAACACAGTTATGGAAAGAACATATTCCACTCTTTCATCCGCATGCAGACTCTTTCCTAAAGCTATTCTTATCTTCTGCAGCCACTGGTAAAAAGCACAGGCACAGTTGCAGATCCAACATAAACAAATGAAACGTACATGTCAGTGCAGTTGTACCTACCTCCCCTAGAGCTGATTTTGCCACAGGATTAGTCTGAATGCAAACAATAGGGAAAGTACCGCACTTTGAAAGAAACATGTCAATTTAATTTAACAGAGCTTCTCGTTTTACCTGGCAAACAGTGATCTAAGATTCCCTGGCCTTCTGCTGAGCAGCTGAGCAACAGGCACTAAAGACCAGGGAGCATTTGCCTTTTATGACACTTGGAAATCTTTGGATTACTCACAGTCCACTATTTGCAATGCAACTCAACCACAGCCTGGTGCTGAGCTCCCACTGCCCATCACTTTGGTATCTGCTGTATCTTGCTAAACAGAGCATCCCCAGAAGCAAATCTCCCTGGGAGCAAGGTCACATAGACAAGCAGCCACAAGATGACTGTCGGCCTCCTACACACCAGGGATACTCTATACAGCCCGTTCAAGTATGTATAGACACTCTCCCCCTCCCCAGACACCACACCCTGGAACAGCTGAAAGAACAGGCCTTAACACTGCTGTAACTTGTCCGGCATGTTCAGTTTTGTAGCCTGCAGACAAGGTTTAGTTCCGATTAAACCTGCTGCAATTTGTTTGCTGCCCCAGGCAGGGCAAGTAAAAAATCACTGAAGCATACTCATCAGCGCTTTCCAAAACTTCAAAAGAAAACCCCAAGTAAGCAGGGCAAGACTGCACAGCTATATGAATTATTATCTGAATACAATCTTTGGGAATAAGAATTTGAAGAAGTAGTATTTACACAGCATGGCACTGCTAGAGTTTTTTAACTCACAAAAATATTACCATTAACAGTATGGCTTCTCTAGCTTAAGTTTTCTTGCTTTAAAATTTGGCTAAGTTACATGAACCCTTGCAGGCTGTCAAGGTTTGGGTCTCAGCCGATCAAGAATTTTGGGTTGCAATCCTTGCAATACAATTTGGCCTGATCCTATACTTCTTCACATAATAATTGCTGGGAAAACTGCACACAGTTTTCTACACAGTCCATTTGAACTTTTCTGCAATACACAGAACACAATGTTGTGCATAAATTAATCTCAGAGGGGGAAATGCAGTTACAGGATGGACATCCTGGACCCATGGATTGTTTTGGGCTGATTACAGCCTAAGCACACCTCAAACCCTTTTACTAGCTGATGGTACAAAGATGGTCTCAAATAGGAGCTTCTGCAGCACTAGATGGAATACAAGAGTTGTGGCAATCTCTAAAGTAAGTGTTTTGTACATTATTTAATAAATAGTGATAATATTTAAGTTTAAATATTTCATTTCCTAAAGATATGATATCCATCTGATCAGTAAAAGCTTTGCAATTTCATACTGCATTACCAGAAATGTTTTCTCAGCGCATATAAACCAAGATTAGAACACTTTCATTACAATATCGAAGCCTGTAACAGCTTTCAAACAACACACTACAGCAAAGTGACATCTCTGACATTAGTAATATTGAACTATACGCATCGACAGAAGAATATCTTTCTTGCTTGATTCTGTTTTAAGCCAAAAGCATGACAATTAATCCAGAAGATACGCACTACAATGACAACAAAAGGCTTACTGGAAGCATCAGTGAGGCTGTGGCTTGTGGAAGTGCTAGCACTTGAGCTGTGCTTCCCCTGCCCATCGTTCTCTCATCGTGGTGCAACACAGAGCCATCCAGTGGGCCATAACAAAATAAGCAGTGAGATCTAATCAAAGCACCAATGCAGGTATTTTATCCTATTCCACTCGATTGTTCCAGCTGCTGTGATTGCCTTAGGGCAAGCATGACCCATGTTTGTCCTGACATCAAATACAGCAATACCTTTTGGGAAGCCTGTGGTCTGCGCATAACACTCAAGACACATTTCAGACACATCATTAGTTCAAGTAAACTTTGAGTAAACTGAATAAACTTCCACCTACACTATCCTGAAATGTAGTCACATTCTGGTTTAAACTTTTGACTCATTTTTGCTGGTTGCTCATTTTATAAGCCAGTTGTTAGATGTTTCACTTTCATTACTTATTTTCTTCTTCAGTCATCGTAGGAGAGCGATTAATTATTTTAATAGCTCTCATTAGAGCATGCTGGTGCATTTGCTTTTCTTTTTAAAATGAAGTTACATTTATATTACTTTTTTTTTCCTTCTCTCTAAATCAAAAGAGAAATGGCAAACTCCATTACAGGTTATAGAAATAAACTGTGCTTTTAGCAAATTTTCAACAACAAATTGGGAAAACGAGAATGAGCATGAGGAAAGTGTTGGAAAGATTAATATCAGAGGAATTAAAAGGACAAGAAATACTGAAGCATCATTGTACCTCACTACATTTCACTGAAAAGGTTTTTAAGTTACCAAAGGCTTGAAGACAGGAACACTCCTACAAAGAGATTTTATCAAATGTGTACGCCTGAGATGGACATATGGGCACAATGTGTAAGAGCAGCAAATGTTAAAGCCAAAAAAGAAAATGACCCCCACGTGAATGCATACACATCTGCATATGTAAGCATCTAAACTCCTCATCTCTGAGGTGAAGAATTTTGATGAGTACAGAGGTTTACCCTTCCCCAGATCTTTGCTGCTGGTATCATGGCTGCCAACAGCCTGTCATGTGGCTGGCCTCTGAAGCTTTGGCAGGAGGAGTAGAGGCTTGGAATGGAAAAGGAAGTTCATTAAGAAAATAGAAAGAAACAGAGATATCCAGATGTTTATACACAACAGGTATTTGCACTGCCTGCGGAGCTTGCCAACCTACTCTGGGCTGTATATTCACTTGCTCAGGACTGTTTCTCACTGTTTTTTGGGTTTTTTTAAATTAATTTATTTATTTTATTAAATCTGTCCGTTTAATCTGCATTTCCTCAACTTGCTCAGGGGATACTATTCCAAATGGCGTCAAAAGCTTTGCTACAATAAATACACCTCTCTCCTTATTCTCAGAGCTAGTCATTTTATTACAGAAGGCATTCATGCTTTGATCACCTATGATTTGTCCTTCAGAATTTGCATTGCCTCTTCACAGTCACCTTCTTTTCCATCAGCGTCCATGAAAGTGCATTCCATAATTATCAGAGCAAATTGGCCAACTGGCATAGTTTGCCAGATGCTTTCTGATGCCTCTTTTTGAAAACAAGTTTAACATTTCCCTTTCTCCACTTAACAGGAACTTCCTGATTATCAAGACCTCTCAGAGATGATAAGAATTTTGTTTCATAATGACATTTGCCCTATCCATCAGCATCCTTGAATACAATCTCACTTATCTGATGGACTTTATACGTCCAACTTACGCATGCTGTCCACAGTTTGTTCTTACTCTACCATAGAAAGTCTGTTCCTAAAAACATCTGTTGCTAGGCACAGAAATCTGGGAGGCCTATACATAATTAGCTTCTGCAAACACACACACAAACACAGACACCACACCCTGAGTGTTCAATCAAGAGACAATTAAATATAAAAATCTCCCTACTTGTCAGTGGTAGCAAGTGAGACAATTAAATACAGCAAGAGACATAATTAAAATTGCTTACAGTCCTTGAGGGGTCTTTGTCAGCGTGATACTGGCCTAAAAGAGCACTCTGTTTATCTAAAAACAGAGAGTATGCCCACAACCCATCTAACCCCAGAAGACTTGATTCTTAGCTACTAATAAATGCAAAAAGGGGGAATGTTGATAGTGACTGCTTGCAATGAGCTCACTGTCCAGCTAGTGCCTCTCACACTGAGAAAATGAAACTGGATTTGGGTATTTGCCAATTCAAATTTCAGTTTGAATTCTGTGCCTTTTCCTTGTTCTTCAAACTCTGTTGCGCTGCATGTGTGCAGTGTTTGAAGCATGTTGATGCTCTCCGCCTTCATACAGCTGGCACCCCAGATCGATTACTGGATGGTCAACTTGAAAACACTTGAAAGGAAAACCACAGGGCAGATGATACAGTTGGCTGTCAGGCCTGCTATATGTTGGCTGACCCAGTGTCGCTTCATCCCAGCAGTTCCTTTATTGTGGATCTCTGCATTGAAAACCATGGAGACTTCCAAATACCCTGCGTACTAATTCAATTTTCCAGTGGCTATCACACCATTGATATGGTAATTCAAAACATTACTTTCTAAAATCCAGTCTGAATGTTGACAGCACCCTTTTTTGTTTTCTGTAATTCAGTCCAAAATACTTTCAACCTCAACTTCCTTTTGTTTTTCCTCTTCAAAGGTGCCCAGAGGAGCTTAATTAAAGGTTGATGACTCTGATCCTATTAGTAACCAATAGGACTGTCAGCACTCAGACATATTTGGATTTAGTTATCGTTTCTGGAGACCCAGTCTGGGTTCATGTCCCCACCTGCATGCACAGATAGGTCAAAAGAAACTCCCTGATTGGTATTGCTCAGCCAGAAGAGCAAATGATCACCATTGCTCACAGAAGCACCTGCTCTAACCAGCACTGATTATACAAGCAAAACTGGTGGCAGCAGCCTATGCGTGCTGACCAAAGACTGTCAACTTATGCTGCTGCTGTCACGTATGCAGCACCTTCCTCCCCGAAAATAGCACGCAAAGTGAAGCACCCTGCTCACCACCACGAAAGGGGACAGCTGCCCAGATTCCAAGTGACAAGCACAGATACAGGGCTCCCATACAGAAGCAATGCCATCAGGTATGAAGCACACTCACTGACTGCTCTCCAGAGAACTAACTCCTCTTGAGATGCCAAGGTACACTAAAGCCACGTGCCTGTAGCTTGATGTAAGTGCATGGTATTAATGAAGCCATTAGGAGTTTTAATTTTAGAGAGTGTTTTATAGGTTTGATATCTGGTCAGATTATAATCAGCTAAATCGAGTGTCAGGAAGAAGAACTAAAAAATATTTTCTCTCCCTGTTCACTGTGTCTGCACATGGTCATGCTTTGTAGCTTTATCTTTATTTAAATACTAATAAAAAGAGACAGTTCCACATTATGAAAATCTCCTCATACTTCATGCATAGTCAACATTTTTACACATTCATAGCCAACTTGAAGGCAAACAGAAGAATCTGGCTGCTACTGTTTTTCATTGAAGAGCCTAGTAAGCATACCTCTCCCCTCACTATTAAATTTTGTCATGATTTAAGGGACACAGAGCCAAAGGAAAGATGAACCATTCGTCAGGACTGTATGTTCCGCAGAATTACCATTTACACATCAGAGAAAAAAAGCTGCTTGTTACACTAAAACACCTAATGATATTTTACATTAACACTCAGTCCATTGTTCTCACTTCTCTCCAGCTTTGGCAGCAATTCCCCATGACCACTGTATAAGGTTTCCTACACCTCTGAGAAACATTTTCATTTGCCATAGAAATGATGGGAAGGATAAACTAGTTGCTCAGTAGTGGGTTCTTCTCTCTCTCCCCTCCCTTCCCCTCCACTTCCCCTGTCATTTAATTTAAGGAAAACAATAAGAGAGACTTATCTTGGCTTCTTCTCCTCTCTTTCAGATATGATGGAAATAAGATAAAAACCCTCTGTCGGGTCTACCACTAAAATCTGAGTTTATTTGTTGTGAAATAGCGTGATTTTCTCAAGGGAGCAAGTTACTCAACTTCTCCTGTCATCATCATATACTAAAAGAGAGGAAGAATTGCCTAATTTTGATCAATAAAATCTTTCGCATCAACAAAAGTGAAAATTTTAGGCATTTTTTTTCTTCTATAGTTTTAGGAGAAGAATTTGCAGCGACCTACCAACTGGCTTATTTTTTCTGCATAGGAACCTCTGCGCCCTAATGCCAGCACTGCTAAGAGTGTTTCTGGGAAAGACAATAAAGAATCCTGACAACCATTTGGATATCTCTTCTTTCCTCTGCCCTTGCATCTCTTCTCTTTCCTTTTACTGTCTAAAAAATGTTCCTTTTCCTTTGGCTGTATTTCACATTCTGCTTTTTCTTTCTCTATCTTCCCCCTAGTATTTATTCTCCTCCCCCATAAGAGCTTGTGGGCCTTCCTCCCACCCTCTTTCCCTCACTGTGAATCCCATTACCCTTGGGACAGCAAGAAAATTTCCAGATGTAAACAAAAACATAAATCCCTTTGCTTCTCTGCTCCTACCTTCCTCTCCTCCGTCTCTACCCCCTCCCTTTCGTATGTATTTTTGAATGTTGAGCCACATGCAGAGACTGAGGGTAGAAGTCAAGAAGCCAAAAGCAAACAAAACCTCAGCTTGCTTTAGCTTAGTCACAAACAGCCCCATTCACTCACTGAACTCCAGGATATATCATGCTGCAGTTCATGAATCAGTTGCTCTCGCATTGTTTATATCCTGACTCAGAGTCTTTCAGATAATTTAGGCTTAATCATTCTTGTGCAATAGCAATCTTATGGGGGCTATTTAATCAAATCTATCAGTCACGCTACAAGACATCTTGAGATTTCAAAAGAATCTCCAGACACAGATGCAGCAGTTATTTACTTGTGGGAGTAACATCTTCATTTGTGCTTCAGCTTGGTGAAAATGCTAAATGATAAGGAAGATTTCTCAGATCTGAGCTATCTCTACCTGTTTTGTTGGTCTAAGAGTGAATGAATGGCAAAAAAAAAAAAAAAAAGGGAACAAGGAAAGAATCCTGACCTCTGTCAGCTGCCATGAACCACCAGTCCTGAGCTAGAGTGCTCAATTTGCCTGGCTTTCTTCTGTGACTGGACAAATGCAAGCAGAAAATCAAATACTAGTCTTAAAACTGTAAACAACTGGAAAAAAAAAACAAAACAATCCACCACATATTCCAACGTGATGCTACAGCACCTGTCACCTGAATGCTTTTGAGATGTATTTATTGCACTCCTTCCTCCTCTCTTAATTGGGGTGAGAGGAGAGGTCATCTACAGGCAGGAGACAAATGAGAACAGCCATGCTGTTTGTACAATGTCATAATTCCATGCACAAGGACTAAAAACCTTAACAGCCTGATACTGAGTTCCTGTGTGATCTCAAAGTCTATCTTTTGCCACTTCCATGTTGCAATGTAATGACAAAACAAAATAACTGCAGAAAAGCCTGTGCTACATCTGTATACAGCTGTAAGCTGTACCTCTTGTTCTTAGAGACTTAAGAATACTAAGGGACGTTCTAACCACTTAGTATTCAAGGTGGTTTTTTTTTTTTTTTTTTGCTTTGTTTTAAATAGAAAACAGACTCACTCACTCTTACTTCTGTTTTATTATAGGAAAAAATACAGTTATGCAGTGGTTGGCTAGGAAACCAGCTTCTAATGTGCTGTCTTCCAGTTCAGACACATAGTCAAAGCAGATATACATGTATCCTGTATAGCCTGAAAGAATTAACTGGAAGAAAATCTAATTTTCTGTTGTTGATATTTATGAGAATGGTACTTAGGCATTTTTTATCTGGTTTTGATTGGACAGACGAACTCCACATTTGACCTGGCTCTGACCTTAATGCTCCTGGAAGTACTAAGAAATAGAACCATTTCTCATGTAAATTATATATATCTCGAAGCTAAATTACATAACTGACTCGAGTACTTTTTAAAAGGATGGTCATATCCTTTTCCTACACAGTGTTTTCTGGCTGACTACTTACAGAGAAGTCAAATTTATCAAATGATATTATTTTTCATATACACACACACCTTTCAGTGAAATGAAAAGCTTGTTCTTGTGATAGAGACTTGCTCAGGCTTTACAGAACAAACTGTTATGCTTTGAGATCATATGCAACCTACAGATGGCTAAGAAAATTGATTTGTTAATAGCTACAGATTTCTGGAAAGCACAGTATACCAATGATTTTCAGGCTGCCAATGGAGAACCCAACCCATAAAAAGAACTTCTTCAAAAGCCAGACACATACACAGCACATATATCCAACCATATCACCTACTTTCCTCCACCATAGCATCTCACTCCTGTGCTAAGCCTCAGGCCTGTTCACCAACTATAGAGGACTCTTGAGTCCTGGGGTACCAGACTGTTCAACGTGCTCTCCCACAGTCTGGCTGATATAGGAACTCACATCTCCTCACAAAAAAAGGGACTAAATCATGCTGATGGCAAAACTGTTTCTCAGTATTAATTACTTTTCACCAAAGGTAAATCTGCCTGGAGTCTGGCAGGTTAAAGCTTCAGTTCAAAAGGTGCTACATTTTTCAGTTTGTTTTCTCATCCAGCTCCAACTTGCCCCAGTCATGTTTGCTACCCATAGAAATAGCCAGGAGAAATTCAACAGACGAAGATGATAAAGAATTTCTTCTTCAAAAAGAATTTCTTTAACCCAGGTCTCCGGGCTCCTTCAAAAAGTAGGGGAAAACTTTGGGAGGGTCTGTGCTCTGTGTACCCTCTAGATGCCTTTCCTCTCAGAGTTGTTCTTAGTTTCATGTTCTTTGTGTCCTGGAATGAATGCTCTGTCTTTTATCACCCCAAGACTAATCGTCCTTATTCTGTTTCACTTGCAGGTAGCTGACAAGCACACGCTAAGTTTTTTCCTACAACATTCACTTTCAAATTTTTCTCACCATCTCCACTGCATCTTAAAAAAATAAAAACAAACAAACAAACAAAAACAGACAAAAGGAATAAACAAACATAAAAAAACCAAACAAACCACACAACACTTGTTTTTATCTTCAGTGGCAGAACTAAGAGAGCAGCACTTCCCAAACAGTAATAATGGTACTTGACAGAGTTCACAGTTATTTTCCACAATAGGCTTTGCAACATTTGCTTTGACCACCTTGTCCTATTTAAAAAGAGCATGTTTACTATTATTGGAAGGGATTAAAAAAAGTGCCTTTTGAAATAATTGGACTCTACAGGAAATAAAAACACCATTTGGGAAGCAAACAGGGCATTGCTTGTTTACACACCAGTTCATAAACAAGCCTGCACAAGTTCCTTCACACTATCAGCCTTGACCAACTGCTTAGAAGCGCAACTGAGCATAAGGAATTCTGCTACCAGCTATTCAGCATGTTTCTCACCATGAAAAAGAGAGAGCCCACCACTTTTGTTGGTAAATAGGTAGGAACAGCACGTAAGCAACACTCTCAATTGCTGCCTTGAGTGCAGTAGAGAAGACTCAAATTTATGTGTTTTAATTTCAGGAGGTTACAAGCAGGGTTGAAAAGTCGCATAACTATGTGTGAGAACATCTACTTAGTGCTACTTTACGGCAAGCATATTCAATAAATAAACAAAAACAAAAAAACAAATAAATATTCAACCGTTCATTGCTTTGAATTCATGAAACAATGTCTTTTCTAAGATCCTAGATGTTCTTGGAAATCTTTCATCCAGCCTTAGAAACTCCTAATGGTTTGAAAAATGAGGTTCATAGGTTCATCTGTCACGATGCCAGAGACAACTGGTCCCATTAAAATCATGCCCATACATTTCGAAGACACTGTCAAAGTCAAGAATGAGTTGAGTTAGACGCGGTAACATCGCACACAAAATTGAAGTGTGCTGTGCTCCAAGTACCATTAGGGCCAAAAAAAAAACCACCACAAAAAAAAAAAACAAACCTAAAATAACTGGAGAAAAAGGAAATTAAAAGGAGAGAGAGAAGGAAAATCTTTACCATAAAGAAATACAGTGGCTCACATGTTCAGGCATGTCTGTAGAAAGTTTGTCTAGAATCCTGAATTCTGTAAGTTCTGAGTATAATTAATTGTTACCCTCGTACTTGCAAGCCCTGCCACTGAATTAATTGCTCTGAAAAGCAAGCCTCATTTTTTCCTTCCAGTGCCTGAAGCGACTGATATGGATGCAGGTGTTTAATTTTATGCACATAGGTTTGAAAAATACAAGTGATTCATTCCAGGGTTAGTTCCCTGATAGATTTATCATAGCTAGAGAGAAAACACAATCCATCTGCTTTAAAATTTACTAGGAAAATAGACAGGTAAGCGAGAGGTTGTTTAGTAAACTACTGAATTGCCTTGACTCTGCAAATAGAGCACAGTATGGAAAGCCTATGAGAGTCATTTTGACTTGGAAAAAAACAACACCGAGATCCACTCTGGTTTTCAAACCAACATGATGTACTTCTTATCATTTACATATCATGGATGAAGCTGCCAAGTCCTTCCTCTCTCCCGTACAAGTATGAGAAAAAGGACACAAATAGGAAAAGCTGTGACCATTGGATTCCCTGTGAGCAAAGCCGGGTCCAGACCTATTGCTTGGGTGCCCAGTAGATGAGAGAGATGGCTGCTTTCCTGGATTCTGTGCTCCAGTGTACTACTTTAAATCTTAGCCTCATATTTAAAAGCTTCATTCATCCACTCTTGTTCCAAAAATCTGTCACATGCAGATCTTCACCCTTCTAGAAACAGACTTCAAACACTTAGAGACATAGTCCAACGTGGCAAAGTTAACAAGTGTGGTGCATCTGGCTCACTGCAGTGCTCTATTAATAATAAATATTAATTTACTCATACTTCCCTACAGTAGGGAAAACTGACAGATCAAGCAGCCCTGAAGCATCTGAGTGTGAAACCACCGGCACCTCTTCATGACAGTCGGGCTCCCCAGGGACTTGTCTGATTTACAGGAAAGTTAGTGACTTGCCATAGAAAATAACCTTTTCATTCAGATGTAACTTTATGCTCCACTGCGGTGTCTGGCCTGTGTGCTCAGCAAATGAAAGCTGGAGCCTGGGTGCATCTGCTGCTGTCCCACCAGAGAACGTTATAAGTGGAGAAACTTCTGCTGCAAAGCTTCTGTCAGTGACCAGCAGCATTCATAGCGCAAAGCAAGGGTTCTAGAAGAGACTCTGAGGCTGACCAGGAAAAGCGTAAGCTGTCTGCTTTCTAGTGGTATTTTTCAGGAAAAAAAGAAGCAAGGAACACAATGAGAAAATAGAAATACCAAGGGGATAAAGCACATTTAACACTTATCTCTGAAAGGAACAGGTTTTCCAACCCTCTTGAGGCAACTCTTACATTCTCTGTCCAGTGTAATAAAACTGATCACAGGGAACTAATTTCTGCTAGGTAAATACCAACTGGTACATCAATTTCCTGTCAGCAGCTGCAGTTTCAACACTTACACAGTCTTCATTCAAATGTGCAAATGCTTTGCTTATATTGTACATTTCTCATTTAGTGTACCTTGAAAATACATACTGCAACTCAATCTCTGAGAAGGGTTTGGCTGTGCTTTGCATAAAGCAGTGCTGAGAAGATCACTCAAGCAGATAAAAGAATTAGAAGTATTATAGAGTATACGTATATATAGAGAGAATTAGAACACTCACAAGTAGAGTTTGGGAGAATCAAAACAAAAGCAAAAAAAAACAACAACAAAAATAAACAACAAAAAAACCTGCCTACAATTCTTTGTATGAAATGAGGCATTCAGAAGTCTAAGTTTTAAATCAGCTCCTCAAATCTAATTTTTCTGTAAGGTCACAGGCTAACTACTTGTGTTAAAAGATAAATTATCACATAGACTCCCACAGCTTAAAAAGATAAAAAGTATCACTTAGAAAAAGCCCAATTCAGAAGTCTTAGCCATGAATTAATGCAAATTTTTCCAAGATTCTACCTGGCTGAGCAACTCCTGTAAGTAACCTTTCTTTTCATCTCTGACTGCTCACTTATATTGATGGGAAAAGCTAGGATGTCATTTACTTTACCTAGCTAAGATTTGTCATTTGTAATTCCAGTGGTGCCCCTTCTCCTCCTCTCCAGCCTAGCAGCAGTGTGATTTATGTGCGTTCCTGCCACCAGGGGCTCTGGGGATTTCAGGCTCCTCATGTACCTGCTGACATTTTGCAGTCAGCATGCAGTGGAGCCCAAGAACCCGAGAATAAGTTATGAGAAGGAATTTTGCTTGGATGAAGCTAACACTTTTCAGAAATTCCTTTCTAATGCAGACATTTTCTAGTGGCAATGTCCGTTTGTTGAAACTCATCTTTTTAAACTGGCACTCAATTTCAGAAAAATGCACCTGTTTCACTACAAACAGCTGTTTACAAAGTAGACATTGAAAATAAAGTCGGATTTAGAATGTCATTAACATTTTATAAATATTAAACTGATTTCTTCATCATGACACTGTTTTGGGAATACAGTTCACACAGACACATTTAAACTCAACATTCTTTGTTCTCACTTTTGCTTTGAAGGATAAGAGATGTTAAAGACAAAACTTTCCACAAAGTTGAAATTGCAGTTTTTGCACTTTCGAGATAAAGCTAGTTATTAAAAAGATGCATTATTTGCCTGCTCTTTTTCACTGACATACATTGTCTGTATCCACTCTGTGGATGCACCAAGATGCAATTCTTGGTAGTCAGAAACCATATACCGTCGTAGCATTGATAGCTTATCCGCAGCCAGGGAGCGGTGGCTAGGAAGCGAACATACAGTTAGACACAACATCACCGCCAAAAAAGGGAGGATCTTTCTCCTTCAGGCGTTTCTCTACATGTGCCTTTACAAACTGTCCGACTTCGAGCAGTACCCCTACACTTACAAGATGACAAAGCCCCTAGGAAGAACAGACTGAAGACCTGACCTCCTGGATGCAGCCTCATTGCAAAGTTTCAGCAAGAACAGTGTGAGCAGGGCTCACGTGGTAGCTACAGGCACATTCTGTAAGGACAGGATGCCATCAGTAATGCTTCAGTTCTGTCCGAGTGAGCAGGACACTTCTTCCCAGCTATCTCATAATGCCTTTTCACACTGTTGGTCATCCAGGGAGAAAACTCTCTACATTGGAACAGATGGTTCCTTAACCAGTTGGCAACATGCTCAAAAATAAGAACAACTTCTTAAAGCAGCTTGCACTGCTAGTAGCAACAAGACAAAGCGTACCTCACATTTCAAGCATACGAAGGGGGGTGGGCAGCCCAGAAAACAAATGAAAACACAGTCAGGTTAATATATTAACTTAGAAGAAATCCTGACACTACATTTACCAAGAATTCAGATTTACTTCGGTGCCCGATTTTGTCTTTGAAAAAGGTCTCAGGGAACGTGTGATTAGGAACTCAGTTTCTTCCACTTTTCCAGCTATCCTGAAAGCCTTTTTCATGAACAAACATAAAGACAAAGTTGCTGGAGATACAAAGGCTGTTCCCACTAACATTATTAATGCCAAGTTCAAATGTCATTACAGAACCATATGGAATGAGGGAAAAGGAGAGGCTAACTAGAAAATCAACGTCTTATCATCAGTAGTAGGTGGGAAAACAGTTGTAAAAAATGTCTTTGGTGATGCTGTCAGTTTCCAAACTGAGAAGATTTTTTTTGCCGATACAATTAGTAAATGAGAATGATCATAGATAAAAGGTAAACCTTAATTGCTTAGCCTGAGCAGTTCTTCAGGTAGATTTTTAACTACTGCTAACCACAGAGACAATAAACGTAAGGAAACCTAATGTACTCCAACCCAGAAGTCATCCGACATCCCTCCAGGGAAATTAAAATAATGGAAACTTAAATGATAAAAGCTAGAAACTCTACTTGTCCTCTCTGCACGGAAAATCCTATTTTGGCATGTCAGTGATCTGAATGGGAAAGACCCTAGGAAAAGATTCCTTTTTTTCTCCCTGAAAGACAACCTTTGCTGCTTGTGCAGTCTTAGGCTGAAGCTGCAGTTCTCCATCATTCTTGAACAGTCCAGTGGCATTAATCTAACGAGGAGGAAATCCCAGAAAGACTACAAGAACTATGGTTAGTAGAAGAGGAAAATCTTCCATGACAAAAGTACACAACAGTAGTCAACTGGAAAAGCGGACAGAAGATAATAATGCTCAAACTCATAAAGCAAAGGATTTACCTTCAACAAAAGCTATTTTCACGACCATCATTCTCGTACAGATGCCCAAGCAGCCTCAAAAATCCGCTGAAAATCAGATTTATCATTAAAAGAAAATACACTGAATTTTTCCACCCTTAATGTTTGTTTGGAGCAAATAACTAAGGAATGAACAGATGTGTAGAGAGGTTCAGAGTTTCAAACTTAACAAATTTCCTAGCTGAGAGGTGCTAACGCAGTGTTATGAAAGTACTTAATGATCTATGAAAGACTGTACCAAGCCACTCTTAACAAAGACAACGTGTGGGGATGAGTCTGATGACAAACAAATTCTGGCAGCTGTCACAAAGCTAGGTAAAGCTCTTGTAATACTTTCAAAGCTGACATCACTACATACATCTTGTTGCATACAGCATGCCAAATCATAAAGCAGAAAGCCATACTGTCAACTAAACATTCTTTTCCTCTAAAATGATATGCCACCATTAGCATCAACAGTGTTAGCTTTGAATGATGTATTATCTACTGTTTTATCTACTCAACAGAGAGAAAAACTGGAGAGAAAAAAAGGATCCCCACAGTTCTGAATCAATCCAATAATCTGCCCTGGCACATAGAAGGCCAGTCTTTTCAGACATGAAAATGAATTTGGACTCCTTCAGTCTTTAGTTTTAACCAGAGCATTTGGAGCTCCTTGGGATTGATTTAGAGACTGACATGCTTACCCCTTCTGGAGATGGTTGCTTTAGTAAGTGTCCCTTAAGAATTTAGAATGTCTCTATCCAGGCTAGGCAGTATCTTACTAACTTTTCCGTAGCATGCAGTTGAGAGTAACAAAAAACTGGTTCAAATTCAATAAGAAAACTAACTTGAATACATACCGGATATGTAAAGGAAAAAATATCTGCTCTGGGCACTGCAGTAGGCAGTTCTCTCATACTATAACGCAAAGCTAGAAGAATGTCAAACATAACTAATTACAGACGATTTATTTCTCAAGAACAACACTGGTTAGGAAAACAAAGAACAGCAAATCTAGAGTAGAGTAAAAGAAAATCTTGTTTTCTTATTGTTCTTAGAATAATGGTATTTTGATTTATTTTCTCTGTCTTTCCAGCAAATCACTTAGTGGAAAAATATCCTTCTCGATTTTTAACTCCTTTCTCTCCTTAACACCCCAGTCACGGCTTCTAGTCACAGAGTTCCCTTGTCCAGAGTCACAAGATACTGAGTTCCCTTGTCCAGCGACAATAAGGAGCAGCTCTTGCATGTAGGGTAAGTATTACCTGTCTCCTCGGACAAAGCTTTGTGCTAGCTTCAGGCCACAAATCTGTTTCTGCACTCTCCTCCAACCATAGGGCCGCCTTTCATGTCACCCTGTCGCACTGTAACGCCGCAGAGAAATCCTTGCTGCAGCCCTTCGTCTATTGTTCTTGAACAGCCAATTCCCTTTGCCATCAAAGGTCTCATGTTCAGCTGTAAAGGTATCCTAAGAGAGCTCCATAATGTCTCGCCTGCATCCCAGATGGAGGATATCAACTCTCACTGAACCATGAAAACAGCTTAATAACAAACTAGATTCTGCGAGCATTTGTTTGCATTAAAACAGCAAGGGAAAAAAAAACAACACCATAAATAAAGGACTGCTTTGCACCTACAATATAGGAGGCCTGTTCCAAAAGTAACGCCTCCTACTGTATTACATTGGCCCACAACATCAGAGATGGATGTTGGAGGTTTGGCAGTAGAGGTTGAACCTTCCTACCAATATTCCACTACACGTTGCTGCATTGTGACAGATGGCAGCAGAGCGGCGGTCTGACAAAATAGATGCGTGTAAGAAGCAAAGGCATGTCACTGAATTCCTCCGTGCAGAAACAAGGGCACCCACTAAGATTCTTTGACTTGCTGAACGTTTGTGGAGACCAAACAAGTGAATGTGAACACAGTGAGGCACTGGGTGGTACGTTTCACCAGTGGCAACAGCAACATGAAGGCAAGCCATATTCCAGATGGCCACGCAGATTTTTACAAGCATGGCATGCTGGCCATTGCTGATGACAACACATAACTAATGGTGGTGATTGTGTTGAAAAGTAGTGTTTTGTAGCTTAGAATTTTCTCTGTTAAGTAGACTTATTGTGCTCTTTGTATCTAGAGTGCCCAAGGAAATAAATGGGAGGCATTACTTGCAGAGTAACCTATGTATTTCTCAGGAAGCAATACCTGCTGCTTTATTCAGACATAATAATTAAGGAAAAGTCATGCAAACTAGTCTCTTACTCAAATTACCCATGCAAATCACCCTCAATCTACTATTTCACCTGTGGTTATGGTAGAGAAAACCAATTCTGATTCTTAAGCAGAGGACTACAACTATACAGTGAAAGACAAAGTGGGACTGTGTAAGGAAAAGCACATGTTTTCAAGAGGAAATTTCTAAGACCTACATATACTATATATAGCATAAAGCTTGTAAACGAAATAGCAAAAAAAAAAAAAATTAATTTAAATGTTTGTGAGTAAATGTTTTTCGTCTTCCACGGCAAAAGTACTCTCAAGAAAAAAATGGACCCATAACAGACAGTCATTCAGACACACAGCAGTTACTTGTGCAGCTGGTCACATACTAAGTTCCTTAGTTTTCCGAAAGACTGCTTTCTCTTTGCCAGCCAGTCCTTTGATATGCTTGTCAGGTATTTAAAATTATTTATGGACAGGCACAGCATCCTGACAAAACTGATTAAAAATATATAAATAATTAATTCCCCCAGCATCTACTATATTGAGTCTGCTCATTAGGGAACACTTCTGGAACACCAAACCTATCAGCTAACAGTCATAGTTTGGAAAAAAGGCTAAGGTAGAATCCCAGGCAAGTTTTCTTCCTCTCATTTTTGTCAGTGAGAGAATTTAACAAGCAACTATTTTCCAGCAGTTGATCATGAAATGGATCATGCTTTATTTATTCTCCACAAATGGCAAATAACAGCAAAGTGTAGCCTGGGGATTAATCAGTGGGCTTTTATCACTGGGGCACCAGTTGGACTTTGGTCCCTCTCAGAGTGCCTACAAATCACTCTGATTAGATGCCTGCCGCAGACATACATCATTTGACTTTGGTGGCCTCCAGCATAATAACTAGAGGACTGTATAAAGTGGATGAGCTTCCACAGAGGGGTCACTTGGGCTGGATATAAAGGATGAAAATTAGCGTGCCTGAGAGAAGGCTAGTAGTGAATAACACAGTCAGCTACATTGCAAAAGACTAATCTAGACAATAGAGAGTTGCACAGCCCTAAAACACTGAGCTGTCTTCAACCCTGGCTAAGACTGGAACTTTTATACCCTAGTGCTAGTTGCAGTGGTGGGGTCTGACAAGTCGCAGCTTTCCCACCTCTGTTTGGTAGAAGAAAAGGAGTTACTATGGAAAAGAATCAAGAGTCAAAAGAAACATAACAGAATACTGGTTAAGATTGTTTGTAATTGATGTCATGATGTCAGCCCTATTCTACGTGGCTGGCAGGAGCCACCTAGTCTAATGAATACACCTGGGAGGCATTTGAGCCTTGAACATCAGTGATACACCAGTGGCTTGTTGGCAAAAGACAACTTTAACATTTAACAATCTTAAAAACAAGATGTGTTCTTTCTGTTCCAATTAAAATTTAGGTTTTTGCATTCCATTTACATTGCTCAGCTACCCCATACACTGCTATCAAAGTGGCAGCTCCAAATCTGAGTTGCTTTACTTTCCAATTCCCAAATCCAAGAGCTTCTATATGCTACCTGTGGAACACGTATCTCCTTTGCAGTGCTCTATGACTCTCCATCCTGACTGTCCATGCAGAATAACAGTTTACAGCTGCTACTGTCAGGAGAAGCAATACTAGTTACAGGGTAATAGTAGCTGCATCAACAGAAAATAACAAAGTCTGTAAATGGAACACACATACTTTGGATTCACACCTTACTTAGTATTTAATGTGTCACGTTGGTTCACTGAACTATTATTTATTTTTATTTATTTATTTGGATAGTGCCTCATTTGGGTGGTATGTGATATATCTGCATAGTCCATTTCGGGCACTTGGGATTCCTGAGTTCCTGACTTTGCCATCTGAGTTTTCCCTACTTACATACAGATGCTATATTATCTATGAACTAAAAAGGCATCTGGGGCTCAGACTTGGTATGAGGAATATATAAATGTAAACAGTTATAACTTGGAAAGTATTACGGTAAGATTACTTATTATCTAATATATGAAAAAGATGGATGTGTTTTCTCTTCCCTTTACATACTATCCATTTGATTCCTTTAGCCTCTTGTCAATATCTATATTTATGGCAGTTCCTTCTGTTAAGCGAGCAGAAAGAATAAGTATTTTTCTTTGAAGCTGATGAGAACATTGCTCAATGAATCATTCAGCAAGTACTCCTTCAGCTCAGTCATCCCACAGGCCGTATTAGGCCTACGGTTCTTGAATCTATAGCCTTACTGTAGAGTGTCTTCTGTAGTTAAGATAAGCAGTAGTTGCAGATTATTAGGGAAAATCCTATACTCTGATCTGAGGTATATTATAATAGGATCTACTTAATATTCAATAGACCTTTCAAAAGGCTCTCATTTTAAGTACAGTTAAATGTATTGCCATTGCCTATTTATCTCTCTGGAGAGACGGAGAATATTTTCTCCATTGTACAGCAAATGGAAAAGAATACTCTATCGTATCTGACACATTCCTTCAGAGATTTTCAGTGCTTTAAATCAAAGCACCAAAACAAGGGTTTATTGTAGCAACCCAGAGGGAAGCGTCATCTCCAATATCGTGGTTCTTCGCAGCTGCTCATTCAGCATGGACGCAACCTGGTTATTAACAGTAACAGAGCTATCAAATAAGGATTTCTTTTGGAAGAAAGGCTATCTATATGCCTGCACTGCATACGTGTAAAAGTTAGCCGTACAAATATGGAGGATTATATATCCAGAAGCATACTCATACATTATCATTATTTATGTGCATACCATTTTCATAGTGCTAAATGAAACATGTAAGGTGAAAAAGCCCATCAAGTTGAAAAGTCAAGAGTCAGAATAGGTAACAACAGAAGCCTCAATTCAGCTTCACTGCTCAGAGAGGTTATGCTACTGCTCTTAGTTATACACACACACAATTTTTCAGCTAGCCTTCTACCTTATTTGGGACTCAAGACAGAACTCAGACACTGAGTTATTATAACCTCTTGCTTATGCTCCTTCAGATCTTGGCCCTTGGCCTTCCTCAGTACACACAACACGCACCCCCATGCTAAGACAGAGTTACTCATTTTCTCCTGGTTGTTTTTACTGTATTGTGCCCTGAACATCCCAGCTATCCCCATCTGTTTTGTTACTGTCCCCATTTTTCAAAGAAGCGAACTGCGATACAGTGAAAACAAAAAATAAAAACTAAAAAATAAGAACAAGAATCCATCGCCTAAACTGAAACTCAATACTTGATTTATCAGATTATACAGCATTTTAAAGCTTTTTGTATTTCAAAGAAAAGATGCACTAGACAACAGCAGTGGTTGCATGAGCTTAGCACATTTAGAGCACTGAGTTAGGTTCGTGGAAAACAAGACCTCCACTAAGAGAGTACTTATCAAAATTTAAGGAACTTCTCTGGGTTATTTTGTGGCAGATACAAAAAGAGATTACAGGGGATAAGAATGGCATTATTTGCTTTGTCTTTGGCATTATTTCTTTCTTTCAACAATTCCCTCGTCCTTTCACCACACACCTTCTAATTTCTGCAGCCATGAACTATACAACTCCCATTTCATGTACTTAATGAGGTTGGAGCCTCTTTGAGGAAAAAAAAGCATGTAATAAAAGAGTGCATTACAGTGTTTATGCACATGAATATCAATTTAACATTGAGGAGAAAACTGACTGCAGTATTTCTTAACTGTTGGCTGCTTAATTTTTGCAACATTAGCATTGTTTTAATGTAGGGAATTACAGTTAAAAGTGCCTAGGATTTTAACATAAATTTAATTAGGAAGAATGATACATACCAGTGAGAGCTTTAGATACATTTTAGTGCAAGCTTTTACCACTTGAATTAATGAAGCCACAACAATAGTGAGCCATTACTCCCCAAGAAGACCAGGTAGTGATGGTGTTCGAAACACACACCTTCAAAAAGTAGGTTCTGTGTCTACTTGTTATAAACAGAGAATGTTTAAACTAAGAAGGGCTTTGGCCTTTTCCAGGTGCTTCAAGTTCTAGAGGAAATACACTCTGAAGTATTCCTTCATTTCGTATCTTTTAGCTTTTCTTTCACACCATGATGCCCAACACACGGAAGGAGTAAATGCAGTAGAAAATCTAAAATCTGATCGACCAGTGCAATTCATGTGCTGCACAGGCCAGGTACTTCAGATTCTACAGACAATACCACGTCTCATAATCAAAGATTTTGTCATCAGTTCTACCTATAACAGCTTAAACATATTATCTTCTGTAAAAAAAAAAAAAAAAGAAATCTAATCTATGAAAGAAGTGTTGCAATGCACCCCGAACTATTCTTTCTTTGGGATTCCATAAAGGGTGGCATAAGGTACCTTAGCTTTCCATACAGTGGTTTCAATCTGTTTCTGGAGTAGTGAGGCATCTTGTATCTTAGAACCTGGGCAGCAGCAATGAAGCACTTTGCAGAAGGAATGAAAATAATTAAAAATAAAAATTACATTTCTTGTTCATGCTTGTGATAAAAACATCCATATTATAACCAGTTCAAATCCTTTGCAGATCATTCACTGCTGTTCATGATCAATTTATCAAGGGTAAAGACATTCATAACTCTCGCAAACAAATGACTCTCCAGGTATACATCTAAGCAGTATGAAAAATATAGATGGTGCCAATAACTGTGGTACTCAGAAAAGCATCCTAGTAGATTATCACAACTTAAATGAAATCAGAACAGGATAGATGATCAGTTGTTAGAATATAATTCAAGTGCTTCTGTTCAGAAATGCACACAACTTCACATAACGAGACGCACGCATTTTCTAATAAAACTCACACATCTCATGGAAAAAACAACCCACATCTACTTCCATGTACATAAAACATCCATCATAACAGCTGGAGAATTCTGCCAAGCAGTGATCTGGGCCGTAAGGAGCTTATCAGCTGCGTTCCTCTCCCCTGCAAATTTTCTCAGACCCAGTTAAGCAAAAGAAAATAGAGACAGATTGTAAGCCAAAACACAGGTCAGAAAGTTACTCTTGATGAGGAAGTATGGCTTTAACAAATGGAAACTAGGGCTATGATAGTGGATACTATTTTATTTTCCTTTCTAAGCTACAGAAACGTTCAGAGTAGGATCAAAATTTCACAAATATATGATACTGACCCTCATACCCAGCTGATAGCAACAGGGAAATTAATCATTCTACTTGAAGGGACTCACTAAGACACTCTGCCATCCGTCAATATGTTTCTTGAAAATGCTTTCTGCAGAAACATGTATTTTGGATGGAGATACAGCCTCAGACCCAGCAGGAACGCAGTCTCTTGCAGAGACAGAACATAGCACACTAGCTCTCTCATCGAGGCCAAAGCTCATTACTAACTTATGGTGCCTTGCTCCTCTGAACGGAGGCTGTGCCCACCTCAGCCCAGCTTACTTCACGGCCACCTAGGAATCTGCTGGTGCAGAAAGGGCTGCCCAGCTCGGAGCAGTGCATCAGAGCAAGTGAACAGCTCCCATGGCTCCTGAAGGCACTCAGAGAGCTGCCACCTGCCAGGGAATAGTGGTGGAAAGGTTTTCCAGATAAAAGAGTGGTGGCCTGGCGTACAGCCTCGATGCCCCACTTCAAATATTACTTAGAGCCAAGTTCAGCTGGCCCTGAACTCGTTCCCTCTCCAGATGGTGATTAGTGCCCACACGTTGGTTTCAAGCCATAAGACAGCATGTTCACAGGAAGGCCCGTAGTGAGATGTTAGTGGTTGAAAAGAAGGAAAGCCAATCATTGCAGAAGGAGCAGACAGCTGAGAGAACAGCATGAAGCTGTGCTCCATGGTCTGAGCAGAGCTGCCTGTACAATTAAGCAGCTTCCAACAAATCTGACCTCTGTTCAACTGCCTGCAGAAAGCAGACAAAAAAAGATCCTCCCCAGCAATGACTGCTCTGTTCTGCTACAACAATGCAGAAATCAGTTCTACCTTAGGGACCGTTCCACCACTGAAACCTGTTCACCTTTATGCAGCACAGCAGAAGACTTCACAGTACTTTTGCTCACAATGAACCCAACTGGTAATGTAATTATGTATTAATAGAAGTACCCTGCATAGAGAAATATAATGCGTAAAAAGAACTGACCATAGCCTGGATACTGGACTGGCGTGGACAAGGCCAAAGAGTAAATGAAGGATTATCACTGCTGATAAATAGCCAGTGTTGGCATCACAGGAAACATATTGAGATAACAGATGCAGGTATTCTGTACTTTGTTTGCACTCTGATCCCATTCATCTTCTCCAATCTCTTTTTCCACTTCTAAATTCATCAATCAATTTTTCAACTGGAATGCAGTTTGACATGATGATGCCACTTACAATGTCCCTTATTAATTCAACTAGTTCTAATTTAAAGTGCAAGGCCAATTCAATTTATACCTCAATACATGTGGCACCGATAGAGAAACTAAAAGCATAGGACTTCCTCAACATCCAACGTGGATTTACCATTCATTCTGTAAGCTTTAAGGCCTCTGGTCATGAATATGAAAACTACCGTGACTGAACGTCAGAGAAAAATTAAGTGTAGGAAGTGCAACTTGCAGAGAAGTCCACTTCCTACAAAAGCAAAAAGAACATAAAAACAGCAAATCCAAGTGAAAATAGTTAGCCATATCATCTTCATATTTTAAGTGGAAATCTTTGAAAAGCAATGTACTTCCTCTCTCTGCTATTGTTCCCTTAGCTTTTCTTTGACTGGAATTGACTGTCAGCCTATTTTTAGCACGGGGGGTCGAACTAGACATCTCCAGAGCTCCCAATACAACCTTTACAATTCTGTCATTCTTCAGCCAAGTGCTGGTAACTAGAAGAAATCGTCAGCTTGTTTATATATATATATAACCCAAACAACAATTTCTTGTCCATCATTTTCATTTTAGTCCATATTGCAACAAAACTGTCCCTCATCGCATGATAAAGAATCAGGAGAAAAAAAATAACAGATGATGATGGCTGCAGAAGCAGACAAGTGAAAACAGAGAAGATAGTGAAGCTATGTTATCCTATGGAGACATTAGAAGCCATGAATCATGAAGGTCCACTCAAATTTAATAACTAAAACAAAGCATGATGTAACTGAGGAGAGAACTTACGATTCATCAAAAAGACACAAAGAATGGTCCAAGTCAAAACATTTTAATTTTGTAATTCCTAAATCAGTGGCAGTTTTGAGAACTGGTGAAGTGGGGAAATCAATACTGCATGCACTCATTGCCTTTGATTATAAAGACATATTTGCTTACACAAATGATTTCAGATTACAGCCTGCCTTGGTTTAAACAGTGGGAGTGGATTCTCATCTGCGACCAAGTTTTGTTCAGGTTGACAGGAACACAGGTGAAAAATGAGACTTCCTAATGTTTATACTTCCTATACTATAGTTTCTATGCCCCTTTCCCAGAAAACACGACAGAGCTGCTGATAAGCCCTACCTCCCAATGTCAGGTATATCCAAAGTTGTCTGGTGTTCTATTTAAGGACTCCATCAGCAAACAGCCCCATGCTACCTGCCATCAATCACCAGAAAACAGCACACAAAGGAAGGACAGCTTAGAATTTTTAAAAAGGAAGAGGATATTTGGCAACCTTTAAAGTACTTCATACCACAACAAAATTTAATACTCTTGCTGTACTTGGTATCTAAGAAAAGACAAGGGTCTCAAATAAGGTTAATGTATTTCCTTTTGGAAACCCCTCAAGGACCGGAAAGTTGACTGATAAGCACTGAATATGCATTTGGTTCAGTATGTGATATATATAGTATGATTCAACAAAGCTGGGCTTGCTCCAGAATCCAGTATCTGTTTCTATGGATTCCGATTTCAGTTTGTGCAGAGTTCATTTCAAAATGCAGTTAGTGCTTTTCTGAATAAACAGGTTTGAATTAGGTCCCTAACTCAGCCTTTATAAATTCAACTATAGCACATAATAGGATTATTTACCACTTTTTATAAAGTGACAAGTGTCTGCTACACAAGTATTCAGGGAATTATACAGTTTGAATGCCTTCAGTTAAAAGGCAGCCTCCAGCCTCCATATTTTTATAAGATCAAAGCTGGTATTCTCTGCTTAGCTCCCATTCAGAAGAAGATGTCAAATCTCAGCCAGAGTTTTTCTGCTCTCAGACTTTAACAGCCACTGATTATCCGCTATCACAGTTAAACCTGCTGGAAGCTGTTTGGAAAAATGCTTCTGTAGCTTCATTTCTGTGTGCTTTTCTCAAAGCATTTTTGTAGGATAGCAAGGTAACCCCCCAGCTCAGAAAGGAGTCCCAGGCAACGTTCCCTTGTAATTTCCAGTTCTTATTGGCTGTAATGGGGACCCCCACAATAATTAAGGAAGCATGACTGCACAGATTTCTCCAGGGATTCTCTGCATGCACAGAACAAAGAGGAGAGACAGGTGAAATGTGACCCCCTGTTTCTAACTGTATTACCTGGTTTCTACCCCTTTCTATCCAAACGCTCCAAAACCACAGTACTGCTGTTAGAGGGACTAATAGAGGATTTGGATGAAGGAAGAGGTAGAAGGAAACACATTTTGATCTCCAAAATCCAAGCACAGCCTAACTGTTTTTGTTTGTGAACAAGGGTAAGGAGAGGTGGTGGTGTTCACTGTCTATAGCATGTAAGCTTTTCTCAGACAAGTCTCTTGTAGCAAGAGATGGCAATGAGCCCTGAGGCCCCTGAAGCTAGATTCCCACAACCACAGGGACTAACACACTACAGATGTCATATTCACAACATCTGTTTCACACAGTACTGTAAATCATGTCTTTTAGCAAAGCACACACAGAAATCACAGGAATTTAATGTGCCATAGGAAGAGGAAAGAGATCAAAGTCCCTGAAATGACACTGGATTATTTAGATAACACCTCGAGCTGATCCAGAGAGGCTCATGACTCATTCTAGGAAGTACTGCAAAAATTGAACCAATCAGTCAAAACCACCCCAAAAAACAGCTATCCCATTCTCAAAGCAGATTTCCTGCTGCGTCTAAATAAGGCAGTGACAATCAGTCTAAACAAAAGCATGCCAGAAGCACACCAAGCAGGTGCTTGAGTATTTGGTGAATTCAGGATGCACATTCACACATATATTCTGATTGTAGCTCCTCTCTAATTGCAACCAGTCTGGCTGATTCAGGAGTAGGAAACAGGAAAAAACAAAAACAAAACACAACACAAAACAAATCAGCTTCAAGTCATTCACCAAGTGCAACCATGCTATCACGGGGCAAGAAGGAAAAGGGGCAGGAAAAAAGTCCTCCTGACGGTACACAGAAAAGCTCCAAGAAGCCCTCATGTGTTGGCCTCATTTATAGTATAAATCCACAAAAATAAGCAAACAAAAAACAGCCATACAGACTCCTCTCAAAGAAGTTAAACTTTCTCCTTGATAGAACTAGGGGGAAGGGAAAAAAAAAAAAAAAGAAATAAAAATAAAGGACTACAAAAGTTCAATAACCGGGAGCCTCCAACATAAACAAAACTTCTTATGTCAGACATGCTTTATTCTGGTAATATATCTCAATGTCCATAAAATAATCAAAGCACATTTAAAGCACTTGCCTTCACCATACTATTCAGAAGGCGATTCTCAACTGGCTTCAAGTCATGCATTTTTTCAATACATTTTTTTTAGGATTTTGTCCAGATTCATAATTGTAATGATTTGAAGTTTGTTTTGCTAATAAATATTTGACCATTTTTAAATGCCTTGGAATTTGAAATCTGTCTCAATCCCATACGCAAAAGCACAGGGAAGAAATAAAACGGACTACTGTGACTTACACAAAATTAATTCCATCTTGGGGCCTTGGTAGCAAAATAAACCGAAGACGGCTGAATCTTCAGACTGAACTGTCATTACAGCTCCCCACAGCTCATATATTATTCTCTTTAAAAAAAAAACAAACAAAACACAAACATACAAGTTCCTGAAAATTCCTAATGCATTTGCAAATAGAACAAAAAGTATTGATGTCACTTCACGTAGTTGTATTAGTAGTACTGAATATAGCATATTGATTTTAACTTCTTGAAAAACATAAAGTAAATGGATTTTTCTAATCATACATCACAGATATATACTACACACAACAACTTCAGAAATCAATGAAAAATCAGCTATAGTCTGATCTATACGCAGTAAAGGTTGTGACAAATATCAAAATAATGATACTCCTGCCTTCATAGATTGCATTAGACAGATACATAAAATATCCTTTCTGGTATAATTTGGAACAGCGTCAAAATGGGTTAAAATTAATCTATTTTTAATGCTGTTGCTGTGGCTGAAAATAAGAGCCTTCAGCTCTCCTGCCTGCTCTTTCCCACC
This sequence comes from Cyrtonyx montezumae, assembly GCF_038088225.1. NCBI lineage: Eukaryota > Metazoa > Chordata > Aves > Galliformes > Odontophoridae > Cyrtonyx > Cyrtonyx montezumae. The sequence continues at coordinate 13,007,162 of NW_027071936.1, read as the reverse complement.
ACTGGCAACAGGAAAGTTACTTTGGGATTGGAAAACCGAAGTGACTGATAAACAGCTCAGAAGGAAGGAATAAACCCAAACCCAAACAGTAAGAGAGCAATTATTTTTTGGTGAAACAAGCCCCCTGATCTATCTGGACACCTAGGTGCTATTCGCAGTACAGACATCTCTTACACTGACTATGTGGACCTAGGCTGGAATAAAAAAGTAAGGAAAACCATGTTTACTTAGATGGGTGGAAAGAAAATGGTTATCCATGCAAACCAGGCTAATTATTACACTTTTTGGGAGGCAATCCCTACCAGTTTATCCAGCACAAGAGTATGCAAGGTTTGCCGAAACTTATCAGGACAGAAACAAACAAACAAACAAACAAAAACCTGTATTAATGTCGAGCGTTAGTAACAACATACTTTTCTGCTCTCGAACCAGTATTCAGCACCTTATTTACAACACAACTGGCACTTTGCGCTGAGAGACTCAGGTCTCTCATTTGAGACTGCACTAAGTACGACATACTAACATTCCAGGGCAGGTCTTTCCACCTTCCCCTACAAGCTTTCCTTTGTTGTGTCATTAAAACCCACCCTCATTTTGAAATGACAAGTTTTATGTATCTACATATCCTACAGTCATCTACTTAAGGAGGTTGTTCTGGCCATGTTCATTGCAGAAATGCAATACTATCTTGCACCCTTTGGAGGTAATTCTAAGCATGATGGCAGTTGCAGTACCCACACACAGTTTTAAAGCATTTTACAATACTGTTTTTATAAACTATCTGCCTGTACCTATGACTGATAAACTATTTCTCTAGTTGTGATTATTTTTCACTTAGCATAGAGTAATACTTCTCAAGTGCTTATCTAACAGGGAGAATATTTCATTTCTTGGAAGCAGCTGATTCCAGCTACTGTCAAGGTCAAAGATGCAAAACTAAAAGGATACTGAAGCAATATGCCTATTTCTCTCCCACACAAGCTGATTATCCTTCATTTACTATCAGGTCCCTGTGAAATCAAGCTATGAGGATACAGATCTTGTTGCTTTAGATAAATTCCTTTGTACACTAGTATCAAGGTCACTATCGGTAATAAAGAACTATCTATTCTGACACTTGGAATACTAGAAGCTGTACTTATACTCTTAATTTTCAACATTTCAGCTTTCTTATTTCATTAACATATCATTTAAGAGAATTAAAAAAAAAAGATTCTTATTTCCTCTATGAAATCATGTCCATTGATCCAAGCTCTTGCAACGTGGCCTGTAAGTTCCCAGCCTAGAAACCTCTTCCTTGCTAAGAGTAAGGTAGCTGAGAACACACTGGTCAGCACTGAACAAGTACGTAATTTAATTGTTAACTGCACAGAGTAGTGTAAAGTTAGAAATGGTCAGCGATTATGCTCAGATCAAAATTAAGGAAAATCATAAAAAATTTGAAATCCGTAATTGTAAAATAGCACCAGTGTAAAGAAAAGGTGAAGAGTTAATGATGACTGTCACATTTCCCCAGTCTCCCTGTACATAAATACTAGTAAATTTTTGAAATTAACCATTTCAGCAGCTCTTTGGGGGTCCTTTGCTCTTCTTTCCTGCTCTTTTTTTTTTTTTTAATTTCATTACTTCAGTTTTATGTATTATTTTTAAAGAAAGTAAAATATGCCTTTAGCAACTTCTGTCACAACTTCAGATGAGTCAGTGAAATTTCACCAGGGATTAATTTGCCTAAATGTGCCTGACCATGTTTTGAACAGAGTTTTCCAGACCGTTCCAGTACGCTTTGGCAGTTTTGGGGGCCTAAAAACATATAATTTTAGGTATCAGGACCGTAGGATGCTGGAACTTGCTATAAGTGAGGTAGAGCTAATTAGGCTGGGGACAGGACATTAAATTTAATCTTCAGCTACAGAACTCTCTTGGCTACAGAACTCAGAGCTCATTCAGCAAGGAAAACACAAGGCCTTCCGTTTTGCACAAGCTTTTCTGCAGCGGTATTAGGTAACGGGTTGGCATCAATTCCCCTAAGATAAACAATTAGAAGTATTTCAGAGCTCTAAATTATTAAACAGACATGAAGCAAGCAATAATTCAAATATGCCAACTGTGAAACACAAGGGACAGATAGAGAACAGAGATTTCACGTGGAGATTGGTCTACGGAAACATTAGAAATCCCTGCAATTTATAAAGTGAAAACAGAAGCAGGAAGAATAAGTACAAAAGAGTGAATGCTGTATGCACAAGATTATTGTCATTAATTTTATTTACAGTTTGAAATACATATTTTAACTTGCAAATTGAATTGACATGCAAGAAACAGCATTCCTATAAAAAACACCCAGGTGGATGATGTTAGTATTTCCAGCATATAACACAGTGACAAAATGAACAGTGATTCCCACAAGTGTTGGCATATAGAAGAATGCCTCGCCTCAGGGCTGATGCATTCGGCCCTTTCAGTGCTAAGTGACAGTAATGTGTAAGAGTCACATTCCCATATCCATTAGGATATGAATGCCACAAGTAAATTAACCAGTTTGAACACATTTTTTAAAATAGGAAAGCAGCACAGTTGTGTCCTCGGAATGGAGTTTGAAGTTGCACATAGGAAGCTGTAAAGTGATGAATAAGCTGGCAAAATAGGTAAAAAGAGGAAAATCCACTGCCTAGACAATTAGATGGTGACCTGTATGCTTTGTGATGCTTTCCATCATTCCATGCTAATACAGTTCATTTTGCATTCTCACAACAGTCTTTTTCATTACATATCTTTTCAAAGATAAGAGAGACTTGTGCATGAACTATTGTTAAAGCATTTAACGTGACAATTAAAACAGTACGAATAAAAGAACATTTTGTAACTCAGTGACTGAAATCCCAAATGACTGTGTGACTTTAAATGCTGATTCTCTGGTTCTTGCTTCATTTTCTTTTTCCTCCAAAACCATTCCTCCTTCTTTTCTGCAATCCCTTCCTGTTCTAAATTTAATTTAAAACCAGTCAGCCAACATTCTCTATCGTATCTATTGTCAATACAGTATTTCTTACTGCACGTCAGCGTGTCAGGTGAAACCTTTCGAGAAAAAAAATGTCTCTTGGTATTCAGAGCAGCACTAAATATATATGGCCATGAGATAAGCATGCAGTATTGTAGAGGCACCGAAGACTATTTTGTTGGTCCTTATGTAATTATCAGCCTTAAAACAATAAATTCTCAGTTGCTGGCAAAACACTATTCAGCACTCTCAGTCCCCTAATCTAGTGGATTGTAGATGAACTATAATAAAAAAGGGTATAGAATTCAATCATGAAATAAATGAATTAGGACTTTTTGCCGTAGAGTGTGCATGGAATAAACCAATCAGGTTCTGATGCAAAAAGTACTCTCTTGTTCTTTGGGAGGAAAGGCCTAATAAACGTTTATCTGAAGCAGTAAAGATGATCTACCTAGCTGCTCAAGTATTCCAAAGCATTTTATGATAGAAGACATCTGTAAAGACTGAAGGGAGAACATTACCACAATTCCCTTCCGAGGATATTAATGAGATAAGTAAAATAATAAAATAAAACCAGAACCAACTATGCTACTGAAATTACAAATATACTTCAATCCTTGACGTAGCAATTAACTCCAATATTTTTCCCTAATATATTAAAAATAGGAAGCTAGACTGAGCAGTTAATCTGTTTCCAGCATAACATGAGACATCTACCTGTCATCTCTGTTTTCCTCCTCTTTACCATGAAAACTATATTTTCTTCCCTTTTCTGACTAATACTACCATCCTATTACACCCCCTTACTCTTCCCCATAACCACATCCCTCCACCTGCCTTTATAGTTCTATGATTCCTATAATGTCTTTAATTCTTGAATTGAATGCAGCACCTCTTAGCATCTGCAGCTATAGAAAGCATTCCCATTCATCACATTTCCCCTTCTTTCAACTCTCCAGTTACCAATTTGCACCTCAGTGAGGCCAGGGCCTTTCCTCAAAATGCCAGCTTTACCAGGATCACAAGCCAGTGTTAGTGACCGTGATTCCTTGTTGACCTCTCAAGCAGGTGATGAGGAAGAGACCTTGGCAATTACAGTCCCCATGCTCCAATTCAAGACTAATTTAAGAAATGAAGATGGGGGAAACATATTTGTTTTTAAATTGAGAAATAATTCTTAGCTTAATAGTTTAAAAAAAAAAATGGCTTTCTTGGAACCCAAAGCCTGGCTCTGAGCCAAACCATACAATAAGGAATACCAGAGAGTTTGAGTAACAAAGTAAAACTGAGAAAAACAAAAATTGTTTAAGTTCTTTGTACACATATTAACAGGACTGAAATGTAACAAGTACACAAACACCACAGAAAACCTACAAACAGAATAAGAAATGACTTGCTAACCTTTACTCTGAGTCTTATTTTTGTTGCTGCCTTTTTGAAAGGAGTCCACATTCTGAGCTCAGTTTATGTGGGAAGAGAGAGACGAGTTCCTGACATCAACAAGAAATGCCACTGCAATACCAGAACAAGAATAGCTGAGTATTCACTGTGCTAGAAGATACAGATCCATATATATAGACAGACCTTTACTGAAAACAATGCATCAACCTTCAGAATGCAATAAAATATTTAGAATGCAAGGGCTCAACACTGATCTTTTAAACTATCTTTACTAATAAAATTGTGAGCAATGCAAATGTGGAGCTTGCCCTGCCAATGGCTTGCCTGAGTTGTGATTCTCCTACCTGGGATTAGGTACCTTCCATGTACAATAAAAACAAGTGAAACACCAGTCATGCAGTGTGACAATAAATCTAGTGGAAACTATTAGTCCATATCAATGGTGAATTATTTAACACTGAAAAGCTGAATTTTATCATCTCTTGATTTCACTTACTGCTTCTCAGTAGAGAGAAGTTGGCTGTCATTTAAGGCTCTTCAAAGGAGCAAGAATAAAGGTAGAAATGCTATTGCTTTCTGCCTGTTGATAGGATTAACAGCAAAAGACAGCAGCCATCAACTGCCCAAGAACTCAGGAAGAAAAGCTGAGAGGTCGCATTAAGGTACGAGGAATTTCTTTTCATGGCTAAGGAAAATTGTATTCATACACAAACTTCCTTCAAAACTAAACTCACTACTGCTCTCAGTTTTCACTCTGAGAAGATGTAAGACAGTAAACCACATGTCAAATGTCATGCACATCACTTAGCATATTCTGGAAAGCACATTTTGGAAAGCACTCAGAGATACTGTTACGATGAGTATAGTATAAAAATAACATGCAACATTATTTACTTTTAGATGAATGTTAAGAAAGAAGAAGCTTGCACGAAGGGGACTTTCTTGTGCGCTTTTCTTTTTGCACAAAGAAGCAATAAATGATAAAGCAAATGAGATTGAAATGAACTAGCATTTTCTAGCAGGGAGAGCTGCTTTTTTTCTTAATGTCCTAGAGTTACCTAGGTCACTGTTCTGTAAAGAAGCGCTAAGCGCTTCTAAGCTCCTGAAAGAGACTGATGCACTACTCTCTCTTTCTGACCATACAGGAATAATGAGGCAGTGATTTTGGAAAATTAATTACATATTCATCAATAATGACTGGCAGGGTATGCATACCAAGAAAACATTCAATAGCATGAATGCAGGCCTAGATACGTTAGCTTGGAACAGCAAATAACACTATGAAGTAACTCTATAAGCAAAAGGCCTATTTTTTGTTGGGTTTCTTCAATAGCAATCATTAGACCTCTCTAGAGAAAGACTGCCTACAAGCAATGACCATGCATGCTTTGCTACTACTTGAATTCATGGGGTGTAGTTAAGTAAATTCATGGAACATTTATAGAGATGTAAACGAGCAAAAAAAACATTAGAGAGAACACCATCATTTTAGCAAAGTCACATCAGTGTAAATGGTTTCCAAGCCTGGTAAAAAGATCAGATCTAAATTAAGCAACTTTATCGGTGAATCCAAAGAGTGCAAGCAAAAACTGACACTATGGCCTCAAAAGATCTTAAATGGTACCTTAGTGATGCTGCAGCAAGATACCTTGTCTATTCAGATAACTGTGAAAGTAAATAACATAAAAAATCTGAAGCTAGCATTTCAAATCCTAACTAAATATAGGAGTAACTGTCAATGCATAGATTTAAATACACGCAAGAAAAAACAGTAACAACAAAAAGCCCACCAAGACAAAACATCAAGACATACAACAGAAGCTAGCTGTAGAGCTGTTTTGTAGGGATTCAAAGATAAACTGTAAATAAGAGAAGATCTAGATTTTCTAGAAGATCTTAGTAGATGGGGGTTTGAAAACTTAATGAGGAGGAAATTAACTGATGAAAGAAAATTAAAAGCTTATTAGCAAACAAATAATTAGTCATTAAGCTAGATTGCCCCTGCAGATTTTCTTTTTAAAAACAGGTCAAACTAAAAACATGCAGAACTCTGCAACAGTTCAAGAGATGAAAGATTTCTCCTCAGCTGAAAAGCCTTTAATAAAAAAAGAATTCACAACGGACTGCACTGAGTGCTGTTACTGGACAAACTCAGTTAAAGAGCATCAAACTCCCACACAGCAATGGAAGCACTGGGGGCAACTCAGAATCCAGACAAGAAAAAAGCAAAACATCCCAGTGAAGTTCCCCTGACCCTGGCCCACCCATCTTGTCCCATGCAGAAGACAAAAGAGGATCAGAAAGGAGGGAGGCCACAGCAAAGGGCAGGTACACGACAGCAGCTGCTCCTCAGAAACAATTCATAAGATTAGTGCCCACTGAGAGACCTGCACCAATTTGAGACAGGACCTGAGGCCAACCAGGAACAGGGGACAAAACATTAAATCTCATGCTTGCTCAAAGCTAGAATGACAGTAAATTAGTCCTAATTAACAGTAGATAAGTAATAACTGTATCAGACAAGCCCAAGGGACATACATCTTTCTAAAACTAAGAAACATAAAATAGCAGAAAGGTAAATATTTTTCCCTGATAATGCTAACAGCCAGTAAATCTAAAAAGCTCTTTCTTGTGAAAAGAAAGTGGAACTCTAAACATGAGTCAGATACAGACACAGTTGTCATTGCTATTGTGTTTAGTCATCTCTCCCAGCCTCACATTTTTGCTCTTTTGAGTTTTCTAAATAAACACTTTTATTTGCTCTTACCCATCATCAGCTTTGCAAGTTTTACTTTACAAAATAAAAGGCAATGACTGATCATAATCATCTTATAAACAAGGTCATCCCATGATCAGGCTTCTCAAAGAGGAAGAGGCCAGCGCATTCCTTCTAGAAAACCACTGGTACTGCTGCACTGACTCAACCAGCTGTAGAAAAAGATTAGATTCTCCCAAGAGCTGCATTGGCTGCTGAGAGCCAGGGAAGAACCCACGGCATCAGGACTGGAGCTCAGGGAGCACTGGCCAACAGTTTAATGTACTACTGACCGGTGATTTTAAGCAGCACCGATCAAAAGCCACTATAGGGCTGGCACTGTCTAACATCTTCAGCAACAACCTGGGCAACAGACAGAGAGTGCCTTCAGTTGACACCAATCTGGAGGCTGTTTTTTACATGCTGTAAGGTCACAGTCCTTCAAAAGAACCCCAGACACAGGTTCCCCTATCAATAAGATGAAAGTCTCTTGAGTTGCTGTGCAGAGGGCAGCAAGGTATGTGATAAAATTCTTTGCAGATAGGTCCCATGACTAAAGGTTTTCACTGGCCCCTGCTGCTATAATTTCCTTCCCACATACCCTGAATATGTGGAACATTAATCCTATGGATGCTTGTAACTTAAGTTAAAAAAACAAAACAACTCTTCAGGCACAGTAGGTAAAGAGGCTAGCAATACAATTGCCAGGGACAAAATCCTAAACCATGTCACAGCAGAGATAAGGTCTCAGGTAGAAGGAAGATAAGGAAACTGTATCACAGAGCACATTAATCCAGTAGGACATTCCTCTGGAACAGGTTGAGCACTAGAAATTCCAGACTTGGGCAAAATTTCAGAAAGTGAAGGAGATAAGTGCAATGAATAGACAGACAGATCCTTAGTTCTGACTTCTTGCTGGCAGCCAAAAAGGATTCAAAAGACAGTGCTTCTAAAATCCAAGAAACCACAGAAACACACAAAGGATTACAACATTTACACCGCCAATGCCAGGGGATGAAACAAGTCCCATCCATTTCTATGGGATAGCATTTGAAAGGACAGATCAAGTTTCTCCCTGTGCAGCCTCAACTGCCAATGGCTAGCTTTAGACAGGTTCCCTCAATCCCTCTAATCCCACTTATCATTCTCATTTTCTTTGAGAAAATCAGCTTGGATACAATTAGTCTGTTCACAAAGAATTTAGCAAAATATCAGACTCTCTGTACAATAAGAAGCAGTATCTCTCGTTTCACTGAGGCGACCGTATCCTTACAACCCATTAATGCTAGAGTAATAACTGCCAAAACCAAACGTTTTTTTCCAGTTGGCAACATCCAAGATGAAAGCCAGACAGCGAAGGAGGCAGTTTCACAACACAAGCCATGAATGAACTTCATAATTTACCAGAATCAAATTGCTGAAAGCTCCAGTTTACTGTTTCATAAGCTGGTAAAACAAACCATATTCAATAGCAGATGCTGAAAACACACACCAGCCACCACACACAAGCCCAGACCAACAGCTGCTGTCTGCCTTATTTATCTGTGGGGATGACTATCATGCCCTACCATGCTTCTCTCCCTGGTCACACTGCTCTGCAACCAATCAAGCCAGAGTCATCTCAAACCTGATAAAGCCTAACTATAATAAGCAAACCCTCAACAGCAAAGTTATGTCCTAGATCTAACATAAACATGGAAAGACACAGTGCAGCTGACCCAAGAGACTTCTAGGAACCAGGGTGGTCAGCAGAAACATCACAACACGTTGGTGTAGCCGAAGGTGAAAGCACTGCTGGTATTTAATTCATCAAAAGAGTTTTCAAAGGCAGTAGTTGAATGGCTGGGTTAAGTGCATTGTCAGTACTCTTAGCCTGACAAAAGGAACCAGCTGAAGCCTTGAACTGAAGTTGTTTATCATTACGAGTGAAAAAATCTAGACACTACCAGAGACAAACTGTCACAACAACAGAGGGACTAAGAAGTTCAGATGGTGAACATCTTTGCAGGTGTCTTTTGGCTAGAGTCCAGACCGATCCAACAAATTCAGCACAGAAACTAAACTAAATCCATAAACATACCCAGTAATCTATGCAGTAAATACATCAGAAACTAAGAGGTATCACTGGAAAAAGAAGGAGAAATGTTACCGAGAAGACATATGTGGAAAACATTAAAGTTGTCTCATGCCAAACTGAGCAGACAATGCAATTCTGCATTCATTTAAGGTGCATGTACGGTGAGTCACAGTTCCTGCACGAGGACCAGTAAATGATGAATACACAAATAATCTGGATTTTATCGTGCGTATTGACAGACTGCCTTCACTGTGACTGCAGGATTTAGATCAGTTTTGTCATTCTCTAATCCCATGCAAATTAAAGAGCAAGTTCAAACACCTTTCAAAGTGTTAAAAGGTAAAAGCTACTCTTCCAAATTTCTCTGGATGCTCTCCACAGTGGTTTGCCAGACTTGGTGCTTGGATGTGGAGCAGGCACAGAATCATGGGAAATCATGTTCTGTAAAGGCCAGCAGGGGAAGCTTCCAGCTTCAAAAGAGAAACCTGTTCTTTGTGCAGATCCCACAACCACTCAGTAAGCACACGCTGTATCTTTGTTTTTGAGTTCTGCAAACACTAACAAACCAAACTGGAGTACAAATTATTTCCTGACTTGTCTTGAAACTTAGCACTTCCGTTGGGAGGCAAAGCTTCACCTGATAACCGATCGCAGGGGTAGTGAAGTTGCATTCTAGTCATTTCAACCAAAGCTGCTGTCTTGAATGGATCCTATGATAACTTTACAGAGAGTCACATCGATTTTATTTATTTATTTATTTTATACTGCCTGGAAAGGAAAGAGAGATGTTTTATTTATTTTTCTTAGGGGAAGCTCTGTCTGGTCTGTATCTTAGTTCAATTTCAGATCATCATCACAAAATAGACTGCTGCATCTCCATATGAATCAGCAGTGAAGCCAGACATTGTTGGAAGAAGCTGAAGTTTGAGAAGCAGCATTGAAAATGAATAAAGGATCCAGCGTTCTCGGTGCATACTAGGGAAATACATGGAAGCTGTTCAGCAATGTTCTTTACATAAAGACTTGACCAAAATTACACAAATGCCTTCCTTAAGTTGACTGGCTCACTTTATGAGAAGAAAATGCAGAGAAAAGGAAAAAAAGGCACAGATTACAATTTACAGGAAGAAGCTTTGTTGCAAGAATTCAGATAAGCAACATGATGGTCATGCCTACAAAAGGACACAAAGTCATTTACAGTTTGAAACAAGTCCCCAAGACATACTGAAGTTGCTTTTTTATTATTTTTTATTTTTATTTTCTTGCAAAACTCTTTTTAAAATCCTTGCTACTAGAATATTCTCACACTGTTGCTGAAACGTGTGAAAGCAGAGATTGTTAAAAATCACACCGAAAAAGTACATGTAATCAGCACTGAAGACTTCACTCCTGGGGTAGTTCTCAAGCACATTACAAGCCAACGCTCTCCTTCTGCATGCCACTGTTCTACAAAAATTCTTGTTGCTACGATGATCAGCGGAAGACTCTATACTTGTACCAGTCTGAGAGCAGACATTTCTTACATATCCCTGTTACTGTAAAAAAGCTTCCAATTTTCCACATACCATTTAATATCTGAAGCAATTTAATTGCCATAGAGAAAAAGACTGAGCCCTCCTTTTGAAGTACCCAGTGGTTTTCACAACAAAGGGAGGAAATCCATATGGTCACTTCTTTCTCTGCTTCCTTTTCCCAAAGCAAACCCATAGTACCTGGTAGTAGAAATGGGATGACTACTCTTTATGGAGAGGGGAGTAGCCTTTGGCATTGGCAGGACACAGAGGAAACAGTAGCTCTGCTCCATTAAACAAGATGGAGAATGATGCCATGTGATCTTTTCCTTGGCCTCTTTCATAACACACTTTTTGTTGGGGGGGGAGAGAGAGAGAGAGAGAGAGAGAGAGAGAGAGAGAGAGAGAGAGAGAGAGAGAAAAGAAGTGAAAATTTTTTAAGAGCAAAACCAATCATGTCAAGTATGTTCACAAGTGTACAACACAAGCAATCTAAACAAACTAAACAAATTCAGTATTTTAACAGAGACAATACAGTAATCTGTGTTTTACTATTAAAATGACTATCTATGTGCTTCCCTGCTATACGTCAAGATGAACCATAGACTTCATTTCAGACAGCGCATAGAAAGAGCACCAGTCACATCCACAAATAGTTGTATCAAACAAGGTGAACACCACGATTCCTTTGCTTGGTGCACCATCCATTGTACACAAACCCTTCCCCAACTGATTTTTCAGAAATGGTCTGTACTTGAATTACAGAAATGGAAATGACTGGCACAGCAAGTGTGTGCTTTGGGATAATTTATACTCAGTACTTAAGTTGAGGGCCATGAATGTAGAAGGAATCAATGTCCATAGGTGAACAGCAAAAATATCACTTGAATCACATGTTTTCCACACTAATCTACTTAGTAAGGAATGACCAGCTAAACCAGAGAACATCAAATATCTCCCCATTAAAAGCAAGCTCTGTAATTGCATCACTCTTTGACAGAACTACGTGACAACCAGTTAGCAGTCTGACATGTTCCACTGTACCTGTGACATTAAAATCAAGTGATTTTTTTCTCACACTGAGCTCATGCCACGCATTTGTTCACCTCCATTTAACGTCATAAGTAATTTAGATAAACTACTCAGTGCTGGCTGTAAATTGAATATATACCTACTTCTCAACTACCTATGTTATATTTGCCTTGTGTCTTTCAATATTGCAGGAGAATAATCTGCTAATACACTGCTGACTGACTGCATGTGAAAAAAGACAAAGAAAAATCCACAAGTATCATCTATCATGTAGGTATGATTTCTCCCTGCATAAAGCTAACAGAATCGTAAGCTGCTACTGACACTGAGCCAACTGAAAATGTGAACTGCAGAGAAGGACATAAATGCAGATAAATGTTCTTTTTCTGTGCTCAAAAAAGCTCTGTATGATCTTGCTCCTAAATCCTTCCACTGATTACATTGTCTACTAGAACCTAGCATTTCAGCAGGTGCTAAATCTTTCTTGTCACGTGTCAAGCTAGTTCTCCCCTTCCCCAACCCCATCACCTTGCAAAGAAAGTGCTTATTCCTTTGCTAGTATGGAACCTACATCCAAACGCACTCCGCACTAAAATGACAATGGCTTCAACCTGTGCCTACACTTGCGCATGAGGTTTCTCATAATTCAAACAGTTGGTTTTTAAAAGCAGTACAATGATCACTTGATTACTCTGTCTCCTCCCAGAGTTAGATTTGCTGCTACTTTAAGGTTTAAAAACAAAAACAAACAGCTGTGCCAAAAAAAAAAGACTGCTGAATTAGGGAGAGAACAGTGCCTATCGTCTGGAATCTGTCTTATCAGTCCAGAAAAAAAATCATTTTATTCTTCATTTAAAAGTATTAAAAGCAATTAAATCTCATTCACTCTGGTACTTGCTAGTGTCAATTCCTTCCCTATTGCAGACAGCAGCACTCCAGCCTGCAACATTCAAGGTCATACAGTGTTCAAGCTACAAACATATTGGCACAATAAAGGCAGTAGACATCTACCTGAAATAATGTATCTTGTTTTTCATTTATTATGCCATGTTAATTAGCAATTTCAAATCCAAATGATTTTTCAATCTGTCACGACACAAAACAGAGCTTATAAACTGATTTCTCAGTTAGGGAAAAATTACTCTCATCACTGAGTTGCTTAGACATTTGATACAAACTAAAGTAAGTACTGATGTTCAATAAAAAGAATACAAGACATACAAATGAAAAAAAAATCCACTTTGAATAGAGAATGTTTACTTGTACTGTACAGCATACCCGCATCTAGACAGAAAATGGACATCTCTGCATTAGAGCATCTACTGCAGCTGAATTACAGCTGGTTGCAACATAGTCACTTTCTTGAGTAGGCACAGTTTCTACGTAAATATATCTACATTTTAATGTGAATGTTTTAATGTACATTCAGTACTTCCTTCTTCCTTACTTAAGGTGCACATGGAGATATAAAAGTAAATCTATCTAAATTGTTCTTCAGTCTTTCCAGCAGGGTGATATCAGGGACGGTATGAATTCAGATCAACAATAAGCAATTGCTCTTGAAGTGCTGCAAAATAATTTCAATAATTACAGCTCACGGAATCTAGGAAATTTACCCTATCTCTTTAGAGTGCCCTTGAACAACTTCAACTTCTGTTTTCACTTAAAATTGTTTTTATTATGCACACTTATTTATTTTCCTTTTATGAAGTCCTTTTATTAAGTATTGTTTATTTAAAAATAAGTAAGTATCTATATAGAAAGTATTGCATCTTGAAACTAGAAGAGCAGACAGTTGATCCTTAACTCAGTATTCCACTGCTCCCCAGAAAAACAGCAAAAAAAAATTACTTCTGTTTTGACTTATGGAGCATCAAAGCTCTATAAATTTTGATTTGCTTCAGCTGATCAGAGGTCACTAGACATTGGGAGGTTTTTGCATGTATACCTTGTATGACTCCTGAGGAGTTTGAAATGGCTTCCTAGCCAAGGAAGTTTGAGATGAAAATTAATTTTCTTAACAAAGATGAAGATTTAACTTTATGGTATTGTAGACAGAAAAGTGCTTTCCATTGCTCTTCTACTGTATGGAAAAGTGCTTTCCGCTTTTAACTGGACAAGACACAATCCCACTCAGTCTCCAACAAGGGAGGTTGCACATTTTGTTTTTTACAAGTTTGGGTGCAACACTCATAGGGACTTCTGTGTCCCACAACTCACTAATAGCTGGTAGCTTGGAGAGAGAATTCCTCCAGCAAATCCCAAAACTTAGAAAGACAAAAGGCAGCAAAAGAGTGTCTACAAAAAAACAAGGAATATTGCAAGAGGAATTTTAAATTTGTATGATTCAGGTTTGTCTTCTTAAAAAATTGCAGCTGGCAACTTGCCTGCTTTTTTCAGTTTTATTCCCATCTTCTCTCGCTCCGTTGAAGCTTTGGCTCCTTTCCTACCTGCTCTACAAACTAATCCTAAATGCCAATGATATTTGATGCCCAAACTACAGTTACCAAGGACCGGATATAAACTCAGATTCAAAATCCAACTCAAAATAGTAAAAAATCTTACAGAAAACTCAGAAATAACTATGGGTATTTCTATCTCCCTCCTAACGCCACTCTTCTCATCTTCATGCGCATTTATAAATGTTTATTGTTAGTTCCCAGTTAATACCACATTAGGCATAAGTCCCACACAATCCAGGTTGCACACTGAAGAGCATCAGTCAGCATTTTCCATACAACCTTCGGGCAGTTAATTTAAACACTGAGATAACTAGAAACAGAAAGACAGCAAGGATATTCAGAAATAACAGACTGGAGAGGAACTGGTCAAGATTTTACTTACTGCTATTTAGTTAGCAAAGGCCCCACCTGGAGTTGTGTTGCAAAGACACACATGCATGGTCTTTAAGAAGCTGACTACAAACAGTGTCTTTTCCCACATCTAACAGGCACAAGGTCACTATGAGGGGCTGAGAAAGAAGAACAGAACCTTTCCTTTTAAGCAAGAAAAATGCCACGCGGGAAACCAGTTAATCACTAAGGATTTTCCACCAGCGGTATTTTTGTTACATGCACATTTTCTTCAATTAGTCTTTTTCTAAACAGACAACACACTTTATGATCAATGTGAGGGCTTTGTTTGCTCAATACCGGGTCAAATAAACACGTCTGTATCTGTAAGCAGTTTTAATTGAAAATGTCATGTAATTAAAATGTTTGCATGGCGGCACAAAGGTGCGAAGTTGACTACAGAATCTCAAGGATACCACAGTTTATTCTGCCTTATTAATTAACCATGACAAGTAGATTAAAGAATGATTGTCATATCAGAATATGGTATTCTCTATTAATAATTTAACTATCCAAAGCGACATTTGAAGTTACTAAACAAATAGTTTAGCAAGTGCTATGCTCACAGACTCAGAGAAGTACCTACTTTACCCAGACAGACCACATTACTTTCAAAACATCAAACAATTAGAAAAATTAACATAGAGAATATCAAATAGATGAAATAAATTGAGTATTTAATAGAGGACAGTTTCTGTTATTCGTCATTTTGAGTTTGGGCTGGAAGGTTGAGCTACTTGGTTTGGTATATTACTTTTCCATCAAATAAATCTTTGAGGATTTTTCTTGTCATTAAATTTCCAGCTCCCATTTCTCAACCTTTTCCTCTCTATGACTGCAATTTCTCACAGAAAAAAATTCAGTAGTGAGATCCATAATAACAGAACAAAGCTTTACAGACTCATTCTTTCTCACTGCAATTTAAGACTTAGCATTTTAGGACAAATGAAAGTAGTCATTTGAGGACTACTTTCTAGAAATACCTTAAATTCGTGCATATAGTATCTGCCCTGACTTTATTCCACTCAAATTTGGGAAATTGAAAAGAGGAACATCATTTGGGGTGGTATAGATCTTAAGCTGAAAAAACATCGTCTACTTTTGATGCGTACATAAACTGTTCCAGAATCATAGCGTCACTTTGTTGTTAATAGCTATTACAAACAGAATCCAGTACAAATCCCAGGCCCGAGTACTGCACTAAACTAATAGCTAGACACAGGTAGATTTTTGCCCAAAACCAGAATCACATTGTTCATTTCCTTTTTTTTTTTTTTTACAGGTGAAAAATAGGAGTAATTTTAAATGACACGCACTACAAATAAGACAGGAAATCGCGAAATCTTTTCTTCATGTATATACATGGAAAAATGTTCAATTTTGATAAAGGTTTACAAAGTACGGACACTGTTAAAGGCAACTGAAAATTCCAAACTGAATTCTGCACTTTAAGAAGAAAGTAGTGAAATGATCACTCTTCCACTCCCTGAAATGTCTGTCACTTTGTTGCCACAACACTGATGCTCTGCAGTTCAGAGAGTACAGTTAGTGGCTTGGTTTAGCCCACACTTTTTCCCAGAAATCTCTCATCTTAAGCAGTGAGATTGAGAACTTGAGAAAATGTGCATGAAACAAATCCCTCTCCATGAATACTCCAGTAAAAGTTTTGATAGCCTCATTTAAGTGGGGAAAAAAACCCACCAACTATTATCCGATTCAGGTCATGTTGGAAGGTTAGCCATTTTGTATTACAGTCTGAACAGCCCCTCCCTGTTCTGTGAGCAGAGGGATAATTTCTTTCACTCTGTACATACGGTGCCTTTACGGAAAGCTTCATTCAATTGAAAAACTAGTTCTGGAAACAATGTCTTGTACAGTACTCTGCCCCCTGTCACACTGCTTTAGAAGTAGAGAGAGAGAGCTGAAGCAGATAGGAATAGCTTCCCAGTACACTTACTTTTGATTAAAGACAATATTATCCCATTCTATATGGGGTAGAAAATCCTGCTTTATTAACAATCTATGACGCCCTAATGAACTTTGGCAGAACACAGAAGGGAAAGCAGATCCCTACTGAGCTGTCTGGAGGAGCCAGAGGGATCCAAAGAAAAACACAGGCAAGATGTTAACAGGAGAGCCCAGACAAAAACCTGACTACAAAGAAAAATGAAAAGCTTATTCTAAGGAGGAAGAAGTATTATATTATTATTATTAATAAGACAGTTTTCAGTGTTGGGTTATCAAGCACACGTTTTCTGCACTGTTTTGAGTCGGGCACCTCTGTCTATTACCATAAACGCAGTGTCACCAGTTAGTTTTGTCTAAGTAGCCCCCGTTGACTTGTTTAAACTGGAGCATTCCTTTTTAAAGACTCATTTCTTTTTCAGTTACTTTGCATGCAGTGCGAAACAGTGTACACTCTGCTAAAACAGAGCTGCACAGGAGGAGGCCAACTGCATAATAATTCTTGAAGAGGCTGACAATGGCTGGAATTAAATTATGCTTTCATTTTTCTTATGTGTTTTAATCCGATTTGCCTTAATTGCATGTTTCCAACATGTTAATTATCAGGGCTTGAGTTGGTATCTAGTAGAAGAGTGATTTGACTGTGAAAGTGAAATTCTCTAAACAACACCAATGTTTGGCAACAAATTAGATTTGCAAATAAGCAAACTTTACTGCATTACCCATAGATCTACAATTTCTAAAAATGAACACCATAAATCACCGATTTCTGTCTCCAATATCCTATCACTTTTCTAGCAGTCAGAGCAAAAACTCTACAGAAAGCCTACTTTACAGAAAAACTACCCATTGCATAAAACCCAGATGAATAGTTTACCACACAAACTCCACACAAAACCCCAGAGCTAAAGCTGAGACGTGCTCCTAATGTGCAGCTACAGCCCTGCTGCCGGCCTGCAGTGGAAGCGAGACCACTGTCTGGAAGCAGCACCACAATTTCCCAGAAGCCAGTGAAGCTGCACCACTTCCAGCAGCTCAAAATTTGGCTCAGTAGAAGTCAACGTGTACCAAGGAGGTGACCGGAGCAAATCTTAAGTGCTGAAGGTAATGTACTCTCACAGTCCTCAAGTAATTGGAAATTAGACTAAAATGCTATGAAAAAAAAAAAGTGAGGAAGAACTTGCTGACATCAATTTGTCTTTGAAACACCCTTTGGTAATATGAAAGGCTTCCCTCGATACTTTTATAAATCGTCACTCTCACACAGCTCTGAGGAGGTGTTGACCAGCCTCAGCTTCAGGTTCACCCCAGTGGAAGGGCTCACACCATCTCCCTCGCTGCATCGTGGGGTGGGTGCACTAAGCCCTGCAGCATGACGATTTGCTGTAATCAGACAGACACTTCAAGAGAAGCAGCTGAACAGGCTTTCACTGAGCTGCTGCTCCGTTAGGTTTGTGGTTCTGCTAATAACAACTCCTACCAGTGCTCAGCCCTAAAGACGTAAGATGCAAAAGACAGCATGAATAATTCAGGGAGTACTGGGTCCCGAACCCACCTTTCCTTTCACAAAGGGAAAAACAACGCATGCACCTCAGGTAGGAAGTTATTCTCTATCAGGGCTTAATCTTCTTTTCTCCTTCAGAGCTTTGTTACTAAGTGCTGTGTAGGTGTGAAAAGCTTTAGTGCCAGGTAATTTTGTCGGGATCAGACTTGCAACTACCTGCTTTGCTTCATATTCGTATACGCAGAACGATCAAAATCTGTTTTATTTCCTAACAATAGCCAATTTTGCTCTAATGATTTTAAAATAGCAAATTTAAGGAATAGCACCCTGGTTAATTCACATATGGCACCTATCCACACACGAATAAAATACCTTATTATTTATTACCTTTTTCATAATGAACTTTGTGATAAACAACTGGAAAACTAATTTGCTTTTTGACAATGCCGAACCTTTGAATAGAGAAAATCACAGAGTCGAGCACCGAGTGCAGGCCTGTGTGGTAAGTGGTCTCCATGGCAACCAATGGATTTTATGCTAAGTCTGGCCTTTAAAAACATTTCACGTTTACCACCGAGAAAAAGATGGCCTTGATTTAAAAATGATACAACAAGTATCTTGAGCGGACATGCTTTCTCTTCTCTGCTGCAAATAAAATTAACAGGCGTCCCTTTAACACTAAATCCTCTCAGCACCGTGTGTCATCATTGACGTATGTGTGGGCCTGCTTTCAGAGTGGAATTTTTTTTTCTTGCATATCATTGCACAACATGAAGCCCTTTCCCCCCCATTTTCCCCTCCTTGTTTTTCTTTATCCCGCACGAAAATAGAACGTCAAGCTCTTATCTCAGTCAGTGATCATGGTGACAGTGAAAATATTATTGCATGCTTATCTGTAGCAGTTTCAATCATACAAGCTTATAATAACTTGCAATAATGGAAGAAGTAGTAACTATAGCTGCAATGCCTGCTCCAGCCTCATTTACTTGCACTACACATTCAAGTAACTGGACTCCGTAAAAAAGAGTGTTTTTTAACAAATAAAGATTCCTGCTTAAGGATGTATGTAATTATTGACAATAACATGCCATGAAGAGTTAAGAACTATGATTATCATTATTAGCGCTTAATGAGAATTTAGTTTGCGGTATCGGAATTTGAGTAAAGGGCGTTAAGGAAGACGGACAGAATTATAACTGAATTAATCACTATTTTCAGTTCCTTATTACCTGACAGTACAGGGCACATGCTCCTAACGTTTAATTCAAAGCAGAGTCTGCAAGCGCAAGTAATTCCTCTCGGCATGGGTGTGGGATGCCTGCTTTTGCTTGATTAGGAATGCAGCCTTGAGAGCTTTGGATGAGTAGGAGGGGAAGATACAGAGACCATCTGTTGCTATTCCTGCGAAGGTAATTTCAACATGCATTCAGTCATCATCGTGACAGTAATAGCACTTCATACATAGCCTTTCACATCATCAAATGTTTGGTCTTTGTGTTACATTCCATCTCAACTGCAGAATAAGCATCACTCTCACTGCGCTGAATGCTTATTCCACCATCTCCTGTGTCTGTGGTATATTTTCTTTTCCATATAACTTAAGAAAGGTCCTTTGCTCAGCCTCACTGAACAAGGGGGCACAAAACGGTCAAGTTCTGTTTACCATGAAACAAGACAATGTAACCGAATTTATTAGCCTTTGTGTTACTCGATCCTATCTGCTGTTATACTTCAATTTCTTCAAGGGTGATCATCAAAGCAGCAACAAAAAATAGGAGCCCCAACTGTGATGGAAACAGGCAATGAAACACAAGCTAAAAAGCTTCTGTCTAAAGCGTGGTCACCAATGTGTCTCTATGGAGGACAAAAGTTTGCATCCTGTAGGAAAGAAAATTGCTAGGAACCAAACTATCAGATATATCTGGACAGAACAACAATAACAGGTCCAGTGGAGATCAGGTACAGTGATAAGGAATGACAAGACAAATAGTGCCCATCATTCATCCACTTCCTGCATCAGGACCCACTAACCACGCTCGTACCTTGCAGAGTACACATTAATCACAGTAACACGCTACGGTATGTCAAAGGAATTTTGCTTACCGTGAATGTTGTAGCACTAACACTAGCATCATCACTACCACCCCCTCCCATCCTCTCTGCTTCCACACAGATGGAGGAACACCGTGCCAGAGTTATGATTAGCATAGTGTTGGAGTTACCAGAAACAACTGAGCAGTTCCTGACAGACCACTTTCCTTCTTTTTTTTTTTTCTTTCTAATTTTTTTTTTCATTATTTATTTATTTAGGAGGAAAATAAGACATATAAAGCAAAAAGATGAAAGATGTAAGCAAAGTGCTTCAAGGGAGGGTCCCATCTGTCAGATGCTTCCCTTTATCTGTGATCTGCAGACACATATCTGCAGAACTAACATCCAAGGTGAGTCCCACCACCACTCTGGTTCCAACCCAAGAGCATCAGAGTCTCCTGTGCTCTTGTGCAGCCAGCCTCCGTGCCCCGCTTTGAAGGCCAAGAGCAAAAAATCAACCAGGATTAATACCTAGGAACGCAGCAATAATTTCCAATAAATCAATAGACAAACCTTGGGGTACCACTGAAAAAATCATCTGCTGACAAAAAACAATATAAAGATGATGGTACTGTATAGCATGCCTCCCACACAGAATTTCTTTCCTTCACATACTTCTACATTTAGAAATAAATCATAATTCATTATCACTTTTAGCAACTGTTTCGATTTAACAGAACTCTCAATTGCTCCATATTTAAAAGAGAAAAATCTTCACATTTCACATACCGTAACATGGAAGAGAATCCCTGCGTTTCTGAGTCTTTAATGAAATATTTGCTCTCACTCTGTACTACTTTTGGGGAAAAAAAAAAAAAAAAGATATGCACAATGCCCTGAGGTCTTCTTCTAATGTAAGGATTTCCAGTATCAACTCACATTTTATCTACCTAATAAATGTGAAGGTATGTGCTAGGGACAAAAGTGAAATGCTTGAAACACCACAGTCATCACAATGCAGACAAGCTTCTTCCCTGTTCCTAAATGGAGACGCAATGAGATCTTTAATCAGGCATGGCAGCGCACTGATCATATCTGAAAGTGGCAAGCTTGTCATCTACTATGTACCAAAAAACCCAGCTTCCACAGTTTCTTACAATACTCACTGACTTCAGGAAAAAGAAAAAAAAACCAACAAGACTACGTAAAACTGAGTTGGGTGGCTAGGGGGAGCAAAAAAGTATGCACAGTCTTTAAATGCCGAAGTCTACATACTAGATAGGCAAGACAAGTTCCACTAGCCATTGCCTAAAAAAGTCGTCACACACAGGCCTACTCTTGTTAAATACAATAGAAACCTAGCAGTGGGGCCAAGTTAGAGATTGTATACATTTACCCAACTGCCAGTTCCTAACAGCAAATGTGGCTGTACTGACAGAAATAGTCAACTGTTTCACATAATGAAATACCGATCTGTACTTCTAGATGATATTAATTTTTACCCATAAACTGTTTTAACGTAAAAGCATCAGGAATCTATGAAAATAATTTCTAGTGACAAGTTTAGGATTAAGCTCTTTTCAAGTAGTTAAAATGGCTAACTTAAGTTGTAAATTGCTTTTAGAGAGCAAAGCATGGACTATAAGCCCTCCCGTGCCTCCTACCAACTGACATCAACAAGGCATCTGGGACAAGTGTATGCTGGTAATTCATCTTAATTATTTGTCAGCAAAGCTGCCCTAATAGGATCTGTCTTTCATTTTGATTAAAATGACCCTCTGAAATGTGGTTCTCATAGAATGTTGACAAGCAGAGGTAAAAATTGAACTGTCTGGCACTTCTAATTTTATCTCTGGAAACTGAAAGAGTGTTACTAAATACTCTTATATAACTACTTCCTCCATTTGTGCCTCTTCTACATCATCAAGATCCTTTCTGATGATCGAGAGTGATAGCTACCTTTGTTCCCTCTGACTTTTTTCCTATATTTGCCCCCATAGCTTTGCTCTAGTATTATTTGATGCAACAAAATAGTTACACAAACTACCCAAACTATTACTACTTATTTATTTATTTTTAATCACATAGCCGTGATAAATACTTCTCATGCCATGTGGTACATTTTAGTCTTTTAATTTAAGGCATGAACACTAATAGCATACATCATATTGTCTCAATATTCAGGTACATTACACTATTGAATATTATTACAAAATGTAAAAACGCTTTTATATATATATATATATATATATTATTTTGTATACGTAGGACTTAGGATTTGCCTGAATTAGTGCATAAACAAAACTGACATTTACTGTCAGGATGCAGGATTACAGGTTTGATTTTTAAGTTATCAAGACAGTCTTTCAGAGGTATTTTAATTGAAATTTTCTCATTAGATTAAAGGTTTCACTTTATGGTACCAGTTATGCATTAAATACCATTTTATTATTACTACTCCAGATCAAGTTTTGTGTACAATTAGAAAACAGAGAATCCCTTTCAGGGCTTCCATGAGGAGACATCAGATACATGAAAAGCTGCATGAAGGAAAGAGC
Source organism: Cyrtonyx montezumae (assembly GCF_038088225.1). Lineage (NCBI taxonomy): Eukaryota > Metazoa > Chordata > Aves > Galliformes > Odontophoridae > Cyrtonyx > Cyrtonyx montezumae. The sequence continues at coordinate 12,984,478 of NW_027071936.1, read as the reverse complement.
TCTTTGGCTCAGAAGGGCAGCTGCAGGAAGAAACATTGCCAGTGGGAAGATGACAACTGAGCAAATAGGAACACTAATTGGAAAATCTGCAAAAAAATAGTTTGTTTTTCTCCACATCTCACAAATTGTTTTAGAGGAAAGGTAGGTTATAGCACTTCAGCTAGCTCAAATGGGGGTATGTACAAACTTTTCCCACCACAGTTTGCCAAGGAATGGTGGTAATAATTTCACTTTCACTGTATTTAAAGCGACTGGGAGAGCCTGAGGATGGTCTAAGACAATGTGATATAGCGCATAACATATGTTTAGCCTGAACATGCTGTACCCTGTTTTGTTTTTTTACCCTTCTTATCCCATACCCTGTCTGCATCAGCCTTAAAAAAAAAAAAAAAAAAGATTAGACAAAACATTATCCCACAGACTTTAATTTATGGTCTTGGCACATGTAGACTAATGCCTGGTAAGGTTTTGAATACTAATTCAATACTGGAAATGGGAAACATAGGAAAGAAAGAGGTGAAATAAAATTTGAGTACCAGCTTTGGTAGGATTTACACGGACTGTGGGGTAGAGAACACTCTCAGTAAATTTGCAGATTACACAAAGCTGGAGGAGTGGCTGATGCACAAGAGGGCCATGCTGCCATTCACAGGGTCCTTGGTAGTTTGGGAGACGTGGGCTGACAAGAATCTCATGAAGTAGTTCAGCAAGAAATGGCAAAAATCTGCACGTTGGGGTGAACAACCCCAGTACATCCTATGCTAGGGGTCACCCAGAGAGGAAGCAGCTCTACAGAAAAGGATCTGGAAGACCTGGTGGATACCAAGAGGAACAGGGGTCAGAAATACACCCTTGCTACAAGAACAGTTGGCTGCACTCCTTGCTGTATTAGGCACTCAGGATGTAGAATCCTACGTACACTACGCATGCATAAAATGAGATTACTCTCAGAAAGCAAAGGAAGAAATATTTCCCTCCTCCTCCATCTTCAGCTACTTATTACAGATACCATTCTACCTCCCACACTTGTGGTCAGCACAAGCCTTCCAGGATTAGAGCAGAAATATGACAAAAAATAAAGAGGTTTAAGGTCAAACAAAGGTTTTCAGAAGTTTGGTCAGATGTGTACCAATTAAGAAAAAAGCCTAGGTGGAAAATGGGACGTGCCACAAGAACCACACAAAAGAGAGAGCACAGGAAGAAACAAGAAGGAAAAGGCTCAGAACTTCCTTTTCTGTATTTATAATAAAGGCAGTATTCTGACGCTGTTAGATTTTCATATCTGGTTGAGCTCTACCAGTTCTGAACGAGTTCAAGGAGCAGATTTTGGGTGAATACCAAGAGTATTCAATGAAAGTGCTCTATCCCTGCACAAGTTTGTCTTGCCTAGGATATCAAAAACCATCCCGAACACAGTGCAGTATGTTCGTTGTCATAAATCACACCCAGACACTTGGAGCAGTAAATCAATACTTTTCCTATCTTCTGCAAAAGGAACAGGAGGCTGACATAACCTGCAGAGAAAAAAGGGAAATCTGCCAGCCTGCTCTAAACAGGACTCCCAAACATGGGAGTCACAAGCTCTTCACTCAGTAGAAAAACAATGCTCCTGCTACTGACACTTCCCCTCTTCACAGGATTTTCTTGTGTTTGTAGTATATAACTGTCACAGCACTGGCATCAACATTCTTGCTCTTCAAAGAGAAAGACAGGTGGTAGAAAGAAGTCAACCACAGAAGGGGCAAGGCAGAAGCCAAGCATGTCCTGCTCCAAAAGGCAAATAGAGAATGAAAAAAAAGTCACATTCTTTCACCTCCACAGATAAACTGAAGGGGCTTGTTCTTGATGTCACAGCCACTCTCCAGAAGTCAAAATATACAATAAGGGAGTAGGCAAAGCAGTTGAAATTCTCTGAAGTACCCAGTACGTCAGGAATCTTGCCAGTAAGTTAAAAAGAATTGTGTGAACTTGTGTTTCAGAAGCTTGAGAGGAAGAGAAAGGTGGGGGTGGGGGGGAGAAATCCACCCCAGGTAATATTGAGCAATACTAACGCATTTTCCAGTTTAATCTCAATTTCATCGAATTCCTTATGGAGAAGAAATACCTTAAAATTCCCCAAATCCCAACTGCGTCTAACAACATTTCCTAAATGCATTGTTTATTATTATTCTGATTGTCTTAGTTTGAGTTTCTCTTCAGTTTTAGTAAGGAAAAGCTTATTAAAGCTTATTTTATTAAAAATAGGCCAAAGGATAAGTAGAACAATTCAGTAAAGGTCTCATTTAAGCTGCTAGATAAGTAAGACTGATTTCAAAATTATCTAATAGATTAAAAATCCATCATCATCCCAGCTCCAGTTCAGACTAACACAACTTCCTTGTCCTTTCCTACAACACAAGAGCTCCTAGGAGCACTCACTTTTAGACTGCATCACCAAAAAGGTCATTGGTCCCAAGCAACGAAAGCACATAAACAAAAATTTCTTTTACTTTAGAGGCTTTGAATCCTAGGTGAAATATTAACTCTGAGAGTTCAGCACATATGGGCAGAGAGAATTCAAGAAAAAAAAAAAAAAGTATGATAAATTGCAGAAAAACCTTTTAATCAAATGGAATGAGCCACAGTGAAATCGGGCAAGATTTTTTTCTGGTTTTGGCTCTACTTTTCATGTGTGCTGAGAATTTGGACAACTTCTTTGAATTTGTTTGCTTCAGTTTTCCCAGTCTTTAAAAAGAGATAACATTCACTAAAAAAAAAAAAAGATCTAGAGCGTGCAAAGGAAAAAGTCTATTAGAAGGTTTTCTGCACTTTGTCTAAGAACCAGAGTCTTAAAAACCTTCTGTAATTCACAGTTCGGTAAATTATCCTGAAACATAAAAGTCTTTGGATAAAAACATTTGCATTTAGATACATTTAACCTTACATTAAAACCAAAGGATGAATAATACTTTAATGCACCTGTCATATTTATTATTAGCTCTGCTCAAGGTGAGCAAAAGCTCCCGGGAACAGATGTGCCCGACCTTCTTCCCCTTCCCCCATTCATTTTTTTTTCCTTCTTAAACTGCAGGAGTTCCATTCTAGGACTATTTTTTCACACTAGTGTTTTTTTCCTCCTGGCACAAAAATCAGAATGCAGAAAAGACATAAGAGACGAAGGATAAAAGAAATGACTGGCTACTAAATTGACTGTATAAAGAGTGAAAGAGAGATAAAACTGGTTGTTCAAAGAAACACTCTGACCTATTCTGCCATAAACCTCTATGTCATTTTAACCCAAATATTCTCTCCCAGAGCTCAGGCTTATTATTGCTTGCACTTGTGTTCACAGAAGCAAAGGACAGTTTAGGTTCGAAGGGATCTCTTCAGATCACCTCGTCCAACTACACTCCCCAGGCCGTTCAGTTAGAGCACATTGCTCAGGCAGGGGTCTAGCTGAGTTCTGAGTATTAATAAGGCTACAAAGCCCATAGGGGCACATTTCCACAAGGGGAGCCAAAATAAGAAAGACTGAGGTGGGAGGCAAAGGAATGGTGCATGTCATCAGCATGGGAAAGGAGCAAGGAAAATTTACTGAGCCACACAGCCTGCCTCTGTGGCTGTAGTCCATCCAGGTCTTACACCTCATTTATCTTCTAATATCTTTGCATCAGATATTTTGTTTTCTTTTGTAGCTCAACAATGACAGCTGCAGAATACTGCTAAGACACTGCCTACACTAAAATACATGGTTATTACCCCTTTTTTGTTGTTGTCGAGAAATGCAGTTATGAGATGTTTTCCCCAGTAGATGACAACAGCACACTTCCCTTAAATGGAGCGTGGCATGCTTGTTGCCCAAGTATTCTTCATGTATCCCTGCTGTTTTCACAATCAGAGATATATGAAGATAGGCAGAGTAGTTTTCCTGGGGTCCCATTCCTGACTGCACAAAGTATACAATCTTCTGCCATTTTTTTTTCTGATTTTCAACTAAAGTGTACTTGTATCCATTATGACTAATTTGTAAGTTTCTATCAGTACTGTAATGAAAGGATGCCAAAAACATTCAGATTTTGTTAGTGATCTCCTCCTGAATGGAGGAGATTTTATCGCATTATTGTCCTAACCCAGCATGTTTACATTTACAGAGTTTAAAAATTAAAGGAAAGGAAAAGGGCTCTCTTTCTTCCCCATAGACAATAAAATAAATTTAAAAAAAACCTATTCTTTCCCTCTGCTCCCTGAAAGGTGTGAATAAGTAAAAACCTCAATAATAGGAAAGAGCAGAATTTATTGAAAAGAGATAATGAGAATGAAGAGAGTGCTAAAAGGGTCAAAGGTTATGGGCAGAGCAACCCTTTAAAAAAAAGGGTATTAAAATCTCTGGATATTAATCCAACCTGCGACCCTTGTCACCAGTTAAAATATCAAAAGGTACTGCAACATTAACCACCAGACATTTTAGAAGAGTTCAAACAGCCTGTGCAAGTCTAATTAAATCGGTCCCCAAATCTGTCAACCAGTACAGGAAAATAAGATGGGAAAATTCATCATGACTCAAAGTGAAAAGGTAGGTGGGATGAGGATACAGACACTGGCATTTATTATGCGAGACTATTACTATAATCAGCCCTGGCAAACAATCATCACTCAACACGTATAAAGCTGAGCTTTTCAGTATGTTAAACTTTGAATGCCAAGGAACGCTCATAGCCTGGAAAGTATTTCATGACCATTTTGTTTTAAGTAGCTCCATCAGGCCAAAAGAACGCGTGTGCACTGGAGCACTCAGCTTGGTTCTAGCTGTTTTCTTTTCTTATACTTGTGTAAAGGCCTTAGACTGATTTTTAAGAAGAAAGAAGCCCTAAAAAAGAGCTAGTTATCACCCTGAACAGATGCAATCGAACACCTTTGTTTATTTAAAGCTACATGTCATCACTCCAAATCTATGCAAAGTATACAGCCTCTAAGTTTCTTTGCTCATGATTTACTCTGAGAGACGTTGTAAAACCAAGAACACTACTGGTTTAATTAGACACCAGCATATTAAGTGGTTCAAAGAATTCAGGATGGTAATGACAGTCAGAATCACCTGCTACAATACGATGCACTGCACTCAGCTATCTGATGAGCAGATTTTCAATACGATAAGCAGAGCACTTGGATCTGCATAACAGAAAGCATCACAACTTTACACAACTCACACAGACAGTGTAGAAATAATGACCTTCTGAAACAGAAAGAAATTAAGATCTTATCCCTCCTCTCAGTGCTTAAACGAAAACTACAATTGATCTGCCTCTCCTACATAGCTAGCTTTGTAGCCCTATTGCATTCAGTGAACTGCAGGTCTCTCTTTTTCACAGGGACACTTCATGTCTGACACAGACATTTCTAAGATTACCTCATTTTGGACACTAGGCACTTCAGTCTCAGCTTTGCTCTTTTATATAAAATATTAACATGCACACTTCCATTTGAAAGTATAAAGATGTTAGCAGTTACACTTCACCATGCAGAGGCCACGAAGATGGAAAAAGAATAATATAATCAATGACTGAAGCTAGAAAAGTTGTTCCTAAAGGCTCAAGCGGTCAGAATCAATGCGTAACAGAATGAGTTTCACAACAAAGTTGGCTTTCAAACTTCAACATTTTGTCTTGAATTGAGTGCTTCTTTGATGACAGAAAACAATTCAAAAGATACTCTTCCTCACGTATGACATTAAAACAAACACCAACCAAACCCGGCACTTAATTAATTATCCTTGTAAATCCCAACTTTGTTCAATTTTCAAACAAACAGCATTTTGGTTCAGCAACAGCAGCGGGCCATTACACTACTAAAAGAAAATGCTTTAAGTTTTCATACTGACCTGACCACTTATCATCTCTGCTTACGGTTATGATTTGTTCTGGACTAGAATAGCTTTTATTAAAAGGCAAACATTTTTTCAAGTCAAGAAATACTGTTAAGTAATACCCCTTGGCTTTCTCCCTTTGAGGAAGACAAAATTAAATCTCTCTCCAAATGCAAGTTACTTTCTTTTCCACTAAATTTATGTGATTACTAAGAAACCTTAGATCCACAGGATGTAAAAGAGATGAAAAGCAACATTAGCTGATGCGTATCAAATCCACTCCACTTTTATCAAGCAGTTCTAAAAAGTTATCAGTGCTGCAGTAAGAATACAGGGTGTTTCTCTAACACACTTTGATTATTCACTGACTCTATTCATACCCTTACAGTGTTTTAACATTCTCCAGGCATAGGCAAAGCAAACACTGGGGCGGTTAGATATGTTTTAAACATAATGAAGTTCAAGCAGTGACACCGATTTAGTATTGACTGCCTTCTGACTGAACTTAGTCACTTCCTTACTAAAATAAAAGAGCTACTTATACTTTTAAAAATACATGTGCTTGTCATATTCTCCTCTGAAATACCTTACCAAAACTGTACCTGCTAATGAGCTTTAAGATGTAGTCATGTACAGAAAATTCATTTAAATTAAGACATAACTCTGAAGCTGCTACCGCTTCATAAAAGAGACAGCTATCCTAAGGAAGGAATCTTTTGGATTACCTAATATAATCTCAGAGTCAAACAGCAGGGAGTCCAGATAATACTTCCCATGCTGTTATATTTTCATGTCAGCTGGTTTTGCTATGGTATACCATTAAATGTATTCTGATACTATCCAACTGCTCTTTAACATCAAAACCTACTTTGCAATTGCTAAAGCAAAACTGATCTCTCTTAACTTCAACTTGCTGTACTTTACGGTGAGGCTTAACATCGTGACATTTTTTCCCTTCTAAATGTTTTTAAGCAGACATATGGGTACCTCCAGTACACAGCCAAAGGAGCACTTAGAAATTTCAACCGGCGCCAAGGTGTGATGCATTCCCTCCTCCTGGCCTGGCGGGAAGTGGAATTGGTAGGGACAAACTTGTATAAGGTTAGCTGCAGGTGGGTTTGTATCACACTGTCTTCATCTGTGCTTCTCTCTAAAGCTCCTGCCAGTTACATCAGCCTGCAGTTCTGCTAAAATCTACTGTAAAAATACACATGGGATCTTTCAACAAAATGTTAGGAGATTAGCAATTCTGCTGCAGGAGTTTGCTGAGCCACTTAATGTAGGAATTCCTTGTGGCATGCCCCCTTATAAACTTTTCCCACTATTTTGCTGCTTTCTGTACCACACAGCATATAAGCAGTGAGGCTGTGGCAGATGACTCATCACCTGCTACGGAAAAGATAGGATGTTATGCAATTGTACTCTGGAAATTCTCACCTATTTACAGGTGGAAATGTAACCAGTCCAAGGAGCCACAACTGATAGGCAGCTCTCAGTCTACAAGTACTGAACACCCACTCCTGCATGCACCTATGGCTGCTGGGTCTCACGCTGCAGCATTTGGGAAGCAAAGGCCCCTCTGCTGAATCTGGGGTACTACTCAAAGCTATGGTTCATATCCTAAGCAGCTGAAGGAAAATGCCTCTGCTAGTACATAAAATGTGGCCCCATTCTGACTATGTTTTCATGGGTTTCTATGCTCATTATATCTCAAGTCATAGTGTCTTTTGCTTACTGCCAGACCTACTCATACAGCCTAAGATTTGAAGTTACGTTACGTTAATCACAATAACAAGTAGGGCTAGCTGTCATCTGGAGATCTGATAACATAAAGCAGTAATCCTTGTGAGCTTTGGAAATACTCAGTTGTTCTTGCACAACAGAGTGAAAACCATACCTTATTTATTTTTATTTTTTAAGCAATGAAAGCCTGGGGATAGGATAGTGAACACATATTAGAAAAAGTTCTACTGGACAAACAAATGTAATGGCTACTCTAGATCTACAGACTCAGTCATGCTATCATTAATAAACACTGCACCTCAAGAATTTGCCATGTTGCACAAACACACAACCACATCAATCAGCATCTAACACATGCCAAACACCAACATTCCAGCACTGCAGCAGTTTGGCCATATAAACTAATAATTTCTGAAGTTGTTGATAATCTAGCTAACAGAAGATTGGAGTCTTTATATTTCAGGAGACGCAGTCTACAAAAGGCAAAACGAAAACATTTTTTATTCGTTTTCTTGTATGTACTATAAGCAAGGAGAAGGTTTAGCAAAGTAAAAACAAGCAAATACCCACGCTCCAAAATTATAATGGTTATATGCTTTATGGACTAATGACATTTTTTATGGTAACAAACACAAAGAATTCATTTATGATGCTAGTTGGTAACATAAAAATTAACTTAATCTGTTGCAAGTGGTCTTCCAGTTCACCATATATTCAGCTGTCATATTCTCTTGTAAGGTAATGAAATATTATCCGAACATCAAATGCTGCATTGGGGGATGTTTTGGCTAAATAGCTAAGGATACTGTTGCATAGAATCATATCATATATCCTGTTTACTACAGCCTAAAGACAAAATTACTGGTCCTGGTATTTAAGTTAGCTGCAACTTCTGTGCTTAGGAATTTTCCCATAGCTGTTTCTAATACAGACAGGTTGAAAAGACAGTCTTTAGCAAGCTAGCTTGCAGTTCATTACCAGAAGTCTAAGACTTTGGCACAATGTCTACACACTAGAACAGCAAACATGAAAATTAAGGGAAAAACAGGAATCAAAACATATTAACTTACTTCAAGATTTTGAGAAAGTACAAGTTCTTACTTGCTGAGTATTTAGTTGACTGTCTACATGTCCGATCGCATGCTTTAGAACAGTTCTACACTGTCCTCCACAAATGGAGGCAGAATTTTTTTTTTTTTTTGAGAATTCGCATTATGCAGAGATTCAGAATTAGCAAAAAATCTACAAGAACAAACTAAAGGCCTGAAAGTAAAATAGCCTTTGATTTTGTTTTGTGCCTTTTTTTTAAATGATAAACTTCTGATTAGATGTTTTCATTCAGAAATAAAGTGACTTCAACTCATATCCAAATTTTGGCTAAAATCCAAGAAAGGTGCACATACTAATCTATTATAAGTGCAATAAAATAATAGCACCCTCACACTGTTGGGTAATTTGCATCAGTTATTCCAAGCAGGTAATGTAGTGGAGAAGATTTGTGATTTTCTCTCACTTGCCAGATTTGTCATTCAAGTTCTCACAAGTATATTAAGTGCTGTGCTGAAAGCTGCACATTACAGGCAGGGGCAAAAGCCTGCCTGTAACTTCAGACAGATTGGTACCAATTTGCACTTATAATCATACTGAAAGCAAGAACAAGCCTTAGCAATGAAAAAAAGCACTTCATTTTTTTTCTATTTTGACCGATTCTTTTATGGATCAACTATGGTCTGTGATCCTTCAAAAATATTTCACACATGTAACATAGGCCACTTTTTAGAGAAGCTATGTGTGTGTTTTATACAAGGGCTGTTCCGTAGGTAATGTCTCCTACTGAGGTCAGCAACAGAGAAATACAAATTTGGTGTATACTTCAGTCTGTATGTCAAGCCAATCTAAAAACACATGTGGCCAGCAGAATAGCTCCATTAGTTTAAATTGCACACACTGACTATAAACACAGTTAACCTAATTTTCAACTAAAACATCCTACCATGGCAGGGAACAAGTCTGGGAAACATGTTAATTTGTAAAACAGTGGCATATTTTGAATCCCAACTTCTAAATCTAATCAATCTAATAAGCAGCACTCTCAATCGACTAAGAAAATATTACTTTTTTTGTTGAGCATCCTGACAGAGAACTTCAGACAGGATTTTACGTGTGATGATGATGCAGCTTTGTGGATAATTACAGGAAGCATATTCCAAGCATCAGAGATAGCTCAGGAAACAGCAAACATGTACTTGTGAAGAAAGGAACAAACGAAACCAGAGATGAGCAGCACTAGTCAATGGATGCTTCAAGACTGAAAGCCATGCAGTACGTAGCAAAGTGGAGAACCCTGAAGGGCTCAGTAGCAACAACTAACTTGCACGTGATAGAAATCAGCTGGGACAGGGAATCAGAAAAAGGATGCCAGAAGATAGTTGGTTCTATCAAGACAATAAAGTGTCACTTTACAAGGAGTTATTATTTCAGTTGTAAAAATTCCTCACAAGTATCATGTTCTTTCCTCCATACATCTCTTAAAAAAGGCTTAGAAAGAGGAGAGTTATGAGTCACTCACTTTCTGTGTCAGACTCAAATCTTTATTATCTAAGGGATCATAAACGGAAGAAAGAAGAAAACAAAGAACTCTCTTCCTGTCTCTAATGACATCTGATAGGATCCTTGAACAGTTCAAAGAGCAGTAGCCTTCAAAATGCACTTCTGTATTCTCCTATTTTGACAGAACATATATTTTTTAAGTGAAAAACCTTAGTGAGACTAAGAGATTAAAATCTTCTGAAGTTCTGCAGTGGCCAAAAGCCACGACAACAGCAATCGTCTTCATTCTTCTAACACTTGTATGGAAGAAGAACAACCTACAGCAGCAGAAAATGTCAGTGTTTAGTTGTAGTATGGTCTACATAAGCAAAGAACCTTAGCTAAAAACACGGGGCAAAGATCCTTGCAAAGGAATGGTGGGAGTTCTCAAGAGGAGAACATGGGCATTGATGATTTATCCAAATTCCAGTTAGGATACAGCGTAAGCCTAAAGTGTGATGCTGTCTAGCACTCCAAAGCTTTCAATACACCGAGTACTTCATTCGCTGAACTGATGAGCTTAGTTTGGGCTCAGGGAAATATTCATTACTTTTTATTTTTTCAGTTGTTTGTTAGTTGGTGGGTTTGGGTTATTTTGTTTGTTCGTTCTTACTGTGTTTTGTTGATATTTCTATGAATCGCTTTACATGACTGAGCTACTATTTTCTTTTGTTGTCTTTGTTTTTTATATTTTATATTCTCTGTGCTCTTTGGAACTGACTCGAGTTCTTGAGGTACCTACCAATGGCAGACACAACCCAAAACAATGGACAAAGGGCATGGAATACATTTACATTCACATTATGAGACACAGAAGTCTGTGCTCACTTCCCAAGAAATACACTTGTGAGGAAGATAACTTAAAAACCAATAAAAATCATCACTATCTGGCTCCCACAGCTGCAAAGATGCATTGCCAGCTTCTCCTGATGAGAAACTCTAGACATGAATTACCCAAGAACTTTCAACAGATTGGAAGAAGTAATAAAAAAAGACCAGAACAAACCTCATTAACAACCATGCTTTACATCACAGTTTGAAAATGGTCAAGGAGTCACATCTCCAAATGGGAACAACATTAATTAAAAAGACTTTTTTTGTTTATCAGTAGAGCATTCTTATATTAATGCCAAAAGATTTCAGGATGAAATATTTTTATAAGGGATTAATTATTCCTGACGTGTACAAAGGAAATTAGGGGGTACCAAGAATTTCAGTGCTGCCGACCTGGTGAAAACCAATGCTCACAATATTCTCTCTTGCTTATGAACTCTGAAGAAAGTACTCATAGCATTAACCTTTCTCTCATATTTCATAGTTTCTACAGTTTCTTAATGTTATTAATATGAAAGTTGGAGTCTTAATTGTTTTGCTTCAAAGCTAAGAGAGGATCTGGAAGCTTTCTCTTCCTATGATTTTGCCAGAATTTCTTTGGCATAAATAGGCTGGACAAGAAGTGAGCAATTTATCATAATTATTACTGAATTAAGGGGGACGGGGGGAAAACATTCATTTTGTTTTCAACTTTCTGAAAGGAGAGAATCTGAAAACCCAAATACTCGAAAACTTTGAAAAACATAGGTTCAAATAAATTTTTAACCAATGAAAAACGTCTATTGAAGGTTCTACACTGTGCTGATCACTAACACTTTTAACAGTGTTATCCATTTCTCAGTTTCCATGTTGAAGGTATGCTTCCATTAATAAAATAATTTGGGTTAATGACAAAAAGATTCACCTTTATCTATGCTAGAACATATTATCTTTGAATATACATATTAAGCCAGAAGTAAACAAAAAGGACTTAAAGCCTGGTTGACACTTTTGTCACTCAAGATGAAGATGGATGGATGCTCCTCTTTGTGCATTTCTTTGCACAGCTTTTTGCTGCTTCTGCACTCTCCCAAAATACACACTATTGAGTTTCAAATTTTTGCTGTCTCCATTTTCAAATCTCAGCAGTTATGAATTTATAAGTTGCCAAATATTACACAGCCATCAAATACTTTAGGTCCAAATTTTTGGATGTTTTCCAGTTGCTTTGCATTTTTTTTTCTTTTTTTTTTTTTTGTTTGTGGTTTTTTTTTGTTACTTGCAGCTCCTGGTATCTTGTCCTCTAGAATTTCTTATTTTGTAGGGAAAATCTTTCTAGTGGTAGAAAATTACTGTGGGCAATAGACACCTAGGATCATGCATATAATGGATTTTTCTTTTCATAGGCAGTTTAGGAAAAGATATAAAGCAGTTATCTATACATTTCATTCTTCTAGATTCCAGCTGGGTTCCACTGAGCGCTGGCTGCTGAGAATAACAACCTGGGTGCCCCCACTGGGTCTAAATACCTTACTGCCTGGGGATAGGGCACTTTCCACAGCAGCAAGAGGTAGAAATACAAAAGAAACAGAATAGTTTCTATCACTGTATGCTATACCTGCCAGATATGCAAAGGGCAGCACTCTCTCTTTCTTCAGATTGTCCACTCAGACCGTTGAGGTATGCCTGTCCTGATCACAGCTATAACAGCAAGCTTGGAACTGCAGAATCTATCTAAGTCTCCTCATATCAAGGACAAGGTAACATGTATACAGAAAGTAACATATAAAGATACACTAACACAAAAGTAACATGAGAAATACCAGAAATAAGAAACATTACTCAACAGCAAAAGAGAATAATTTCCTTAATGGAACTGTTGACTACGGTAGAAGATATTTGAGCAATCATGTCCCAAAATAAGGTAGAAAGCTAGTAAAATCAGGGGCAGTTGGGAAAGGGTAAACATTTATTTTGGCAAGAATGACTGCATTAAAGAATACACACACACACACACATATATATATATATATATGTATATATTATACGGGGGGAAAAAAGAGAAAAAAAGTTAATATAAAAGGGATTAAAATCATGCAGTCAGACACGATCAGAGTATGTATCAAGCAGTCACATGCTTGATCTCCACAAGTGGCACAGGTCATAAAACTTCTGCTTCCACCACTCCTGCTTCTGACTTCCACAGTCACAAACAAGTTCCCAGTATCAGGGAGGAGGGAGGACCTAGAGAGCTCTACCTAACATTGCCATGGAAATCTTACTTCTTCCCCTCTTACAGAAAATACCTGCAAGATTTGGGAAAACCAGGACAAATTCACTGTGTTGTTGTAACTTCAAACCATATTTTTAGTAAATTACTGTTAAACAAAAATGAAATCATTCTATGTACGCCAGTCCTTTTAATAATAATCAGCACATGAAGCCTTCTACAGAAAAGCTCTGTAATGCAAGAAGTTTTGGAACACTTAGGAAAAGGATATTAACTGCATTCCAGAAAAACAGAGCTACTTAGGATGAGGTAGAGGAGACAGACTGCAAGCTAGATGCTCAGTAGCAAGCCCATTACTGGCAGCAGCACTATCCTCAAAATACTGACATCAACTCCATCTCAAAAGGCAACATTTTCTCCTAAGCAAAGCACTCAGAGAAACCTAGGGACTGATCTAAATGTGACTACAACATTCAAAACATCTGGGATTCACCAAAAGCAAGCTTTTAAAACTCAGCTAGCTCTCCCATATGACCTTTTCAGAACCTTGGCTGAATAAAACCTTTAGTTCAAACTGTTTGATCTTCACTGATTCTAGACCTTCTCATTTTAGAAAACTATAATTCTTCCATCTTCTTCCAGTAGTGTAATTTCCATTGCGTAAGCTTTCAAGTGCCTAAGTTAACCCTATCAGCAAGAAGACTAACCGTGGCCTTTTGCATCTCCCTGTACAGCTTGCTCTCATCTTCTAGCTCAGGTCACAACCGGAACAGGATCCAGGAGCTGCCTCGAGGTAATGTAAACATGTTAGGGTATATGTTAGGTTAGATTTTAAACCCTGACCAATATTTGGTTAGGCTCAAAGGAGGGGCAATACATGCCAGTATGCAGTGACAGTTTATGTTGGTTTGTAGAGGGTATGAGAAGCTAAGAACTGGGATCTGTAAGACATTAAGAGCAAACAAAGCAGGAAATGCACTCAAGAAATTTGAAAAAGCCCTTCTAAAGAGCAAAGAGGTTGAACTCCTTAGCACATAATTACATCTGTATCACAGAAGCACAGACACACTGATGTTAGCAGGGCCCTCTGGGTCCACCAGGCCCAGCTCCAGCAGAGCCAGCTGCACAGACCCACATTCAGTTGTTTTTTTTCCAAGGACAATACACCACAGACTCTCTGGCAATCTGGGCACCCTCTGCAGGTGCTCCATCACCTGCACGGCACAGAAGTGCTTCCAGGTGTTCACACTTCCTCTGTTCTAGCTGGTGCCCACTGCCTCTTGTCTTGGCACTGGGCACTACTGAAAAGAACCTACCTCTGCCTTCACTGCATCCTTCCTCTAGATATTTATATATATGAGATCCTCCCTGAGGCTTCTTTTCTGTTGTCTGAACAGCTTTCTCAGCCTCTCTGCACAGAAGAGGTGTTCCCGGCCCTTCATCATTTTGGCAGCCCTTGGTTGGACCCTCTCCAACTAGCCTAGGTTTCTCTCCTGTATTGAGGAGCTGAGAACTGGACACAGTACTAAAAATCCAGCCTCACCACTGCTGAGCAAAGGGGAAGGTTCATCAGACTTGAGCAGATATACAATACTTTGCTTAACTAATCTCAGGATACCATTATCCTTCCTTGTAGCATGTACACTTGCACACTTGTTTATTTTAGAACCTTTGCTTTTGTGTATGTGTGGACCAGCATGAAGGAAGAAATGCTAAATTAGCATCAATTAGTTACTTACAAATTCTGGCTAAAGTAGTTAAAGTGTGAAATAATCTTAACTGAAAATCTCTCCTTGCCTACCTTAAATGCTTGCACTAATATAGTTACCACCAATGGCATTGCATTACTATAGCAATACAAGATGCACACAAATTCCAACTTCAATCTGTTTTCTCTAATAATCAAAGGCTTTTCAGATGTTTCTATTTATATCCCATCTTGAGATCTTTAAGACCTGATTTTCAAAGGCTTGACACTTGCAGTTTTACAGAGAAAGTTGAACTGACTTAAGAAGTGAAAATTATTTCTTGGAAGCTCAGGGATTTTCCTAGAGATTGAAGTTTCATCTGAAGTGTAATACTCTCATTTCAGAATACTTTCTAATACCACTGAATTTAAAATATCAAAAACTATCTTGGTTCAATTGCATGATTAAACCAGAAGCTAAGCATCTTCCCAGAAAAGACAACAACAAATCACTAGGTTACTTACTCAAATATTTCAGATAATTATGAGGTGTAACAAACAAATAAACAAACACACACAGAGAAAAGAAATCTGTGCAGCAGAACAAAATTGCCGAAGAGTTCTTAATAGGGTATTTATTTCCTGTTATATCATGGAACATATCAGATAGAGAGGCCATAAATGGCCATAATCTTGATCCCAAAGCTATAGATTTTAACTTCTGATAAACAGGTCTTGCTACTGGAATCTATGTGAGAAAATACTGAGGGAATGCACAGGAGTATCCCAAAACGCCTCTCTTCCTCTCTCTCTCTCTCTCTCTCTCTCTCTCTCTCTCTCTCTCTCTGTCTAATTGTTTCAACAAGCAACAAAGAATGCCCTGATAGGCTAAAACAAAGAAATGAACAAACAAGTTTAATACAGTTTACAGAAGCCAGACCAAAAATCTCTCTATAAATGTGTAAATAAAGGTGATAGTTTCAGGCTTTGTTCAGCTTTTTGCCATAAATCACATTATACTTGTCACCACTCTCATCTATGAACAGCTGCTACATGTACGTTGAACATGTTATGTGGACCTTTAGGTTTTTTCCTGTTTCACTACGAGAAATCACATGCAAGAACATTTACTTAAAAAGGAAATCCTTGGTCTTCAGACTCTGAAGTTTCATGGCCTTTTTATTAGGGAAACACAAGCCTATCTCTTTGAACTGCAGGAATAGTAATATTGTTCACAGCTAGAAATGACAATGAAGCAAAGCCTTAATGTGTTAAGGGTAATCACTCAAGGGTGTGTAAATGGAGGCAAGTCAAATCTTCCTATCAAGTCCTGAGACAGATTTAGAACATTCTGGACCTTAAACATCTTAGTACTCCTGATCCACAACGGACTCCAAAAGAATAGCCTCTCTTTTTTAACAGCTGCACAAAATACAAAAACAAGCCCAGGCTTTTTCATGCTTTACCACTATATCAGCAAAAGTTTACACTGTAGGACCCCCTGTACCAGTGAATCACAATTAAAACAAAACTGAGGGTTTTGTTTGTTTTTACAACAAACTAACTTTACAGAAACAGACACTGCCTCTTACGCAATGAAAAGGTTTCTTCACAATACCCTTAAGTAAGGCATCACAGTTTCTCAGGCAACAGTAGCTAGTGTATTAGAACACAGTGTCTAACAAAAGGTAAAAATAAAGCTATTAGATCAGTCTTTTCATCCAATTGCAATTTTAAAAGGTTTTCAGAATTTATTTTTCAGTACTAACTTAAAGGAAGAGAATTGTCTCCCACTGAAAGCAAATGTTGCAGCATTTTACTAATGCAAAAAGATGCACTAATGAATAACATCAACCATGACTCAGACTTAAGAGATCTTAAGCTTTGCTATTTGTGAAGCCTCACTCTTCCCTGCGGTCATTAGGTTAGAAACGTTCTATTTCTTGCCTCTTCCCCTGTTACATGATCACTGGCAGCAGCTTTCAGAAGAAGCTGGGCCTTTAAGAATAAGATAAAACAAAATATCGACACAATGAGAAAAAGAAATGGAAAAAATCAACAGAAAACAAACCACCAGCTAGACAGCACTGTTTCTGTGACTAACATTTAAACTCTGATACAGCTATATAGAGCAAAGTAACAACAAATCTGCAAGAACCACGGGACCAGTAAACTCAAAGAAGTCACTGTTCCTTGAGGAAGCCTTACAGCCAGCTCCAGCCCTCTCTGCCAGACACTGACAGATCCATCGAATTGAGATGAAAGGAATTTCCATATTTTAAAAGACTTAAGTCCAAAAAGTGAGCTCTAATATTTATTTGCCCTTTAAAGAACAAACACTTCAGATCACCAGAACTGGTTACGTGTAGGTAGAGAAGAGCGAGTGTCAGAAGATGTGCCAGGTGCACCTTTCCCATCAGAAGCAAAACTACAGAAAGACACTTAAGAACAAAACAGGAAAAATAAATAAATAAGCAAAGCAAAGCAACACAAAATCCCCTCTCCAGTCCACAGTGTAAGTCCATACGATGACTGACCAGTAATTCTAACTACTTGTCTGATGCAAATCACATTATAAGTCAGCTGATAAGATCAGGCCAAAATTCAAACACGTTGCCCACATAGAAAGAGAGAAGAGCCATTTTTTGCAGGTTCAGTGTTGCCAGGCCAAGGGAGGTGGGTCAGCCCCTATGTCAGCATTGCTCAGTGTCATTTTATACAAAGTCCTCCTTTACTGGGGCTCTGAAATTTAGGACAATGCACATAGTCTTGTCAGCTCCCTTTATTAAGGTCCTTCAGAGATTTGACACTATATATTCTCATCGGATCAAAGCTATCTCTTAAGTATTCTAGTCAAAGTAGAGAGCATGCTGTACTTTCCCACCTTCTCACAAAGTTTGAAACAAAGCATTAAGAACCAAGGTATGAGCCATTTATCTGTCAAATAAAGATCAAGTATAGTTAAGAGCCTCTGGCAATAAAGATCAAGGCTACTTAAGGGCCGCTGGCAAAGCTGATGGTGCAGTCTGTCCCCATCCAGCTTTAAAGAGGATTGATAGAAAGGCCCTTACTGCTATTACAAAATAGAATTTTTGAGAAGTTTGAATTAACTCCCTTTAAGATCCAGGAAGTTTGGTATTGGTTCTTTCTGTCAGTGGTAACTTCTGCTTTTTCTTTTCTCGAATCTTCTCTAATATTTGCAAAAACAAACAAACAAGCATCCTTAATGGCTGCTCACTAGTAGGTTACTAGCTGAAATGATAGTAATGCTGTAACTGAAACACTGCATTTCTGTTGTTAACAATAAAATAAACATTATGAAACAATTTAGCCTTCTGTTCACCTGGTTATCTTTGCAGCCTGGCAAAACTCAGGTTCATAGGCTGGAAGCAAAAGCTGATGTAGGAACTCATCTCTAGGGATACAGACAAATAAAAGATGATCATAAAGAAAAAGACTGATCATAGAAATAAGAAAAAAAAAGAAAACAACTTCATTTTGTACTGATCATTTGGATTACATTAGAAAAGAAATGCTAGAGTAAGGTCCGTGTATCTACAGAACTCAGTCTGAGAACTCTTCATTATAGGCTGGGATACTTAGATGATATTACTAGACTGATTACAAGTTATTCAGCTGGACATTCTGCTGTCAGAAAACATCATTAGTGAGAAGCTAAATTGTTAAAAGTTGTAACTGACTTTGGCAGCTTTTTAATACAAAAAAAAAAATGGGGGTGGGGGGGGAGAGAGGGAAATGCTTTGTTTTCATGCTTTAACATAGAGAAAAAATATTTATATATAAATATTTAGGAATAAAACGTTTTTTTAACTCTGAAAGATAATTTAAGAATTAGATTCATTGGAAAAATGTTATTATTAAAACATGTCTTTTGATTATAAGGAAAAACGTCATCCCTTCCCATGTGAACACATCTCCCAAAAACCAACGGAGTGTCCTCTGGCTTGTCATGCCTCAGGAGGTGCCTCAGACTTGCTGTTACTCATGGGAGGTATGGCTGCAGCCCACAGAGGAGGGCAGATGCGTGAGAACTTTCAGCCCTGACAAGACCCTAGGAACTGCATTTTGTATCTGAGATCCTGACACACCAACAGACACATGAAGTGAAAAAATAATAACTCATCAGTATCCACGTGAAATATTTCATTTCATCATTTTTACTCTAACGAAAAGTACAATTTCAGCCAGACCTGATTTCTTCAAGCAGAGCCAAGAAGAAAATACATGGGATCACATAACAACATGTGGACAATTCTTCATGCTAACAGAGGACTCACCTTCTAACTAACTCACCTTCACTTGAAAGCATTATAGTCACTGCTGCTCAACAAAAGGATTAAGAACCACTCAGTTACTAAGACCACCAAAGTTGTGAACGAATGGTTTTCAAATGAAACCCAGTACGCAAACCTGATAAGGATTCTGTATTAGAGGAGGAGAGAATGTAACTCCAGTAATTAATTCCATTAAAGCTGATTGCAGTGTTTATTGCTAATAATACTAAAACACCTACCGCTGCCTCTCAATCTGTTTCAGCACCTCTAGTAGAAATTGTCTCTCGGTGCACAGAGTGCTTGCCATTCCCCAAGGCTTCTGTTTAGGAAATAGATCATGACAATGAAAATACTGAAATAAATTTCAGCTTCTGAGCAACAGTTGTCTCTGCCTTGGACTCACACTGATGCTCACGTAAAATCTCCTGAAAGCCTCTGAATGGCAGTTTCAATCTGAATGTACCGGGAACTGTGGACGAGATACCCACAGTTTAGCAGGGGCTTGCATTTCAAATAAAGGGGAAAATTGCACCAGAATAAAGTACAAAGTAGAAACCACGCAGCAAGATTATGCGTTACACAAATGCAATCTCACTGATTTAGCTAGAGATGAACAAAATTTTCATTGTATATACATCTGTTACTGTGAAGCTGATTTTTTTCTACCTGTCTAGTTTTGGGCTATTTTTTCTGTCACTAAGTCTAGAGAAGCATTTGGAAGAAGATTCATTGAACACAGAAGGAAATCAAAATTTAAAAACCTGTGCTCTGGGAGATCCACAATGGAGCCAGACATTGTCTTAACGGCCAAAGCCTTGGAAATCAGATTTTGGCATGAATCACAGAATATTCAAACAATACTGGAGGGAACTCAGTGCATCGTAACGCAAATTATTCATATTCTAATGCACTGTAAACTAGTGTGAAAGCTAATTTACAAAAGAGATAAAGGTCATGAAGCTATGGAGAAAAAAAGGAGATGAACATTTCCTTCATTCTCAGAGAGACATCAGTTTGCCCAATGCAGAATATTCTTTAGAGATTTTTAAGTCAAATATATTTTCATTAAACATGGAAATACAGTGAAGGAAAGCAGGAAAGCAGGAAAAGGAAAAAAGAAGATCAAGTCTTACTCTAACAGCTTCTAACAGCCTTCTTTAAATATCCACCATTCAGGATACTGAACCCTCATTTATTTGTCAATATTGCAAAGAAATGCTCACTGTTTGAAGACTGCTGTTCTGTGCCACAAGTACAAAGCCTTTTAGGTATCTAAAAATATAGCCAGGTATCTATGTGCATATTTTCAATTCCTGTTTAAAATACATATATATTTTAAACACATTTATATCAATCAAAAGAAGCCAGCCCTTCCCAACTCTTTGGAATAAAATAAAACCAAGTGACTGACAGTTATCCATTCATAAAATATTACTCTAGTTTGTAGATAACTTTAAAATCTTCCTGGAACTGCTGGCAGGCTCCTAAGGAAAATGGAGATTAAGATAAAGATAGCTACAGTGGTTTCTGTTTTTTGCTCTGGATGGCTCCTTCACAAGCACCTGAGTTTCTTTGCTTTGCCTTTCAGAGAGGCCTTGCTCCTCTTTGCGCCATTATTAGGTGACTTCAACACCTCCTTTTATGTTCTGAAATCTGTTCCCCAAGCCAGATATTTGAAAATTAAGTCCTGTAGAACATAACTCAAAAGATCTTACAAAATTATTCACATTTTGTAAAAACACTCCCAGGTGGCAGCAGAAGAAATATACTTAGAAAGATAGAGAGGAAGAGGATAGAGATTCAGTAACAAAACAGACACCGCACGTCAGTATCTTATATGTTAGAAGTGAAAATACATCTTTTTCCATCAACAATAAGAACAGAGGCAATTATTTAGTTCTTTGTCAAGAGGCAAACATGATTAAAGCATTAAGGAGGACGCTTGTGGAGTAAAACAATGTTCATGTGGACAGCACATACGCTTCTGACTCAGCCAAGTTCCAAAAAGGCCTGGCAGCAACAGGCACATGGCAGCCACTCTTAAACAATGAAGAACTCCCAGGAGTCCTTTGGTAATGCAACAAAATGCAGCAAAAACACCCTGAGACAGCTAAAACACCACCTCAATAGATGTGGAAGGTTCACTTTACACCTCTGAGTTGCCATTTTGTTGCATCAAATAAACCTAAAGCCTCAGAGGTGAACTGAAATTTGAGAAGAAATGCACGTCTGCGACATTCTTAGATTGAAAATGTTTTAAAGTGCTTTAGAAAATCACAAATGCTTATACACATTAATGTTGCAGTGTCCAAATAAACTGTGTTTGAGAGAAAGTAAATCAAAGCCTTTTTATACTGTGTCCGAGGTCCTCTCCAAATGCCCACAGTATACAGAGAATTCATATCCCATTTACTCCTCTTAGAAAATGGAGCACCACAACTGTAGCAAGATCCATCTCTCAGTCAAGTCATCTAATTATTGCCACAATGGCTGTCTTTATTCTGAGGCAAGAAATCGAACGGGAACAGAAAGCCTTGCTTCTTCAGCACGTGTCCTGGCTGCAGGCCGAGCTCTCACATGCAAACTCCATCACACTGATCTCTCTTGAGCCAAGAGAGATCTCTCTTGAGCCAAGGCCGTGGCTTGCTGGCTCTGCCGTGGCTCTCACTCGTCTGTGCTCAATGAAATAGTAAAAGAGGACCCTTCTGGTTGTTCACATTTAGTATAGTGATAGTATTCTTCTGTAAAATTTACAAGCATATAAATAACAAACCATTACAGTGACATCGACCAAATTTCTGAGTTTATAGAATACTGGCAGTTTATAAATATTAAAGTATGCTGTTAGCAACAAACTACAACATATAGATGCTACTTTTTTTTCCCAGAGATAGGGAAACAGTAACCATCACTAAAATAATTCATTATTTATAGACCTTTGAATTTTAAAGCCACATGACTGCACTACAATTTTTCCATTAAAATTCTAAACAGTATATTTGTTATCCCTTTGATGAATGTGCTGAAGGCAATAGAAACAGCAGCTATTGCTGACATTCCCCAATGATATAGTGGTATTTGCCACTTAATCATCAATACAGTTTTTTAAATGAGGCCTAATATTGCCAAATAACTCTCATGTAGCTTCATTAAAGCAAAAACATAGGAATCCTGTCGCCATTGGAGACTGCAATTATGTATCTTAATTTGCATCATGGAAGCATTATGGCAAGGAGAAACACACTCAAAGGCAAAATTCCCCTAGGGCTCATGACAGGGATGTTCTGATGCCTCCAGAGTCAGAAAGGAGCGCTATCAGATTTGTTGCCTAGTCAAGCCTTGCCTTCAGAGTTTCCTGACAGCTCCCAGGGTCCTTAAGCTAATTCATGTGACCTTCGCAGTCAGAAGCTTTTTCTCTTTCCAACTCACTAGGCATCATCCCCCCTAGTTTTTCTGGGAAAACAAAGAACTTTTTCCTTCCTGTGACATTGTTGGTCAGAAAGCTCCAGACAGCAGACATAAATGAATGATTAAAAAAGAAAAAGAAACAGGAAAAAAAAAAAAAGTCAATCAAGCAATATAGAAGAACTAAAATTGAAAAATATTCTCTGTATTCAGTATTCCCTTGCTGTGTTTCTGTGTTTCTATTAACAGTGCTATGACCATCCTGGAGATTATTTTCTATCTAAATTTTAGATGATTCTGTTAGAGGGCTTTTAAAATAGGAAACTCCTAAGGAAAAAGTTGTTCTATTAAGGTTTGTTCCAACAAGGTTTTGCCACCTTACATCAAAAATGACTTAACCAAACACTAAGCAAAGTTCTCTTCAAAGTTTCAATGAAGATGTAGAGATTAAGACTAATTACCAAACCAGAAAGGACATACTTCAACATTTTTGAGCACTGTAAATTACACTGAGAAAACTTGTCTATCAGGCTCAAGCTGGCTCCTAAAAGGCTTCCACATTCACCTTCTTCTCCTATGAAATACTCCTCCACCCCTCTTTTTCTCCTGCACACACAGGAACCTTTGCAGATTTTAACAGGTTGAGTCTATCCTATACTGCTGAAGCAGCACACGAGGGGTGTCACCAGAAATGCTGTGCTGGCTTGAGCCTCACACTTCAGGGCATCATAAATGAAGCCATGCTGGAATATAGTGACAGTTGGAATACTGCAGGGGAGTATAAGAAAGTTTGCACCTCCTGCACTCAATCTGCACTCCTGAACTGAGTTTACATGGTGAGGTTTCAGTAGGCAGAAGCTGCAGGGACAGCTTCTGTGAGAAGAGCCCAGGAGCTGCTCCAAGCTGATTAAGAGCCAGCTCCCTCCTTGGGTTTGCACAGTTAACGACCTCTGAAATTCTGGGGGAATCTCATCCTGTTGCTCCACAAAACTGATAAACCTCATGGAAGGTGTCCTTTCCGAATGATCATGTTGCTCTTTACCTACGTAAACATTTTAAAATTTGATCTTCATTCTTTAAAAAATCCCTTAAAAAGCACCAGGGGTTTTCACAGACAAAAAAGACTCTAGAAAGAGTTACAGCAAAGATAATTGAAAAGGTATTATGTTTCTTAACAATTCAGGTTTTGAGTATTTCAATTCCCAGGATATCCTATCTTCTCTTAACGTGGATATTAATGATTCCCAAAAAAAGGAAAATTACACATAGATGTATGGCTATCTTCTAACTCGTAACACCTTTCATAAAATGCACCAACTCACATCCAAGCAAAAAGTATTCTGAAAGCACTTGTTCCCTATTTGCTCAAGTGCATCATTAAACACAGTGAACTATCACACTTCTGCATGGAAGTTTGTATAGCTCAAGCATTAACACTACAGCATTCA
Organism: Cyrtonyx montezumae; assembly: GCF_038088225.1. Classification (NCBI taxonomy): domain Eukaryota; kingdom Metazoa; phylum Chordata; class Aves; order Galliformes; family Odontophoridae; genus Cyrtonyx; species Cyrtonyx montezumae. The sequence continues at coordinate 12,960,426 of NW_027071936.1, read as the reverse complement.
GAACAAAACATGCAAACTTTCTTTGGGTGAAATGCCACATTCAGTACTGGACGCAATGCATGCAAGAACAATTGCAAAGCCACTGGTTTGTAGTGAGTATTTCTGACACTTTAAAAGCTCAATGTCAAAATAACCATCTGCTTCATAGAGCACATCATAAAAGGGTGGCAAAGACTGGGAAACGAAGGCTACATTGTCACAGAACAGTGTAGATTCTCCTCTTCAACTCAAGGGAGTTTTGGTTTGCTGTGTCAAGGTTTCTAACTACAGCACACTGCCTAAACTACCAAACAGTGAAAAACTTTACTGAAATTTCTACCTGATAATAAAAACTGTTCATAGTCTCTCTCACACGGAAAGCTGAAGGTTGGCATGGAGAGAGCTGTAAGAGGCTGCAATAGCTGCTTAGAGACATAATGCTAAGTCTTCTGTCACATGTAGGTAGCATCTAGGAAACACCTCCACTACACAGAATAATACGTGGCTTTCACTGGATTAACAATTCTCTTTATTTCTCCACAAATACCAGGGAAAGTGTGCAGATAAAGGGAACGTTTTTACACTAATATAACATTTTCCCTCCATACTTAATTAGAACGGAAACAAATGCATCAGCAGCACTCCTCTACTTTCACAGACTTCCTTTCCTTTTTTTTTTTTCTTTACATGAGAGCACCGTTAATGTTCTGATAATAAGGAAAATTGATTTGCTTCTGGTAAACAAACAGGACAGCAACAGCAATGAGCGTTCTGGTTATTCTTTCAAACTTAGTTAAGACTTAGAAAAGACCGCTTATATAGAAACTCCTTTGTGTCAAATACACAAAGTGTGAGCATATTCTGAAGTGCTTGGAATGTTCTTCTCAAAGCGTCAAACCTAGTCAAAACTTGCACAGCTTTAGATTTTACAAGAACCTTGGATCCCAGCCTGGGTTGTCAACAATTTCTTGTGAGAGAATTTGTTAGAACTTAACCAGGTTTTTTGGGTTTTTTTTGGTTGGTTAGTTAAATTGGATTTGAATCTATAATTGACTTTTTGCACATTTTAGATGGGCAGACTGATGCCTTCAATGACAAGCATGGAAGAATCTGTCAGAATTTCTATTTGCCCTGACCTACGGCCAGTGAAAGGAAAAGCTACTCACACAGAAGAAAGTGGTAGCTATTACGAGCAAACACGGTGGCAGATGGTAACATACGGAGTTCAAATCAGGAGCAGCACAGAGCACCATATCACATAAATATCCTCAGTGGAATTCCCAGAAACAAAAGCAACATGAGCCTGCAGAATGTGCCCAGGAGTTTGCAGTCAGTTAACGAAATCCAAAACATCTCCAAATCACACTGCAGGATGAAGCTGGCAGCCTCAACATTCCTGGGAATAAATGGTGCAACACAAGCATGCCTATTCTTATCCTTGAGAGAAACATACACGATTTGGTGTTACATCTCCAGTATTTACACGTATTATAACAAGGAAACGTTACTTTATCAAGGTAAATCATTCTTTTCATACAAATTCATCCTTTCCAACCATTCACATCAGAAACCGATTAAATCATAGGTTGGTTTCCTCTAAATCTGATGTAAAGACAAAAACATGAAGACTGCAGTGGAGTGTTTTGTCTTAGCTGTGTCACTTCCTTTTAGAATCACACAACATAGTACACAACATGCTGCACAACCAACTCGAAGCGCAGAAGGTTTTAACAGCACACAAGCTGACGTAACAATGACACAAGCTCAAACAGCATATACTACATTTGATTTACTATTTTTTCCTCACTTGCACAGGCAGTCGTTAGCAAAGTAAGCTGCAACATCCTGTTGCTCAGCTGAGATTTCTCAAGTCCAAGAGGATTTAGAAAAATCCTGTCCTGAAGTCACACCCCTGCTTTATTTATTTTGTAATTTTTGCCAATTAGTTTTTTTTCCCCTCAGTCTCTCCATGCCAACTATAAGCAAAAACAAACCAAAAAAACAAGTCTTGAAAATTTCTTCCTGAAACCAAAAATAACCTACTGTAAGAGCATACCCACAAAACCCCTGAAACCAGAGATCAGTCAGTGCCAGTACAGACAGACGCAGTTGGATGTCCTACAATATTTAGGTTTAAATTGAAGATAACGACTATCTTCAGCTCAAGAAGGCATGCCAACAGGAAGTCTCTAAGCCCTTAGACCGTGTTGCAAAGAGAGAGATGCAAGGAACCTCCATTCATGCAGATAGCTGAAACTTGACTGAACAAGACCCTTGGCAATCTGATTTAACTCTTACACTGGCCCTGTTTTGAGGAAATATAAATCTCCCTTAAATACACATGAAAGTCGGTATGGTGCTGGATGACCGCAGGTGCACTCACACATACTTCACTTTCGCTGCCTGCGATGCTTTTGAGTGTTATGAGTCATGCCAGGTATTCTATATTTGGAAAGTAGTAACAAGCCACAACACACAAATATTTTAGAGATTTTGGAGAAGTTATGAGATAACCTGTAACTACATCAACTAACCAAACCCTATGAGCTCTACTAACACTACCCTTCTGCAGAGGGAGAGCCATTTAGAGTGCATACTGTCACCTTAGGCTTCGAAGAAGAATCTTTAGTACCAATAGGGAATTAAAATCTGCATTTATTATGCATCCATTCAGAGTCAGTGTCCAAGAGGCAGACTAGGCATCTCCTAGCTATTCAAGAACTAGTTACACTCTCCTGAGAGGTGACATTGTTGCAGCAGAGCTTGTCTGGCCACATATGTATCAGAGCAGGATACAATTTCTTAAAGATGTTTCTTTATTCCATTCCCCCAGCATCTAGCAAACAGTTTTCAAGTCCCCGTTTACTGCCGGTTAGAGTGTATGTGGAGCTGTAAGATAGCTACAGCTTGATTCATAAAACTATTTATGAGTGTTCTGTAATTTTCTCATGGATCTCTCATACGGTAGTCAGGCTGCAGGGTGAATGTTTCACTCAAAGAAAGGAACATTTGTATTACATGAAAATAGTGTAAAACGCAGGACAGGTGGCAGGAAACTGCAGCTCCTCAGAGAAATATGGCCTTGGGAAAATATTCCCATTCGACACCTGAAAGACTTAATAATGTTTCTGACTTCCTCTTTTTCCTCTTCAGATCTGTCAGAGGTGGACCTGAGAGCTGACAAATCAAATGATTTTCTCTCTAAATTTCTTGAGTCTGAAAGGACACCCTTTTACAGACCCAAAGGTCAGCCCATGGCATATAGTTTCCCCCTAAACTGACAGATAAAGTTTTAACAGCACGAAAAGTCTCCAGTTCTTCAGATGTTAACCTCCTGTGTCAGGCACACCCACTTTATTCTTCCAGAGACTCTCATAGTTTGTGGTGATATTTGTGAGAATACTGTTCCTTATCTCTCAAGGAATACGCTAGAAATCATAAGCATTTATCGGTATTTAATGAATGCTATCTATACTCCCTACTCTGCATGTGCCCACGCAATCCCAAGCTCAGAAGACAGCCAACTTAACAGGTTACAAAGGGAGAAACGGGGAGTCAGCAGGCACTAGCTGCTCATTCCTGCTAGAATTAAGAAGACTCCTAAGAAATAAAATGCTACCTATACACTCCTAGCACAGTTTGTCAGCTTCTCACATCAGCTATTCATTTCCTCTCCCCTTACATATTTCTTCCATTCCCATTAATAATTTTCTGTGTCTACTGAGACCATTACACTAAGAAAAGAAAAAGCAGCTTATAACTTAAGACATATAAGTTGCAATGTTTTTGGAAACTGAACAGAATTCATTAGAGGCATACACTTACCACCAGCTTCTAATCTTTCTGGAATTACCTATTCTTCAGAACATCATAATGAGATTTTTAATAAAAACTGGTTCTCGTATGCCAAAGCATTAATTCTTGTGAAATGGAAATCATCTTATCTTAAAGAGGATGAACAGAGTGCAGGACATCATGAATTACCTTTGATAGAAAATGCCTCTTTCAAAAATATCAGGCAACTAAGGCTCTTTCTATAGAGTCTGCTTTCATTTTCATGAATGGATTTTTTGGTTGGTTTCTTTTTTTTTTCCCCACACATTTTTTTCTATAGCATAGAGTGTTTTCTCTATAGCACAGAGATAGGAAAAGGACGCGTCTCCAGCGGGATGCTGAACGTCCTTCAGCTTCCCTTAAAACAAACAAGGATTCAGGGAGTCCAGCACACCTTGGAGCCCATCTGCATTCTTGTAAAATGAGTCCCACATCAATTCTCCTCGACAAACTTATTGTGTGAGGCATTAAAAAGTTAAATATGAAAGAGAAGACCCAACAAGTTAAATTTCTCTAAAATCTAGATACAAGTCCAACTTTTGTGAATTGTTCCCCTCCAAATTAATCTAAAAGAATCCTAGAGTCAATTGATGATATTTCACAGTAGGTACAAAACAGCTGATGTGGAGACAACCTGCTGTGCACATGACACAGTTCTCAGAGAATAGCAAGGGCTTTCTGAAAACTGGATCCTTTCAAGGTACACGAAATAGGACATGAAAAATGGAGGCATGTAAAAACATGAGTCAGTATTCATGATTTTCTTTTGAAGAGCTTCAAAATCCAGAAGTCAAGTTGTGCAACTGTGTACCATTATTAAAAACAATAATAAAATAATAACATTGATGAACTCTAAGCTGGACAGGAGTACACAGCCAACTTAAAAGTAAATGGAAGAAATGTTCCACACAGAAATCTTCACACTGCTTTGATCCTTCTGAATGAACATGGTTTACCACTCTGCTTCATACCACAGATACCTTTAATCAGCATATTGTCCTTTTAGAGGTCAAAGTTAAGGGTGTACAGAAACAGTTTTCAAAGTCACATTGCTTTATGACTGCTCCTATGTCTAAAGACTAATTAACCGTGACAAGCTGACCATTAAGAAAAAAATCTCATGCACGACAAGATGACAGATGTTTTAACACAAATATGTCACCCTAAAAGAGAAGTGACAGGTTTAAGTTTCAATTAATTAAGTTGTGGAATACAGTAATCATTTTCAAACTAATGAACCCTGTTAGACTAGGAATACGGTATTGTTTCAAACAGCCATTCTAGTCTCAAAAGGGAGACAGCTAAAAGGAAGGTAGTGCCTCTATGCACTGCAATCTGTTCCCTTTCTGTACTTAGCCTTGACTGACTGAGTAAACTACTCTGACTTTTTTTTACTTGCATTTACTCAGGAAAGTCAAAGATGATAGAAAAGCAAGAATGTAGGATTTCAGGTATTTTTACAGTCAGCCAAGTAAAATTATCCCGAATACTATGACCTTTTTTTCTAACAAGACGTAAGATTGAACTCATTATTCTATTTTTGAACACAAAGCTTGGAAGGTTTGAAGGGACAAAAAACCTACCAAACAAGACTCCATATTTCTATGTCTTTTACAAGAGCTTATATTCCTATGTTTTGTGCCCTTCCTACAAGAAATAAAGAAATAAAATAAAATAAAAAAACCCACAAAGGCTTTCAATATTATTCACCAACCCCATCTTATTCACCTGCATTAGAGATCCTGAACAGACATGATGTAGCTTGAATTCTGAACCACTGTGAGAACCCTGGAACTTTACAGAAAGCCTCATGGGCACATGCTTATGCTATCTGACTCACAGCTTGGCACCCATAACACCACTGACACAGTTCATGCCATACATTGGGACCTCAGCAGTCTTCTAAGGAAACATTTGAAGAAAGCCACCAATGCACCTTTTCTTTAAACAAAGAACCTAGGTTAATGCCAATGACAAGAAACTTTTACAATTGAAAAAAAGAATCCAGAAGTACCCTAAAGATGTGTGGGAAGAAATATCATTAGCGCTGCTAAGGATCTAAAACAAAATTCTTGCATTGAGCACGCTCTCTTTGATTATTTATTTTTACAAAAATATATTTTATGTGAGTGATGAAACTGCACTTTTCTGAGATGAACAATTGCCCCCCACCTTTTCCTGGGAAAGGAAAATAAATAGAAGAAATAATTTTCATTTATTGAAGCTCATCAACAAAAAGCCCCAGCACTAGTCTGTTAACTTCGATTCAGATTATGCCTAATGTAGCAGCAGAACTAAATTCTGGATTGGTATTCATTCACCATCACCCAGTCACAAAGACCCTAAAAATAAAAGCATTCTGTTCAAATTCTAGTCAGAAGCTCAAACAACTAAAATCAGACTTGATAAAGCTTTCATTTTTGGGACTGTCTTTACTCAATAAGGGCTCACATGAGTGAAAGGAAAAAAGAAAAAAAAAAGAAATAGATGGGGTGGGCACACCATTTTTCTTAAATCTTTGTGCAATAGCAGGATAAAAATTACACTGCAGTACTAATAATTTAGTACTTTTTTTCTTTTTGCAAGCACCCCTGAGCTGCCAGTCCAGCGTCCTCTCCCTTACAATCAATGTGAAAACCATTGCAGGAGAAAATATTTTGCACAGCGTGTAGATTAATGTGGAGATGTTGAGTCATATACACCAGTGGTGGTCCAGAACAGTAATTTTACATATTGACATGCTGCACGGAGTTCACTCTGTGCCAAAAGGAATAGCTTTTCCTTATGTACCAACAATCTCCATTTTGTTCAGCGCAGTAGCTCCCGATCTACCTCTACTACGGCTAGATTCCATACTACCAAGTTTGTATTCATACGTAAATAATAACAAATGTAGGGGCTGTGTTCAGGTACTAAGCCTATAACTAAAGGATATGGAAAAAATAATAATCAAAGAATTAACATTGCTACTGTGGTCCTGTGGTTTTTAAAGCTAACATTTTCACCTTCCTGAAAAATGTTACACTTTTCAGTGCTTAGAAAAGACAACAGTAGAATCAGTGCACTGTAAGGGACATTGCTATTGATAATTCATCATCACCACAAATGCCTCTTTGTGAAAATTAGTACCCTCTATTTCCCATAGCACACAAATTAGAGAATCACCAGACTGAACACTTAAACAAAAGTTATTTTCTCATACAAAGCATAATCAAATTCTAGAATTCATCAACTGGCAGGGCATGTTTTTAACAATAATCTATAAATGAGTTTAAAAAGTTTTGGGAAGAATGGTCCTACTTAATAACACAGTTGGGTGTTATTAGAAATGATGGTCTGGAGGAAGCATAGTTATGGAACTTTTCTGAGAAGTAACTGCTAATGATGATAAATCTTCCAGGATAGCTGCTTCCACATCCCAATTCTGTTCTTTAATATGCTGCTTCTGCCTTACTCCTTCCAAGGGAAATCCAGAGTCACAGCAAAGCTTTGCTGCAATGTACAGAAGCTGCCAAGTAACCTCAGGTTTCCACTGCTGGAAACTAGGATGCGGTACTAAGGCTTTTTGTTTGTTTTAATGTATGACACCTAAAGAAAGTCGTTACCATCACTATTTCTGTATGCTATTGTTGATACTTGATGTTGCATAACAGACTTTCCCCTTCTGAGATCAGAACTTTGTGTCAAGGAGGCAAGAATAACCTTTCAAGCATATGAGATACCTTCTTCTTCTTGCTAGCAGAACACTGTCCCTCAAAGCATACTTCCTTCAATACTCCATTTAAATCACAGTGGTTATACATCTTGCAATACACAGAGCTCTACATTCAGTTGTAGCCCTCACACAGTCTCTACACTATGATCCTTGGCCAGAAATTATTTAATGCACATCTGAAATGTATATCAGCATTCAAAACAGGCTTTCTACGTTATTTATAATTCTTGCATTAGAAAAAAAAAAAGCCCAACAGTATCCTTGCTCTTGTTTTTTTTTATTTTTGTTTTTTTTCCCTCCCTAGTATGGTTTATATTTCCAAATTCTGCCAATTAAGTAAACTAAAAACAGTTGTAATTTAAAATCCAATTGCTTAAATTCAATTGCATCAACAGTTGAAAGATCTTTCAAAATTCTAGAGTCAAAGTTAACTGAGTTTAGGCATTTTTCAGACAAATTGGCAGGGGATTAATTGAATTTCCAATGTTTATATTTGCTTGTTTTGAACCCAGATAATCTTTTGTTCTTTTCAGTTGACTTGCCTTCTAGCACACACAAATTGAAAAATAGAAATCAACATCATTAGTATTCTTGGTACCTCAGCTATTTATTAACACATTTTCCTTAGTGTGAGAACAGAATTTTTATCAGTATTTTAAGGAGGATTATGCCAACAGTAGCACAGGATATTTCTACAACAGTTTTATGGGAGGCAGAATAAGGGGGAGTGACCATGCACGACAGTTTTATTATTGTACAACATCTTTGACAATTAAAACAAAAAATCTGCCACGTTTTATAACCGAAAGAGGGCTGGGCCTACATCCCTCTGTAGCATAAGTAAGTTTTTCCACTAATGTCCATAGAAACTGAAATGTTGAATTTTAAGAGGTTCTTACAGATCCTCAACTGAAGAAGTCCTTTTGAATTATTCCTTTTCAAATTATGCTCAAATTTAGTACTGCATTTATCTTTAAAACAATCTGTGGCTTTTCTAATTGCTTCATGCAGGAACCAAAGGCTAGAATAACTCAATCTGAGCATTCAGCCTCAGCCACACCACCACTACTATGACAGCTAAGCACAAGGACAACAGAGATGTGATACTTAGCATCCTTAAACCATCACTCCTTATACATCTAGTTACAGCATTTAATACATCATTCCAGTTCTGTACAACTCTAAAGTGACTGATTATCAGAGACAGAAATTAGAAGGTAAATAACAGATCTGAAAAAAAAGAGATGACTTCCACAGCCACAGGAAGAGTCAGTGTTTCAAAAGAACTTATTTTTCTGTAGTGCATGAGTGCTCTTACAAATATTAGCTGATATTTCAATGCAGTCCTCTTGGAACCAGGATGTCAGCAAAATAAGAAACTATTCTCCTTTGGCATTTACCCTAATTAAAATCACAACAGGCAAAATTCACACAACAATTCTGTCAGTCAGGGACTACAACAAATCTCCTGAATTGTAGCTCAACATGTCAACTGAAATACCGTCCTTATAAACTCACTAAATCTCGAAATGCAGGACAGTTCTTTGCATGGCCTTCCCTTTATTCAGCAGAACAAGAGTAAAATACACTTCACTACTGTTGCCAGAAATAGCAGCTCCTGCCAATCACTATCAGAAGGTGCAGACATAAAAGAACCAGGCAAAGAAAGAAGCAACTCTATGCCATGATCTGGAATGCCTTCTCTAACTGGCATAGAGTGAAAGGAGGCTAAAAAGAAATGATACAACAGCTAATGTCATATAAAGTTAGGACACTGAATTATCTGAGCTCTTTGAATGCATGCGTGACCACAGACAGATCAACTATAAGTATTTCCCATGGCTGATAATGCCTTTTTCTAGTGCTATCGAAATCCTTTACATTTCCATGGTTTGGCTAATCCTATTCTTTTTAAATCACATTAAGACCCACCGTAAGTGTTATGGATATTGAAAAGAATGAATACACAACTTGCAAAGAGAGCAGAACGAGCCTCCCATATGGGGAGAAATAAGATGCCTAGAATCCATCAGAGCATCATTTACCTTTGGTACACAGTAGCAAAAGACTTGGTGTATGGACTGAGCAGCCTCCAAAACCCTTCCAAGCTTGGGGACTCACCACATGTCTAGGGAACAAACATCGTGCAGTACTGTTTTTCCAGAACTTTGACATCAGGCATCACCAATTCTTTAGCCAGGAAAAGCTTTCAAATGCCTACATTGTTGATGACTGAAATAATTATAAAGAACAAAACACCTGGCCCTTTCATGAACACACTAACAGGACACAACTAAAGAGAGTTTTGCCTGCCCTGATATAGTATGCCCTGACAAAGCCCTGACATAGAATATCTCTATTTATTATTTTTACATTCACTAGATCTTTAATGAACTGAAAATACCTGGAGTTTGAAAGTTGGTATACAGCACTCCACACTACAAGTCAACTTCTTAAATTACATTAAGTGAACTTAGAGTTATGTTCAATGACTTGTATAAGATTCACTGGTACCCCTTCAGAAAACTTCATTCTGGAAACACTTCATTCAGCAGCAAGACAGTACAGTTGTTGCCATGCAGAGTGGCACAACATTTTTGAACCCTAGTCTATAGGGTCTGCATTCAGGACGCGACCACATGCAGCAGTCTGTGATCAATCCATTAACATCATGTGATCATCCAATAAAAACAAGACAGAATATAGTGCAGTTCAAATGATACGTTTTTACAGCACATATGCTTCTCCACCAATAAACGAACTGGCATCACTAATCCATTCCACAGTGTCTAGTGAAATAAATATTTCCGATCTTCTAACTTATCAACATATGGCCACTGCTAGGACTGAATTTATTTGAGAAACGTGAAGATAAAGATAGCCACACTCCATTTCCAACCTCCTAAACTCTCTAAGCTACTCCTCTTAGAACAAGTGGTACCTGTTGTTATCAAAATAAACCACTGAAGGCTATCCATTCTTTCACATGTACAGCTCTTTAACTTGTGAAATCTGAAACTTCATCTGCTGGAAAGCCCTGGCTGTGTGTATATATACACACAACTTGAGTGCCTAGTCCAACTTACTAGTAACTTCTCAAGTACTGTGAAAAACTAATTTTCCTAGAGATTATTTTTTCCCTCCCAGACCATAAAAAGCACTTTTTTGCTCCACGTAATGGATAATATTTCCACTGCTCTATTCAAACCAATGTACTTTTTGTACCTTTCAGTATAACAAACCTCTCTCTTCTGTATCACAAATCATTACAGGAAGGTTTAATATGATACTCCAGGACAGGCCTATACTGTTATCTCTTAAATCAGTGGCACTGTTGCCTTCACTTTGCAGGGCTGTCTGCTAAGTTCAAATGATGACAGTAAAAGATCACTGATACTAAAAGCCCCTCCCAAAAGAAACATCATTAACACTGCACTGACTAATGCAAAGTCATCAGTGTTATATTCATAACTGCTAGAATTAAAGAAAAAAAACAAAAGCACAATATTTTCTCCTGTGTTCACGTTGTCTATTAAAACTACTGTATGGGAAGTGATACTACGTGGGAAAACAGCATTTGAAGCCACATTTCATGTCACCATGGTTGCGTTCTATGAAATTCTGGCATTCTGATATTTGAAATTAGAGACGAGTGATAACAACTTTAACATGGATGGTAAACCCTCACTGCATTGTAGTTCTCATTTCTTCTAAGAATGAAATAAATTTTATCAATTCAAAGGAAAGTACATCTACAGAAGGTTTGAAATGGATTATTTAGGCCTATTCCTGTGTCCTTAGTTAAATGAAGAGTTCAGTCACTCAGCACCTTTCATAAGACACTGCATCATTATCCTAAAGGATAAGCATTTATTTATAAACTGGAGCTAAATATCTCCTGGGTAGAAATAGAGGTTAGGTGTGCATGCTACAAAAAAGCTTCTGAAGATTGCCCAAATCTTTTTGGAATAATAGCTAAAAGGAAGACTATTCAGAGAAGACTATCACCAACTACTCGACAGGATGGCAACTGGGATTAAGACAACATATACTAAACGAGCAGTTTTATAACTTACGCATATAATGAATGGAACAGAGATGAACTTGCAATTAGTTTTATTGAATGAGCATCTTCAATATCCTTTGAACTCAGCGAATTTGGAAAAGACTTATGATTTCAGAACCCCTAGGTAGAACTGAGTGAAAGGTGATTTATTTAATTTTCAGGACAGAATTTGTTTAGAATTTACAGCATCATATTATTTTTCTCCTAGGAAGAGGAATGAAGATGGGTCTAAATTAGGGAAATAAACCAAGGTGCTAATTAACAACCTACTGTTAATTTATGACCTGATACCAAGTGTTGTGCTCTCACTGCAGATAATGTAAAATCTGTCTCTTTTATAAATGCAAGTAGTACGGTCATGGTTTTTTTTCTCTTTTGTCAAGCTTTATTGTTTTTAATAGATTCCTGAAACCTCTCCAGAGAAAGTCCTACCCACTACACAAGCGATGAGAGTGAGGTTCTATCTACATATTAAGTACAGAGCATTGTACTTGGCTCAGATTCACATCCCCGTTGCTGGTCTACAACGATGTGGGACAAAATAAATAGAATATTCAGATGTAAGACAGTCGTTCTAAGTAGAGAAGAGTAAGACGTGTTCCTACCACTTTCATTATCACAGAAGGCTAAACGAGAAAGCTATTCTCTATGCCTAAGTCTAGCCAAAGAGAAATTGCAGTGATTCACCTACAGGGATATGATGTTAGCTAACTTCTCACCTGAAGGCTGCAATTAAGAGAAAGTGAAAAAGGGAAGGAAGGGCACTTAAACTATTGTGACAACCCACATTAGCCTGGAAATCCAATCAAGAGCTCACTGAATGAGAGGGCTTCTCTGAAACAAATGTAACTTGGGGCTGGAAAGAATCCCTTCGGGGAACATTGAAATCCAGATGCCATGTGGGATATACCCCTTAGTCACTGATATATTCCTACACCTAGAATAACATAATCCTACAACAGCTAAACGTTCAACTTCTTTCTCCTTACAGAGTTATTCCTTCAGAGCTTCCATTAAGTCATAGTGGTGACAATAAGCAAAGCCAATCATACTCTGTGTCGATCAAACTGAGAGATGGAAGGGAAAAAAAAAATAAGAGCAATCTAAAGATTGTTAGTGCATAAATATTATCTTTTTAATTGGAAAGTTATTCTATTTAATAGCATAAAAGTTATTTTTCTTTAAAGCTAGTTAAAGTTAAGAATTAACTCTTTCAATGTTATATTGAATATATTATAGAATTAAAAAAATCAAATCAAATCGGAACATATAAGATTCCAAAATGCAGAATTCATTTAATTCTTTCTCAGTGAAGATCACAGAAATTCCTATGAAGCAAGCAGTTTTTTCTTTCTTTACTTCCAAATATGTGCATTAGTTAAAGAGTGGTTGAAGGATAAAACATTAAAAAATATTGAGAATTAACATTTGAAAAGCAGTTAGCTCCATTAAATTATTTTTAAAATTTCTGCATTAAAATTAATTTTTATAATCATTTATGATCCTGACAGGCAGAAGTGTAACTCCTCTGGGAACATACAGAATACATAATGTCTAGCTATCATCTCATACAGCTTCTTTCCAACAGTGGCACCTAGAAAACTCCATCTCATTGGTACCGACTAAGAATGATACACCTTCACTTGTCTACCAAAGCACTTTCATTACCAGAGAATGAGAGGGATTTAAACCACATCTGGCCAAAGACATTAACAACGCTTGTCCCATTTATAGTAGCAGATGGCAACACCATAGATGAGAACACATTTGGCTGGACAAATAGTTATCTGTCCAGCTATTGAAGCTGCACCATTAGTAGCAAGCAAAAATCAGTTTGATTATATAAAGTGAAATTAAAATAGCTAATGTTGGGGAATGTTCTTACTGCTGAATTTAATGAATATGAGAGCAATTCTCCTGTCTAAAATTCTCAGTATTACCCTATAAACCCTTGTTTTCCCCATTGAAGTTTATTTGCTATGTAAATGATAGACTCAGATCATTTTCACTCTTATTTCCTTTGCTGTCATTTGCAAAGACCTTGACTCGTCAGACTGGCTTAGTTCAATACAGACACCATGCTTGTGTTAAGCTTCAGTGTGCATTTATTTCTGCAATCTGCTGCCAGTACTGCCATCACGCTGCCATTATAATATACACATTTTAGGACAAGAGACATTCTAAGCCCCCTGCAATCAACAGTTGAGTGTGAGATCAAATGGGAGTAGTGGAAGAAACTTCTTACTTTCTATAGGTATGACTGAACTGTACTTAACTCCAAGTGAAAACTATTACTTTTGGAAACAACAAGCATCATTTGAAAGTAAAATTGAAACTTATCCCATTCACATTCAAATACTACAAGCATTCGAAACCATACTCTGTATTAAATAGGAAGTACAGATGTCAGTAAATAAGTTCCTTGAACACAAAGAAGGCAGAAGTTACTAGTGCCCTATCTTCAGATCTACACTGAAAAAAAATAAAAAATAATAACCCACAGACCACCTGAAAACAAGAATAAAAGCTATACACGTGGAAGTTTACAACAAAAGCATCTCTCCTGATAACACCTGTACTTCTGTTTGCTTGTTATTTCGCTCTCTTCTTTAGCCTTGCATTTAAGTTAGCTCCCTTAGCTCCTGCGTAAATCACCAACGGTCAAGCTACCTATGATACTGTCTCTCTGAATTACTTCCAGATGAAGTTGTGACAATAAAATACTCACAGAAAGTACACTTAAGCACAGCTCTAATTCAGTAAAAAGCAAAACTTTTGTAGTATGATATGGGTAGAGCCAAATGCAAGCCCATTCCCAAAATGCAAAATATGAGCAAGAAATTTACAAATTCCCAACTATTAGGCAGTTTTTCTAGTTTCAGATTTGTGCAAAGGTACAAAATGGAAGAGAATACCACATAAGGATTTGCTTTTTATAACCACTGCACGACTAACCCTGCACTGGTAGGCTACACTGCTGTTATTCCTTGTCAAAATTTCCTCAGCATGCTCCCCAAAGAAGGAATGTAAGACTATATTGCTATGCTGTTCAAATTAAGGCACACATCTCAGTCTTTCCTGCTTTTTTTTTTTTTGTTAGCATTTCTAAGACAAATGACAGAGTCACAATTATTCTATTACAATTAATGTGGACATTTACATGTCCTGTTTGATGTGATGTGCAATCGGTTCTCAGAAACAGAATGAAACTCTCCCACTCATAAAAGCATATCTTGGCAATGAATGAAACATTCCCTTCTTCCCACACATGCACAACTGGACATTAACTTTCAAAATCAGGAACACTCCCTGCAACAAGGATCAAAGAAACCACGAGAAGAAAAACGCAGAAGATGGAATGGAAGATATTCTTCATGAATTTCAGAGAGAAACACGAGTGCTCCATCACCTTCTTTCTGAAAGGACTCTATTTGGGCACTCAGCACAAACAGTTCTGACCTTCTATGACTGAGAACAGTAATTTTTATTTTGCCTCCCTTTAATTCAACACTGTCTGACCTTCCTTACAAAGCAGTTTCCACACATCCACCAGTGAAATCTAGACCATCTGGAAAGAGGACAAACCAGGGTACCAGCCTACCAACCCAATCTCACAGCCAGAGAAGCCAGGGTAGCGGAGCATTCCTAAGAAGCTGTGCCAACACAGACCTCAAGAAATAGTTATTTGGAAAGACTACATGAAATGTAAAAAATTCTCAGCAGAAATCTGGAACTCCCGGAGGTCACACAATGGCAAACCAGAGGCCTGGGATTCCAGCCAGGCATAACCTGATTTCATATGGTTTCCAAACGTTTCATCTTGCACTCCAGAAACCTCAAGTGCATGGCTGGCTTAAAATACAAGCAGGCAAACAAATTACTAATCCATAACTTACTTCTCCTTCCATGAACTGAAAAAATAACTTAATTGTAGGCTCAAGCAAAATATACTATTTACCTCCTGGGAAGTTCATTATTTCATATGACGTATTTTTTGTTTTGTTTTGTTTTGTTCATAGGATGCATAAAATATGCATAAGCCCTTAGTACCTAAACTCATTTGTTAGATAACATAAGACTAATCAGCTTTCTCATGACTGAGTAGAAACCTAGCTGGATTTCCAGGTGAACACCCAGTACAGCTAAATGAGAAATCAATACAGGTCAATAGCATATTTTGCAGGACAATTGCTGCTTGCACTCCTGCCCCCACGTACCGAGCTTAACACACAGATGGACTACCCCGGTGCAGAATGCCTTATGTGAAAAACTCAGCAAAGAACATGTTGTACAAGAAGGCTAAAATGTCAGTGCAGTCAAAAATTTGATGGCACATAAGTGATAGAAAGACAGAGCTCAATTTCCCGTGTTGCAAACAAGACATTCTTGATAAACTTTAATATGCACTTCAATTACTAGTTAGCATAGATATGATAGCTTATTAAATGAACCACGGTTCTACAATTTAAAATAGGAATAGATGTAATTTTAAAGCCAAAGCCAGTATGTTATAGTTCTAGAAGAAACACTTGTGGAAAACAGCATAGCCAGAAATAGAACTGCATACATTATATATAAGGACATAATTGATCAAAGTCTGTTCCTGCACAAAACAGTTTGTCAGATGGAAGAAGACTGGAGTACGAAGCTATTGGCTTTAGTTGATGCTCTTTTCCTCAGCCTATCCTACCAGTATGATGAGTTCTTGAGATTCAGCATGCAATCTACAGGGACAACTACAAAATCCAGCCATGTGCCATCTCCAGTCTTAGTGATGAGAGGCACGTCTCACCGTTTCAGTCCCAGCAGAGGCAGCTCTCTCTTGCTACTCTGTGCAGACTGAGAGCATCCCAGGCTGGAGAAATGAGGAAAACGCTCACTCACTACTGAACTCACAGCATGTAAATTAGGTTTTCCTGCCTTCACACAGGGCAGCACCAAGTGGAGAGACTGGCTCTCTCATGAGCTAGACTCTCTTCAAAATTATGCCACTGTTTAAGGAAAAATAAAAAAAAAAAAAGACCTTTAAAATTCTATCTGTGGTTTGCCTGAAGTTATTTTTCTTAATCCCATCGCCCCATTCAGAACACACGTAATAATTATAATACTGAAAACCCTCAAAGCTATAAACAGAGTCAATTTTTGACCCTCACTGCAGATTATTTGACATAACTCCAAAACAGATGTAAGAACATATATGCACTTGTATGAAATGTATATAACCAGTGACAGTTTTCCCCAAAATATTAACTGCTGCCTCTCACTCCTCATTTAACAGTATGTGAGCATATACAAAATCCATACAAATTCTGCACTCACACCAATAGCTTCAGTACTGCCAGCCTCAGTTGGGCAGCCAACAGCAGCTCTGCCACTCTCTTCTCCCGGTGCGAACCCATGCTTTCCTTCTGCGATCTGCCCCACATAGGTTTTTCATATTGTTTTCATGCACTCATCTTTCTTTAAGTCTGGCAAAAGACATTATCAGGGGGAGTATCCATATTCTGGGGTTTTCATGGGGGGAACTTCATCAGGGTAATACTTTTTTTCAGAGGTTACTGCTATGTGCCTAGAAGAAAAGGCTGAAGAAGAGTGAGGATCTGATGGACAAACTTATTTTTTTTTCTCCCCAGGAAGGATGGGGAGAGGAGAACTCAAATTTTCAGACTTGCCAAATTGTTTCTGCTCGTTAGAAAAAAGCTCTGGAAACTTCTAAAAATAAAATCGAAGAACAGAGCCAGTTTCCTTAATAGCTCGGATTAACAATTTATCTTACCCAGTTGACAGCCAGCTGAGAAATGTAGTATCCCACAGCTTCAGACCCCTGCAAAAATACTACATCAAAGGCCTAAACCACATTAAAAACACTCGGACATCTCACCTGAGACAGCTAACCTTGATAGCAAGAAGACAGGGAGCAAACTCGCAAATGAAGATCAAGTGATAAGAAATAGAAACACAAATCAGAACTCTCTAGCATGCATGAGCTTAGCAACACCTGGACTGTAGCACTGCATTTTGTGGCACTTCTATACGAATAGTAAAAACCACCACCTTTGTCTGAGAGCGTCAGATCCCCTTCTTGGTCCTACTGACATAAGTAGCTCTGTTAGTGTCAGAATGGACACATGCCTTTTTGAACACGTTTACGAGAACGTGTATAGATACATACAGACCTTTTCACCATATCCTCAAAGGCTATTCGAGACAAGGCACTAATTTTACAGCAGAACAAGCTCATAAATGGCCCGCTTTGAGAAGCGGAGCAAGTCCAAACGTGCTCGTTCTTGACATCCGTCTATCACAAAGGACAGCAGAGAAAGGAGCAGAAGAAATTCAGTGACAGCTCAGCTAGCCTATACCTCCCATCTCAATTCAATGCTTTCTTCCAGCCCTTTGCAGGATCAAAAAGATGCTATTTCAGATCTAAGTTCTTATTAACAAAGATATGTATATCCTTCTTTTGATCTCCCTGGATTTTATCTTTCAGTTCCTGTCCTCCTACACATCCCATTTCTGCATGGTAAAACCACACCAATTGCACTGCAGAAGACTTTTGCACTCCTACAGACCAGACGCCAGACAGGCATTTCATAAAGATTCAGTTATTCCAGCAGAGGTGATCTTACTACTGCTGACACAAATACAGTAATCCCAATCAGATTTACTAAAATTGTAGAGAAACAACAAAAAACAGCTCTGCCCCTCTACAGAAAATGAGAATGAATGCTCTGGGATAAAACCTAGCATGGGCGCTCTCCTCAAATAATTGTGTTACAGTATACTATATTAGAAAAGCAGCATGAGAAAGAAAATACTCTAAACAACTGAAACACATGGAAAGCATTCCAACTGACTTGGTCTCAGTATTTAAAGATCAAAGATAAAATTATTTCAGACAGGATGTTCCTTTTCCAAGCAACGTGCTTAAGACTGTAAAAAATGTTTGTTTCAATTAAGATTTTGGCACCAGCTTTTGAACATCACAAGTTTGTTAATTTTATGTAAAGCAACACAAAATTATATTCTCAATGGACTTCAGCAAATTAAATAGAAGTATTTCCAGCAGCTAACTTGAAAAAGGATATCGCTAAAGCACTTTGTTCAATCTTATCTGTAGTTACCACTTAAACTTCAAGTCACGACACACTCATTCAAAACAAAACAGCAGATTGTAATGTGGGCTGATATCTGAAGGCATTTCATGACCATACTCATGTTAAAGTCTAAATTTTACACAATCGCTAGAGAGATTACCTTTGAACTACTCACAAAATGATTTCCATTTCTTTGTTCTGAGTCTAAATTAGCATGTGGCATTGGAAAGTTTAAGATAATTTATTTCTCTTCTGTTGAATACTTAGCCAAGGTAAGATGCAATACAAAACCAGAGGTCCTTTTATTATTATTCTTTTTTTTCCTTTTTTTTTTTTTTTTTTTGCTCTCCCGAAGGCAGGGCAGAAAAGAGATCAAACCGTTCTAATTAAACAGCTCTCAAATTTACTCCCCAGAATCTCAGGTTACAGACACAACCATAACATCCATCTTCTTTTTGCTGCATTAGGACTATGATTTTCTTCTAACAAGTAGTACTGATGCTTCAATATCTTATTAAATAGAAAATTTGTTTTGACACTTGTCACTACATCTTAAGCTAAAAAATAAGTGCAGTTCTTAATCAGAACAGACAAAACTACTGTACTGTTTGATGAAAATTACAATTTCTAACTGGCTCTGTGTAAACCATTTTAACCTAGTGCCAAATCCTTGATGATAAGTGCTGCTAGGAAACATTACTGGACAGCTCTGTGCATGCAGACGGTTAATTATGACTTCAGTGGAGAACAGTTCATGAGATTATGTACACTTACAATGCAATTAACTCTTGTTTATCATTTCTTACGTATCTGCAATATTAGCGTAAGTATGGAACACTAATACTTTGCATATCCTTTTAAAACCTCCAAGCCTATAAGGATTTGTATGCTTTTTGTCTTTAATATGAAAAAGGGAATAAATCTCAATCAGTTTACAACCAAGCTTTCTCTCTGGTGCTTGCTTTTTACAGTTCCATATACAACAATCAGCTAGATCTGTGCCTACTACAGCCACCTGCTGAAAGTTCAACACCAAAATAAGATCTATAATTGGATATACAAAAACAGAAGCTCTGAAATTACAACACAACAGGTCCAAAATTTGTAGCAGGGATAGCAGAAATCTGCAGCAGTGTTTATATGTGGCTGTCAGCAGTTGCACACCCACAGAATCTACTATTAGCAGAAGAAAGAAAAAAAAAAGAAAACTAAGAAAAAAAAAATCCCACGTACAGAGCCTCCTACTTTTAGAAGACCTAATTTTCTATGCCCTTCCAGGAGCCTTTCCAGATTTCCTCCTCTGCTCCAAAAGGAATACTCCACGCTGTACAGCGTGGACCCCATGCTGTACAGAAGAAATGCACAGAATACCATCATCTTCTCCACAGCCTGTTTAGCAAACTAGAGAAACTAGACAGACAATGTTTAATTCTTTACAGCTTCCTAAAAAAGTACATTAAAAAGGCCAACTTATAAAGTAAAAATACAATTTCAGTTGATTTTTTAATAGGATTCATTTACATTTATTAGCATATCGTATTTCTGTGACAGTTAAAAACCACGTGTAAGGTATAGATAGAACATTCCTGTATGTTCTTCGTTCAGAGTCTTAAACTGTAGCTTTACTTACACCTTAATACCTTCACTTTTTTTTTAATCCCCCTCTACAGTATTAACCCCAACAAAGCTCTGCATACAAACCCCAACAATGCTCTGCATATAAAAAGGACTTGGCAGAAGTGCAAGGATAGAGTCTTATGACTTCAGCCACTGAGCCACCTAGATTCAATCAAATCCAGACTCTTCAAAACTAATTGCTTGAGTAACAATTGCTACTTTGCTTTGCAGCCCCCAGATGCTACGGCACGTGGTAACTCCAAACCCTCTCAGAAATTATAAAAGAAAAACCATCTCCTGTCTAGCCATGGTACGCTGCATTTAATACTGTAGCTATGTAAAAAGCTCTGTCTTGTTCTAGCTCTTCTCCAGCGCAGCTCCAGGTGCCCTGGAGAGTGAATGTAAAAAAACCAACTCAAAAACCCTCCAACACAAAAGAGGAATGCAGTCCAAGAATCAGAACTAACTTCCCTTCATTCCCAGTGCCCTGAATTGGGAATGCAACATCTAGAAAATACTACCGTGACCACAAAGATCTCTGATACGACTAAAAAGAGAGAAATGCAGGCTCACCTGAATTGTAGGTCCTGCAGAAAACATCACGTACAATTCCCTTCTATCTGCTCTTTGAGATAATGGTGCAAGGTTTCCTTATTTGCTTCTCACCTTAGAAACTTCAAAAAGTCAGAGAACTTCATTGGTTCAGCTGAAAAAACTGGCAACACATCATATCGTGAACCCTCTCCCTTTATTTGCAGAGGTAGGTCAGAAAGATATCAGCTGCAAAGCTGCTTGCTTTGAGCTACTGTGCCTGCAGGTCAGGGGCCCCACAGGAGTCTTCTTCACCTGTATGAGTATAACCTCCTTATCTAAAGCTATCCACTCTCAGGAAGCAGAGAAATCAGCCATTCAGAGCCATTGATAATACGGTCAGGTAGAACTAGAAGCATTACCGATGCTCTCTCTAACCGTCCCGCTACAGAAGCTGAGAGTGAGGAGCTGTTCATACCATTTCCGCAAGGGCCGAAATAGCTCTGACCCACAGAAAACATATAATACTCCAGAGTTGTTTCTCTCTGGTCTTCAAGAGAAGTAACAGCCTGTAGACCCATATGCAATTTACAAAAAGACAAGAAGCATGTGAGACCAAGAAAGACTAACTTAACTGAGCCCATAATATATTTCCTCATCTTTGTGCTAATCAGATAGCACAGTAACTGTCAGTTACTACAACTTACAAAAAAATGTTTTAAGCTTCAGTAACCACCTAGATAATATATTAGTCCTAACATCTTAGCAGCAGCAACCCAACCCTGAAGATTACTTGTTTTTTAATTCTAGGCAAATCAAAGTACTCTCAGCTAGGTCTATCAAAAACTGTAAATTTGCTTAGAGATCTATCATGTTCCAACTTCGTTCCTTCTCATGTTTTGGACCTCATTATTCCCACCCCTTGTGTCATTCGGACCACTCAGCATTTTCCATTATGTACAGCTTACTGAGGGTTGTGAATTTGCCACAGTCACTATTTCTGCTACGTTCAGATTTACAGAATGGCTTCGATTGGAAGGAACCACAAAGATCACCAAGTTCCAATCCCCCTGCTGTAAGCAAGGCCATCAACCTGCAGATCTGGTACTAGACCAGGTTGCTTGGGGCACCATCCAACGCAGTCTCAGACACCCCCAGGGACAAAGCATCCACAGCCTCTCAGGGCAGCCTGTTCCAGCACCTCACTGCTCTGCCTCTAAAGAGCTTCCCCCAACACGCAGTCTAAACCACTCCTCCTTGTCCTATCACTGTCTACCCTTGTGAAAAGTTGACTAGCCCCACTTTTATAATCCACTTTTAAATACTGGAAGGCTGCAACAGGAACTCCTCGCAGCCTTCTCCAGGCTGAACAAACCCAGCTCCCTCAGCCTGACACCATAGAGGAAGTTCTACAGCCCTCTGATCACCTTTGTGACCCTACTCTGGACGCCCTCCACAATTTTCCTGTACTAGGGACCCCAGACCCAGCTGCAATACTCCAGCTGGGTCCTCGTGAGGGCAGAGTAGAGAGGGACAATCACTTCCAAGTCCTTGATGGCCACCATTCTTCTGATAGCGTCCAGGATACCGTTGTCCTTCCAAACCGCAGAGCAAACTGCTGGCTCACGTTTGGTTTTTGATCCATGAGGAGCCCCAGGTCTTTCTGCACTGGGCTACTCTCAAGTCCTTCTTCCCCTGACTCATATACGTAACTGGGATCACTTCAACCCAAGTACAAAACCTCACATCTTACTACAATGACCTTTTGTTCACCTTTCCCCCCTTCCTTCCAACACGTAAGTTTGCACAACAGTCCTGCCTCACTCCCCACCAGCTTTCCAAAGCTAGTATCTGTGCTCGCAGTCCTCCATCAGCATTCCTCTCTATCTCTCATCAGCTCTTCTACTTTGGCTGAGCCTTTGTCCTACTGCACCAGATGATCTAGCTCACAGAGAGAGTGGTAGAGAGTGGTATTAAGGAACATTATTCAGAAAGAACAAGCAAGCCTATCACTGTTTTCAATCCATTCCTCTAACATTTCAACAGCATCAGAAAGTGTTTTATTAGGGATGCAAGAGGACACATCCCTGACTAATCCTTAAATATCTATTTATTGATCTATTATACATCATCTAATCTCTTTCAAACCTGCTGAAATTTTCTACATGCCAAAACCCCTTATGAAATGTTTCAGAAGTTTACTGCCTGCTGCGTAAAAAAGAGGAAACAGAAATGTATCTCATGCCAAGGTGCTGGCCTCTACCTTGTCATAATGCTCTACATTCTTCTGGTTCTATGGCTTCTGCTTTGCACACTGAGCAAAAATTAGAATAAAAATTAAGAAATCTCTTAACAGACTCCAAGATATTCCTCTGTTGCAATTGCATGGTTTGGGTTTGGTATTTTGTTGGTATGGTTGTGAACTTTTATATGTAGATGATTACTTCACTTCTATTTATTCTGAAAACTCACCTGCCCCCTTTCTCCACACACACCCAGCTTTGTCGGGACCTTGTCCAATTCCTCAACACTAGCACACAGCATTTGACTTATAAAATGAACTTAGCACCAGCACTCCATTTGTAAAAGGTTATCTTCCCCTCCTTGCCTCTAGTGGTAATTTCTTTGGATCACTCTCTCAATTCCCTTTCTTCATGAGAAGACGCATAGACCTAATCCTTTGCTTCTTGGCCTCTTATCAACTTGCTGTTCACAAAATAACCTTTTCCACAACCTTGTAGCAACTTGTTTTTTTTTCCCCATTTGTGCTGAGAAACCTTCAGCTGAATCTTTGTCACTCCTATCATGGAAGAAGGGGGTGGGAAATACTACTTTTTTTTTTAATTGTTATTATTTCTTGTCCTTAGTATACAGGCTTCCTTTACGTTTCTCGCTCAGCTTCCTTGACCAAGTGAAGCACAGAGCAGTGAAGTGACCAATTCATTACTTCCAAAGGAAAAGCAAGATTAAGAAGGGAAATAACTTGATCTACTCAGATACTTGCCTCTAGCTGTTCTAGAAGGAATATTAAATTACCATGGGAGAAACGGGACAGCAACTTAAGTCACCATTCTACTTCAAGCAGCATAAATTGGACAGGCAAATCAACATTTACTTGCACTGTAATTGGAAACATCTCCTATCCTAAAATTAAAATTAGTTCTAACAGGGAAATATTTATATGATCAAGTAATGCTACTTTGAAAAAAAATTAAAAAAAAAGCCTCATCCTAAGAGTGCACACACAGGGAGTCCTGCCAGAATGTTTTATTCTTCCAGAGGTAAGTTTTAAGGAAGTCCAGGCAGACACAGCTCTTCATCAGAGCAATGAAAACAAATACCGATGTGAGAGAAGTGAGACACAAATAGCAGAAAAGGAAAGAGATGGCTAGGTCAGTATTTATTGAGAATGACCCAGGAACCTTGCTAACTTGAAAAAGCAGCAAGCAAGGATTCCCCACCTTCCACACGTCACATAGCTATCTAACCCCTTTTTCTGAGGTGAATGGTCTGGCTTTGTTGGGAAGAAACGTATGTCATCAAGAAAAATCTCTTTATTAAATTAATTTTCTGCACAAGAGGCTGAGACACCCCCCCCCCATTTTAATCTGCATCCACATGATCTGTGATTCTGTGATCTGTTTTCCGATCTGATGAAGAAAAATTGTACATAAAATATCCATCTGAATGTATGTGGATACTCCTGGCAGCAGCAAACACATGAAGAAATCACAGAAGAGGAAAAAAAAAAGCTTGAAGAAAGAGAAAAGCAAACGAATAAGAGTTAATAAAATTAAAGAGGTCTTGAGAAGAGCAATTAATTTCTTCAGTGGTTGTCTCTTATCAGCAGTTTCATTTGCTTCATTTGTTTGTTTGTTTCAGCTGTGATGTGCTCTTGCTGCTTGATTAGCTAGATGACCTCAGCTGTAATAGTTGTGGGCACTGGGGGAAAAAGTCAGGAGTTTATAATGCCTTGTCCTCCCTCTGAAATTCCAGCTTCAATTTCCCTACAACCAGGAGTTTACATACACAGTACAATTATTCTTTAAAAAGTTAATGTTAGTGTTAAGGGACAAGAAAGCACATGCATTTAGAAAGGGAAGGGAGCTATTCCTATGAAACATCAGAGCTTTCATCTCCCATTGGGAATCAACAAAAATGTCACTTCCCATAACCAGTATCACTCAAAGACAGATGCTGAACACTATGTAAGAAGTCCCACTTCTTCAATTCACCAAGTAATCTGGAGGGTAGTGTCCCCAGCTGACCCCACTACGTACACTATAGCACCTGAGTCTGTCCTGGTTGTTGTTTTATTTTTATTTTCTGTGGTTGTTTTATTAAAACAAAAACAAACAAACCTTATACAGCACATTTGGGAAACCCAAACTTGATCTGCAACATGAAATTTGAGATTGTAACAGAACTTGTAATGCACCTGAGCCATCATGCATAACAAACACTGTTTAACAGGAACATTATTTTTTACAAGGGAAATGGTACTGAAAATAAACTCCTACACATGTTTAATGTCTTTCCCTTTATTTTTATTCTAGGTAGCAAAAAGAACTTAGAAAAACAAAACAAACAAAACCCAAAACACCAGACAGACTACCTCATGTACTGTAATGTCTGACTTTATGCAAAACTGCTTCTACAATAAAATCAGTTCATGAGTTTTTCAACTGACTGTATACCATAAAACATAACAAAACCTTTTTATTCAGAAAGAAACTTACATTTCCATCTGATTTCCACCCACCTAGACGAGGGGATTGAGTGTACCCTCAGTAAGTTTGCAGACACACACCAAGTTAGGAGGATGCGTCAAACTGCCTGAGGGTAGGGAGGCCCTTCAGAGGGATTTGGATAGGCTGAACAGCTGGGCTGAGCTCAACGGGATGAGGTTCAATAAGACCAAGTGCCGGGTCCTGCACTTTGGCCACAATAACCCCATGCAATGCTATAGGCTTGGGGCAGAATGGCTTGAAGAATGTAGAGAGGAAAAGGACCTGGGGGTGTCGGTTGATGCTCGGCTTAACGTGAGCCGGCAGCGTGCCCAGGTGGCCAAGAAGGCCAACGGCATCCTGGCCTGTATTAGAAATAGCGTAGCCAGCAGGAGCAGGGAGGTGATCTTCCCCCTGTACTCAGCTCTGGTACGGCCGCACCTCGAGTACTGTGTTCAGTTTTGGGCCCCTCACTACAAGAAGGACATTGAGGCCCTGGAGCGTGTTCAGAGAAGGGCAACAAAACCGGTCAGGGGTCTGGAGCACAAGTCTTATGAGGAATGGCTGAGGGAGCTGGGATCGTTTAGTCTGGAGAAGAGGAGGCTCAGAGGAGACCTTATTGCACTCTACCGCTTCCTGAAGGGGGGTTGTGGTGAGGAGGGGGTGGGCCTCTTCTCCCTGATAAATAACGACAGGACGAGAGGGAATGGCCACAAGTTGCGCCGGGGAAAATTTAGATTAGACCTGAGGAAACATTTTTTCTCTGAAAGAGTGGTCAGGCACTGGAATGGCCTGCCTAGGGAGGTGGTTGAGGCACCGTCCCTAGCGCTGTTCAAGAAGCGTTTAGATGAGGTGCTAAGAGATTTGATTTAGTAGTTCAGTGGGTAGGGATGGTGATAGGAGGATGGTTGGACTAGATAATCTTGTAGGTCCTTTCCAACCTAATGTACCTATGAACCTACAATAAAGGCCATTTGGATTCCCTGCGATTCCCATGCAGAGATTTTTAACATATTATGTAATTTGCTTTTCCATGACTTCTTTCTTCATCTATTATTTCCTGATATACATAATATAATGTATTTCAGAAAATGACAAGATTCAGTGAATGCACCACCCTTTACACCATCATTAAATATATATATATAATACCATATTTGAATATGTTCAAATCTGAAAAGAAGGTTTCCTTCAGCTAAGCTATTTTTACCTCATATAGTTAATCAAAAGAGATATGCAAAGCCCAATCTAGGCTCTATTTAGTTCATTTTTCAAAACAGTAATGATGTGCCTAAAGGCTTCCCCAGAAACTATGGATGGATCTTATACTGAAAAGACAGAAGTGACAGAGTATGGAAAACCATGTGGCTTAGAAGTAAAACCAGATCCCAAGCCTTGATCTGTAGTTGCCCCACACGCAGATGCTTCCCTGTACTTCAGTACACAACTAAACTGTACAGCATACAGCCCTTGGATTTGGGACTTGAAGTATTTTCATTGGCTGCCAGTCTACACAGGAGGTAGAGTTTCACATACACATTGCTAATGATGAGGAAACCAACACAGCTAAAGTGTATTCCTACATTGCCAGGATGATCAGGGTAAACATTCACAGTGGCACTTCTAATGGATACCAGTGCTTTCTGCTTAAATGAGAAAAAAAACTACTTGTTTAAACATCATGTAATTTGCTCTTTAAAAAAAAAAAACAAAGAGCAGCACTCAGTGAGCACTAGATAGAAAGACAAGCAAGTTATACGAAATAGTCAGATACATTAACTCAATTTCAGTCAAGCTTCACTTGCCATTTACAGCTACTTCTTTATAAGTCTTCAAAGGAGCAAGCAAAATGAACATGGTTTCCCCTTCCCATTATGTATGCAAGCAGACAAATGCCATTTTGAACACAGACACATACTGATATGTATTCATGCAATCACATTCATGCTCAGTCCTGCAAACACATACGTGCTCCCATTACATACACAAGAAAACCATAAGGAATCAGCAGGAGAAATTTAACAGTCGTCCAATTTGGCACAGAAACTACAACGTTGAAGACAATCAATGAGTCGGAGGTGTGATAAAAATAATTCAACTTCACCGGAAAAAAAAATGTTTAGGCAGAATAGCCTACACTCCTTGGGGAATCTGAATGAGTTCTATCTAGGTGAAGATTTGCCAGTACTTGCACCTTTTCTCAGCAGTGCCAAGGTAAGGATGGAGGCAGCTGCCCTTCTCAGTGAACCAGGCTGAAAACACATTCCTTGTAGAACGTGACACTTGTTCAAAAAGATTCTTCCAGGTGCAATATTCAGATTCCACACTAAGTTCTACGAACTGCTGAAAAATGATGTGAGTCCCACGGACGAAAAGGTGGATATCAACCAGCAGCGTGCTTCTTGCAACCCAGAAGACCAGCTGTAAGCTGGGCTGCATCAAAACAGATGCAGCCAGCAGGAAGGAGGAGGAAACTGCCCCTTTCTATTCCTCAATTCTGAGGCCCCATCTGGAGTACCATGTCCAGGTCTGCAGACCCAACATGAGAAGGACATACAGCTATTGGAGCAGGTCCAGAAGAAGCCCACAAAAACAATCCAAGGGCTGGAACATCTTTCTTATGAAGAAAGACTGAGGGACCTGGGCTAGATTAGCTTGAAGAAGAGAAAGCTCTAGGAAGCCATTGCTGTGGACTTCCAGTACTTAAAGGAGCTTATAATCAGGATGGAGACAGACACTTCACAAGGCAGACAGTGACAAGGGGAAATGGCTTTAATCTAAAAGAAGGGAGATTTAGGTTAGACAACAAATTGTTAACCACAAGGTGGTGATGCATTGGAACAAGCTACCTAGAGAAGCTGTGGATGACCCATCTCTAAGTGATCTAGGCCAGACAGGATGGGGGCCTCAATACTTTGATTTATTGGGTGGCAATCCTGTCCAGATGGAGGGGAGGGGGGAGAAGGGGGGGCGGAAAAAGGTTAAAGCTCAATTATCTATGAAGGTCCCTTCCAACACAAGCCTTCATATGATTTTAGACTCAGATTATTTATTTATTTTAATAGAAGTCTAAAGTCAGATTTTGGGTTAAGGACTAATGATTTCCGCTCCCCCCCCCTTTGTTTTTTGTTTTTTTTTTTTTTGCTTTGTGAGACATTGTCTGCAAGCACAGCTTTTGATTATTAGAAAATATTGAGGGCATATTAGAAATGTAATTACTTAACTTGTAAGACATCCTAACACCATAAGAGGCATCCTCAGTTCATTTAATTTGCAAAACTGGCAAGTGCAGCAAGACCTATCACAAAGTTAGTTTTCAATATCAAATCAATAATGAACTATGGATAACATCACACATTATTCAGTATGAAGTTAACTTAATTGACATTTAAATTCTCTATACTGATAGCTGGCACATGCCTTTCCCTATGAATATTGGCAAGCCACAAGGAAAACATTACAAGATCTCTTAGTCAATACCACAGCAGATTATTTTGACTGGCAAATCAAGCTCTAGACAGGAACTCTACTTGTGATACTATTTGCTTTTACATCCTTTTTAGTGCCACATTTTTCTGCCTCAGTGTCCTCAAAAAGAGGAAACACTCCTCTTCATCAAGTTTTGGGAAACTGAAATGGTTCGTACGCCTCTTACAGCTGAAATAGCGTCAACAAAAATGGAAGGCATTCAGTACCTTGCAATACATTTCAGCACTCTTCAGAATCACATTTTACCACACAGCTTATCAAATAACATAAATGGTGACCTAACATAGTCCGAGTTTAAAACTTACCTTAAAACTTAAATTTGTCAGATCATTATTTATGCCACTGACTTACTCAATAGCAATCACAGCGAGATTTCCGGATTTTAAAATGATACTAAAGTTACAGCCAGAGAAAATAATGAGGAATACTACAATCAAGTTCCAAAGGATTTGGATAATTTAGGTAATGAGGCCAGCAGATGGCAAATGTAGTTCAGTGCAGAAAAACATCAAATAATTGGTCTGGGAATACGTACTAAATAGAACAATCATACAGCACAACTAAGAAACAGTATTACTTATGGAGGGCAAAAGTTAAAGTGCTCCAACCCGCATTAAAAAAAAAGGAACAAAACCAGAAAAAAAGAGGTTAAGACAAATTATTAAGAAATAAATGACATAATAAACGGTAAAAGTTATTAATTAGATTCTACAAGCTATAACGTATGTGAACTAATTTTATACTCAAGAGATCCTGGCAGAAACTGGCTTAATTAGGTAACAAGACCTACTAGTGTGAAAATGCAAGAATAAGGAGAAGCACTCAACACCTTACAGAATGTGTTTGGCATCACATAGTATCAAATCTAAAGCCAGGAAAGTTCTTTGAAGATCAAGTACGGTAGGATAAAACTAGAGCCTTTTGAAGTTTAAAAAAAAGAAAAAATAACAAAAAACCTAGATGAAGTGAAAAAGCCTAGCCTACCCCATTAATAGTCAATACTTCAAGAAGAGGCTTCTCAGTCACAACAACTACTGGGTCTTCTGTGCGAGGTCAAAATACAAGATCCTGATCTAAATTAGGCAGACCAAGGACTCAGGACTTAGGACTCTCCAGCCACAACTCTAAACACTTGGCCACCAGCTCTTCTAAAGAGATCCTCCAATTATGTTCCAAAGCAAAAAACCCCTTGGTAATGCAAATTTATTTCATAAGAATGGAAATTAATTGTTCATTTAAACATGGAAAATTCAGTCAGCCGCATTAACTATGCACATCACAGATTACACACTAACAAAAAGAACAGCACAACTATTAGAGATACTCAGATCAGAAACCTTCATAAAAGTTAATACAATAAAAAGAAGAAGATTTAAGGACAAAGCTGAAAGAAGATCTTGTACAACACTCATAGTTACCAGCACTTTTAGATCACATTATCGCATGTAGCCACTGACATAGTTACAAGAAGTGCAGGTGGTCCTTATTCATGAGAAAAGATGACATGGCAACACGTCAACAAAAGAGCTTTTTCAGAACAACTAAATATTTGTACAAAGGTGTTATCCGCACTAGTCAAGAGCAAATCTCACAGCTGAAGTCAATTCTGTTTGTGCCACTGGATGTATTCCTAGGTCCACACATTTCGGAAATCACCAAATAGAAACATAACTTAAAAGTGACAGTAGAACAATACATGTAAAGCTACTGCACAGAGCAGGAAATGACAGAAAACAACATAGCTTACCAAAGGCTCTGACGGATTCTTCAGCAATGGAATAACTCCGTAAAGCACAACCACTCAATTAAGCAAGGTGTCATTCTGAAGAGTCCTATGAAGAAGAAGACAAGGTTATTTTAACTGCTTATTTTAACTACATTACATATGAGCATACACAGGATTATTAAGTCACACTTTATTTTTTTCAAGTCTGATCATTTAAAAAACAGCAAAACGGCTGCAAAAAAATAATAATACATATAGGAAATAAAGATGAAACTAAATAACAAAACAAATTCCTAATTCTAGACTATCTTTAAGTTTTATAATACAACATAGTTCTTCCTTTATACCATTAATTCTCTTCATCTTAACCTGCTTACTTCATTTTGTACTAGAGCTATCATATGAAAGTGCTTTCAGTGCTTTCCTCTGATTGTACCGGCAGAGAAATAAGAACCATTACCTATCATTACCTTTATTTCAAACCTGTCACTTTTTCCTCTCTGTAGCCAACAAGCTGCAAAGAGGAAAAAAAATGCAGTCTGAGAACACAACTTCCAATAGAAAAATGAGCTGAAAAAAAGAGTGAAACAAAGGAGAGGGGAGAGTTACGAAAAGAAGAGATCTGAGTCTTGATAAACCTGCTCTTCTGCACAAGATACATCCTATTCTCCTGCAAGCAAAAAAACCTCAAAAACACAACATATACTGGAGAGTTGTCTTTTGCCCATGGTTCTTTCTCCTGCCACGCCTTGTACTTAAAATACCTCTGTAACTCCAAAAATATTATGCAAATAAAAGTAATATTGATACCACTGCTTCGTGCATGGAAAAATGTATGTAAGTTAAGCTTTAGTGCACGAGAAAAGATGCACTTTCCTCAAAACTGTATTTTTCACAAGGTGCTTTTCAGTAAATCCTTCATGAGCCACACAGTGAGCAATTAATGTTAATTAAATGCCCCCCTCTAACTATCATGCTGTCAGTGACACGTTAACGACCTCAAAAGGTACTTGGATTTGAAGCTTTTTCCCCCAGGGTACATGCCAGGCTGCCTTACCTCTGTAAAGCTGTGGCATGCTCCAGCTGCTACTGCACATGTATGGAATGCCATTCCCATTTGCAGTAACATACACCATTCACTAAACACTGAAGTAAAGAAACCATTTTACAAGAGCAGCGCAGTTACGGCTAAAAAAAATGCCAGTAAGATTTGACTCACTTGCATGAAACCCCCATACAAGCTACATGCAGCTTGTAGCTCACTGCATAACTTAATGATGTTAATGACAGGCAGACTATCACAAAGGCAGCCGAGTTAATGCAGCAGAAACACATTACAGAAGTTTTTCTGCACTGCACTCGTGTCCTGGGCTAGTAGCGAGGCCGACTACGTACTTAGCAGTAAATAAAAACAATAAATACAGAGCCAATCTTCCCCCAGTATAACATCAGGCTAATATCAGATGTATGCTGTTCCACTGTCTCCCACTAAGTGCTTTAATAGGAGGCAATAGGAATACAAAAGATCAGTTTGCCATGTACACTGCAAGTACAATGGCAGAGAAAATACAGTAACAAATTGGCACTGGGCTGAGTTTACAGTAATTTCTAATTTTATCATTAAATCTCTATAGACTAGACAGCAAGCCATCATCTCACATATTTTCAATTTAGCTGATATGTATACGACAAAAACAACCCAGCATAAATCCAGAGGGACAGAATGACATACGCAAATATCCTCTAAAAGCAAACACCTCTGAAAAACACTAAGTAAACAAACTTAATTAATTTAGAGGAAACGCTCAAGTTCAGTTCATGTTTTCAAGAATTAAGTCAAAGCATGTGCAGTGCAGGCATATTACTGGGAAGCTGAAATAACTTTTTCTTCTAGGTTGCATTTTGTTTGTAACATCTCCTTCCTAGCCTGTATTTTGAATAATCTAGTGCAGTTAAAACATAAGACAAGTGACTTTGGACTTGTGATTACAGTGAATTTAAGTACAAGTAAAGACATTTCTATTGCTTTTGCATGACCTAGCTAACAGCAGAGTCAAGAGCGCGAGGATGCAGAGAGGTTCTGGGACTACAATAACGCAAAGCTCAAAGAAAAGCCATTCCAAGAACACAGATGCAACAAGGCGGTCTGAAGAACAAACTGGTAGCTTAAAGCAGAGAAAAGTTAGGGTGACAGCAGTACACATTCCTTGGAGCTAATAGACTGTTTTTCCACAGCAGCTTAAAAAAAACAACCAAACACTGGTTAGCTAATCATTAAATCTAGAAATTAATAATGACACTGTCCATTCCAGCCAAAGTAAGATACACAGTTGAATTTTATTTGTATTTACTTAAAATCAAGCATTCATATTTTAGTTTTACTTCAGTACATGAAATACCTTCACTGAAGGACTCTACACTGAATATAAAAGACCCTGGTAACTTCACATCCTAAAAAATAAAACAGATTTATTTCAGCGCTTGGATCCAAAAGAAATCACCAAGCGTTAGAAAAAAAAGCACTCCTACTCAGACGTACAGAGGAAAACACTTGGGTGGTAAAAGAATAGAGAAATGGGAGAAGGGAAAAAAAACACTCTTAAAAGCAAAGTCTGCAAATGGCATAGCAGTAACAGCATCACTATTTGCTCATATTATGCTCTGATACAACATGTGAGATACTGTTCACACACAGCGATAGTAAAATGCATCCTGCTACAGACAAACATTCAGTTTCCACAGAGAAAGGTCAAAAAATAGGAAATACATCAAGCTACTGTCTGCTGGATTACATATAGTGAGAATATATCGAGCCATCTTATTACTACCATTAGCTCATTTGAATTACAATCACTCCCATAGTCCAGGGGATGATTTTCAGAGATTCAATCAGGACTTCACAGGATTCAGAATCTAAAGCAGCAACCAACATACACAGTAGAGGTGGAAGAATATTGAGAGAACATTAGGAGTCGGCTTGCTCCACCAGTCATCTATCCAGATAAAAAATAAGAACTACTTGGCATAAGACTTCAATTATCCCAGGCTTCGGGAAAAACTTATCATCTATTCATAAATGCTCCCCCTTAAAGAACAGTATATGAGGGAATAGAAACCAACTCAAAGTCTAAGAAGACTCTACAAATAGATTTGCACTTTTATCATGCATGGCCATGAAAGTGAAATATCTGATAAACACATACCTAAAGCGCTGAGATTCAAGAAGAACACGAGAATAAATCAGCACTTGAGGAAAATGCTTTCTGCAAGTGCTCCATTTCAAGGAGATCCACTAAGAGGCACATCTGTATCTGCAACACACACTTGTGTTTCCCCAGGTCTGCAAACTGTGATACAGAACGCCAGACATACAGGTAGCAGTCAAATTCACAAGCTGTTTCTGGTACTTGGGTTCACGCAGAAGCAACAATGTTAACACACACTGCCCTGCAAATGAAAGCCCATAAATGGATGGGACATAAAGGACACATATGATTGTTTCCTATTGTGCATGACTTGTGAAAAGTACGCAGTAAGTCTTTCCAACAACTTGCCCCGTTTGAAGACAAGCGTTTAGCAAAGTTCCTAGTGAGACTAGGGAGGAAAGTTACACAGCTATTCCTCTTTGCTACAAACAGGAGATTACAGTTAGGTGATTAGGCAGAGGGAAAAAAAAAGCTAACAAAAAAAACCCACCACACCACCACCACAACATACCACCAAATAGCATTAACTTAGCTTCTTGCAGCCTCCAATCTTCAGGAGGTATGCAAACAGTAAGCAAACAAGAGGATGGAACAGAAAGCCATTAATATCGTCCCTCTCATTGTCCACGTTGCTACGGTGTCCACACAACAAGCCATCGTGTTAAGCAATGTATAAACGAGGATAAAGATGAAGAAAGGTGGGAAAAACATGCATGCCACCACAAAATGCAATTACCATTTAATTAACGGAAAAAAGAAATAACACTGGACAATATGATAAACAGTTACTTCAGTGCAATACAGCTGCTTCCATGTTGGTAAGCTTTTGTGGGCACTTAAGTTCTAGAGGGGTTTTGAAGGAGGACAATTTTCAGCTTGAGTCCTGCATGTCAGATAAATCATAGCACAAAAAGAAGCTTTAAAAGCTTAAGAGAGGTGACAGTGATGAGGAACCAAAGGTAGGAATAAACATTAAAATATTGACAGAGATGTGACCAGTGATAAACAACTTAGAAAAAAAAAACATCTTCCATGTAATGTGACAGGGAAGATGGAACCAGTTGATAGAGCCAAGCAAAGAAGTGACACTGGTCAAACACAAAGTCAGACTTCAAGTAACACACTGATAAATCTTGGCTGACTAGAGCCCCTAGCAACCAGACCAAAGAAAAATGCAGCAATCTCACCAAACTAAAGAGTACAGATAATGCACACGGCTTGTCAATATTTAAACTGTGTTTTCCAAATACATTAATAAAGAAGAACAAAGGGGAAAAAGCATCGCTTGCCAGCTTCCCAGTTAAGTCACTCTGAAAGTAATGCCTCCTATTTATTCTCATGGAAAGTATGACAGATAGAAAGAGCACAATGAGACTATTTGTTAGAGCGAATCCTCAACTACAAAACAGTATTTTTCAGCACAGTTACCACCATTCATTAGGCATTTTCACCAGTAATGAACAAGAGCCGGCATGCCATGCTTGTAAAAAAACTGTGCCAACAGCATTGTTTCACAGCTGCTATTGCAGCAGTGCTGCTGAAACACACCACCCACCACCTCACTGTGCTCACATCCACTGTGTCTTCTCAATAAGCATTCAGCAAGCGTTGATCTACGGCAGTGGGTGCAATAACCTCTCCGAGGAGGAATCTAGTGACACGCCTTGGCTACATCTGTACTCCCATGCCACGCACCCATTTGACAGGCCACCCTTCAGCTGCCATCTGTCACATGGCAATAAATCTTAATGGAATATTGGTGGAAAGGCTCAACCTTTACTGCTGTAACACAAACATCCACCTCTGATATCACGGAACATTGTAATAAAACAGGAGGCATTACTACCCAAGCAGCCCTCATACATCCAAGGTCTTTATCCGGGCTTTATGCTAAATTTTCTATGGATTGATTTCTCTAGTAAAAAAAAAAAAATAGGTTTGTGCTTACCCTATAGTACCTCCCTATTACATCTACAACCATCAGTCATCACTTCTCCCATTTCTTCTAGAAAACTGCACAGTTGAAAGGAAATGACAGAAGTACCTTGATATCATCCGATCCACATAAAACCCAACAACCACTATCACTTATATTTCACCTCAACTTTTAAGATACTCACACCAAAAGAGTTTCACAAGCCCACTCCTTTCCCATACCCTGTTGAGAAACTGTTAAATCCTTCTGGAAAACCATCTTGAATGTTAAAGTAATCAACAACTTCTAAAGTTGAACAAACTGCCAGCAACTTCAGTCTTTTTGGCAGGTAGTATTCAATTCTTGTAGAAAAGTGATGAAATTCATTACATGCATGAATTTAAGAAGTAGATATCAAGAGACAAAAAAATAAAGAATAATTAAAATAGTCAGAGAAGGACACTGTAGCCAGCAACAGAGGATTAACAGGTTAAAAGTACTTGTGAAAGCATCCAGCCTCCATATCCCCAAAGCTAAACATGGCCAAAGCCTGAAGGGGTTTAACATTTCAGCCAATCCAAGAGTAACGTTGCTACTGTCATTCATATTTAATTACCATACACTTATGGTGTTCAGGTTATTTATGTCTGGAAGCCAGGTTAGTCTTAAACTAGTCTCTAAGAAAATCAAGAGGGAAGACATGGTCTCCTATAAACCATGGCGCTTATCTTTTTTAATTCATTTCCGAACATAGACAAAACAATAAGGTAATCAGATAAAAAGCCAGCTCTGAACAACTGAACAAATCACGCTTAAGTCAGACTGCTTTCTATGACCAAAGTAATAGCTAGATGGAAAAAGGGAGAATGCTGGATGCTAGTGGGATTCTGGGAGATGAAGAAGCACAGAGTGGAAAAACTATTAGAACAGCTAAAAGCAGGCACGGCTGCTGGGCTCGGGGACAACTGAGAGAACAGCCACCAAGATAGACAAGGGCCTAGAGTATGACTTAAAAGGAGCAGTTACAAGAGCTACAATCTTCTGAATTTCATTGAAGAGAGTACTAGGAAGAGTAGGAACATAACACAGCCACATTTTGGGGGGGAATAGCAGATGGCTTAAACAAAAAGGACCGCAATTTCTGACTTCAGAGGTTCCAATACGGTATCATGAAAAGCACACTGCATAACTGTGTTTCAGAGCTGCCAAATTCATGGCAGCAAAGCAACACATTCTCCACATTACCCTCTTGGCCCAAAGAGCAGGCAGCTAAAGTCACCAACCCTCTTGTCAACACTGAACTTCATCCCATTGAAACTAAACCACCAGGCCAACTAACACCAACTGAAATACCATATAAAAAAACCATATAGTAGAAACTTCATCTACGTAAGGATAACAAAACCTTACCTTGATTTACTCTGATAACTCTGCAAGTGACAACAGAAAATGCCAGTACAGACTGAAGTAGAGACCATGCCTTCCTCTCCAGGTACCGAGTACCCTATGAAGTTGCCTCTAAAAGGACTGTGCATGTCTGAGCTGTCATTTTGTACCATTTCAAAGCCAAGCTCTTCACTCTGCACTTCCTTCTAGCCCAGATTCCTAAGTTTGCACTCAGAAGAAAAGACACAAGGCCCTCTAGTTGTAGCTCCTCCACACACCTGTGGTAAAACTGTCAATATCTAGAACTCTCATCTAAACAGGTGCATATTTTAGTTCTTTCTCCTGTCAGCATAGTAAGTATTATTAAGACTAGAGCAGACAGCAAATTTTTAAAAGGCTTTAATTATAACAGTGCTAAGTTTGAACAGATTTTTAGTCCACTGTAGTAGGGCAGTAGAATATAAGAGCCTCTTAATATAACTGACACATTGTTATCAGTCATGTCTCTATTCAAGCCTGTCAGGGGATTTTGGTCATATTTTCTAGTCATGGATCTAATCAAAGCAGAACACTGAGCTACCCACAGCTCAGGAGCAACGTAACTGCTTACATACCATCGTGAAATTCTAAGAGAGGCATAAACCATAGCATCTTTCTGCTCCAAATTGCCTCCTAGTAAAGCAAAGCAATTTTCAAACAACACGTTCCTCTTCTACATTAAGCGAAGATCAGCACTTCCCCTCAAACCGATCTAACAGTCAGAGCAGCATCCACCTAGGCAGCCAGTCTGAGTCAAAAGAGTTGGTAGGTTTGCCGACACTGTCTGCTGCAATACCAAATCAACTAATCATAAAATTTACTTGTTTAAAACATGACCTCTATTTAATTCCAAGGATCTGGCAAAATCAATCCATTACACAGCACAAGGAAGTTCTACATAACGTCTGAATGAGAAATTGCTATTTCAGCAAGCACCTTACATTGACTTTATTCTCCAAAGCACCAAGCAACAGTTTGTGCAGGCTTTATACTACTGCTTAGAATGGGAAACAGCAAGGACTATAAATTCCAAGTGTGCAGTGTGCATAAGCAGTTCCAGAACACATGTAATAGATATGGTCCCAGTGCAGTCCCTGGATCATATCGTATCTAGAGGGAATTCCCGCTTCCCACTAGCTTTGTGGGTTGCACGAAGTACAGCAAACAGCCCAGCATCCCAAGTCTTACAACCCACACACCCTGTGCATTTCAAAAACAGTACCTCCACTGTAAGTGTCACTGAATTTAGGATAGGGAGAGATAAAGAACTGTGTAAGACGTGTTCATATACACAGCTAGAGCATAACTGAACACTGCATTAAAGCAGGTCACCTGTAAAAGTAGAGGAATTTAGTTTCCTATTCTTTGTGGCTATCCCACGTGCCAGCTGCAGCGATGGTCAATGACCCAACACACCTGTCATAAACATAACCAGTAGCTTATTTTATACTGGTTACGTAAGAATAACATGATACTAGTGTTTTATCACAAAAGATGTGAGCTTGAAACATTTACCTAGAAATAAAAGGACTGACTGAAGAATCAAAATTCAAAGTAACACCTACAAGACTATTTACCAAATACTATATTTAGTGAGTGGTTAATAAATAAACAACAAAGAAAACTGGATTCCAAACTCCTCACAAAAAAAAAACCTCTACAAAAAACAATCCCACCAGTCTGCCAGATGGCTGACCACTACTCACATAACTCACCAGCATGCACTACTGATAGCACGAGATGCACAAACACAGCAGTCCAAGACAATGTGCCCCGATGCTAAATCCAAGAACAGGAAATTGTTACTGTAATAAGAACATTGCCACATCTCAGCCTTCGTTCATACACCCTCTGTGCATAATAGCAGGTCATATTTATCCTGAATTCTGATTTGATGACAAGCAAAGCTGCTTCAAGAAAAATTTACAATGTCCCATGCATTCATGAGCACGCATGGGACATCAGAACACAAAAGCCCCGGAACTAAATGCTACAAAAAGTATTGCTCAGAAGGAAACTACGTACAAAACAAAGGCAGCCTTACCTGAAAATGTCAGTATCTGTCTGAAAAAGGGACTGACATATTTGAATATTTAAGACTTCTGCTTCTCCTTCCCACACATGCTTTTATTCTGTGAGAACTAAAAACCACTAAAAATACTTCCACAAGGGAACTAAGGATCATCAATCGAAGCTTGACATAAAATAACTTCAGCACCTGGGTGTATTAAGTGTTGCTCAATAGTATATCTGCATTATCAGCAGTGGTACAAATCATACCCAAATAACATCTTTACAAAGAGCAGCAGTACAAAAAAATAAAACAACAAATTTTCTATTGTGTCTAGGAGAAAATTCGTTTTTTCAGCATCTATTTAAATTCCTGGCTACTTGAATGGCCATTGTATTACTAGTCAAATGCAATAATAACAACTTCATAGAGAGAGTATTGAGCCCTAAGCCTATTGATGTAAAAGCAAAAGACTATCTTACTGTTCACTTAAAAGAGTTTTGGCTCAAGTCTAATGCAACAGACATGAAATGAAGCATTGCAAAAAACACTTGAAATAAGATTTAAAAAAGTTAATTAAAAACAAAGATAAATAAATATGTGATACAGGAACTTCAGCACTTACTGCTTACCACTGTAGGATTTAACGCTATTTTTCTGTTTCTATTCTACAATGAACTGAGGCTATCTGTAACAAAGACTAGAAAAACATTTCACCCTGTTGTTTTTTTCCTCTCTCAATTCCAATTTCTTCCCTCCAGCTTCATCATGGCCCTCGGCACCATCCAACCTTTTTACCAGAACACTAATTTCAGAAACAAATGAACCACATATTAGCATGAACATTTAAGTGCAATTTGAGGGCAGAAATGACAAGGGATCTGAAGTATGTTAACAGGAAGTAACACACAGTTAGCTACTGCAGCTCAAAGAAAGGTGCAACAAGATTTGGATTATATAGGTGAGCAAATAACTTCTCCTAAAATCCATCTTTCCATAGATCTTAGGACTCACGGTACTCACTGGACCCAATGTGAATTTATCTACTTATACACCTTGAAACATTTATTGCAGGAAAAACAAAGAAAAAACCTTCAATCTGCACAAAGATACTTAAAGGAAACCTCAGCCAAATATTTCCATACTAACTTCTACCTTATCATCACTCTCCCCTGCTGAAAAAGCAAGATAAAACTTACATAAATATTAAAATACACTTCATCTTCAGACGTGCCCTAAATTTTAGCTTAGTCATCTCTCATCACTGAACTGTTTCATTCAATAACAAATTGTAACTAACATTATAAAATATGACATAGAACTAGTGGCAATTAAAGTACCTTACAAGTACAGCTTGCAGTAGGTCATTGACAGGCTGTAAGCAAATACAACGCAAGCTTTCCCGTGTTCTCTAGAGGTTAATAAGAAAACCTACTCAAAACTTAAAGAAATCTCTTCAAAGCTCACGTATAAATCCTCACCTTTCATGTAATGGAATAAAACACCATTTCAGTTATATTTAACAGTAATAGATTTTTGTTACCAATAATACAAACTGAGTGCACAGGTGGGAAATAAATAAAAGAAAGTATTGGTCTTCTGACTGAAATCATAGCAGATGCCGATATGACAAGATACAGAGATCTAAGATCTACAGAAACAATACTGCCATATGCCACAACAAAACAAAATGCATTACGTGCAATTACGATCTGGCCACACTGCGCTCGTATGTTCAAACTGCTCTGCCTGGCACTTCAGCACATTATTTTACATGGACTAAGAAACACACAGCGCATTAAAATTAACATGTAAAAATTGCTTTCCCTGTGATATATTCTCTACCTACCAGTAGGCTTCCTACAGGGGGACCTGCTAATTTAAGGTCCTGGAAAGTTCAGCTGATGGCCTGTATTTCTCACCACTCACCATAGCAGCACAACTACTGACTGCACAACTCAAGCCCCATTTAAAGATTATCAGTGAACTGCTAACATTTCTTTCAAATACCCTGGAATAGAATAGTAATTTATTTCTCCCCTTATTCTGCAACTAAGTCTATAATGTCTTGCCTGTAAAATGGGCAAAGAACTGGCAATCAGCCTTTTGCTGGCTGTTTTTGGTTTTTTTTTGTTTGTTTGTTTAGTAAAGGAAAAGTTAATAAAAGGAGCTGGCTACTAAAAGATAAATAGATTTAATGTGAATTTCTTCACACGGTCTCTGACCGACGTCCTCAGGAATTACAGGATTTATTCTTACAAAATTTATTCTTACAGGATTGAGGGTGGGCTTTTTGTTTGTTTTTAATTGAAGATGATGCACTAGTCAGCACTGAAGGTCACAAAATAAGGACATGACAGCAGGGAGGTTTTCTTCCAACTATTTCCCTTGCTAAGCGCCTCTGAAATAACATCACATGCTACTTAGTGAAATTGAATCAATTACATCAGATTGCTGTGTTGTGTTCAAGTACACGAAGCCCAGTAATGAGCATTCAGTTTACCATTCACCCTTTTCAGAAAACTTGGTCTTGTGGGAAATTTGCAAACGAAATAAAACACTACTTAATAGCCAGTGGGAAGCAACTCTGCTCCAAAAACAATGACACAATCTTCTTTCATTGAAGAGGAATCCCTCACCAACATAGGTTACTGCTGATTAGCAGGCACATGCAAAATGAACCACCTGTATGCCACAGGACAGACTTCTGAACAATATCACTCATGGAGGCCCGGAAGTATCAGGCCACAGATGGTGCTTTAAAAACCACCAACTTACTGCACCTAACTATCTTATTGAGGCAATTATATAAAAACACATGCAAATCAGACAGTGAATTTCACAACTGCTATCATTCTTGTTCAACAGAGCCACGGGAAAAATCCCCTAAAGAAGGCTAAATCACCACCTAACCTTTTTCTGTTACTACTAATCAAAATTTTTCAGTATTGCAGCCATTTTCTCTTACAGGGAAAGAACTAAACTTTTCTCTCTCAGCAGAATTATCAAGCCATTTAACAAAAACTACATAAATCCTAGTAGTAATTGTGAAGTGTTTGTATCACAAACTCAAACTCCAACAGGAGTAACTGCCTGCTGAAATAGACAATGGAGAATAGCTTGCCTAATAGCTGTTCTGGTGGGAGAATCTGGTACTTGCATGGGACTACAGACATGAATGAAGCCATTTCGTCAACTTAGTGCTACACTAAAACTAAAAGAAAAGATCTACTGTTTGTATTCATAAAGAAACAAGCTGAAGAATCCTTAATGATAGCAAAAATAGATTAATGTTAGAAGTCTTCTATTAGTAAAGACAGTGAATGACTGAAAGAAGTTGCCTAAGAGGTAGGAAATCCCTACTGATGGAAGTCCTTGAGAACAGAAGAGGTTGGACTGTTGTTGCTGACAGGAAAAACACAGATAACTCTTGTCATTCAAGACTACTTCGTGATTCTTTGCATACAATTTATCTTTACAAAGTGTTTTATATCATCTGGCTGTTAAACACTTAGCCCATCTTTACTTTCTGGCATAGGAGAGCCCACGCATTCATTCACTCACTGACAGTTGTAGAAGAAAAAGTGTCAAGTGTGAGAACTGAAAAAACAACGCCTAATATTAACAGAAAAAATGTTGGATAATTAAAAAAAACAAAGAAACAACTGTAATTGTTTGAAAAAAAAGTATTTTAAATGAATAAAGTAATAACTTAAGAAATACAAGTCACAACAAGATTTCTGGAGACCCATTAAGGGCTTAAAAAATCTTATTAAAACAAATAGTTTTAAAACATTACTGCAGCTGAAAAGCAATGCAAAGCCATCAAGCTGTACAGCACAGTGTGCTTCACTTCTCTCCAAAAAATTTAAAAAACTATGTTCATGCTAGAAAGACATATATATCATCCTACACCTGACGCATATATGCATATAATAATTGTATTTAGGAGCAGAAATGAAAATAACTAAAAAGAAACTCAAAAATGAAGGAGCAAGAACACGCAACAATCATAAGATAAGTGAAACAAGGAGATGATAGATAAGAGGGAGTTGACAAAAAGGATTATTAATGGGTAGCACAGTAACATAAATAAGTTCCCAGAAAATGGGGCAAGTATGTTAGGAATAACATTATTTAAAAAATAATGATCTTTTATTTAAAAAAATAAGTCTGGTCTTTTTTTTTTTCCTTTTTCCTTCTCTACAAAAATAGCTGCTGCACCAGTGTAGTGATTAACCACTTAAAATCTCTTCGTGTTATTATTTTACTTATCTACCAAGAAGAACTGACAACTGCCAGGACACCTACAGGCTCCAATAGGTATGTGCATAACAAAATCTGATGCAACTACACAGGACAAAGTTAATTAATATTAGACTGACGCCTATGCTTATAGCAAGTAGATTTGTTTCTTCATAAACTTTTACCGTTGTTTATTTTGTTTAGTACTTAAGATCAGCATGTCTAGTTGACCAAATAGCTCCATTACTATGAAATATTATAGGGCTATATGTGCAATAGAGAAATTCAACAACTGAGCACTGACACAGCTATAAGGAGCTGCTCTTCTGAGAGACAGACTTAAACAACATTCACACAAATAGGAACTTATGTCACAAAGGACAAGCATGCCAGTAGTCTTGCACAGCTCTATCAAGGCTTAGAGTAAGTGAATATCTTGTTCCACTGCTGGAGCAAACATACATGTACATTCTACGTGAAGGCAGCACAGCAAAACCATAGCTGTATCTCAAGCAGCCCTTCTCACAGTCCAAAACATCAAAGCACATCTACTCACCCACAGTTTGTGCTAATATGTCAAACACATATACGCTTCATTCTCTGCTGCATGAGAGAAAGCATTTACTTAGAGTATACAGGCATGGAAAACAAAAAATACACCAAAAGTTATCTGCTTCCAAGGTCTGGCAGCAGACAAACAGGATGCATACTCGTGCCTCTGTTGCATTAATTCAGAACATTTGGTGAC
Organism: Cyrtonyx montezumae; assembly: GCF_038088225.1. Taxonomy (NCBI): domain Eukaryota; kingdom Metazoa; phylum Chordata; class Aves; order Galliformes; family Odontophoridae; genus Cyrtonyx; species Cyrtonyx montezumae. The sequence continues at coordinate 12,916,095 of NW_027071936.1, read as the reverse complement.
TATATTCAGACTGGATGAGATTTCAAGGCTATTTACTTTCTCTAGTGTAAGATGGGAGGAATAAAAAGAGCACCCTCTTAACCTTGTCTTTAAGGGACTTCCCAAAGAGTCCACATACACGCACGTTTTGTTTACCACATCATTCTGACAATGCATTTCCCCACTACTTCTACTCCTGCGTTGAATAAGTTACCATCCACTGTTTGGCTACTTCCAAGTTGTACTGCTACGTAAATTATGTTCCAATCCCCCATGCATTTCAATACCCTTGAGAGCAATTTTTATCACATTGAAATTATTCTATCACCAATTACATGGTGGATGAACCCAGCCTGGAGTGTTTGCGTACACTTAACATACATAACTCACGAATTAAAGATAAATTAGTACAGTAATAGTACAGTAACATGAAATACAAAGCACTACGACCACACTAACTACTACTAATGGTATATTTAAGAAATATGTGAATAAACTCTGAAACCAAAGATTATAACATTTCTGAATCTACACATCTGAACAAAAGGTTACATTTGTAATAAGTGCTATACTAGGTCAGCAGTCCAGCAGGATGTTGCCCCAGCTGTAACATACCAGACATGACATTCATCAGTTTACTACTAGAGTAAGCGCATACCATTCTGTACATACTCTTCACAGTGGACTGACTGTCTGGACAGGAAACCCATCTAGTCTACTTCAGCTTCATATGGCTACAAGTAAAAAACACTGTCCTCAACACAGCAAGGTTTGATTTAAACGAAACTGCAGTACCACCACAATTCGTTTGGCCGCTACTGATTAAAGGAAGAAAACATTCAGCCACTTCTACTCTTTGTTGACATATAGGACTATTGAGAAACTAACTTCAAAGCAGGTTTAAAGTTACTCTTAGATGCAGTGGAACTTAACCAGTTTTTCAGAAATCATTCACTGCAAACGCTTGTCCAGACTCTAGATGTTTTATAGTGAGCTTAATGTTAATAACAACCGCTCAAAATCTTACCACTTTTTTTTTTTCCACACCAACTTCCAGACAGTCAGCTAAAAGACTGCACCATCTGAATAAGCTTCTCTACATGTAAAAACCTCATGGTCTAGTATTTTGTTTGAAACGTTCTTCCCCCACTATACCCCCGACACATATATTGCGCATCTCTAATACTACTGTCACTGCAATTCAGACCACAGAGGGTTTGCTGTTGTTTTTCCTGTCCTCAGCTTCCTTTAACTCTATTCTCTCTTGCCTCAGCTAAGACTAATCATACCAAAACTGGTGTTTGCTTGTTGCAAGAGTCAGGAGTTGGCTGACTATCTGCACCAAAAGGAAAGTCAGAGGTACACCCTGCAACACTGTGCTTTCCGCAGTTATTTTCTCATATACAGAACCAGGCAACGATGAAAATGGGAACAATATGAACCTGAACCCAGACCTGCTCTAACTGTGCTGAAAAGAAAAAAATGATGCTGTAAAATTTGAGTTAGAGACCTATATTACTACTATCCTCTAGATAATTCTTACAGCTAGATGCTAATATTGAAAGTCATTTTTTAAAACTAAACAAAAAACCTCACAAGTTTGATAAAAAGCATTAGAACAGCCATGTTCAGGAAGCCTAGGTCAATGGTAGTAAAAAAAAGTCATGCACGGGATGCACATCACCTCAACAAAAGCCTGAAATAAGATATTTTGGTGGCCTCCTTCACCGCTCCATAGGTAAGAACAGAGATTCTGAGAAAGTCAGGCTAACCAGAGTTGTGGAAAAACAAGCTCTTCTGCTTACAATGCATCTAAGCGGCATTAATTGAACTGGTAATAAAGCAATCGAACTTGTTGGCTCTGAACTTCCACCCACCTTTCCCAACATACTCTCTCCTGGCCTTGCCAGTCCTTTCTCTCACATTAGTGACTTCATGTCACGTGGGGAAAAGTAAGCTTTTGCTGCCTTCAAACAGACGTCAGCGTGAGAGTTGCAAAACATACAAAGGTAATCCAAACTACACATGGGAGATGACACAGCCTGATATCTAGATCTGTCTGAAACCTACTGTCAAGACACAGTAATAGTTTAAGTTTCAAAACAGAAAAAGGAACGTTGAGAATTCAAGTACATATACCTCAGTTCTAAACAGTCACGTAACTATTTGTAGTCTGTATGAGCACCCATGTTTTTCCAAGCAGAAAACGACAGCGGCATTTATTCCAACTCTCTCTCAAGGAAGGCTTGAAAGAAATCTATAGAAATCCAGAATCATTAGTCAATATTTTCTGTTATGCCTATGCTGAGTGAGCCCTCCTCTGAAGGATTTAGAACAGCAACCTATAGACTCATGCAACATCAGCAAAGAGCCATAAAACTTTAGTGCTGCTCTGACCCAGTCCATTTCCACTAAAGTCCCCTCTGTAAAAGCAGAAAAACAGGACAGATGACAAAAAAGCAAACACTAGTTACCATCCCTATCATACATCTTGTGAGGTGAATTCAACTAATATCAGGACAGATCATGTAAATTACCTGCCTGGAGCCTAGTAAATTTGGTCCCATGAGTTTTCAGCCCAGTATAATCACTAGCTTGATTAATTGCACAGCAGTTCTCTAATCCTGCACTGCTCATTCTAAGGATCGGTACTGGATACTTCATTTTTATTCTTTTTCTTAAAGCTTCTGGAGTCCAAAGTCTATTTTTAATATATATAATTAGTTCATTCCTAAAAAACAAACACCTGATTGACTGTAGCAGGTTACAGGCAGCCCTGAATCTTCCAAGTTAGGGCAGTACAATTAGATCTTGGTTTACTTGCACTGAAAACCCCAGGTACCATCCTGCTGTCTCCAGGACTGTATACTCCATAATTATTTACTTTACCATTTCTCTATAAAATTAGTAGTTCTGCAACTTCCAACATTTTGGTATTTCTCTCCAAGCTCCACCTTCCAGAGTCTGCTGGCTTCATGGGAAACTACATTCCTAAAGTTTGATTTCATCTAAGTGATCTTAAAGAACAACTGAAAACACTAAACTTGTGACCCATAAAGGAACAAACAAAACCAAAATACAACAACAATAAAAACAAACCTGCAGAACAGAAGCCAGTAAATGAATTAATAAAGAATTGCTTTGGATCAGTACTTGGGTGCACAGCAGAAACTGACATCAAACCAAATACAGCTGCTTTCTGAAAGGAAGCTGTAAATGATCGGCTTAATTGGACATTCACAAAATTAATCTGTCTAAATTAATTACTGCATACATGACTCACCTGAAAATATTTTATATCAACCAGAATTTTAAATGCTACTTCATCTAATCCTTGGTCTTTGAAGAGATGCACATAATGTCAGGTTTACTACACTACTACCAGGCATTTTCAAGTCTCTTGAGCACTTCCTGTCCAGAGTAACAACAAATTTGCATCATACTCAACTCAGAAAAGGTGAACAGGTACACCACTTATATTTGTCGATGAAGTTTCTTCCTGTTTTCCACTCGAGTAAAATTCTACAGTAGAAAACATTTCTTTGCTTTCTGCGCATAAAGCTAAAAATAATACAATAAAGGATTTTGAAATTACCAAATGGAAACATACGCTGATAAAGACCACACAATAATGACCACAAACAAGGGAAGCAAAACTATGTAATTACAGTACATTAGAATTTGCGCAGTAACTGCCATGGAAGGTAGATTAGTTCTCTTTCCACGGAAGGAATAAGCTACCTAGCATTACCTAACACTACGTATAAGTACAGAGATACCTACAGTACGTCCAGACTTACATACTTCTGAGCACATCCTGTTCTTACGTTAGCCAATAACTGAAACTAATACTACTGAGGCAACCTCCTGATTTGTACATATGTTGTGTGACCTTTTTTCCCCCAATTAACGCTTAATTAAGCATTTCCAAATATTTTAAGAAGACAACTTTAGGGAAGCAGATTTCAGGAAAAGTTTGAAAGGTTAAATCCCTCCCCCTTGGGACCTACAGGAAACAGCACATTTCACATTAATCACATAGAGAGATCGAAATGCTCCCTAAATAACATTCCCTGTCTGTGATCCCAAGATAGCAGACCACAGATGGAGAAAAACATTACACTGATACATAGACATTTTTCACACACCTGTAAAACAGTCACATACTCAAAACCTCATCTCACTAAATTTCCACTTCAGTAACATACAAAGTAACAAAGCTAGGTGTGCTGTTGAGGCCACATAAAAAAAAGACAGTTATTACTATTACACTCCTGGCCTCCTGTACATTCATTACAAACAAGTGAATTGTCAGTTGACACTGAGTAATCACTTCTCCTTATAGTGACACTGGCCTGATGAAGAAGGCTTCTTGTGCAATCACTTGTATTACTTTAGTGTATGCATTGCTTTAGTGTACACAGCAACAGAAAAAGATGAAATGTACAGTCAAAACTGAAGACAGAATGCATCCACGTGCTGTTACTGCCACTCAGATCACTACCATGAGCATCATAAGTAGGAACAAAATAGATCTATACACATATATGCATACATATCACTAGAGTAGATACCATATTATAAATGTAAAGAAAAAGTGAAAATAGCAGAACCTGGAAGACCAGCCTCTGAAGTGCCAGAGGAAAAACATTACTTGAATTATCTAATGCATGATAACTATTTCAGTTTGCCTTCCACAGTCTGTTCGAGTTCTGCTTTAACAAGAACCGTGGAAACAGACATCTAAAAGTAAAGCTAAACTGTGCAGCTGCTGGCTTCTACTGAATTCCCTGCACATGCTGTTATACTGGACAAGGCATAGAGAACACACAAACTTCAAAGATCAACCAATTTATTAAAGCTTAATAAGCCACTGCTGCAATACGTGCAAAGCACACAACTTGGGACTTACACTCCAAGCTGAGACTACAATTTACTAATCAGTTACTGAAGCTAAAGCACCTCAGTTCTACAGCTGATATCTATTGACAGGTTTCTGCAGAGAGAAATTGTAAGTTTAAAGGCAAATCTGAGATTACGTAAGAAAAACAAACAAACATCACATCATCCTTTTCCATAACTTGAGAACAGTAGTAGAGACCTCCTGTCATTCATATATTTTACATACTGGCATACAGTGATACTACAGATGTTGGCAACAAGACTGAACAAATATTCATATTCCTTAAACAAAACAACAACAGAAAAACCTGATTGGAAGACAGACCCACTTCAATGCAATACATATAAAAAGATATCCCAAGAATAGTCAGTAGAGCCAAATTACCACAGTAGCATTCAGGCCACGCATTCAAAATGAAATTAAAGAAGATTCTGACAGAACATTGTCACCACCTTTTGATCCTTCTGCAACCCATTTAGAATACATCTAGTCCTGGTGGGCAGCCATTTAAACCAGTCAGCATGAACTGACGGTGCTCCTGGCACAGAATAAATTATACAAGACTAAATACTTGATCCAACTTCAGTAATAGCCCTCCTGGGACACTAGACACATAAGGGAAAAAAAAAAAAGAAAAACACTAAACAACAAGAAGCAATTAAGAGTTGTTTCTGTATGTTTGGCCTTAATTTGTACCCCAAAGCACTCAATCCAAACTGCCACAATATGACTCCAAATATGAGCTGTGAATAATGACCATGAACAACTACCTTCACCAAGTCTGTGAAGAACTCACGACCAGGTTTCAAAACCAATAAGACTTCAATCCTTAGGGAAAGAAATAAAAAAAGTTTCCTTTGTCTTAATCTGCTACACAGCACTACTTAACTTCTTCTGTATTTCACTCAACACTCCAGCATGCAAACACACTGAAGTTTAAACAGGAATTATTTAAGTTGTGAAATGAGAACCTTTTTTAGATTTAATATCAGAAAGTCACCGAGCACAAGGCATGGCATAGCAAGATTGTTTCAAATGCTACAGGCATTAAGTGGAACAAAGGACAACGGTGCAACTGTGAGTGCTACTCTGAAAATAACACCTTCTATTTTATTATGTCAGCCTGCAATGCCATTGGTGTTACAGCAGTAAAGGAAGAACCTTCCCACCAGTACTGCTTTAAGTGTTGCTGTCACACGACAGGCAGCAGCCAAGGGGCAGTCTGACAAAATGGCATGTGACTTCTAAGAGCTGAGAACGTAAAGGTGTTCAGTGAAGTCACACACTGAATAACTGACACCCACCGACATTCATCTATACTGGCTAAATATTTATGCAGGCTAAGCAGTGCACGGGAGGCAGTGGGTGATGCATTCCAGCAATGACAACAGCAGGTCACCAATATTCGTGCAGATTTTGTTTATCTTACAAACATAGCACGCAGGCTCTTATTTATTACTGGCATAAACACAGTTTATGGCAGTGACTATGCTGAGCAAAATAAAGAAAAAAGGGGTTCCATAGCTAAGAATTTGCTCTGTCAAACAGAGTTACTGTACTCTTTCCACCTGTTGTAGTTTCCATTAAAATGAAAAGGTATCATTACTTTCAGAGCAACGCACATATTAATTTTTTTGTCAAAGCACAAAGGTACTATATACAGCAGGATGAGGTTTTCAGCCTGGATTTTTTTAATGAGCCCTCCTGTACAAGCCATGACAAAATATCACCGTACACAGTTGAAGATAAGGAACATAGAGTGTACTGAAAAATAAGTGAACAAATTACTCCTTAAAAATCAACCCTAAAAAAGCAGAACTACTGTGTGTTAATGCATGAAAGAAGATGAGCCAGGTCTGCCTCAATTCAGGCTCTGGAACTTTATACAAGGCTTTCGAACAACTACCTGCAGTGTCCTTCCTCTTTTTCCTTCTCTTACATTACTGCACTAAAAGCATAGGAGAAATAGATCACTAAGTTCCATCTGGTGAAAGGTTTCCATTCACATCCTAATAGCTTCAGACAATTAAAAGAAGATCTCGGTGCAAAGAACTGTAAAGGCAGTCCCTCACAGCATTGTGTTGAAACGCTGGAATATTATTTTATTTTAACATATAAGCCCTTCCAATTGGCTTCAATTTACAAATAATCCCACGTTTTAAAGAAACCTTTATTTGAAAAGTGACACTTGAGGTCACCTTTACATTTGCTGATTAAAAAACCATAATGATACTACTTTTAAATTATAACTGGCTTCTCCAAACATCACGTTTCAAACTATTACTTCCCTTTTTTCAATACAGAAGTAGGAAAAAACATTTGGAGATACTATTGACTATTAATGTTATTCCTTCATGAAAATATTCAGGTATCTATTTCACATTTGACTGCTTAAGTGAAATCTTTGTTCTTCAACTAACTTAACATAGATCATATACTTTCCTGGGGTGGGGCTGTCAGCTGGAATTGTACAAGTAAGAACTTGAAATTGAAGCCATCAAGTAATATAAAAAGATACCAGAACACACATCAAAAATGCATTTTGAAAAGTATAGCTCAGCTAAACTAAATACTTCTGACAAGCTGCAAGACTACACCAGGCTACCTTCAGAAACAACAGATCAGGACTTACTCTCAGATCTGCTACAATAGGAATTAATTTCTTTCCTGGGGTTAAAGAATCAATTATTTGTTCTACTACTGGTTACGTGAAACCATATGCTACTGAAGTACTTTATCTCTGACCTTACACAAGAAGTCACAAATAGTCGGAGACAAGTTGTTGCATTTAACTTTGGAAATAACAGGCCGCAAACATAACACTTCCTTGAAACATCAGTTGAAAGATGCAAACAGAAAGAAAAAAGAACACACGAGAATACAACACAAAAAAACCACAACAAGGTACCACATGAGTAAATGAGAATATACATCCACAAGCTTTTTTTTTCTACTCAGGAAGGACAAAATGAGAACAAAGCTTTAGATAACATTTTTAAAGACTAGCACTATCAGGTAGATACCAAACACTAAAGTAGACACTAGCTGATTGAAGATATTATAGTTGGCATTTATGCTCTCCATTCCAGATAGTACGTGCCTAAGACCTACACAATACATTTATGAACTTCTCTTTACTTTGATTTCTCCAACCTAGTTTCAACTGTTTCTAAGCTCTCATTGCTTGAAAAACATAGTATCAAAATAGAAAAACATAAAAACAAAACTCAAAATTACCAGCACTAGAACACTCCTCCAAAACAGAACTACAGCAAAAATTAACGTGACTCCTGTATTACAACGCAAACGTTTAAATTGTGTTGTGTATTACAGTGCACACAAACCAAAAGGTGGGATTTCCCCCTAAAAATAAGCCATGCATTTTAAGCCAGAGAAAATGAATCCCCAGCTGCTTGAAATCATATCAAAAGTACTACACACTCATAGCATACATTTCTAAAAACTTCCTTAAGTAACACAGTCCAGCAAAGAGAAGCTGAATAAAAACTATCAGACCTACAACTGAATCTCATACTGGAAAAAAAAAATAGTTTGGTAACAGAATTAACAGCAGCGCTCACAATAAAACAAAGTTAATAAGACTGAACACCCTAAAACAAACACTTTTCTTACCTCTAAAAAAAACTATCTGTAAGGCTTCTTAACTACCGTAAGAACAGTGGCCAGTCTAAATCCAACTCAGTGGCCTCACCCACAGGGACCACACTATGTACCAAAGCACTGATTACCAGATTGCCAACATCTGATTCAAGCCACAGGTGCAACCACTTGCTCATTGCAGCACGCCCAGGCAACTCAAATTAAGTGAAAATTAGAACAAAAGAGCTATAACATAACAAGTTTTTATTACCGAACCAAAAATATATGTTGATCCATATAAATATTTTCTTTCCTATCACGCAGCCTCTGAAGAACAAGGAATTTGCCTTCTGTGTAACTATGAGTATCTGCACATAGTCTATTTTTTTACTTTCACTACTGTCTAACAGAAATTGCTTGTGCAAACATATGTATGACTTTTCCTAGCTGTATCTGACCATTACTTTCAACTTACAAGTAATAATGCTTCCATGAAATCACACTACTTAACAACAATTTACAATGCAAGATGAGGTATTTGGATTTACCATTCCCTATTATATTTAGACGAACAAAGTGAACCAAAAGTTCTGACTGAAAGTTACTGACGTGATCAGTTAACAGCTGCAAAAAAAAAAAAAATCCAAGGTACACAGGTGATGTTAATAACTTAACGGTCTAAAGCCATCCCTCACTGCTGTTTGCTTCCAAGCTCAACAATCCTTTTCATTACTGTTCCCTGTAGAGAATATTTGATTATTTGACTGATTACAGATCTACTCTACCAAAAAAGTGTGCTCCCAACTTCAAAATCTAAGGCATTCCTGCCTGTTACTTATTTCTTGTACTGAAATAAAACACTACAGACAAACTGTGAAGTATTTAACAAACTCAAGACTGGTATTTTCATTCCCTGCTATACTGAGCTCTCACAATCTGCAAAAGGATCAAGCATGCATGTTAAATACGGCGTGCAAGAAAGCAATATATAGAGTTCAGACCTATAAACTGAAATCCAGAGGGATCTTCTTTCAAAGAAGTGGCACAGACTGCACATTTATGTTTTAAACGATAAGCTGCTGGGCTTTTGTCCTCTACAAAATTCCAATTTCCTCTCAGGCAATGGTTAAATTCATTTAGTAGTAAGAATTCCAGACTCAAAACAAACTATCCCCTGGATGTATCTTCTCCAAGACAGAAGTCTGCACAGTACTGAACCGTCATTGCACAAATCTTTATGCAGGGCCACACCATGATCTCTACACACGCTAAGTAGAAGCTGCAGCTCAGGGTACATAAAAAACAACGTAGCATTTTTGAACTCAAAGTAAGCTGCTGGGAAAGGCAATTATTCCGTTTGTCTGTGATTGATCAGCTTCCTCTATAAGGACGTGCAAGCTTTCATTTATTACCTGCTTGGTCAGTAGCACAGGGCTGCAAAGGAAAAGGGCTTTTTAATGGAATTTTTTTCTAGGAAGGGTATTAAAATAGCATGGAGGCGATTTAAATCACGATTACACTTTCCAGTCTTCCTCAAGAAAATAGCCATAAAGCTAAAAGTTCCAGGAGAACAGTTTGGGATGTGGAAAACAGGTTTCAACCTTGTGCGTTGTACTGTGTTCTGAATGGCAGAAAGCTGTGCATTCAGAGCAGGGGAAGGCTTCAAGTAACGTGATTTTAATATACATCAGGCTTTAACTTAGTTATGAAATCCCCTATTACATCAAGATAACAGGCTTAAAGACAGTAAAATAATCCCAAATTGCCATTTTTACGCTAGTACCAACTCATAGGTGACATTATCTGCCTGTGCCTTCAAAATTTCAAATAATCATTAAATGCAGAGCTCATGGAAGACAACTGTGACGGAATGCATTTGTTGTTGCATAAGTAACAATCATATAACAACGCTTCAACCTGCAACTGACTCACTCACAACTCATTGTGTAAGCATAGGACTACATCCAAAAGACAAGAAGGTTCTCCTCATATCAAAGTTATTAATAAATCTTACCCATTCCCTCAGATGAAAGACCTCTACGTAGGCATTATGTTACGATGTCTCATATGCAGGGAGCTCCATGGTAAGAGATGAAGAAAAGCAGCACACTTCATTCTTCATGATGTATCCAAGACCACACGGGGCCAGTTTTTCTTAGCTGCAAAAGAATTTTGTCTCGGTCAGACTTTGAAATTCATGAGGGAAATCAACAAATTGAGATTCCTAAAGTATACGGTGGAAGTAGCTGCAGATCTGCATCTGCTGAAGGTATCTGCAACTTGTCCTTCTTGTAGAACCTTCTGTTAATTCTACTTCTTTAACTATTTTAGAAAGCGAGTACTATGGAACAAGTGTTACAGACCATTTTGATAGTTGGATAAATTATATCTTCCACACTACTCTGAACCGCTTAGCATCACACATTTGAACTTGGGAAGACAAGAAGTTATGAAGGCTGCAAGAAAATGTCAAGTGCTTATGTGCACCACCGTCCTCTGCTGGAAGAAATCAGTCTTACTCATATGTTTATGACGGATAAGCTTCTATTAGCAGCATCTGACACAGAGCAAAACAACATAAGCAACAGCTTATGTACATTTCCATTTAAGCTCCACAGGCCTGTGGTTTAGGACAGAAGGTTATTAGCTCTATTGTCTGTTAGATGTAGGTGGATAAACGGCATCTAGGATGCATGTATACACCCCAGACAGTGATCTTTATTGCCATGTATTTGTAGGGCAGTAACAGCCTCGTGCCTGGAAGGAACTAGATCCCACTGCTCTGCACACACCAATTTAAGATTCAAGACCGCAACCAAATGGCACCATATGAGCAACATGTCAGGCAACAGCAGGCGATATTTGAAGCCCAAGATCTGCAAAACGCATCAGCTGGTTTTATGTCAGTGTGACGCCAAAACAAACACAAAAGTATACGCAACCCTTAGGAGACCCTGAAAGAGTGAGATTTTAAACGAGAGCTCAGACAAAAGCACAAAAGCAATCAATGTCTCCTGTGCCAGCATCTCTAGGACGACTGTAAATTTCCCCAGGCTAGGATAAGGACCTGTAGATCCAAGGCTCTCCAAACCTCCTCAGATCGCACTGAAGCAGCTTCTCGCGCTCTGTCACATTTCGGGGCACAAGGGGCAAGCCTTCTCCAGAAGTAAGGAAAGACTGCTGTACGAGGAACCAAAACTACAGCTAATTACTAACTGTGCATTGGATCAGCAGAGCCGATGACTAAAAGCCCTGCCGTCACCACGGCCTCACATTCCCTCCCTCCCACCGCCCCCTCAGGTGCAGCACGCCCACGCAGCCCGCTCTCCCCTCAGCGGCGGGCACGGGCAGGAAGCCAAGCTCTGTCGGGAGTTGTAGTTCTCCTTCCCTCCTCTCCGCGCGGCCATCCCTCGCGCAGAACTACATTTCCCAGGAGGCGCCGCGGTAACCTCGTGTCGTTCTGCAAGGCAAAATGGCGGCGGCGGCGCGTGGCTGTGGTGGCGTTTGGCGCCGCGGCCCTGGGAGGTCGTGCTCCGTTTCCCACCTTTGGCGGGCCGCCGTTTGCAGCGCCAGAGGAGGGGCGGTGCCGGCGGGGCACAGCGGGTACGGTGCTGGGGGAGCGCTGTGGGAAACGCTGTGTTTCTCGCGTGTGTTGTGGGCAGGGCTTGGCTGCTCTTTTAGACAGCGGTACCTCTGTAGTTGCAGTGATGATTTCTCTATTACCAGGTTTCTGATGTTTATGCTCATGTGATACTAACGCTGCTCTGGAGAGCTGCCTTTCCCAGCATGCATGGGACGAGCGGGTGAAGAATACATTTATTATGCCACCTGTCTGTTGGAGATTTATCCAACTACGTAAGGAGTAACTGATGTTTATGATGATTCCCTAATTTCCCTGAGTTTCCAAATAAGGGTTCATCCAGCATGCAAGTTCGCCTCATTCATTTCTGTGAGATTTCTCACCTAAGGCGAAGGAAAAAGTTTCAGTTCATTACTTTTTCCTTCTTACAGTGTTCTCTTCTGTATATAATGAGCACACTTTGCCATACAGTCCTGTTTTTATATGCTTTGAGTTACTGCCTGGTCTCCAACATTGCGGCACAGACTTTGCCAACTGTATTTCAGTTTTTTGCAGTATCATCTGCGAGCTTTTCTTACGTTGCGTTACACACAAAACAAATAATGGTATTTTTAGATGGCTCTTAACGTCATCCTTTTTTTAACCTCTTTTCTTTGTTCTTTCCAGTCTCGCTCCGTGGGTACCAGTTGTGGGTCTGGAAATTCATGCACAGATCAGTTCCAACTCAAAACTTTTCTCCGGTTCCAAAGTCCAGTTTGCAGCACCTCCTAACTCTTTGGTATCTTTCTTTGACGCTTCTTTACCAGGAACACTGCCTGTGAGTTATGTTTCGACTTAATTTTCTTCAGAAATTATGTCAGCCAAGTTTGGCTACATTGACAGTATTTTGTTGCTCCTAATATGGAACAAAATATTATAGACAGATATTTTTACACACTTCTGTATTTTCTGGCTGTTGATAAACTGAGATGCTTGACATTGTTTCTTTTCAGTCCACTCGCTCCCTAGTTATCGCTACAAGTATTTGATATCTTCTGCAAAGGACAAAAGAAAAATGAATAATGTGTTTTGGACATATTAAATGAATTGCAGTATTCCTGTGAGGCCAGAGTGTGTGTTAGTATGAGGCACAGGGTATTCCTTACTTATGTGAGAGGTACCTAAATTCCTGTGAGAGGAAACCTTAGGTTTCCAGGTGGCCATTTGATGTTACTTTGCCATGTGTGTGTTGTTGTAGCTATCATTTGCTGTCTGGTATGATTTACTGTGAGATTACTTGGTGTCCGGAATATAAATTCTCTGGTTTGGGCAAGTGTCAACTGTCCCTATTTTTAATGCAACAAAATTAAAAAGAGAAAAAATAGTAAGAAAAACGTTTGTGAAAAGTTGTGAGCAAGTAAGAATACCTAGCTATTACTTTGCAATGAGAATTTATTAGGGAGAGCATAATAATTGCCTGTAGTCACAGCTCATTTAGAAATTTTAGGGTTTTTTTTGTTTTCCCTTCTTATGTGAATGTGACCTGTGACAGTGCTTCTTTAGAATTCTCTGGGAATCCCAGAGATGTAATATACAAAATGTATGTATTTCAAGAAGTGGAACTTGTTTCCACCCTCTGCAGTGAAAATAAGTAGCAAGTGGGCTTGGTGTTGCTTTGTGCAGCAAGCGTGCAGAGATCATAATGGGGTCAAATTATTTTATGCAGGAGCACTCCTCTAAGAATATTTGTGGAGGTTTGAATTCCCGCTGCAGATGTATTTTTTTAATCTGCGGGAAGCTTTGCTTCACCGTATTAAAGCTTTAAATACTATTATGAAATTGAGAATTATAGGTGGATTTCTAGGGACTCGATATGTGCCATGCGATCCTTAAAGAGAGAATTGAGTTGATATTCATTCTGTATTTGCAGAAGTATTCAAACATGAAGAAGTGGAGGTTCGATGCTGATAAAATTTGGCCTTGACTCTGTTATCAGTGCTGCTTTGGGGTTGTTTCAGACCTAACTGCGTGGAAATCTTGAAAACTTCCCAGGGAGAATAGAAATCTGAAATCTTGTGGTTTCAGAAGGATCCAGTTAGACTTGCAACGTGGAAGATGAGTTCCTTCCGTGTGAAGGCAGGCCGAGGTTAGGGGGTTAATAATCACGGGATCTGCAAGAGTTGGAGAGTTTTGTGTCAGTCTTCCATGCTGTTCTGTAAATGCAGGCAAGTTCTGATAAATTGTCTAATGCTTGTCTTCAGTCTAGTAGAAAACCTGTCTTGAAGAACAAAACTGAGCGTTTATGTAGAGTTTCACTTTTATGTACGTATTGCTATTCCTCCAAGGTTGAGCGGCTTTTTTTGGTTTGTTTTCTTCTGTTACAGTGTTTTACAAATGAGGCTTGGTATAGCCTTTGTGAGTATGTACACGCAGGCTTTGGAAGAGGAGATAACTGTACCTGAGATGCAAAAGCAGGATGGCTAGGTTAATTGAAAAGCAGGGATTCTATGTTAGCTTCTACTAGCTGCTTCTATCTAATCAAGAAGGAAGATTTTTCTCGCTATGGTACTAGTGAAAACAGGGTTCAAAGAAAATGTTATGGGAAAGCTGTTCTTGCATGTTACGATGTGATAAGGAATCCCATCTGTAGTCTCCCCTTTAATTTTTCCCATTGTACTTGCTATACACAAAATTCATTTAGACAGTGTTATTTGTTCTGGCACCAAATAGTTGGGCTCATTTTCTTGAAGTAAGTACGTATTTCTATATGGAAAACTGAGGTGGAATTGGATGGGTGTTGGTGGGTTTAGTATGACAGGAGGTGAATTTTGGAAAATCTAAGTGTTTATTACAAAACGTAAAGCAACGTCTTAACAGATGTTGTAAACTGTCTTTAGAAGGTATGTATTTGGCTTTTTAACTCCGGCTTTATTGAGAAATTGAAAAAACAGGAGTCAAGTTTTAACAGAACTGAAGAATACAGTGGTTGTGCAGCAGAGTAACTGCTGTTGTAAACTGAGAATGACTGTTACAGTTCCTGGTGTCAGAGGGATTTAAACTTACTGTGGGTCTGTGATACGGTTGCGATAGACAACCACACTTGCATTGCTGCTTTGCAGTGGGACCAGAAAGAATGGTGCTGAGGGAGCTTTTCTATTTATTATACTTGTCTTGGTCACTAATGAGCATGGGAGTGGTCCTTTGCTGTGAGTATCGGAATCTGCTTAGCTCTCCTCCATCTTTCTGCCTTATATTTTTTTTCTGGTACTGTCAAGCAACTTATTTTATGTTACCGCTGCAAGTAAGGTCTTAGGAGGACTGTAAGACACAGGGTTAGCACCGTGATGTTTCGCTGCACCACTTTCATAATGTGCCTCTGAGAGACGGTTGCAGGCAAGAAGAGCTGTACAGGTGTACTGCTATTCAGCATGAGGCAGAAAAATATGACCTGACAAAGCTTTGATGAAGTGGTGAGACTGAAAAGCACGTCCCATGCTGATATATGGACTTCATTATTGTGCCCTGTGGTGACAGAGCCTCTCATCTCTGGACCAGAGAGCGTCTTGCAGAAATCAGTGTAAGGGTTGCCTCTCTTGGGGACAATATGTAAGCCCTCAAAATGTCAGAAATGTTGGTTTGTGTTTGCTGTTTTTTTAACCAAGAGGATGGGCTTGGCCATGAACTTAACTGTGGAGTATTCAGAGTACTCGTTACGTGTTAAGCTGAAGAGACAGTGTGGTGTATAATGCATTATATGTACTTGTTTGATCTAAAATTCTTCTCAGGATCCAGAAAGGTGGTTTCACTTGCAGTCTGATATTTCCTCTGTGTAAATTCTGAGTTTGTCTTAAAGGTTTCTAAAGATGAGAGCGGGCTCACAGGAAGTTAATCCAGATATTCTCATTCTCGAGATGGCCGACTAAAAGGTAATTACAGCTCAGCCTAAGAAATAAGATGATAGATCTAGTAGCTGAAGGCTGAAATCTTTATTGTCTGTGCTTAGTCTTTGTTCCTGAACACACCAGAAAATGCACGTTACAGTTTTGTCCTTCATGACTAAAGTGAAAGCTTGATCCTGCTTTGTTCTAGGCAAACGTACTGAGAAATGTATTGTTGGAAGGATGCCTTTGCTACCTTACTGTATCTTCTCTCAGCTGTATGATGACGCTTTTGTAACTAGATAGATCTTTTTTGTGGAAGAAAGTGTAACTAGAATGGCTGTTAGTCCTCGTTACTCACATTTTGCGTTTCTGAGTACCTGGAGTCTGAAATATGACTTTTCCAAAACTAAGGATTGTCACTGCAGCACTGTGTTGTGCTGCTGTCTTTCCCACCCTGCAGTGCAGTGCTGCGGAACAGCTGCCCAAGGACCTGGGAGGGGTAATAACTTGTTTGGGGATGTGGAGGCTGCTTTAGTTACCTTTTCTGTGTTGAGGCTAAAGCCATCCTTTGCGGTGACAGTTACCCAATGTTTTTACAGCTAGCTTGGGTGATAGAATATCAAACTTCATAATGAATTTAACATGTTATTAATATACAGGATTTACCTGATGAATTTGCTTTCAAAGGCACTTGAAAGGTTTCTGTGGATTTTGTTGTTTTTGTCACCGTCTATATCAGAACAGAAATGGCGTTTCAGAACAAAATTCATAGTTAGCGTTTGAAACTAGGTTCTTTGATACCTTGGGCCTGTTAAACCTGGTGATTGCAGCACCTGCTCTACCGACTTCTGACTTCGGTAGTGTTTTGACATTCCTGCTGGCATACATATAAATTTACTCTCTTCTTGTACTACTTGGCTTTGAAAAACTCTGAAACTCTGTTTTGTAGCTTTCCTTTTGATAACTACGTTTTAATTGCACACCTTTCTTGACGAATCGGATGGTCTTATGATCTTTATGTGCATGTTGGTTTAGCTGTCATAATCTACGTGTTCTTTTCTTCTTTGAAACCATGTGTGCTTAAGTTGCTCTACCCTTCAGCTCTCCTCTAAAAGTAAATTAATTGTACTGCCTGAAGGAAAAAGTGAGTGCATGCTTGTTTTAAGCTATTTACTGATGTCTAGGTTCAGTTTAACTGCTTGCTGTGTTTTTTTGCTAACGGTGTAATAACTGCTCAGAGGGAGATGTTTTCCTTGGAATTCATGGTACATATCTACACCAGTACTTTCTTTCCAGATGATATTTTGGTTTGTTACATGGATTGTATCATCACAGCTCACAGCCTTTTGTTTCTCACACAGTCCCAGCTTGCTAGATTTGCAAAGAATGTTAGTGCTAGTTCTGGTAGGCGTCTAGAAAGAAAATTCCACTTAGTTTAGAAAAAACTGGAGGAGAGAAATAGGCTTTCAAATTATGTGCACCCTGAGAACGCCTTTACAGTTCAAAGACCCTTGAATTTCTGAGTGCATGATGGATTAGAGCTTACCTATATCATTTCAAGCTATTAATCAGCTCAATGCTGTTGTACCAGACTGGAGAAAGCTTTCAAAGATGAAGGAAGCCTATTTCAGGTGACTTTCAGGGCTGGCTTATCGTCAAGGGTATTCCTCATTATATTTCCTTTTCTGTCATTGGATCGTTCACTGCCTGGGTCACTTACATGTGGAACTGGTTTCCTTCAGTTGGGGTCTGAGAAATGTTGCACCTTTTCAGTTACTGCACTTGCTTGCGCTGACTTCCCTGCTCGCTTAACTATAAATGCCATTTTTTTAGAAATTTCTCAGCCCTTGTGTTTGGTGATGTTTGTCATAGCTTTTCGCCCAAGCTTTGAAGAAGTGCCGTGTAAAGTTTTCTCTTTTTGTTCTGTCTCCTTTATCTGTGAGAAGTTGCAACGCTAATTCCGGATGCTTTAGTCTTTATGTCAAGGCTAACAACTCCTGTAGGGCTTTGTCTCCTTAACCTTTCGAAAACTCTGTTGCCTACTGAGCTCTCTTCCTTTTAGCTCTTGTTGGCTTTGCTGTTTATCCTTAACAGGTCCCCCTGGCTAATGTAAACTTGCCAGTTAGAACTGCTCTGAGGTGACTGTAACATCTTGCTGTCACCTATTCCAGTAGATCCTTCAATATGCATTGGTGATGTTATCTATGCATTTTCACTTATCTCTGACTGTGTTGTTATTTCTTGCTTTGCCTTCTGTGTTATACAGTTGTTTTTTTCTACTTCTTAGTGGGGATCTGATGTTTTACAACATCTTATTTCCTTTCTTACACACTGTTCTGCTGCTGCATGGGTTGTACCATCCCTGATATGGTTGAACAGCATGACTGTGAAGTGACAACTAGGCAGATCAGCATCCCCTCTTCCCAGAGTCGGTCTGAACTTATTGCTGAAGTGCATGTTAGGTTTTTTGCAGTAACATTTCTCAGTGTGCTGGGGTTTATTTTAAGTTTGAACTGTGGGTGATTTGGCAGGAGTGGGAGGAATTCCTGTTGCTTCTCCTCTCAGTCACTATTTATGTTTGGCATCCTTAAGATTTTTATCTCATTTTCTCTTCAGGCTGTTTCCAGGTGATTCCCTTTGGGGTGATACAAGGTATTACAGCACAACACATATGCGTGTATGAAAATGGTGCTCTACTGAGAAAGAGTCTCAGTAGAGACAATGGTTTAATTTTTTTTACCATTTTGACTTTCAACTGATGTCTTGCTTCTTTGTTCTTATCATTGCTTTTGTTGAAGACTTACTGTTAATTTAAAGGTCTTTAAGAAACACTGTCCAACCGTGTTTGATGTCACATGATTGTAGACTGGGTCTTTGTTCTCATCGTGGTTAGCTGTCTCATGTGTAAAACTGTCAGTTTTATATATTTTGCCTGAAACTTCTTTTGGTGCTGTTAGGCTGTAATTGGTTCCTAGGGTAAAAGTAATTTATTTCTTTGTGTTATCCTCTCTGTTAGCCACCTTGACACTGTAAATATGTAATGGCTATTTTATTTATTTTCAAAGGAATATGTAGGCTTGTGCCAATGGAGTTCATTAGTTACGTGTGTAGATTTTGCCATTGCAACCATTGTTTTTTATACAGAAATGTTAAGTTACACAGTCTCAATGTTGGATTCATCCAAATTTGTCTAAAAAATGTTGTTTGTTGAAGTGTTCATGAATATATCAGTAAGTGCACGAAGAGGAAATTAGTAATTGAGTTTGGGCTGTTGGATGAAATGAGGAGAAGATAAAGAGCATCTTGGAGGCCAGAGTGTTGAAAGCACTGCTTAGGTAAAAACCATCTTGGACGGTTACTCATAGGAAATCAGTTTTTGTTGGTCCTGCTGTTCTTGCCTTCTAACAAAGAATTCTAGTTTGCTTTCTTAACAGCTTCTTCCAAGGTTTGCTGTGTTGTCATTTATTATTAGCTTGAATTAGTATATTCTTGTCTTTGTGGGTGTTGTACCTCTTCTGGTTTGCCCTCAATTTATTAGTTGTATTCGTAGGAGGTCTGTCTGGTGAGCAAATAAGTGCATTTCAGTGGACCAGAAATGGAGGAAAAAGGGCTGACGGAATAATAGTCAGGGGCTGTGAGCTTTTAGCGAACTCAAAAATTGCAGTGAGGAGCAGAGAGCTGATAGCCAAATCATGGAATGACAGCCAGTGTATATTGAACTTCAGAATTAGTTGGAACCGAGACAAGGGAACTGACCCTCAACAAACCTAGGAGCAATGAACCACCTGCAAAAATAAGAAGAGCAGGGAGCTGGTTTAGAAACTCGTTCTGTTTCGGTTCCGCCTTAAATTCTGAGTGTTTTCTCTGTTTAAGAAGTTGGGCAACATAGGGTATGTTGAAGAAGGCAATTGTCTTTCACGTTTAAAAGCCTGTATTAGACTTTTTTTTTTTTTTTATCTTTTTGCTGAACTCAGTGTAGGAGAAAAGGTCTGAGCAGCTCCACATCAAAACTGAATTTGGATTTGGTCAAGTTTGGGTGACTTAAGTTTTAGCCATTGTTCTGTCACTGACCTCTAGAATGAGTGAATTGTTTTCACTAGCTCTATTTGTGTTTAACTGAGTCTTACATAGCAGTGGCATTGGTTTACATTTCAAGTGGTGTAACAGAGTACACATTCCTCTGACCGGTCAGACCAGAAGATGCTGCTATCATCAGGGAGGGTATAAAGCATAGATAAGGGACTTTGCGATGGGAACGCCATGGAAACACAGTATTTGATTACAGAGTTCGTTGACCGCTGTATTTCCCGTGTGTTGTTGCGTCTTCTGCTTGGAGCCAGTTCAGAATGGCACAAGTTGATTTGGCTGTAGCCACGGGTGAGGCAAAGTTAGACACCAGGATTGCTGTATTATCTGCTGCACTACCAGCCTAGAAAATACATTGTTTCCACTGAGAACACAGTAGTCTGAATATATTTTTCCTTCTTTGGGTTTTAGCAACTGGTGTCTCAGAGGACTGGGAAACTCAGCAGTCAGACGGTATACTTGAATTTGGTGTTACCTTCCTGTTTTTCTTATTCTCAGGGGTCATAATTTTTCTGTTCTGCTGCTGAATTTTTCTGGTTATCACTGCCACCAGAAGATACTTCATCCTATTTTAAGCTTTGTGGTATGAGCTCTCAAACTAGCTCTTCAGCTTGAAGAGAATGTGCCTTGTTATTCTTTGGGTACACCGAAAGTAATGTGTTTGAGATCTGGGCTCTTCCTACGATGACAGAGTTCCTTATTTTTGAGATATGCCATGTGTAAGTGTATGCTGCATCGCTGCAAGCCAACTTTGCCACCAGACAAGGTTAGGGATAATAATACGTTTTGTGTAGCAGCATATATCTTTGATACCAGGCAGCAGAAAGATAAGGTATTAAGATATGTTTATATACTGCTTCAAATTCTCAGTTGCCATTTTGTTCTCTTTCCCTGATCTGAAGTCTCTTTAATAATGCAGTATCAGATTGAAGAGTTGCAATTAGATTTGTACTAAGTAGATAGAAGAGTAATTTATTTTTTAAGTTTAACTTATTCATGCACTTCAAGGAACCTTATAGTGGAGCAAGGTGATAGTTATAAATCTGCAGGAATAGTAATATGGAGTATATCTGTTACTGCAAGCAAATAAAAATCAGAGTGTTACGAAATAGGAATATTGAGGAATATGATTAGATATATCAGTGGAGGTTTCTAAAGATTACTACCAGGTCTGTAGAGAGCTGGTTAAGTACATTGCACTACTTCTTTCTTCCAGCTGTTTTTGAAATGAAAAGAAGCTAAAATTACATATTTCTGAGATAAGTAGTCCTGTAGGTAATCACAGGATGCTGATTTCTTCATGTTTTGAAGTAGGAGTGAAGGTCTTAAGGTAACCAATTAATACGGAATCTACTTTATTAAAATGTATGACCTGCAATTTTTTTTTATATATGTGTATTCTACTTTTCTGGGGAGTTACGTTGATTTTATTGCATTTAGTACAAGAAATACTTGGTTCTGTAACACAGACCTCTGGTGTGCTGCTGTCACAATAAAGGTTTTGAAAGGCAAAGCAGAAGTAAGCTTTTTGCAAGTAAGAGCTCTACGTGTTCATTTTGTTGCTGCTTTTTTTAAGCTATCTTACATTATTAGCAAACAAACAGACAAAAAATGCTGCATTCTGGTTTTAAAAGTGTCAAAATAGTTTACTGAATATAAAAGCATTTATCTTCACCTTAAAGGGAACCAGCTTTCTCAAATGTAGGTAGTGTAAGCAGTAAACTTAAATACTGCTAAGGTATTAAAGAGAAAAACTTTTGAAACTTGCTTTTGGTGAGAATTTATGCTGTTTAAGCTACTACATATACAGTTTTGTTGAACTACTTAACAGTTTTATATTTAAAACCAGGGTCTTGACAAAAATGACCTTGAAAATGAAGACCATGTATTTATATAAAGAATATTTATTTTTGTGAACTGGTGGTAAAGAAATACAGGCATTAGAACAAGTGAGCTCTTAGTTGAGTTTTTCTTTCGCTCCTTTAACTCTCAGCACTGTACTCCAGCAGGATAACAGAGCTACAAGGGTTGCATTGCTGCTGTTGAAATGCCATTGCTTAGGGTTTTTAAAAGCGTCCAGTACAAATAATTTACACCTCCTTCTGTGATAGCTCTGGGAATTTCTTGAAGTAAATACCAAGGAAAGGTGCTTCTGTTTTGGAAGACCAGGAATATTTAAGATGCCTTTCTAGGCTCTTTGTTTTGTCCATAGGTATTTCAGTAGTTGCATAGTTGTCTTTCAAGGCCAGGCACTCTGCTTGCACATCGGGCTGGCAGCTTGTCAGTTCAAGCTGGTAATTTAAATGTTTGGTGCTAGTCAAAGCTGTCAACTTAATAACAGCTTACCAGATAAACAAGCTGGAGGGACTTACTTTAGGTCATTAGTATGGGAAGTTTTACATATTGAATTGATATTTATCACTGCAGATTATTTAAGAAGCTAAGCCAGTTTTGAAGGAAAATTAGTGGTTTGCTTAGTCAGTTCTGCTTTATAGGCACAGCTTTGATCACTGAGTTCTGGAATAAGTAGTGGTAGTCATTTCGGATACGGAGCAATATTAGATAACTTTTGATTCTTGAGGAAGTAGAGGGTCACCTGATTTTTTTTCAAGTTTCTTTTTAGACATGTATTTTTAGTCAAACGTAGCAGGAGAAAGACATCTCCATATGGCACTGCGGCAATGATGAAATTTGCAGTGATTTTTGTCACCACAGTAAATCAGTCAACGAAGAAATACCACAAAGTGATACTAGTGAATCAGTAATGATGTGTATACAGTGATTGGGCTCCTATGATTCAAAATGTTGGGGATGGGTGTACTTTGCAGGCATCTAATTCGGCCATATTACTGCATGGAAAATAATCCATCCCTAACCTTTTTATGCCGTTTTCTCCCGAAGGCCACTCAAGTGGTTCAGTAGTTATACTGTGGAAGCTTCTCACAGATGCAAGTAGTCAATATGTGTGATTTACTCCTTCTACCCCACAACTGTATTGTTCCCGTAGCAGAATGTGTAAGATAGGTTTTATCTTTCTTGATGCAATAACTCCTGAGCAGGTGGTCAAAGATGATAGCTGTGTTGTGATTATTGGCTAAGCTCTGCTAGCAGAACACGTTTTGAGGCTCTGGTGGACTGCCGTTTAGGACTTGAGTTTTGTTTTGCTCTCAAATTAGAATCAGTCACAAGCACTTTGTGGTCGGGACATGTTGCAAGTCACTGGGCATGGGTTCAGTGGTTTGGTGCAGTGGTGGTTTGAGTTTCCTCAGTATTCATAGAGCCTTAATGATGTCTGGTTAAAGGAGCTGATGGGTGTAGTTCTCTAATTTGTAAAGCTGAGTAGTGTTATGCTGAAAAGGTTTAGAGGGAGGAAAATTTGCATTTTAGTTAGAAATGTTGCGGTATTTTAAACATTAAACAATTTCAACTCTTAATAAGCTTTCTTGTGAACTAGTTACTGTTTTGTCTGAAAGTATTTAATTGCCAAAATCGGGATCACCTATTATGTGATGAACTGCAGCTCTGATAACTAGAACAGAAAAATATTTTGAAGTTACCTGTTTTGATTACAGTCAGGACTAATTGCATTCATGTAATAGATCTCTTTCAGAGGGAAATTGTTCTTCCTCTTATCTCTTTTATAATCTGTTCTATGTGTCTTTTAAATTTTTTTAATGAATAAAATATGTCCCCACAGATAAGGTGTTGTAGTAAGCCATGTATAGCTACACTAAAGATCTGAAAGTTCCCTTGTTAGATGTCTTAAATATTTAATTTGTCTGTATTTGTGTTTTTTGAGCTTCTGTTGTGTGAAGAGTTTCTCTTATTTCTCAGTGTAAGTTTTGCTTTTATGCTAGAGGAGTAAAGCCAATGGATTGCTTTTTGAGCAATTTTGAGCACAGTTGCTTAATCTGTTTTCAAAAACCAGTCTGGTAAATATAAAAAGTAAATATTCTGAGAAACACTGAAGAATACATTATTTAAGCTTATTGCATCTTGGCGGGTGCAGATGAAGTCAGGTAAATGCTTTTACGTAATGTGCCCCTTTATTGGGACTGCTGAAAATCACTGCCTTGGCAGCTTTACAATGTAAAATGAGATGGATACATTGTTGTTACTATTTCAAAATACTGTCCACGAGAGCGTGTTGGAGTTGGACTAAGGCAATTTCAGTCTTTTTCCAGACTTAGCACTTCAATATTAGTTAAACCAACTGTTAAATTAATGAGATCACATTTGAAAAAAGCTGTAACTATGAAACATTGCTTGTTAGTACTTTTTGGAGTGAGAAATTGTTTCTCTGGATCCTCTGCCTACTGATGAGTCAGAAGGACAGAGTAGTGAGAAGGGTGTGTGGATTCATTGGGAGAAACTTCGTTCAGCTCCCTTGTGAGCCCCTTGCTGAGGCTTTAGCTCAGGTGGCATTCCTCAAGAGCCTAATGCTATGGCTTCTTGGGTACTGGAAATGTGTATGTATGCTTGTAGCCATGGGATCAGTTGACATCTCCTTAGTTCTGCTTTAGCAAAGCATGTATGTGTTTAATTTTGTCCTTATGAAGCAAATCAGTGTGTTAATACTCATGAAGTCTCTGTGACTTGGTGGCTACCGGTGTTCTGAGGTGTTTTAATGAAATGGTAATGCAGATCCACGGTTCTTTCGGTATGACATGACAGCTAGCTGCAAGTCTGTTATCGTTTTTTATTATCTGCCTTTTCGTTTTTAAGCATGCAAGAGTATGGTGGTGACTGCAAAAGTAGCAAACCAAAACAGAGCCTATCGTCTTACATGGTGTGCCAAAATGAAAGCGTCTTTTTTTTTTTTTCATCTAAAAACTGTAGATTTGTAGATACCGTGACCTGAATGATGAGTAGGAACTACTTACACAGGGAAAAGAAGTATGATAGTATCTAAAGGCAAGCGACGTTGAATATATGCTTCATATAAGGCACTGTGTGGGAATCACATCTGTTGCATTCTGAGTTTCTGAGCAAAACCTTGTGTTGTGTTTCCTTAGGTTCTCAACAGGAGATGTGTAGAAGCAGCCGTGATGACAGGCCTGGCACTCAACTGCACCATAAACAAGAAATCCTTGTTTGACAGAAAACACTACTTCTATGCGGATTTGCCTGTAAGTATGCAGTGTTAACTTGTCCCTTTACAGCTGTAAGAAAGGACAGGTCTGGTGTATGAGTGGTGATAGAGAATGAATGAAAAGATAGTTTTCCTGTTCTTCAGTCAAAGTTCTGCTCACCCCAACAGGATGCTGTGCTTTGCCCTGATGAATAGACGACTGTACCCTGGTGCTCACTGATTGAATATGATTGCTCTGATTGCTGACTCCTTGCTTAGCTGCACGATTCCAGTGGCTTAACGTAATTGAATTGGGAGCTGGAGCTGCTTTGCCCCTTAAGTTTTCCGTTCCTGGTGTTTAGTACTAATTGTCTGTTAGGATAAAAGCAGTCTGATAACAGTCCTTCACTGACAGTGAAGTATTACAAACACAAGTTTCAGTGGTATAAACATCGTGGTGTCTTTTTGTTTGTGCTTAAGGACCTGAAAATACTCAGTTTACCTCTAAAACTTGCTCAGTCTGTTATTCCAGTAATTAGGGGGAAAAAAAAAAGGCAACTGAGTCTTTGCAGTAAGGTTAGTTGGTAGCTTATGTATTGGTTAGAAAGTGTCGCTGGAAATCATGCAGCTTGCTGCATTTGGTGTAGGTATAGAAGCGGTGAAATGAAGAGCTTTTGTCTCTGCAAAGGGATGAAGAAGTGTTTTAATCTTTCTTTTTTTATTTTCCATCTTTAATGAATAGAAGTTTGTATTTTTCTTATTTTCTATATTTTCTTTTTTTCTGTCAGCTTATTCTGATTTTTGAGAACCCGTCAAATGGAGAAGCACTGATTTTACTTTCTCTGATATGGGTCTGAAGAAAGAAGTCTGCTTCTTACTTTTTTTTGCTGATCTGAGGAAGATCAGTCATGTTAGCTTATTCTCTTTTTAGGTGAGGTGTCCCAGACATCCACAGAAGCAGAATTGAGAGACTTCTCAGGTCCCGAATTTTCGTAGAGGTGCTGTGTTACTAACAGCATTGTTCGTCCTTACGCTGCTTGTTCTGGCATTGGGAATACTTTGAAATTACACAAAAAGCATTCAAATACACTTGGTTTTCATCCTGGAAGGAGAATGATGTTATAGTTGTCTGTCTGAGACCTAGATTTTGGTTCTGTTTTCTTCTGTGTTATGAGTCTTAGCTTTCTTCCTGTGAAGTTAACGTAACTGCTCGTTTTGTTTCTAGGAATGTCTTTGCTATTGTTTGTGAGCCATTAAGAGAGACCGTTTTGTTGGGGGCTCTGTAGTGAGCTACTGAGTATGTGAAACGCATCATTACCGCTTTGGATTATCAATACTTGGTTTACTTGCAAAACTTAGTGAAAACCCATTTCTAGACACGAAGGAGAAAAAATTGAAATGGTGAAAAATGAACACAACTTTCAGAATTCTTTTAGGCATGTTAAATAAACATCACAGGTCTGTTTGCATGTCACTTCTGACATGCTATCAAACTGAAATGAATCTCAAATATTGTTTTGATTTCTTCTGCTATCACTCTTTTGCTTAGGCGCTCTATGAAAAAGTTTTTCCATCTAAAAGAAACATCTTTGTGAGACGAGTAGGTGGAAGAAAACATACAGCACCATCTGGACAGCCATTGTCTGTGAACGTTAGTTATAGGAGCTTCTTGTTAAGTAGGGATGGAAGTTTGGTCAAGGAGATTGCGATTTTATTAGCATGGAACATGTAATTCTGGTTTTCTAGTGACTGACTTCTGTAGTTTAAAGCACTGACAACAAACCACCTGACCCGCTTTTCACAGTGAAACAGTCTAGTCAGGAACTCTGTAATAAGATGCAGAGTTTAGGCTAATGAGCTGTATAGAGCTGATAAAATAAATCCTGTTCTTAGGGTCTTTTGACAATGGGATTATTGTTACTTGTGAAAATAGGGCTTTGGATAGGAGCTGAGATTCTTGTTATTTATTGTCACTCAGCATTTCAGGCTTTAAAAATTAATTTTAATGAGAAGGTTTAGGAGATGAGAAGAGTTGTGTGGTTAGTGTAGCCTGCATAGAGTCAATTATTTTATGTTTGGGATATTTTTTGAGTGTTGATTGTGGCTAGAAGGTCATGCACTTCTTAGCGTATATAAGTTGAGCTTTTCATTGTGCCAGACCATTGTCCTCTGTCCCAATGCACCGTCACCATCTCTTAAATCTTAGAGTAGGCCCTTCCTCCCAGCAAAATATGCAAATGCTTCTCCCAATGCATTGGAATCTTGCCAGTATTTTAGTGCTCACTACTTGGGGGGACGAGCAGGCAAGCAGGGACTAAGAAATGGGGACCCTGCCTCAGTGCAGCAATTGATCCACTGGTGCAATTTTACATCAGGGCAGTGAATTACAGTCCCTTGACACCAGCTTCCTCTTCTCTGGCTAGCGGTTTCCTCTTTGCTTCGAGTCCCAGATACGAGGTAGCATTTGTCAGCTGTGTGCTTCAGACAGGGTTGCAGTGTTGAGCTTTTAAATTTGCTTCATTAATGAAACTGAGCTTTCTTGTTTCTTGTTTTCTTGACTTTATTTCTTTATTTTCCCTACTGCCTCCTTCCCTTCCACTCTAATGAGTAAGTTACTGAACTGGTAGAGAGGGAGATTCTACCTGATAGGAAGATGAGTGGTAGTCTTAGCTTGGGGAGGGGGAACACTTACTGTCTTCAGACAAAATTTAACATGATCACAGAACCATGAATGTGGAAGAACCTCTTCTGGCCTATTTGCTACAGCAAGGCAGTATCAATGAAATGTATATTGTCATTGGCAGGTGGTCATGCAGTTGATTATTGACTATTTCTATGTTATTATAGTATTTATGCCTGCCTGTACTGCGGAGTGCTCTTATTTTTTCCCAGATCTCAAGTTCCTCACAGCTAATTTGAATTCTAGTCCCATCTTTTAGCTTCCTTCCTTTCCAACTAAGCAAAATAACATGTGAATTTGCCTGTATGCATGTTCCTTACTCTTAGGTCACCGTGGAAGATGTTGCAATTTCAGCTTAAAGTTCTTAGCCTGTAGTACTTGCACGTGGTCATGCTGCTGCTTTCTATAAAATGAGTGTTTTATTGGAGTATAAAGTTGATTTTGTTGACAGGCTGGCTATCAAATCACTCAGCAAAGAGTTCCAATTGCGGTGAATGGGAGTCTGTCGTACAGTCTCTGCATAGATAACAAAATGAGCCAGATGGTGACCAAAACTGTGAGGATTAAACAAATTCAGTTGGAGCAAGACAGTGGAAAAAGCCTCCATGATGATGCAAGGAGCCAGACTCTCGTTGACTTGAATAGGGCTGGTAAGCTTGGACCATTCTCTTGTTTTTCTCCTCCTTTCTACATTAACATGAACCTTTCCAAGTAAATCAGTGACAGAAAACAGCTGACAAATGAAAACTACCTGTTATATCTCTCCTTGAAAATAAGAATGCGTCAGAGTGAACATTACACTTGAAGCAGGAGAATGTTTGCATTTTTAATGCGCCTTTCCTTTTGCAGTTGGTTGATGACATTTTGCAGCAGCAAATTAGTAATCTGTTAGCTCAAGTTCCTCATGCCTGACAGTCACATAGAGCCACTCAGCTGTGTAAGCTCTTGTTACTGTAGGTGTTAATAAAAAAAAAAGAAAGCATACCCTAGACTGTAAATAATGGCGTAGGAGTATAGAAGTAGCTGCTGGAATTGGAAAGTTAGACAGTTATTTTTATTATTAGCTTTGAAAAAATGTTGATTTTCCTCTTTAAGCTTTGAAACTGTAAATGGAATGAATCTCTGGGCCAAGATGGCAAGCCTAACACGGGCATCGTGCTTCAGCAGTGTCCGTTGAAGTGAAGGGCTGTGGCTGCTCATATTCTTTGTAAGAGATACTGAAACTAAAAACTAGACTACGTGTTATTACAGTTCTGTCTGTTCCAAAATTAGTTTAAGATAAATACATTTGAGTCTGCAATCAGATAGGCTTTTAATTGGAGTTCTCTCAGAGGAAAGCCGAAGAGGAATGCGTATGCCTGTTCTGCCTGTCATCGGAGGGTGGAGTGCTGTCTGCAGTTTGTCTGCTCCTTTTCTTAAAGGAGGAGAAGTTTTTTATGGCCATCTGTACCTGGGTCCATTGTGACAGTCACTAAATAATACATTTTTAAAATTTTGTTTATTTTTCGATAAAAGCTTTCATGTGTGTAGCCAGTTATACTCTAATATGCTGAGATCAAAAGCTATTGTTGGATATCTCTTGTCTCTTTCCCTGATAGGAGTCGGCCTCATGGAGGTTGTCATGGAGCCAGATATGTGCTGTGGGGAAGAAGCAGCTGCAGCAGTCAGAGAGCTTCAGCTTATTCTTCAGACACTTGGGAGCAGCCAGGCAATCATGGCAGGTACAGAGGGGGAAGGGCATGTTCTCTTGTCACCTGTAATTCTTTGCATTTGCACGAGTACTGCAGCTTCTGGTTATTTTGCTGTGCAGTTGCTTCTGACCCATAGCCTTTTCTAGCTGTTGTTTTTAAAATCCTCAGAGCCTGCCCTAATGTCTGCCATGCTTCAGATATGTTTGTGGGCCCGCCTTTCCCTGCAGACCTTTGCAGTGTTAGATTTTATGGGAAAAAAACTAGACAGGAAGGAAGGTCTCCAGGGTTCTTGAGGTGTTTCTCCCTGTCTGCCCTCATGCTGTTTGCTACAGTGCTGCAGCACGTAAGCTTTGTAGTCAGGATTAGTTATAGAATATGGAAGCTAGTTTCCTTAGTTCCCACACAGTGGTAGGAGTGTACAGATCATCCTCTGAGTTGTCTGTCAGGTCTCAGCTGGCTATAAAAGTGATGTAAAAACAGTAAACTCTGATGGTATGTGTGAGATGGACTAAACGACTACATATAGCAGATACCAGGCTTAATTTAAGAACCAGTCAGGTTTTAGCTTTTACCATGTTTGATACTTTCATAGGCTCACTCTGCCCTCCCCTTCTAGTGTTATGTTCAGTAGGCGTCAACTTCTACTAGAGAGAGATCACTGCTGATCTGGAGAGGTTGGGCAGAAAATGGTATTGGTTCGCACTGTGCAGCTGACTTGAAGATATCATTCTCAGGCATTAGCAGCCAAGGTCCCAGGCATCTCTCTGATGTTCAGGATTTCCCCTACCTCAAGGGTTTCTCTAGCCAAGATCAAGACCATCTTTCTGAGACCTCTTCATTCCCAGTATCCCTCGTTTGGACATCAGCCCTTCTTTCTGGAACTCTTGACATTTTTTCCAGTCTAAATAGCTGACATGTGGAAGCACAGCATGTGTTCAGCCTCCTGATGAGTGTTCCTGTCTCACGTCTCTTTTTTTTTCTTTTATTTGGATCATTTGGAACATGCCATTTTTGCTTAGTCCCAACCTTATAAAAATTTGCAAACAAGTCACAGTTGCAGGTTACAGCGAACAGGCTTCTGCTCAAGAGATTTAAAAATGCAGACTGGGGCACTGATACCCCCCCACATTTATGTGGTGCCTGCTAGTGTTCACAGTTTAAGCTTGTTTTTTTGCCTGTGATGGATGGCTCCACTGATGAACAAAATGAGGCCCTAGTATAAATGACTGCATCTCCTAGAGAACTGAGTCACAGTTGGACTGCCACCAAAGGCTACCAAGATCCAAGAAATGATAGAAGCAGGTTGTGTCTCAAATAGAAGCAAGAATAGAACAAGTATATTCCTATTCTGAAACAAGTACTCATTTCACCCTAAAGAGGAAGCCCATCAGAGCACTTGTCTAGAAAGACGTGTTGGGTCATTCTGTAGCTTTTGTCCTTCATTTGTGTTTGGCCAGGATTCTTTGAAGACAAAGGAAATTAATGCACTGTCATCCAGCTGACTTCTACTACATGTACCACATACTCTTCAGTCTTTTTTTATTTGTTCACTACAGTGGATTCTGAGCCATAGACTTTTTCACAGGTTTGACTCTGAGCGACTTTGTGTTTTCTTTATTGGCGCTACTGTATGGCAACATCAAGTGTTTGTTTCTTTTTACCAGTATTTGTAAATAAAGCACTAAGAGGAAGGCTACAGAAATTCACTCTGCATATAGGAAGAAATTATGTTTATTTATGACATAACCTCTCTTGTTTGTTTGTTTTTATTCCCACCAGTTGAATAACTGTGGCAAACGTTCTCTTCTTAGAAGTTATGTCTTTATAGGGAGAAACCTTAGAAAGATAAAAGTTCCGTTTACTTGAGGTTGAGTCATCAGAGATCTCTGAGGACGTTAGCCCATTTTGAACTAGAAATGTAGGACGTTTTTATATGTAACTTTGTGTTCAGTTTCAGTGCTTTTGGCAGCCGGGGAAATCTGGAGAAAAGATTGCAATTTCTTGAAGGAGAAAAAGAAAGCTACAAAAAATCCACAGCTTCTGACATTTTGTCCTTGGGCTATAAATTTCCAAGG
Organism: Cyrtonyx montezumae; assembly: GCF_038088225.1. Taxonomy (NCBI): domain Eukaryota; kingdom Metazoa; phylum Chordata; class Aves; order Galliformes; family Odontophoridae; genus Cyrtonyx; species Cyrtonyx montezumae. Next base: position 12,884,570 of record NW_027071936.1, on the reverse strand, counting down.
GCACCTTAGTAAAAAATGTTCAACATAACTAATTTCTTGTGTTCCACAACAGAGTAGTATATATCTGTCAAACTGTAATTCCAAACAGTGGTTTTGTGCTGTTTTTATAGGAATGGAAGCTCACAGTGCACTGCTTTCTGTTGCTTGTCTATTTCTGACAATAATATTAAAAATAAATAAGCTGAATTCTCAGAAAATTTTGAATGATTGGAAGCAGAAGCTTGGATTGGAATCACAAACAAAGCTATTATGACCTGGTTGTTACTCATTTCTCAAAGTATGGAAGCCTGCACATAATATGAAGTTTATTAATGCACGCCATTTACTTTAGTTTACAGGATGGACTGTTTTGTTGACTAAGTTTGCTTTTACAGAGGGTCAGCTGAGAGTGGATGCCAATGTTTCAGTGCATCACCCTGGAGAGCCTTATGGAGTAAGAACTGAGGTGAAGAACATCAATAGCATAAGATTCCTGGCAAAAGCAGTAGGTAAGTGGTGGTTACGTTTTTACTGGTGCATTGTGGATGCATTGAGATCTCATTAAAATAAATATGTTAGGTGCCTGAGTGCATTGGTTGGCTCTAAATGTGCTGACTAGCTTCATCTGGGTGTGTCCCATGCAAGCATCTTCCCCCTGATCCCGAGGTTCTGTTTAAGCCTTTAAGACTTTGCCTGGCCTATGTCACAGATGTGAGTTGCCAGTCCTGTTGCCTGATGGACCTTGGACCTGTGCTGTAGCCTTGTTTCCAGTCCTGTGTAGGACCCTGGCTGCTGCAGTCTGACAGAACTCCCTGGGTGCACCCTGGATCTAGTTCAACCCCTCACCGTGGCTGAGGCTGTCAGTAAATCCTGCTAGTAGCAAATGCATCTGTCCATGCTGCTCAGATGTGTGAGGGCACTTTCTGTGCTTGGTGGTCCTTGGCTCCAGGCTTGTCCCACCTTTTGGAGCAGCCCTGTTCTTGCTGCTCCCTGACAGAAGAAATCTTAGTTTGGTGTACTCTGGGGATAGCGGTCACATTAGTCTGTGCTTTGAACTTTTATCCTTCTGCCTGTAGGAAGAACAAAGCAGATGATTTAGGGCGTAGAGTGCTTGGCTCTGAGATGTGTTAGTGGTAGCTCTTTGTCCTTCAGTGTAGATGATTGCTTTCCAGGGTGTACAGTAAATTGTTCAGATGCAACTTGCGTATGAGCAAGGAAGGATGATCATTACATCTCCAAAATATAACTGGCAAGGAGAACGTGAGAATTCTCATTCCAAATACTCCACTGGGGGAAAGGAAGGTCACTAGGAACGTATGGCTTGGCTGCAGTGCCTGGGAGAAAATGCTTTCTATTTAAAGGAAAGAAGATGAGGAGAACATGCGAAGTAATAAACAGTGCTGGAGAGAAAGACAACGACTAATAATTCTGCCTGTAACTACTGCTGTTGGTTTTATTAAGGTTAAAACAACTAACTTCTCCATTATTACACAGCAGTGGAAAATGAAATAGTGGAGTGTACAAAAGCTAATAGTGCAGTATAGTAACCTTATTCTTCTCATGTTTCTGTCAGATTATGAAATACAGAGGCAAATTAAAGAACTCGAAAATGGAGGAATGGTTCTGAATGAAACAAGAGCCTTTGATTCTAAGCTTGGGTGAGTTTTTGTTTTGGAGAAATATCAGGAAGAATGGCTTCAGAGTGCTGGGGATGCCTAGTGACTTGATCGGGGGAGGTAACTTGGTATCAACTTCTGTCTTCACAAGCATGCTCTCTTCACTGATAGGAACTTGTTCTTGATGTTGAGGCTTTTTTGTGTGCTACCTCCGCAGTGTCTGGGTGCAAATGACTGACCTTTTACACATATGCTTTCTTTGAAGTGGTCTTCAGAAACTTTTCTGATCTTCACGAGGCGAGGCTTATGTTTTAGCTTTTTGCTGGGAATCCAGTGGTGTACCACTTCTCACATCTTAGCTGTTTTGTTTTATTATAGGTGCACTGTACCAATGAGAGACAAAGAAGGAAAGCAAGATTATCGGTATGTTTTTTTTAAATTAAGTTCAGTTCTTGACATGTTAAAACTTATTAAATTAAATCAAACGTAATCAGTGTAATGAGCTTGTGAAGTTAGCCAGTATAATGTGTGTGGAAATTGACCTTCCACTGCAGAGACCTATCAGAATCAGTACAAGTCAGAGAAGTTCAGATCTAGATCCCATAGACTGTATTGGATTTAGCGTAGATGAGACGCAAAAATCTTTCCTAAAAAATAATCTGGAGTACTTCAGCTCCAAGTGGGTAATTTGAAGCTTTGCTGCGTGGCCAGTGCACATATATTGTTAAGAATGCCTGAGATGAAATGTAAGAATATTGAGATGATCACTGCTTCGGTTTTAAATACGTTCTGAGGGAAATGATTCTCATGTAGCAGGCCCTGCCTCTTTATGCTTAAATTACATGATCATAGACATTGTTTGAAGATGCTGACTACTGTGGAGGAGTGTCATGCTTCATAGGCAGATTTCTACCCTAAGATTTACGTAGACCTACTGAAGTTGTTACCCAGCTAAATACTTAGTGCCTTTCACTGGTGTGAGATGACAGCCATCACGGTTTGATAGCTGAAGATTCATGTGAACAGTCTATAATCTGCTCTCAGCGAAGTCATACATACACAGCCATACAGTCAACCAAGAAAGATCTGTCTGGAGGGCAAGAGAATAAGGCGTAACTGTCAGGAAGCGTTGCTGCTGGGAATAAGTGTTGGGTCAGTGCTGGAAAACAGCAGCATATCTGCTGAGTGCTCTTGCACAAGAGATAATCAGAATGGTATCTGGATGGAATGGGGCATGAGAGTGCAACTCAGTGACTGCTGAGGTCTCTGTGCTCCTTCTACTGCTCTTGGCGTGCCTCCATCATCCTGTGGTTAGAGATACCTAATGCTTAGCTTAGAAAAACTAAATTGTTTCCTGGCTTTTCATCTCAGGTACGCTCTCTCTGTTACTCCCAGAGTTCATTTCCCAGCTGGAGAATTGCAGCTTTGCAAAACCTCGAAAGCCTCTCAGCTCTATGTTCCTGTTAGCTGTACATATACCCTTAGTGAAGCAGAGGAAGCATTTTGAAAACATTCCTCGAACTTTATGTTTACATCTGCTTTTCTGAATGGCATTTGTAGAATCTTATTTGTAGAATTTGCAGAAAGGCAGTAATCATTTCATGAATTCCTTAATGTGGTAGCAGCTCACTTATTTAACAAGGCTAGTTTGAACAAATAGAAAAGTCAGGCAAACCTAGGCAGAACTGGCGAGTCCAGGATACTTCAGGTGAAGACCAGAGTCTATTAGTGCTAACATTATGATCAGTGTTCAACTGTTTTCTCAGATTTTTTTGTAAATTACTGCTTGCACATTATGCATTAGACTTAAGATCTATGTTTAGACAGATTTGAAATAAAAATTAGAGAGGGTTTTTCATGTCCCTTATTCTGAAATTTTTGAACTCTTCATTTGATCACGTAAAAGTGAGGTTTCTGCTTCAACTGCAAAGTTATTCTGGTAGTCTGAATTGGCCTTCTCTTTAAGCGAGCCTTTTGTTCTGAGCTGACACCCTGATGAGCGCAGTAACTTTGCTTTTAGCGCAGCACGGGATTGCATCGAGGGCTTTGAAGTCAGCATGGGAAAGGTCGCAGCCTGCCCTGATCACACGTGGCGGTTGGCTGTCAGTCTGGCTTTCTCCCTGCCAGTCCACTCCCATTTTTGCCTTGATCTGCAATTCACACTTGATGCCAAAAGGAATAGGTTGTTTCCATGACTGTTATTTTTATTGTTATTCTTAATATCATTAATCCTTTTCTGTAATTGACAAATAGTTGAGAGCACTTAAGAGAATAGGGCAGAATAGGGACTTTGCAACAGCTGATGAACTGATCTCTTATTGCTTTCTACTGACATACTGTCATGAATTCTTAATAATTTGTTCAAGATAATATTATCATGTCCATGTTGGCATAAACCCATCAGATGTATTTCTTCCTTCTTGTTTACCTTTTGACTGACAGTATTTCTAAAGTTGTTTTTTTTTTTTTAATCTTTAGGTTCATGCCAGAGCCAAATCTTCCCCCATTGATTCTTTACGATGCTAAATCTTTGCCAGCTAATGTGAACCATCAGCAAGTGGTAAATATCGATTGGATTCATGAGAGGCTTCCCGACCTCCCCAGTGTGAAGAGAGCAAAGCTTGTTGAACTGTATGGGATTCTTCCTGAACACAGCTTCACCTTGGTGGTAGGTCTATCGATCAAATGTTAAATGAAACCTAGCATCTGCAGAAGTTGCAGTGTTTTCGGAAACATTTACCAATGTTGTTGTTAAGCAGCTATCAGTTCTCTTGACTTTTTTTAGATGGAAATATGTCCAGTTTCTTTGCCTACTTTTATACTCTGAAACCATATGCATACATTAGTAGGAAAGAAGAAACCTTGCACCATGTGCCTAGAAAAAGCTTTTCTCATACGAGGTGCTGTCAAATAACTATTACTTAATATTGATCTCGTTTGTCTATGCGTGGACAAATGTGTGAGTGACTGCAACAAATGTACAACTTCCTGCTGACAAATCCTTGCCTGCGAGTGCTTATTCTTCTTATCTTTGGGTTTGGTCTGAGGCAGGGCACACTGTCGTTATTTAACAAATTAATAGACGTGCTTTCCTTACTGCACTCAGAAAACCCATAGTTGAAATCTTTTAGCTTCATGCACCCTAGTTGGTCTGGTTTCCATGTTTGGTTGTTGTTTTTTTGTTTTTTGTTTTGAAAAATAACAACAAAAAGAGTCATTAATGGGTAAATGCTCACAATGGCTCTGCAGCGTTAGTTTGGATCTCACAGTGCTGTTTACCAGCAATAGACAGAGAGGATCCCAAAGAAAAGGATGCGACACATGTGGGTGTAAATAAGGAGATGTGAGCAAAATCTCCTAACTTTCAAAACTACTGTAAGGACTTCAGGCATTTCAGATACAAACTGAATCATCTTTGCTCCCCGGTGATAATTGGGAGGGTGTTAGTGTAGCCACCAAAGCTTAGATGTTTCAGATAGCCCGCTAAGCTAGGGTCCTGCTTTGGTTACCTCTGTGTTTAGTGGAGACAGAAGAAAAAGGACTTCTTCGTTGTAAGATTTCAAGTGGAACCAGAAGTACTTCAGACTGTCCTCTGGATGAGTTCCTTTACTTAGCCTGTAAATGCAGGTAGAGCAGTGCACCTAACTTAACTATCTAACATCCCTCCTTTGTGTGCCTTTAATACAGGTGTAATGTGCATGCTGTGTGTATTTGAACACTTGTACAGAAGCTGGCTCTACAGGAAAAAAAAAAACTGGTTCTTTCTTCTGAAGTAAGCTGTTAGGAAAACTGCTTTTGTGCTGGTGTGCCATTTTAGTGTGCTACAGATCTTCTGTTTGGTGGGCCGATGTGTTATAAGTCTTACTGAAGTCCCGAGGCTGCAGTGGCAGTGCTGAAAGGTGTCAGTGGAATCTTACCTTTCTGTTTCATTGTGTAAGTTGCAAAATGTAATCTAGCAGGCAGCATTCCTGTCCACGTGTGCATTTTTTCACATCGACACATTTCTCACACGTTATAAGTAGCTCAGAAGAGCAGATAACTTCTGTGCTCTTTACTTTTTTTTTTTCCTTTTAGTTCTTTCCCACTAAGGTGGGTTGACCTTGGCCAGCAGCTAAGCAGCACACAGTTGTTTGCTCGTTCCTCCCACCAGTGGGATAAAGGAGAGAGTAAGAACAACAGAAACAAGAAAACTTGTGGGTTGAGATACAGGCAACATTTATTTAAGATGGAGGAAGAGTTAAAAAAAATAGAAAAACGATGAAAAGGCCACCACTCGTCACCTCCCACAAGGGGCCTGATGCCCAGCCAGTCTCTGACTACCTCTGCCCTTGTTTTTTCTTGCTGAGTACAGCATCTTAAGACATGCAGTACCTTCTTACTCAATTTGGAATTGCTGTTCTTCTAAACCAACCCTGGCCTCATCACTGTGGGAGTAGAGTGGGAAAAAGAAATAACCTTTATGTTCTGCAAGGTCTGCTCAGCAGCAGCCGATACACTGGTGTTATCAGCACTGTTTTGGTCACAGACTGAAAACACAGCACCCTATGGCCTGCTATTAAGAAAATTAACTTAGTCCCAGCCATGCTTAATACACCCTCTTCTTTCACTTGGCATCAGCCTACTTCTTAGCTTGCTTCAATCTTGATAATATAGATGGCTTCTGCTGTGTGTTTTCTGTCGTTTGTAGCAACTGGCCCTGCGTATTTGCTTCATTGGTTCCCATTCTCTTCCAGCATCTTTCTGAAATCCTCTAGTGCCTTTGCTTTTTCTCTATTAACTTCTTCCTTTCTGCAGCGTATAAGATAATTAATGAGCTCCAAGCTGAAATTTGAGATACAGCTTGTAATAAGATAATGCATCCATTTGAATGCATCAAGTGAACGCTTCTTCATTGTGAGCCTTTTATTGTGCATTAGGTTGTCAGCATCTCTGCTCTCCATAAAAGTTGCTTGCCTGTTCACTGGGAGACTAGTTAACCTTAATTCATCTGAAAGTGGTATGTCCATTGCTGTGTTAAGCTTAGATGGGAAGTAACAGAAGATTGCTGATAGGGCCAGATGCACAAATCTAATGAGCATTCTTTCAGGTTAGAGCACCCAGGAGTGCTCATTAAATAAATGGCAGTGGTAGAGGGATGACTCTAAAATGCAGAATCTCTGCTTTGCGCCGACTTGTTAAGAGAAAACATTAAGCACAAAAGTTACAATAAAACAATATCATACATCAGAATGCGAGTTTGTTTCTGAGCTGACTTTGAGACCTTTATTCCCATATACAAAACCAACCTATGTATACTGCAGTACTGAGAATGTAAGACTCCAGCTTAGCCAGATTACAAGATGAACTGAAACGAAAGGAAGGCTTTAACTACTGATATCTTTAGCTGTGATTTTTTTGATAGGTTTCCTACAGATTGCAAAAATAAATGCAACTTTTGATATTCTTCATGCAAAATCCATTTTATTTGTGAAGATTAAATTGTTTAAGCAAAGTCGACTCTGTGGTATTTAGGTTTCTGCATGCGGCTTGCTGTGTAAACTGATAAGTTGGCCAATATTGCTCTTGAGTTAAGAAGCCTTTCTGAGAACTTTGCCAGTTATGACCGTATAATATTAACACTGACTTTCCTGGGGGGGAAAGGATGGAGAGGGCGAAAAAAGAAGCACGTATTGGCACAGCTATGAATATGTTGTATTGTTTTCAAAAAACACGCTGAAGTCCAACCAAGAAAGTAGATGAGCTGTCTCAGGATGGCATTAGGAAGAAACAGGATGATCACTTTTGAAATCCAAGTCTTTGCATACCTTTATGTCTAAAGGTATATGCCGTGAAAGTGGCAGTTGTGCTGTGTCTCCACTGCAGCAGCTGGCATTTGTGAATCCTTCGTACAGTCAGAATGGGATACCGGTAGTTTTGACCGTTGTGTTTACACTGTGCTGCCCTCATATACTTCAGTGTGCAGGTGAATTTATGCTTCTTTTTAGAACTCGAAGCATTTTCTGACAAGTCAGAAGGAGGAAGTTTGAGCTGTCTTTTCTTTGACTGCTCTTCTTTTCTACTTCAATAGGGTGGATTTTCTGCTTTTTTTCCTTGACAGTCTTGCACGTTTTTGCGGCAACTGTTACCTCACAGTTGGTTATTGTGGGAACTGCGATGGTGGAAATGGGAAGAAGAAAGCAGAAAATGAGATTTGTGAACGTTTCTACAGTTCTCTCCTTCAGTGCTTAGGGAAACTATTGGTCTTTAAAGGCATAAGTTTGCATTAAAGACGCAGTGTCCTTGCAGGTTATGCCCGTGGTTCTTTGTAAAACAATGTATTGTTGAAACTTGCTTACAGAGCGCCTGCAATCGCTCCACTCTTAAGTTTTGACATCTCAGCAGTATTTAATGATGGTGTTAAACCATGCATCAGAAGTAAATTTGTGTCTGGTTGTAATATTGGAATGTCATAATTCATGCAGTTGAGATTCTGACAAATAAGTTGATACATGTGGTGTGTAATGGTAGATCTAAGTGGGGGTACGATGTATAGTATAGAAATATGGAGGGAGAAATATCCTGAACATAAAGGCAGCACAGATGAAATTGTGATGCCAGATTAGTATAGAAGAAGCTAGTATTATAGTGAAGGGTTTTATTTTTGTTTTAGAAGTGAAATGATAGATTGTAGAGCTCAGTGTATCAGAGCTGCCTCCTGGTTATTTTTTCCTACGGTTAACAGCATTCTTCTTAGTGTAAGTTGTTGAAATAGATTTGGTGGCTGGACTGAATCTAGCATGGCAAAAGTTGACCAAAATGATCAACAAATTTAAGTTCAAGTGGAACAGTATTTAGGAACTGACAAAAATTCAGTAATAACTTGAATTACTTGTCACAAGAAAATAAGGGAAATGTTTCATTTTTGTGAGTCATTTTGATTTTCTGAAATTCTGCCTTCTTCATTTCAGTCTGGCATTGCTGGGGTTTCCTACTTCTAGGCAGCAGCATATGACTATCACTTAAAAAGTAAAAAAAATAAAGAATGACGAAGGAATATGTCCATCTCCCTGTGCTGAAGAAGCAAGCATGGGGCTCAGCTCCTGGTAGCATATGTAAATAGATCCGTCTGAGTATTACTAGGCTTTTCTCTTCGTGCTGCCTGGAAACCATCTGATGGAAGTTGGAAGGCTGGGTATGTTTGCCCTTGATTTTTCAAAGGTCTGGCAGTGGCATCAGTGCTGTAACTCTAGCCAGGCTGTTGGTATCCAGAAATCTGAATGTGCCCAGTGCTAGCAGCCTGCTCTCCATCATCTGCATGATGGAAGTGTTGGACGTGCTGCATTTGAGCCGTGCAGCCTGCACTCAGACATGTGGCAGCTGCAGTGTTTTTGTGTGCGTGACGTTGTTGTAGCTAGACTGCTCTGCTTAGACTGTAAAACCTTATGCAGTATACATTAAAGTAAAAACAACAGCCACTTTTTAATATACACAGTCACTTTTTCCTACCTAAATTGGACAGGTGTGTTAATGGAAGGTTATCTGCCATTTAAGTAATCAGTGTTCATGCAAATGAATCTTGAAGTGAATTAAGAAGAGTACGGTATTCGGTAGTTCATCATTTTAGTAATTCCACTACAGGCATGCACAGTTCTTAATCATTTACTGCAATAAATGCATCACTCCTCTGCTGCTGCTGCTTTTGTGGTGGTGTGTTTTTCTTTTTTTTTTTTTTTCTTTTTTAAACTATATTTGTTTTTCTAATATGTTTAATATTATATTAATCGTCTAATATGTTTAATCTTAGATTTTACATTCATTGACTATTAAGTGAGTTTGTAAAAGCACAGGACAGGAAGACAAATTTATCTGCGTGTGTTAGAGGAGTAGTTAAGCAAATCTGCCTGGCTTCATAGGAGTCCTGTGTGCCCTACTGAGGCTGACAGCTTCAATTTTTTGTTCGTGGTTTCAGAGTTAAGTGAGAGAGTCTGATTTTTATCACGGCGGTTTTATAGCACATCAGCCCACTAGTCAAAGTAATTTTTGTTGTTTCCCAGAACAGAGAGCAGTAGATTGTGGACTCTTCAAAGAAGTACTTGATTATCAATGAGCGTAGTATCCAGAGATGTTGGAAGTTGGTTTTGTGAACGTTATGGGGTGGAAAGTCTAGAATTTTGTATTGCTGTAGTGATAAATTGCCTTTAAATGCAAGGACAAAGAAGACTCGTTTGACAGGGCTGAGTTTTAGTGGAAAAGTCAGCCTTTAGTTTAGTTTGTGCCTACACTCTTCGTTGCTCAGAGGTATTCACAGAGATCTGTCTGCAATTACTGTGTGCTTGGAAGATGTTGGAAGATTGGAATGCTGCAATGACATTTATTCGTAGAGTAACTTGGTGGCTGCCTCTTAACTGTTATCACTTCTGAGAGCTGCTATGTCCTCCTGTTCATGTATGCCATATCGTGCAGAAGTCCAGGGGCAAGGAGGATTTGGATTCTTCTTGCCACTTAATGTCTCTTCTGCCTTCAGTAGACCTAATGAGTTCCGTGCTGTAGTTAAAGAACTACCAATGCCCCGATGTCAAACAGCACAGTGTTTGACAGGCTGTGCACTATCTGTTCTTCTAAAAGCGATCTCAGATTTCACTTATAGTATAAATTGAATCCCCTACTATCATGCCTTCTGAGCATTTAGGGTGCTGTGTAAAGCCTCGCATAGCTTCTGTGAAAAATCTAGAAACATAAAACCCCTGTTCTTACAGTATGACCTTTTCATATCATTCAGGAATGACTACAAGCTAATCTCATTCCATCAGTCCAAAATAAAAATAAGTGATTGCAAGATCAGGAGCGAGTTATCTATAGGCAGTTTCAGGCCAACTCTCTTCTTGGTAAAAGATAGCATGACAGCATATGGAGCATTATATTTTCTGCTATTGTATGTACTTAAAAACAAAGGAGAAAATGAGAAATGTTCTCTCCAAATATTACTTGTAGGGAAGATGTAAGAGGAAAAAAGTTCATTCAGTGATTGAAGCTACGTTAAAACAGGCTGACATATATAAGCTCTATGCATGCATTCTAGGCACAGCGTAGCCTGTTTACTGTTAATAAAATTACTCTGTCGTCTTGCAGCTTTTTTACGTTAGCATTTATGCTCTAATTGTGTAATTATTCATACTTGCACTTCCGTATCTGTTTGATGCATTGAATTTTTCTTTAACAGAACGAAGATGGATTAACAGACTTCTTTGAAGATGTGGTAAAAAAGACCCAGATGAAGCCAAAGAAGGTGATTGGCTGGATTCTAAGTGACCTACTCAGTCACTTAAAACAACGTTCCCTTACAGCAAAGGAAAGGTCAGGCTTCTCAGTTACAACAGTGGTGAAATAAAATTGCTCCTTTTCTCATGTACCAAGAACAGTATCATGTCACTCTGATGCTGACTTCTGCTTTAGTTCTCATCTGTGAGGTTGGTTATCCCAGGCATTGCTGCTTAGGCCTTGACACTGTCATGATTAATGAAGTTAACCAAATGCCTTCCCGAGAAGAGGGCAATGATAAGGCATAATCAGGCAGTCAAGATCAAAGCTGAATATAATGTATCATGAAAAAAACAAAACTTAGCCTGTCATGCTGAACAGTGATGTTTAGACAAGCAACAGTGGCGTAAGTCTGTTACTTATCCTTTTCTCTGAGGTAACTCCTGTCCCCTTTTTCCACAGCCCCGTCAGTTCTTTTCTCCTAGCTGACCTTCTGAACCTTCTAGAAAAAGGAGAAATTTCTTCTTCAGCAGCAAAGCAGGTAAGTTCTTTTTTTATTTCACTGTACTTAGAGTCTGATGATGCTTATTCCATCTGCATTCATTGTGTACCAATGCTTTAAATTATCCTTCATCAACATCCTGAACAAATTTTGCATCTACACCGTTTCTGTATAATGGGTGAAAATGCCTCGTGTAGTAAAATCGTACCGTTACCTTTGCATGTTTAGTGTTACGAGGGGGCACAAACCAAACAGTAGCTTTAAGCTACGGCCAATTAGGTCTACTCTGCTTTAGAACAAACCAGACACTAGATCTCAGTGTGGTACCTTGAGTGAGATCTGAGGAAAGGTTGGTGGGAACTAATCAATAGCTTGTAGTTAGGCTGAGCATATCAGCTAGCATATACAAAGGGGAGCTAGAGCCTATGTTCTCAAGTATTGGCATATGGAAAAGGATATCAGTCACCTGATTGTAGACACAAAAAGATGTCTGGTGCGTTCTGTGAGTCAAACACGGAGACACCTGACCTTTCTTTTATCCTGGCTTCTTTGAGCAAGTGCTATCATGAGTCTCCTAAGCAAGAACTGTCTGTAAAGCCAGTTATCCCTTTATCATTGTGCTTAGGATGGTCTGAAAAACCAGCACTTTGCACATTCATCTCTAAAGTTATGAACTGTTTACGATGGTACCGTAACTCTGGTGCATAGATAGGCAAAATCTGGACTTCTTCTGTGATAGGGAATAACTGCCATTCACCTCTATTTCTCTGTGTGGGATTCACTGTCCTTTCAGGTGAGTTATTGTGCTCTACATTTAAGTACATCATTTACCCATTTTTTCCTCGTGTGGCTGTCAGCAAAAATGTTAAAGAAGATACTTAATTTGCCTTGCCTGCTTTCAAGTTTTTATGTCTCTAAAATATACAGGGCATGTTTCTGCCTTTCTTGCAGTTTTGGGGTTGGTTAGTTTGGGTTTTTTCTTTTTTGAGTTTTTGTTTTGTTTTGTTTTTTGGTTTTTTGGAGGTGCTAGTGGATTTTGATGGTGTTGGCCTTGTAGTTGGCCTGCTCCTTGGAATAGCCAGCTGCTTTTCATAGGCACCATAAATACAGATTGAAGTGCATGACTTCAGGCATGTGCATCTGGAAGTTTTGGATTGGAAAAGTAAAAGCTTCTAGAGGGACATAAAATATTAACAGGGAAATACATGGATTCAGAGCAGTTGTGTGCCTGCAGGGCAGTAGGACGCCTATGAGTTTGGGGTCTGCATCTGAAAAAGAAGCTCAGAACTCAGTCCTTAAGTTTGTTTCTTTCTGGAGGTACAGAGACTACTAATGCTCCTCCACTGGAGTCTTTTCCTTGTGATAACTCTGTATGCCAGCACTTCTGACAGGTTATGAAACGTGAAGAATTTCAGAGATGCCTTTCTTGTTTAATTACAAACTCCTTGTAACATGCATGTTGTCCTCTGCGTTCTGAAATTGGACACAGAGAAATAACAGTACTATTAGCCATCACTGAGTGATGCTGTCAAACTGCAGGAACCTTGCCACATTTAGAGAAGTATTTTGGTTGCCTGGATGTCAGAAGAATAACAAATGTTTATAACAATTCTCAGCAGCAGGCCGAGATGCTGGATGGCCTGAGGGCAGAAGGGGCTATATATATGCGACGGCAGATGAAGTGCAGCACTTGGAGTGGAGGAGAACGAATTGCAGTGGTAGAGACAGACCCATCTAGAAGTGCTTAGCAGGGTTGATGGGGTGAGCACGCAGACATGCGTACACATACGTGCTCGCAGCAGGAAGCTGTTAGAAGTTTTAATTTGTTATGAGGATTGTGTTCGGTCTCTGCTGTATAAGGCATTAAAACACAGATAAAAGCTGCGAGTGCTGATTATAGACACAGAACATTGTATGGTAGGATGCATATGCCAAGGAAAGGGCACAGTGTGCTTACATAATTACCACTTGGGTAATTACGGAGCTCACGCCCAACTTGCCATCAAATATAGCATCCTACCCCAGAGGCCTCCAAAGCTGTTTCACGCTGGCGTGCCCGTACGAAGGGGAGCAGCCTCCAGCTCTGCTGGTATGCAGAGCTGTGCAGTGAGCATGTCCTACACTGGGGAGGCCTGCACGGGCACACCCTATGAATGTTAACAGTGGAGTGCAATCCACTATGCTGAAACCAGTGTGATGGGAGTATGGCCAGGGTGCGGCCGCACTCCTCACCGGTAGGGCTGGCAATGTGCATGCCTGTGGCAGAAGGGACCTGCTTTTCAGCGAGGCAATTGTGGGAACAAATGTGGTTCTTGAGCCAGGAAAGCAGAACCTGACTTGAGCTTCTGAGAGCCGTGCTGAACCATCTCTGTGGAAACACCCCACTGTCTGTTCATCAGGCATGTGTAGCAGGGTGTGGGGGAAGAGCAGACCCCTTATCTTGTTTGCTTGTGCAGTTGCATAGGTCGCCAATACGAAAATAACTTGAGCAGACCCGCTTGGCACCCCTACCTCAAAGTAGGTAGCAGGGAAATGAGTATGGTACACAAACCTAAGCAGAAGCATCTGCTTTGACAATTACGGTTGTACCATCTGGAGCGGTGAGTCCAGCCTGCCCCTCACTTTTGTCGGAGGCTGAGGGACAACTGTCAGACATCAAGGCTTTCCGTCAGAGCAGAGGAGAGCTGCCCACAGGACAGGCTCAGATGGTGCTGCCTGCTGCTTCCCTCCTTCTCTGGCAGCACATCACTGTGGGCAGGCTTTCCAGTTGGAGCCGTTCTCAGGCAGAGCGGTCAGCTGGCATGATCGCCAGCTGCAAAATGTTTGATATGATGCCCGTGGCAGCCAGACGTGCAAGTCCTGATTAATTCATCTTGACCAGTGGTTTGCTGCTATGCCTGTTAGGTGGGGAGAGCAGAACATCATTAAAATCTAATCACGCTCAGCCAAGAGTCAATAGTAGAAACTACTGAGATTTCAGTGATGGAAATGAGGCCTGAGATTCTCATTTTGGCTCTGGAGACTTCATAATTTGATCCCACTGTTCTGGCGCAGACAGTTTGTGTAAATGAGCTGAAATCATTTTTTAAACTGCTTTCTTTAAATTTCTACTCCTTGCCAAGTAGCGAAACACATTTTTTAAAGTGCCTTTTTGACAGGACTTGGCCACATCTCTTTCTGCTTTCCTACGTACCTGTAAACAAGCAGGGGCCTTGATAATGGCACTGCCCTGGGAGCTGTGAGGATACGCTCGTTACCAAATTGAAAAGTACACATGATGCAGATGTCACAGGGAAAATCTGCTGCCTTGAAGGTTTCTAGTGGGCAGGCTTTTTCTCAGTGCCAGGAGATGTTTGGCACAGGAGTAGCAGGAAATCAGAGATGGATCTCCAAATGTCAGCTGTCCTGCAGCCTGATGTAAGAGTTGCTGCTGGGTAACTCCACCATGGTTGGCTGCTCAGATTTTGTTTGTTGCAAATTTTCCCCTCTTGCAGCCCACGATGTCTCGCTTGCATGCATACCAGTCCTAAAAAATCACATCTGCCTTTTTCCAGGACACCGATATGGCCTCTTCATTGCCAAGCCTCTGATTCGTGCAGTGCTTCAGACTCTCCAGGGTGTTCTGCTGTGGGCTGTGCTGTGCTGTGAGGCCAGAGCTCCCTTTGAAGAGAGATGTGCCATCCCAGTGCCTCAGGAGGCCTCGGGGACTGAAAGCTTTCTGCCAGGTCCTTGGGGAAGGAGGAGCAGCTGGGGCTGCCTGTGGAATGAGGCACGGAGTGCAGCAAAAAGATAATGCAAAGAGCTGCAGGCAGGCTGAGTCCCCACTGGATGCGTTTGCTCCTGAGGGTGTTTCAGGTAGCACGGGGATGATGATCTTTAAGTACAGTACTGGAAGAAAAATCTTGTAGAGGACATCGTATATGGCATTGATTTTTGTAGATATAAGCAGCTTAAAGCTTTGCTTATGGTGGATATAACTCTGCTTATCAGTAATTTCATATTTTGATCTATGCTTAACCCTCTTACAAGATGCAGTCTGTATATCATTACCCTCTCTCAGGGTCTCAGCTCTGTGATAAGGTCCCATCAAAAGCTTTGGGGTGCAGCTGCCACACAAATACCTGCTTGCAGGAATTGTGTCACTGCTTGGTTCTTATGTACCTGTTATGGCTGCAGAATTGTTTAAACGAGGATCTTCCTTACCACAGAATATTCCTAAGATAAAGAATATTGTTGGCATACTTAAAGCACCATCCCACATGCGCCGTTTTCCTTAAGTTGTCTCATGGCTTTGCTAATTAATTAACATGTAGTTTGAGAGCCCCTTCTTGATTCCCCTTCCCAGCCTCTTCTCCATCCTGCATTGAGTATTTAATGCAGAAATGGTGACAGGACCCTATTTCCACACTGGTACACAGCAGTGGCCCAAACATACAATTATATCTTCAGTGCAGAATGAAGTGTAAGTAGCTGTTTTAATAACAGTTTTCTTCCTCTCCTCCCACAGCTCTGAAATAAGAGCAAAGGAAATAAGAGCAAAAGAAAATGACTGCCCAAGGAAATTGTTTTTTATAAATGTTCTCTCAAGTTTATTCCAGGGCAACAGCCCTGATACAGCATAGGAACGCTCACTGACATGAACAAGTAATTAATCCTGAGGCTCAGGGTCACCCAGCATTCCTTCTTCTGGGAGGTGATGCACAGGTAGGCCTGGAGCTGTGGCAGATACACTGCTTGGCACTATTTTTCTTCAGCTTTGTCATATGTATCCTCATTCCAGTTTGCTGATGAGGGACTGGTAATGAGATGAGTTTTCTGGGATGGGACTTGGTACTGCAGTCAACTACCAGTCAGTTCCTGGGTGGAGACAGCACTCATGGAAGTGTATTCTCTTACTGCTCTCAGGCAGTTCTTGTGCATAATGTGAGATGAGCACTGTTACTCTTGCTGCTGTTGCTAAAATCTGACTTCTTAGATCTGCAGCTAAATAACATCAATGTGTAAAGGTACTGATCTTTGCTACTCATTGTGGTTTTCAGGTTTTTGAGGAATTGTGGAAGGGAGAAGGGAAGACTCCTCTTGAAATCATTAAAGAAAAGCAGCTCGAACTGATACAGGATCAGGAAGAGCTTGAACAGATCTGCCAGGCGGTGATTGATGAACGAGAAAAGGAGGTGAATATGGCGGTGCTGGGAAGGAAGCTTGCGCACGCGGTACTCACTGGCACTAAAAGGGGGGGGGGTTAAATGGCCTTTTTTTTTTCCTCTTTTAATTGCTCTTTGAGCTCTGAAGCCTGTTCAGGGCATTAAAGCTGATGCGTACCTATCATCAGGTCTTTTCTTCTCCTTTCTTATTTTATTAAGCGTCTTCTTGGAAGTTGAAGCTTATACAAAATGATTTGCAGAAGAAATTAACAGTCTGGCTCAGGTACTAAGTAATTCTAAGTGGTGATAAAAATGTAATACAAGTAAGCAAAGCTGTAGGGCTCTTTCTTCACCTGTGCAGTGTACAGCCCTTAACCTGACCTGGTCACCTAACTCTCGTTTTTATGCCATCTCTTGCAATATTAGTGCACCACTGCTATGTTGTTCTGAAGATTGAGGCTGTCCGCCAGCAAGGCCTTTAATAGTAATGGAGTCAGAGACTTATTTGAGAGGTGGCAAGGCCAAAATTCTACTCATCTCTTTATTCTGTTCCCCTCCTCCTTTACTGCCACAGCCAAGTTTTGCTCTTGGATTTCCTGCTTTCCTGCCTGGCCATGTCTGCGGGGTGAGGGGAGCAGGACCCACGTGGCAGCGGCCCCGGGGGCTTTGGGACTGCGACTGCACCCCTCTGCTCTGCCGAGCTGCTTCTGCCGATGTAAGAATGGGGCTTTGGCTCTCCCCCATCCACTCAGAAGGATACAGCAGCCTGCATGGCTCATCCATCTAACAAGCTCTGAGCCAGGAAAAAGGGAAAACGCTTGTTGAGCTTGAAGGGGAGGAGTTGGAAGAAATCCTGACAGAGTCTGACATCTGTTTTGTATAAAAAAAATCAGAATGAAAACAAGCGCTTGTATGTTCCCCGGAGTGAAAATGTAAAAGCAGAAGTGAATAGCTTACTTCCAGTACAAGCATTGTCTAGATCCATTTGCCATGTGGAAAAAAACACTGACATCTTTTGAGAACAATACCACCCACCCCAGTTCTCATTGGGGGACGCTAACAGCTCTGCAAGGGTTTTTGATAAAGCAGATGAGCTTGCAGTAGGTGGCTGTGACCTCCATCAGACTGACTCATTTGCAGAGCCTGATAAAAGTGCATCTGTATTTTCAGACGGGTATGGAAGCACAAGCATAGATATAGAAAGAACATCAGAACTGATTGGGAAGTGCAGAAGCTGAAGGTCTGTAACTGCGCTCCCATTTCGATAATAACGCCTCTCCTAAGAACCTAATTCCTCTCTGCTTTTCACTGTTTTAGTCGAGCCAAACGCAGTGCAGTGGCCTCGCTTTCCTCTTTTTTCCAAGTGATCTTTCACTAAGGCAAAAGCTGCCTGGAAGGGCTGTAATTCACTGCTTCAAATCACTGTGAGAACTCGCATTACAAAACAGAGTTACCCAAGTACTTGCCAGGAAAAAAATGGCCTTTCTTTCTTAAAAATGAATGTAGTTTCAAACCACCATTGAGCAGTTAATGAAGATGCAGTATCTCGTCTGTACCGTGCCCTGCCCCATGGACGGCATCTCTGTCACATAAGGAGTAACAAGTCCTTTCCATATTGTGACTTTACGGAGATTTTAGACTGCCAATAATTCAGATACTCTAACGAGCAGCAGTATTTGCATTTGTGCTTGGAACTGTCACAGTTGGTGGTTCATATGTTAGTAATCCTTCCCTTAGTATCTGTAAATATGACATCCTGTCTAATTGAAGCTATCATGTTTTGCCCGGTAATTCTGACAATGCTGAGAATGCATTCCCTGCTGCACAAGCTGCATGAGGACCTTGCGTTTCAGCAGCAATGTCTCCTCTAGAAATGCCTGAGATTGGATTTTTCAAGGCATTTTTCCCCAGTTTCTTTACTTTGTAGGATATTTTGTAGGTAATTGTGCATCTAACAGTAGCTCTCTGATTGGAGGCCATAGTTCTGATCAGTGATTAACTGCTTCGTTGCAAAGGATCCTTTGCTTAAAGGAAATAATGTCTCTTATTAACAACTCACTCTGCTCTTGAAGGACTTCACAAATGTCTTCAAATTAATTGTGATTCAGTTGAAATAATTTATTAAAGCTGAACAGTATACAGAGGAAAAAGCTCCTATTAGCAAAAGAAAGTCCACCTTGTTTTTCTGCTGTATCCCAGGAAGTCACTGTCTGAGATGCAGACCCTGTTCAAATCTATGAGTCTTCACTGACTTTTTCAATACAAACTCATCTCGATTAGCTGTAAGGCCTGCTGCTGTAGTGTCTTGCTGCTGTCGAGCAGGAGCTTATTGCAAAGCTGAAGGAAGCTTTCATAACAACACCTTAGCCCCAAAATACAGCATTCAACTGCAGTGGCCTTAAAGGACAGTCACATTCGTATGTTGGCCATGAATGATAGAGAACATTTGTTTTCCTGTAACAGCAGTGTCTATCTGTTCTTTTTAAAGGTTATGGCGATAAAAGAAGGAAATGCAAAAGTTATCAATAAGTTAATTGGACTGGTTCGGAGGGCTACACGAGGCCGAGCCAACCCTCTTCTGGTGAAGCAAATATTAGAGAAGAAGCTGTCCAAGTAGCCACAAGAGAAAACGGCCCAGCTGTCTACAGAAGACGTGCTTCGTTCTGTCTGTTTTGCTGCTAATGAACTTTGGTGCCTCCTCATCTGTCAGGATTGCTTTTCCCAGATTGGTTACGCTTCAAAGAGCATCGTGTTCTTGCCTTTCCCAGCTGCATCAGCCAAAGGCGGATGAGCAAAGGACCACCTCAACAGAAGCTGGCAGTCATTTACATCTCCTTCACTGTGCTGCAGCTTTCAGAAGTCTCATTCCTGTACAGTCATGGGGAACAAGTTCCCAGGAAAATCTGTGAGTACGCAGAGCTAAGTTGCATCGGTTAGTTTTGTAATAAAGCAAGCGTGAATTCTGCTCCTAGAGCTTCCTCTGTCAGAGTGGAAATTCACAGATCTTAAATGCAGCAATCCAGTGGTACATACTAACAACTCATTGTAAATTAGAGTGAGTACACTTGCAGCTAAGATCAAAACACCTAGCAGTAATTGAGAATGACCACGTGTACCTTCATGCCTAGCAGAAGGGAGAAAAAAAACGCTAGTCCTCATTCTTCATGTCTCAGGTAGGGGAAAGGACAGAGGCAGTGGCTCTAAGTGCCACCAGTAGACATGAAGTAGCTACATCTCAGAATTCGTGTCAGATTCTTTGCCTTCTCTTTGTATGTGTCCAAACATCTGCTTTGGCTACTCAGCACTGTTTCAGTCTTGAACTATTAATTAACTTCAGTTTACCTGAGCCTAGGGCTTTTGGCTGTCACTTGGCACTGTATCCACTCAGTGGAAGTAATTCAGATAGCTTACTGAGAATTGAGTGGGATTCAGCCTGGATCCAGAGTCTGCTCCGCTTGTTCATGTTTTACGCTGTGTTCTGGTTTGGGTTGTTTATTTGTTAGTTTTTAGGATAACTCACTTTTCAGCCCAGAGCTTTAAGTGCTCTCTGAAATCAAAGCTCCCAGAGTTAAGTTCCCAGTCCCACCTCACCGCTATGTTTAAATCCTTCAGTTGATGAAGCCACTAACAGGGGGCCCAACTGGAGGCATCCATTCAAATTTACATCTAGTAGTGAAAGAAATCCCATTTACCAGCAGGAGTTTCTTAAATCCCTTCTGCAGGCTGCTAAATGGTATGTTGTAAAGGCCATATTTATCTCAGGCCTCGGTGTTGCTTCTTCAGAATGGCTCTAGAGGATGTGCCTGCCAGGCACATGCTGCCGAAGGACTGCAGCAGGTAGAGAACTGGGATTTTTGTCATCTGCAAAACTGACATTTGCAGCACTAGTTCAAGCTAGGTTAATGGCAGTTAATTCTTACAAGTGCTAACATGTGTCTCAAGGAGGATATTTCTGTACAAACTAGCTTACAGTTCAACCTGGATCTCTGAAGTACAAGACAGGTGAAAACGTGCTTTTCAAATACGTGTAATGGATAAATGTATATCCATAACACAATGAAAATAACTATCCAGTTAAAAGTTACACGGCTGTCAAAAAGAAGTAACGTGGTCGCAGTTAGAACTCCTGACCCTTACGGTGGCACAACGCCAGGGTTTTCTCATAGCCCGACGTGCACACAAAGGCTTTTACTGTCAGTTTTCATAGGTAGAGCAAAAAGTACCATTTTCTCTTCGCCAGTGGTGTGAGCTTTCAGTCAATAGAAGGTTGACTGTATAGTCAATAGACTACGCAGCAAACTTTAAATTTTAGAACTGCAATTCTGTTCAACTGCTGCCACAGCGGGAAGAAAACAGAAGGCACAAGGGTTTCTGCATGAAATCTCAAATCCTAATTTAGAGGTACTCCTGGGTTTAGAAAAACACAGTTGTTTCCAGAAGGTGGTTCCTCCAAGGTTAATGCTTTCTGTTGCACAGCTTGATGCTGCTGTGCCAAGCTTCTCTTCTAGAATAGTGGCTGCCTCTTCAAAAATAAATACATAGATAAAGGAAAATCACAACACGGTATTTGGAACAGTAGTAAGTGAGCTGTCTGAAAGATAGGAAGGATCTTCACTACCATTGCATGCTTCCTATAAGTAAATGTCTTTCTTCAAAGGCTACTCCTTCTTAGTCACTCCGTACCTAAACAAATGCACTTTGCTAATATAGTACCAAGTCTGCTAAAAATCATGAGCCAAGTTCTGTACAAGCACAGCACTGGATTTACTGAAACTCTCAATTTGTTTTCAAATGGATAAAATGTCAAATAAAGAGAGATGATTGTAATGTTCTTCTCCTCAACGGAAGGTAAAGATTAGCTGTAATAAATTCTGAACCACAGTTAGAACCAGTCACGTGCTGAACATTAAAGCAAGTCCTCTGCTAGTGCACTTTTCTTTCTGATATGCCAACAAGTGTTTGGAGTGGAAGGAGATCAAGACGATTAATCTTTTCAACGTTTATGGACATACTGACTATGGGGTTGGAAGTGGTTTTGGTGACAACAACAGAATGTAGAGATGAGAAAGGACAGTATGGCCGGCTTGCTTGGTTCTGACTCTCCCAGGGTCAACCCTGTTACACAATCCAATCGAGGCGTGAGGTCTCCCTGCTGGCCAAGGGCCTGGAATACCTCCCCAGATACCACAACCACAGTTCTGTCCTACGTGGAGCTAAAGGAAAATACTCAACAAACGCTCCACAGAGTGTGGTACAGAGCCTAACAGCTTTGGGTTAGCTTTGCATAGCAATAATCTGCAGAGCATCTTAGAAGACAGAAACAGCTTCTTCGAAATCCTTGGAAATAGGAAATATCTACTATCGAAAAGACAAACACAAAAAAAAAAACTCCCACGCCCAAAACCATAGGACAGGTGGGGCTAGTGAGATCAGATGGGGCCCCTGAGCATAAAGTGCTCAGTGTCAGAACATTCTGCTGACCCAGAGGCTGCTTTGGCGTGCCTGTATCAAGGCTAGGAACTTGAGAATTAAGATGGAGGCTTTGGCCCTAACTGAAAAGTCTTATTTAATTACAGCAGTTCTCCCCTAGCTTCAGAAAGGAGATGCCATCTGTGCAACAGCATCATCAGGCAGGGTGAATTAAGGACAGTTTCATGTGGATTTTCAGCAGTAGCCCTCCACGAACAGGGGGCCAAAGAAAGAGCGCACAAATTAATAGCTGACACCAGACACTGCCATGACAATCTCATCTCATCATTGATGAAAGTCCTCTGGGAGGTCACCCCTGAGGGAGAGAAATGATACTTGCTGTCCTGTACAGCTGAGGTATCCCATACTCAAGGTTGAAGAAGAGGATAAGAAAGTTGACAAAAATGATGCGGGCAATGCTGAAGTAGTGAAAAAAGAATTCCTAGCACTCAGCCTTGGCTGCAGAGTTTAATTTTAACAGCGTTAAAAATAGAAGCGTATGATAGGAACCTTAACTACAAATTTACAGCTCGAGTATTCACGCTGCAATTGTGCTGCAGCCCCTTTCCCCTCTTGCTTGGGGCATGGTTTCAGCATGCTGCAGTGTTCTCATTTCTGCTCTGAGCACACACACCCCTTATGAATTTCACCAGCACTGACCTCAGTGCAGCACCTTCTCAGTAGCTTATGACCTTGACAGGTAGAGTGGCTTTTTTATTTTTTTTCTTAAACAAGTTTGTTTTCCATCCACTCTCTCAAGCTGCTCAAGGGAGAAGATGGAGCCACGGGCCAGGCTTTTCTGCCCTTGCTTCCTGCATCTTCCTTGCACCGCTGTTTACAAATACTCCACAGTTGATGGTGCTCTGCTTCACCTAATGGCCATATAAAGCCAACCCGCAGCAGACAGGAGGTCAAGATTGATCCTTCCAAGCATGCAGAAGCTTACCTGCTTTGGGCTGATTGTTCAATGACGTCTCCCCCTGCCCTGCAAGAAGCTGCACACTTTCACATAATACAGATACAGAGAAATCTATTACTAAGCAGTGGGAGGAAGACAAAGCAAGTCCAAACCCAGAACTTGTCATGGCCTGTGATTTGCTGCGTCCTCTTCTGCAATGTCAGATTTAAACTCCATCCGGCAGTGCCTCTGGGCTGAGCATGACCAGTAATCAGGGATCGCTGTGGCAAGAACAGAAAACCACCAGGAATACTCCCTCTTTTCTGGCTGTGCCCCAGCACACAGCCTCTGTCAGGCCCTGTAGCCTAGGTTTTAACGGCAACAAAGCAAACCTTCAGAGGGAGCAGGAGTGCTCGGCTGCTGCCGTGAGACAACATCAACTGTGCTAAGAGAAGATCAGAAATCTCTCAGTGTTTCAGGGCTTTAAGCCTGACAGTGGTCAGAGCTGCACTAGGACACTGAGCAGCAGCGAGGCAGATGTGAGTCCTGGGCTCAGATGCGGCCACAAATACAGGCACCCTGAGCCCTCTCTCTCTGTGGAGTGTGGGCAGGCGTTCTGCCTGAGCGACGGCCAAGCTGCTGCTGCAGCGCTGAGCTGTGCTGTGCTGTCCTGGATTTAACTTATTATTTTTCTGGTCTAAATCCAAGCTATTTTTAAAGGAGACCGCAGTGAAGTACAGCTGCTGTGGGACTGGCTTCATCAGAAAGGGAGTTTGCAGGTATTTAGCCCACAGTACATAATTGTATGCAGGCACCCTGCTGACAACGCCGGAGAAAGTTACTTGGTTGAGAAATGCAGCCTTTGCACAAAAGTTCCATCAGGGCTTCTAGCCCAGAGCCTTCAGTCTTAATTTAATCCAGCTGCCACACAAAGCCATTATAATCAATGAACAAAGTAAGATTTGCACAGTCAGCAACAACCACCACTTTAAGTACTACGCGTTTAAGAATACAAGTAATGCCCTTATTCATAAATAAGAGGCTTCCAGCTGGGCATGTAACAAACGAAGCACACTGACACAGGGCCACAACATGTTCAGCAGAGCCGAGGCCCCCAAAATATTAAGCACATTTGCTCAGAGCTGGGCTGTCATGGACCACAAAGTTGCAAAACAATGCTGCATTCTGCGTCTGCCTTCGCTCTGACAGCCGGCACTGCTGTCCTATTATCCAGACACCTTCTTATGCAAATCTGACACTAACAGGGAGCAGTTTTTTCTGTCCTTCGCACAGTTCTGGTCCAGAGCACTACTGGACAGTTTTCACAGGAGACTGTCATACTCATTTTGTCACGTTCGCTCTGAGCCTCTCCTTTCTGGGCCCTGTTAATTCAGGGTACCACAAATGTCAATTTTCACTGTGATTCACTGAGATGCATGTGCCCCCTGCTAATCTGTAGTGTTTTGCCCTCCGTTTTCTCATTGGTGTAAGCAGACTGAGGGTCAGGAACCCTTTGTTTCTGCTGATGGTGTTCAGAAGGTGCCCGGAAGAAGACGCTACAATTACAACAGTCAGCTCCGGACACAGCAACAGCATTACAGCGTGGGGTGGAAGGTACCGGAGTCAAAAGAGAAGGAAGAAAATCCCAGTATTCCACCCACAACTGCAGATGCAGTTTAAATGTTACAGACTTAATAGGAGCTGTCACAAAAACTGCAGGCATGACATAGCAATTTCAGTAAATACAGCACAGTAAATTGCTTATTAAATCAAGCCGCCCTCAAACCGGAGCTGTGGCTGCAAATTCAAATGATACAATGACATAATTTAACGGCACCAAATCACACAGCTCCCATCCTTTTCTTCCCAACCCAGAGATTTTAGAGCCTCTTAGAGGAGCTAAAAACCTTCCCGAAGCATAAAACCTCGTGTGAGGCATAAGCACAGCACACAAAAGGGGAGCGAGCACTTGTACACCATGCTAGACAGTCTGTTTCTCCTGGTAAATCGAACTTAACCTCCTGAACCTAAATCCTTGGACTCAAGGCGACGCAACAAGTCTGTCTGCAAGTCTTTTCTCTGAAGGAGAAATCTAAAGAGCTCTCGGGCACCGTGCCTGGGCCAAAGAGCATCTGGAGCAGTGCAGGTAGCAGGGACGCCGCTTGGGCACCACCTGCAAGATCAGCTCCCATCCTGAGCAAGGCCGCTGCCGACCCCCAGAGGTCACCCCAACTGCTGAGCGCTTTCTCCCGCTCCAGGAAGTTCACCAACATTAAGAAAAGCATCAGGTCCAGTCTGAAAGGCAAACGTACAGAGCGGGTACAGCAGCCCACCAGTGAATGTAGCAGCCTTCTTGCAAAGTGACAAGCCTCAGTGAGAAAGACAGTGAGCCAGCTGCTCCAGAGGAACATCTCAGGGCATTCCCATGGGATAGACACCCGAACACCACCGGGAGAACCTTCTCGTGACCACAGTGCAGCGAAGACCAGCAGCCTTCATGTCCACTCTTCCAGTCATTACCTGGACAAACACCTCGCTCACCTGTGAAATCCTGTATTATCCTTTAGGGCACATAGGAAGAAGACCAAATTTAAGGTGGGCCATCAGCTCAGCACACGCAAAGGATGACGCTGTTTGGAGGCATGCTGCCAAGTGTTTTACCCCACTTATAACAGGATCCCCGTTTGAAGAAGATGCCTCACCGGAGAGAGATGGTATAATGCATTATCTAACTGGAAAGGAGCCTATTAAAGAAGCATTGGGCTGAAGAACTTACACAGAAAAAAGCAATTCATCTCCAAAGGATCAACATTTTCATGATAAATCACAGGTCCTGCATTTTGAAGACAGGCAGACGCAATTCCTGCTAATATTTTTTCACTGGGTGCTGACATCGCGCTTCTGTCACAGCCGAGACCTAGCTGCAGGTCCAGTTCTGCTCAAGAACTAAGAAATGCAGTGTTAAATGTATGGTGGCCATTTCTGCAGCCCTAAGCTGGAGTCAAGTGCACCTCCGCACCTCCCCACCTCCTCTTGGAGACTGACAGATTCCTTGCTTACAGGGGGACACTGTGCACGAATGCCGTTGCAGTTTTTCACCGAGAAACCTTCGGTGTCATCCCAGATTTCAGAGGCTGACTTTATCCCACTGCAGCTCATGAGCATAATCCTTCCATTCCTCAAATGGTGCTTCTTGGGGCAGCCCACATTTTAAGAACCCAAAACAGTTCCACAGCCCTGCTGAGATGAATACTGCCATGTCTTTGCACAGTTGTTGATAACATCAGGTGAGATGAACAATCTGAAATAAATCACTCCTACCCAGCAAACAAAGAGTTTTATTTCAGAACAACAACGAGGGAGGGCTCACATAGTAAGCTTGCTGCCTTAAGCAATGGTCTGCGGAATTCTTTTTTTCCTTTTTTTTATTTTTAAATAAATAAAAAGATTGCTTTAAAAACCAGACACAGTTACTACTGCAATTTAGCAGTTGATTCTGAAGCGCTATCAGCTGATCACACAGATTGGCTACTTTTGCTTTTGCTCACAAAGTTCCTAGCAGGAGAGGAGAGGAGCACAGCACGCCCTGGCTCTGCACTCACAGTGCCAGAACAGTTCCCAAACACTTGGCCACTGAACCCCTTCAGTACTTCAGTGAGTACAGCACAAAGGACTGCACTGCACGTGGGTAAGAGTGAGAGTGGGGGATGAACCCACCATGTCCTACGGACACAGTAAAGTGTCTTAATTGATGAGTTAGCTCTTGCCTACAGGTGTGTTGTAGGAAAAAGAAAGAAAAAGAAATTAAAAAGCTCTCCTAAAAACAGATAACCCAAGATTCAAGGAAAAAACCCACTGCTTTGGCTTCAGCCTCCATGGAAGCTTGTGAGGTGAAATGGTTGCGTGAAGGTCAGAGGTGACTTAGAACAAGACTGTGATGCAGTGGTGCTTAAAAAAAACAAATAAATAAATGAAAAAGCAACACGTTTTAAGTGCAAGCACACCAGAGTCAGCTGAGAAGCAGTGTGACCATTCCACCATGATGAAAGTGATGACTGTACAGCAAACAAGAGGAGGCAGATCCAAAGAAGTTCTTGAGGTGATGTTGTTAGAGGTACACTTTGGGATTTTTTCCTTGGAATAGCCTACTGCAGTCTGACAGTGAACGCTTCTCACAGCTTGCACATGAAAGGTACCAATTTTCAGAGGCATCTAAAGACTTTAGGAGCTTACATTGCACTGCAAGGTCCACAAGAATTGACCTGTAATTAATTAGACTCTTCTGGGGGTGGTTTTGCTGGTTTTTGTTTCTTAATTTGTTTTGTTCTTAAACCAAGCATTCTTTACATCAGAAGCTTTTCCCCTGCTATCTCTGAGAAAGCACGTTTGAGAATTGGGACGTGATTCTAGAGAATTCCAGAATTATGGTATTACAGTAAGCAGAATTAATTCACACAATTATTATTTTTTATTTCTGTTTCTTCAAATTTCCTGGATGTTAATTTTTGTCTTGGAAAAGGGGGATTTAAGGTTTTCTTTAGTGAAACCCCTCTTCACGTGGCCAACCACAGCGCACTGGAAGCACAATTATGCTACTGAGATAAGATGAAATGCAGTAGTGATGCGCCAATTCATCATGCTTGGGTTCTTCTAATGAAGCCCATTACTCACAGATGAGAATTTTCTCAAGCAGTTAGTCACTGGCAGACAGCTTCCTACTCTGCAGCTGGGGAATAGCCTTGCTCCTCCCCTCGCCATCCCAAAAGTGCAATATTAGGAAAAGTCAACACCTAAATGAAAGGTGAACAAACAGTATTCAACTTTCCCCATAACCCAAAAAAAACCCCAAATCCATAAAACAGAAGAGCTTTCAGGAGCGTGCCAATCTTTTCCATTAAAAGAGAGGGGAAAAAAAAAGAGATTGACAAAAACAGCCTGCTGCCCTTTTAATACTACTGAAATAAAACTGAATACCGTTCCTTAGCTTATTAAAATAAGCATAAAAACAAACAAGTCAGTTAACTTGCATAGACACATTTTGTTTCGTATTTTGTGCAAATCTTACTAAATAAGGCATGCTCGAGTTTAGGTAGCAGTGCAGTAGATATTAAAGAATGCTGAGAAACTGCAAGGAAAATTCCAGGCAGTCTGCAATCCACATCCACTTACACTGTTCATTTAACTTCAAAGACCAACAGCTGATAGCCGCAGATCTGCCTGCAACATAAGGCAATGCGGTATGTGTAGAGCCCAGCACCTGCTTTCAGCTGGTCACGGGTTTAACACACAGAAGATCACTTGAATTCACAAACCTGAGCTACTGGCTAAGGAGGGCCTCTCAGAGGTGTGCCAGCAGGAACCCCCTCCCAGGGAAGAGGAAGGGGAGCGGGGAGGAGAAAAGGGTTTTTGTGCACATTTTTCATGCGTTCGTTTACCCCTTTCTCCCTGGGGCAGTGTTTTGAGAGACAAACTGCCTTCCAGCAGGCTTTGGAGAGGAGTGTTTCTGAAGCAGAAAAAGCTAAAACGTTTGCCCTCTCTTAGTCCACTTTTTTTAAGTGCCTACTGTAAAAATTCAACAGGAGTCAGTGGCAGTAAAGAGGGGCAGCTGCAACAGCAGAGCGAGAAATCTCTCAAGTAAGTTACGTAGCACAGAGGAAAGTTGTAAGGCCTAATATAAAGTAATGTGGAACAGCATTCTGCCTCCTCCTTCCCTCTCAAATCAAGTATTTTCAGGAAATAGTGAAGTAGAACCTTCTTTCACAAGCAGCTTTGCACTTAAAAAAAATAAATCAGTTTAAACTCCAAAACTTTAAAGTTTAAAAAAAGAACAAGTTTAGAAAAACCCACTAATAATAATCCTCAAAATCCCCCAGTACTTTGTAATATAAAATGGAGTGTTCCTGTGCGAGGGCTGCCAGCTCCTTCAGGAACTCTGGGAAAAGGGCAGCTGCGAGCACAGCATTCCTCACGTGCGCGGGAAGGCTGGGCTGAGCCAGGCTCCTCTTTCCCCTGTGTCCCAGGAAGGGCTGCAGCACGGCCGAGGGGGCTTCTGAGAGGCTCCTTCCTTTCCCCACGCTGCTGCCATGAGGGATGTTACCTATGGCCAGGAAGGAAAAGAGGAAAAAAAACAATACTCAGTATATTAAACACACATAGTATTTGTTCAGCAACTAGACGTAGTTCAGAGGAATTGTGTTCAGAGCTGTAGTTCTCAGTACTCAGACTGCACTGGCAGATACTGTACTAAGCCAACATTTTTAAGTCCTACATGGCCTGCTACTGTTGCATTTTTTATTAGCCATCTTTCCCTGGGTTATGTATTATTCAGCTGCAGCTCTGATGAGAAAAATATGTGGGCAGGAAAGGAGTCAAGGGAAAGAATAATATGGATTTACCTTACGAAATAACAGATAATATCTACCATTAGTCCCAGCTTGGTTTTCTCAATATAAAATGATCCGATACTCTAGCCCTCCCCCAGATCAAAATATCACTCTGACTTCACTT
Source organism: Cyrtonyx montezumae (assembly GCF_038088225.1). Lineage (NCBI taxonomy): Eukaryota > Metazoa > Chordata > Aves > Galliformes > Odontophoridae > Cyrtonyx > Cyrtonyx montezumae. The sequence continues at coordinate 12,855,218 of NW_027071936.1, read as the reverse complement.
CTGCCTCCTCCCCCATGAATCACTGTGTAAGTGGGCTTGAAGCAGAGCTATCAAAATTGCCATCGGAGTTTGAAGCAGGCTAACAACTAAAGGAAAAAAAACTTTGGAAAACTTGCTTTTTCTACAGCTGTAGCCCCCACCAACTACACTTTCACTCCCTGTAAAGAAGCTAAACATTTAAATTTAAAACAAAACAAAACAGAGCAAGTTGTAACCACCACATGATCAGTACAGCATTGAGAGCTGTATGATCTCTGGTGCCAGAGTACAGAGGATTGGGGCTGCAGCATCAGGACGCATGGAATTACAGAGACAGCAGCACCTCCATTTCACTTCCATTTCAATCAGCTGCTCCTTGACTCAACCTGAAGCATAATGCACTTTCATTAAATGCTGTTCATGAAACCAAAACGGTGACACAAATTAACACTGGTGGGAAGAAATACAAAGAAAAATTAACTTGCAGGACTCACTGCCACAAGATGTCACTAGGCCTGGAATCACAGCCAGATAACATCCTGTCTGACTTACAAGTGGGTGTTCTCATTAGCCGCATGTCCTCAAGTGCACATGCTCACACACGAAAATAAAACCAACAATAAAACCCAACCCTGTCACATGAACTCTCATTCTGCAGATAAGCCAAACGTCACACCACTGCCTTAAAGCCACACGGGTGATGTCAGTGCCATTCAAGTCTGTGGTTATGTGAAGTTTTTTTTAAAGCAGTGCAGGGTGCCCCCAGCTGGGTGCCCCTCTCCATGTGGCAGAGGATTCCTCTGCTCAGCAGCTCTGCAACTCTGGTTTCTTGCCTGCAGTTCTCCTCCAGCATAGTGGACTATCAACTACTCAAGAGAAACTTTAATCTTCATCATGTAACAGAGTTATACTTTTCCTGAGTTCCAAAAAACCTTTCCAGCTCCAGACTTATCAATCATTCATACTGTTATTCTACAAATTTTTATCTTCTGGAGACACAGTACAGGAACATTGGTTCTGTGAAAAATTCTGACTACGGGAAGAAAAACAACCTAAATTATGAATTACAATCAAAAGAGGAAGTTGTGAGCTTCCCTTGAAGATTTACTTGGAGAGATTCTCTTAAAATCGCAAAACGTTTCCTAAACAATATTAAGTATTTCAAATAGTTTAGCTTGGCTGAACTATTACAATCAGAATGCTAGTAAGCTGTCAATTGCTGGGCATTTATAAACTGTTCCCTTCACAAGGCATCAGAATTGATACAGTTCAACCAAAAACACTGTGATCTTGTTTTATTGAAACATATCAAGCAAACAAACAAAAAATGCAGAGAAAGATGGGCAAGGGACCAGAGATTTGATTTTTCCTCTTTTCCTTTGATCAAGACAGCCCACTTCCCCCTGCAGTCAGGATGCAATTGAGAAAGTGAGTAGTCTGGAGACAGTTACCACCAAAGCGCTGAACGATGGGCAGCATTGCATATCACAACAGCTCCACATACCTAACCATAACCCAAACTGCCATGCTAGCAAACCACGTAGTGCTGCAAGCAGAAAAGAACTAATTGGCCTTTTTAGTTCAAATGCTTCTGCAGACTGTCACTATCAAGGGAAGGGAAATGCTTTGGAGTACTTCACTACTTCTGGCTTCTCTTCTGAAGCAAATTCTGTAGGAATCAATACAGTGACCTGCAGTGTGCTGATGAGCTAGAATGAGCCAACCTGCCCCAAGAAGTACGGTTTGATTGCTTGGATCACCAGTCTTGCTGGAAACTGAATGTGCAGTTACCTTCCATCTATTTATTTCCTTTCCATCTATTTGTCAAGGGGTTGCCACAAGACAGAAGATGTACCGACGGGGTGACTAAGCAGCCTTGTTTTGAGATCCTAAATAATGCTCTTCATGAGTCAGTCTGGCAGTTTCTAAAGCCCTCTAAAGAAAAATGATGTAAAATGGGAAGCACAGATAAATTCCAAACATTACCAACTATTTTATTTAACTGAGGTACAACTAATAATCACAGAAAACTTGGAAACGTGAGGCTTGAGTGTTTACATGAATTTCCATTCGGAACGCGTTCTAAACAAGTTCGTACTGCCAGCATCTGAGAAAGGACACTAAAGGTTGCCCCCTCATCTTATCCCACACACCAGCTACAGTGCCATGTAACTGTAAGGCTTCCCCATCTGTGGCACTGGGTACTGAGCATAACCCCCTGTCGATGTTTGCCATACACAGCTCATTACAGCGTGCACATTTCACAGGCCAATTCTTAGTGAGACTGTAATTTTGCTGACTAGATAGACTACAAACCTCAGACATGCACACCACGCTGGCTAGAAACAAGGTAAATTACTATTCAGAGCCTCAAACAATGAAAACACTATTAAGAAGATGCATAGAAAGTCCTGCTTTCCACACCTCTGGAAATCCAAGAAAAATACCAGCATCTCTGCAGTGGTAAAGGTGAGGCAGGATGATCATGAACACCTCCAAGTGGTGCGTGAGAACACATCTCTGAATGCAGCCCCTCTTCAACCCTGATTCTGAGCCCTCCATCCCTGTGGTCACAGCTCTCAGTGCATTCCCATGGCACGGGAAGTTGTTTTTAAGGGAAACCTGCACCCAGTGCTGCTTGCTCAGCGACGAGCTGAGAACTGACACATCCCCAGGGCAGGGAGCCTGGCAGTCCCCATCACCCAGCTGCTCTGGGAAACTTCTCAGTGGGAATGTAAGCTTCTTCATTGTATTTTCATTTCCTTCCCTCACTGCAGTGCAAATGCCAGTAACTGTTAAGACAGGTGTAGCACACTGTCCTCGAGAAGCAGCAGACATTACACAAGTCCTCTGGAAACCTGAGGTGATACCTGCTTAAATCCCCACTGTTCTGGAAGTGTCCTCACTTATACCACCCATTTATTTTTCTGTTTCATGTTTTCATTTCAGAAAGCACGTTTGTCTGGCTCATATCCATCTCCCTCAGTAAAAGCACAAACTATGATCTGAAGACTTATTCAGTCATTGCTGAAACCAATTCATTCTGGACTTCTGTCCTCTCTAACATTTATCAAACAAATAAATTAATAAATAAAAGAACTAATGAGTAGTTGAAGGTCAGGCTAAAAATAAAATAAAATCCCTCAATATGCCATCTCACCTCATGCCTTGAAAGCAAGTTTGTTTACGGCCAGACTGTCAGTGAGCCAAGCAAGAGCTGATTTTGTTACTCCCTTAAACAGACGTTTTCTGTATCAAAGACAATAAAAGCTTCTAAAGAGCCAAGCGTATCCAGATAGATCCATATACTGCGGCCTACCGAGGATCATCAGTTTAAAGCCAGAAGGCTACATCTGGTGAACGATATTCATAATTCACCACGCCTACTTTTAATCATGCTGTAGCAAATGAGAGAGGTAACTGGTGATTCATTCTGCCCAGCACTCCTCAGAGTGCAGTTAACATTTACCTTTGGTTAGCAGCTCTTCAGCGCCATCAGACATGTCCACACGAAAAAGTAAGTACTGTTGGGCCTCCAGGAGAAGATCAGGGAAGTCTTTTTCCATGGAAGCGAAATGTTCAATTTTATTTTTCACAGATGCCAGCACCTGCCGAAACAACAGCAACAATTACTTTTTCCTCCCTTGCTCCCAGTGCAGCTGCAGTCTGAACACTGAGGCTCTCCAGCTGCACTCAAGAAGAGTTAACAATAAAAGTTACGGTCCTACAGAATTTTCAGCTCTTTGCACAGATAGCATTGGAACGCTGAAATGAGATGCGAGGATCTCAGATAGGCAAGGAAGCATCAGATGAAACTGAAAAGAGCTGAAGTTTAACAAGACACCAAAAATATCCTTCCAATAGGCACGACCAACGCTTGTGGGCAAGTACCTGATAAAGTGACCGTACGCTGGGCTGAAACACCATGTTGGTGTTGAGCAGAAAGGAGCGAAGAAGAGGCTGTGGGTAACTTGCTAGCTGAGTAATAATCCCAATAAGCAGCAAATTTACATGCAAGGAGTTCTCCAGCATGTTCTCCAGCTTCGACAGCACTACGCTGATAAATGGCCCTGCAAAAAAGAGAAGGAACCAATGCTTCTGTTTTCACAGAAGAAAAATCCTGACATCCAGGAAATAAGCATGTGAAAGGAAATTTGATCATCATAACCAACCAAATCAAACCTCCTACGTGCTAATTAAAGCCAGCAAGGAAGAAAAACAAAACTTATCTCAACAGACAAAATAGACTTAACAGGGGTGTTAAAAGCTTTCATGAGTAGAAGCAATTTGACTAGCGAGCTAGTTACATTAATGGCATATTTAACGTACATAATCATTCTACTTTACGTGTGCCAATAAGGATTTAGCCTAATATGTTATGGTCTATTATTTCATTCCTTTAGAAGTTAATCAGAATGGTTCCACTGAAGAATCATAGAATCCTTAAGAGTTGGAAGGGCTCTTTAAAGGTTATCCAGTCCCACTCCCCTGCAATGAACAGAGACACCGCAGCTAGATCAGGCTGCCCAGGGCCTGATCCAACCTTGCCTTGTCAGCCTGCAGGGATAGGGCATTTACTGCATTTCTGGGCAACCTGTTCCAATATCTCACCACCCTCACTGTGAAATACTTTTCTTTCTATCTAACAGAAATCTACCCTCTTAAGGCTTGAAACCATTTCCCCTTGTTCTTTTGCAGCAGACCCTGCTACAGAGTCTGTCCTCTTCTTTTCTGTGGCTCCCCCTTTAGATACTGAAAGGCCGCTCTCAGGTCAACCCAGAGCCTGCTTTTCTGCAGGCTGAACATCCCTAGCTCTCTCAGCCTGTCCTCAGGAGGGGTGCTCCATCCCTTGGATCATTTTTGTGGCCCTCCTCTGGACATGCTCCAACAGAAGCTGTTCTTTTCACTGGCACCACACCTAGTTTCCGCACAAGGACTAGCAAAGCACCTTATAGCCTATCGTAGCAAAATAATGGGGTGTTGTAAAGAAAACACTCCAAACAAAACATCAAAAGCCGCGATAGCTCACATCACAAGAAAATGCATTTTCAGTACTGCAGTCACACAAAACAGGGAAAACCTTAAAAGAGATTTATAAGAAAAATTACTTGTCAATGTATTCTTTATCATACAGATGTCAGCAATAAACAGTAGCTTCAGTTAGTGTCTTTATGTCGCAGGGCATACACTAAAATACAGAAGCATTGGCAATGCAAGTACATAAACCCTCAGTTCCCAAGCTTAAACATTTTCAAAGTTGAGCATGCCCTTAATCAAATCACACGTAGTGCTCCCCTTTAACCACCAACCAGAGTGAAGGTCAGTACTGCATCCTGCAGAAATCCTCCTGCCTGGGTTCACAAGGGACCAGCCTCAAAGCCCCTTGGCTGAGACAAGTTTCTCCTGTCCCTACAGAACCTACTGCTTCCTCCTCCTGTGTCCATGGGAACAATTTCACAGAGCCCCTGCGGACCACTGTGCAAAGGGAGCTCCCTTGAGACAGGAGGGGTTGCAGCAGCAGCATAGGTAGATCAGTTACTCTCTTGTGCGTCAAACTCTAGATCTGAGTAGGTAAAGCTGAAGTTAAATATTTATAACAAAAGGTATGCCACTTCTCCTCAAGTTCCCAGTACAGAATTGTTAAGTTTTCAAGAAATTATTAGAATAAAGAACAAGGGAAATGAGCAGAGCTTGCAAGTCTGGTAAGAAACAGTATAAATGAGTGAGTAATTAAAAAAAAAAAAAGTATTCCTTTCCTGACTTCATCTCCACGTAGCCAAGAAGTCAAGCGCTGTTTCTGAACATCACATCTGTTCTTGCTCAGGGGAAAACAGGGATGACTGTGTCCTCAAATTGGACACAGGCACCAACTAAACATTTTCTTCACAGACCTGAGAGCCCAAGGAGAATATCTCCGTGCCATTGACTTACTGAGTGTGGGAACCTCTCCCTGGTTATCTGATTGTCTAGCAAGAGGCCCCATCCCATCAACAACATCCCCCCTTTATCACATACGTAATATAGCATTCCAAATTAAACAGAAAATTATTATATTTGAAAGGAGCTGCAATCTCCTATTTCTGAGGCATTTTTATGAGCAACTCCTGACTTGCAGTCACAGAGAGCTACAATGCAAGCAATCACTACAGCAGGGTGAGCAGCCTAAGAGCAGAAAGTGCTGTGGACAGGAAGCAAATTGTGGGTTTTTTTCACTCCTTTCATTGGTTGGCCTTTGTTTTTCTTTTTTCTTTAAAGCAACAAATGGAGGAAGGGACTGGATGAAGAGACAGGGATGACATTTTTTGAGCTACATTTGACAGCAGATAATGGGAAATTGAAAGGTTTGAATGTGATTAGTCTCTGGTACTAGGAAATTACCACTGCAGCAAAAATAGTAAATGGGCTGGATAAACAGGCTGAGGTTTTCAATTAAGAGTCAGTGCCAGGCTCGCTGGCCACAGCTGACCAGAAAGGGCTGCATTTCAATGGATACAACTGAATGTTTTCCCCCTTCCTTCCAAATGAACAAGAAGCCAGATTACACAGGTCTCATTTTGGATGAGAAAACCTAGACACGCTATTATTTTTTTCATTATTATTTGCATTACTGTGGTATCCAGGAGACCTAATTAAAGATCAGGAGCCTGCAGTGCAAGGAGCTGCACAAACACTGATCAAAAAGCACACTCTGCCCTCCCGTAGCAATTTCATTCCTGAATGGCTTGGGCAGTCTCTAGAGAACAAGCTTAACTTGTTGCCTGGCACAAGACAGAAAAGCATACCCACTGCGAAGGCTGCCGAGGAGCCACGGCAGTTCCACAGATACGCGGGCAGACGTGGCATCAGTGCTGCCACCTCGTGCTAAAACGGGAATTAGCAGAAGGGGGAAAACAGCAACGTGACTCCACAGCTACAGCGTGAGAGGTGCCAGTCACCACAAAAACAAACGTTTAACCGGGGCTCTGTATGTTAGAACTGTTACTCCGGTCTGCTTTACAATTGGAAAAGTTTCTCCTAGAATGATGGTGCTCTGACATACAAGAAACATAATCCCAAGTTTTGTTTTGTTTTTTACTTTTTAAGTGGCCAGCTAAGAACCGAGCAACCACCATTTGCTGTCACTATTCTGACTGCTCTCCCATACTTTCACACCTCCTTGGTTCTCCTTGGGCCAGTCTCAGTTGTTTGGGCATACCCTGTTTAGTGTCAGGGCTGTTCCTAGCTCTGCACTTGTGCCATGCATTGCAATTACACTTGGCCACCGTTAATCACCATGCCTTCCTGCATTTGTTAGGTATGTAACTAGCAGGACATTCCACCTGTAAATGGAGTGCTCTGACTCCTTGCAGCACGCCTGGGAGATGCGTCCTCCTTTGGTCCAAAGGGAGATGACACGCTCTCCGCAGAAGGGGTATCTGCTGAGAAATTCTCAAAGTCCTCCTCCTCTTCTGCAGGAGACATAGGGTCAGAAGTGTCAAACTTTTGCTCCTCCAAGCCTGCATTGTTTGGATCTAGTTCCTTAATAATTTTGTCATACTGTGCGATGAAATCCTCACCATCTGTGCTCAGCAGTCGTGAGCTTAAGCAATTATCTGCCTCCTGAAGCTTCAACTCTGAGTCTGGCTGTGGATCAGTCTCCACCATTTTCTGGTTTATTTGTTCTTTCATTGCACCTTGAGTCAAGCTTGATTGTTTTTTACTCTGCTCATCCGTGCCCACTTCCAGCTGGCTGCTAGAGAAAGGCCCATTGACAACAGCCTGGCTTCGGACCTGATGTTCTCGGGACACATTTAAAGTTTTCTCCTTGGAGTTGTCATCGTCCTGAGTATCCTTTTGGGCGCATAATCTGTAAACCATAACATCATCCTGAAAGTCTGAATCCTCTATGTAAGACCCTTTGACGAGCATGATAGCATTTTTTTTCATCTCCTGAATATGTTTGGGTGGCACTGCGGGCATCTGCGTCTCTGCACTTCCCAAATCATCACACTGATGGAGCGAGCTCCCATCAGAACCAGGAGAAATCCCCGTGTCGTAGCTATCGTCCCATTCCAGCTCCAGCTGCATCTTCTCACCCAGTGGTGTTGTCTGAGAGGAGCTGCACGTGCTGGGTGTCCTTTGCTGGAGCCGAAACATGGGGTGTTCCACATCTGTACTGTTCTCCTCAGCGAACGCCTGGATAAAGGTCTCAGGATCAGGATTTACTCCATCGTACAAAGCAGACCAGACCTTGCAGTCTTTCAGACACTGCAGAATGGCTTCTTGAGCTTCTCCCAGGTACTGCAGGTAGCTGATATCCACAGCTCTTCCAAATTCCACAATGCAGGCAGATTCAAAAATGCTTCCGACAGAATCTGAAAGTACAGAAGATGGATGACTCATACCATGACACAATCAAGCAACCCAAAAGTTCTCTAGCAAGGCGGCCACTAACGGAGCAGGCGGAGTCTTTAGCCCCAGACATCCAACAAGGCAGGAAGAACTCAGAATTTAGAGATTTAATCGTAAATGTACTGGAGTTGTTCCTATGGCCACACGAGCACTGTGACTCACCATTTCTGAGACCGGCCCACACCCAACCTGTGAAACAACAGTGACTGCTGTGAAGCCACAAGTGCCACTGTCAAGTATCTGTACGTTGTTTTTATGAATCAATATTTTAGCAGCTACCCAAGTTGGATAAGGTTTCAATAGACCTGGACCCACGGAAGGAATTAAATAAGCCTTCCAGGGCAGCCTAACTGCCCAGTTTGTTGTTGCCCACTACTTCCACCTGAGCTGCTACCAAAGTCATGATCTGGTCTTCCCTTGAGCACCAATTACCTTTAGTTTGAGCTGCTTTTGTCCAGAGAATATAATCTTTTCCTTGGCTTTCTAGAGTCAAGGTGATCCCAGTGGAGCAGCAGACGGGTGTCAGGGCAAGCAGTTTTGCAGCAGATACAGAGTAACAGTCTCTCTCTTGCACGGCCCTCCGCTGGCTCAACATCATGTGGTTACATGGGATCAGATACCTGAAACAGCAGTCTAGCATTACTTCGTTTTATGTGAGAAAACAAAAACGTACAAAATTCCCTTCTCACCTCCCTTCCCTCTTCAGATTATAAGAAATAACAGTAGTCTTGACAGTGATCTATATTCTAAACCCTCTCAAGAGCATGAAATCCTGACTCTTTACATTGTGAAGCTACAGTTCAGTGAGGAACTGTCAAGACAAGTAGAGATGGGAGATCAGAATGGGGAAATGAGCAGCCTTCACAGGTCAGAGCAAGCCGGCTCTAGGAAGGGATAAGGGAAGCGTAGGGTGAGCATAAGTCAAAGGCTAGCAGTGTGGATTGGTCCCAGTATGAGTGAGTTTTGCCTCAGAATCCCTAATTTATTGGTTTTTCAAGGAAGTCCAGACAGAATCAGTTTACATGTGCCAGACAACAGCCAGCAAAAGGGAAGGGAAGGTCGTCATGGTGTTTCACTGCACTAAATCAAGAGATCTTGGGCACAGGAGGAGCAAAGCTATGGGGAAAACAAGGAACAAAGGAAGCACATTCTCACATTTAATATTTTTAGAGCACTTCTGCTTAACTTCTTAGGAGCACTCTGTTAAGGCCCTTAGTGTTAACTGGGCTGATGTATTCCCATTTTAAAAGGAAACTGTATTTTAAAGGATTCCCTAAATAAACAACAGAGACTATATACAACCAGTGGTTAGTAGGGGAGTCCCAACATAACTTGAGTTGACAGATGTCCTAATACCATTCCCAGACACTCAGGGAATTCCGCTGTAATGCCTACCAGCGGAGGGACTCCACAGTGTTAAAAGCCTGATTTAGCTACACCGGTACTTCCATAGAAATTATCAACTCTCATCTAATCCACACACCAAAATTATAACCGTGTATGCTGAAGCAGCCTGTAGAACAATCAGTTAAAGGCAAAGATAATCAACGCACTCAGTACACTGTATAGCAATCCACTGAACAACAGGTTCAGGAAGCTGAGGTATTCTGGGGAAAAGAAGACTAACAAAGCTGCAAGCAACTATGTAAGTTCCCTGTAATGCAACGTATATATAATAAACTAAAGAAAACGTGCTGGAGAGAAGAATTATATATTTAAAAGCAGGAAATAAGCAGTTTGAGGGTGATAAATATATTCTCAGCTTCTCTCACGATTATAGAAATAAATCAGAGAAAGAATCTCTTATTCCTGAAGATCACAGGACATAAATCATGCTTCTACAGATCTAGCATGCTTTTGTCAGAATCATAAATATTCTTATTTCTGTAGTGGCTTGAATTTCCGCTCTCTTGGAGAACCTCCATCTAGCTCTGTGCCTACAGTCTGAGACTCTACGTCCCAGAATTAGGACAAAGTGGAAAAAGGAGTTTGGGCTTTACCTTAAAACTAGCTGCAACATCACATCTTCACAATGCAAGCCAATGAGCGTTCTGAACAATGCTAAGGAGACCACACAGAGCTGGAAAATGATAAATGCCATCAGTTTTTGATCTGGAAATAGTACCTTTCCCATCTTTCTTGCATTCTGTATAACAGAATGACTCCACCAGAACACACCGCTTTAAGAAACCATTAGTTTGCTATTTCAGTTTGTCAGCACCCCCACAGGATTTTATTGTCTAGAGCTATACACATACCATCCATGTCAGCAATATCTGATTCAAAATCTTCCTTCAAAAAAAATTACTTAAAAAAATATATATATTCTCTACAAGGTATTTGCATTAACTTATCCAGAACGTGAAAGCAGTAAGTTAACAGTCCTCAATTATTTTCAGTCTTTTCTCTTGATTTATTAGTTTAACCCAGCACGAAGTGAACCCTTTTAGATGAAGTATTAGGTTTTACTGCTGACATAGAATCTGAACCAACAAGAGGTCTTTTTCTGAAAAGAAAAAAAGGTTATAAACTACTTAAAAGTTTCTGGTTTGTATATTAAGAATGATGAGCATTCTACACGTTAAGAAGCTGAATGCTTCTATACCTCAGTGCCTTCATACATCCAGCTGAATTTACTGACAGATGACGGCTACACAAGTCATCTTTATCATAATCTACTCCATATGGATAGCTCTGAACAGCTGGGAACCATGGCATGAAGATCCTTTCAGTGAGACCAGAGGAAAGGAAAGCAAAGTGGTACCCCTCATTGGAACTGCACGCTTGTCTTTCCTGCAAAAGGTCCGACCAATATACTCATCATCAGCTACTTCAGCAGTCATATGCAGCAAAGGCAGAAGTCATAGCCATTCTGTGATAGGCATCCACTTTCACTCTAGTCTTACAACAGTCTAAAAACTTGGGACTTACACAGGTATTTAGGTCGCTATTAAGACACGTGTCTTTCAAAACTATCATACAGCATATTTCTACCAGCTTGCTTAACTGCAGGTTAACTGCATGGTACAAGAGCGATCTCTTCATCTCTCAATGATTTTCATGAACTACAGCATCATTACTTCGCTGTCTTTTAACACATCTTTCCTTGGGCACGTGCTCCTGTGCTGCTCTTTCCTGGGGACGTCATCCTGCAGCTGGCTTAGATTCCAGGGCCAGGCGGACTCTTGTGATAATTATTTAGCATAAGTTGACTTCTTCATAGAGTTTCAAGTTAGTTCAACTCCTGCCTCTCATTATACTAATAATGTAAACTCACATAACTAATACATGAAGTAAACTGCACTTTTCAGTAGCTAAAAAAGGAACCAGATAAAGATAAAATAAAGAAAAAGCTATAGCTATTTCACTGCCTCTTTTCAGTCACTGAATGTCCTTGTAATTCATTCAGGATTAAATCTCACATCATTGCCAGGCATGGCTGCTCTTTCCAACTGTGGAATTTCCTCCTTTTCTCTGCAGTCAGTCTTCTTCCTCCCACTGGTAAAATTCTCTGTACTAACTGCAACAGCACGTTGCTGTTCCTCTCTCCAGCCCATGCTTTCACAACGTCGACTTAAAAGGCACTTTGTTTCAGTATTTCCATTCTCTTTCTCGGCCCAGTGACTCAGCTCCTCTTCAGGATGATCAGCTGTCTGTGCTGACCAAACCAGAGGAACACACAGACTTCTAGTAGAAAATATATAAGCATACGTATGTTTTCCCTTACTTGGTTTCCTTCTCTGTGGGATTAAATGCTAAATTTTAAATAAGCTTCACTTGATAGCCTCTGAAAAGCAAAAGTTTCTTTGATCACCTTTCCTAGTTGGGTCATTAAAGATAACACTCAGAGAAAAACAGGAGAGAAAATAAGCCCTGCATTCGAAAAGCAAGCTGGGATGTGGACATGCATGTAGGTAATGAAGCACAGCAAGGCACAGAAAGGAAATATCCAGGAAAAGCTCATGAGCTGGCCAGCTGCAAGGCAAAGCAGAGCTCATATCCGCTGCCCTGCCACCACTGTCCACTGCTTGAAATAGAAACCAACGGGAAGGTCCTTTCTAGTCCAAGATCTCATGCCTACAGAAACAGCAGGAGAAAGTAAAAGGGCAAGAAAGAAAAAAAGAAGCTGAACTCCAGTTCTTAATAGAAACACAGGGGTAGAGTTGAAGAGCTGCAGGACAAGCTTGAGGAAGAAGTCAGATCCTTACACATAAGCTGTGTTTTAATGCATGTAAAATAGGAATTGTCGTTTCCTCTGTGAAACTGGGAGCCAAGTCTAGATGTTCTTCAGAGTGTGTTAGTTCAAAACCTGCCAATTCCTTAAATTCTCCAGCATTTAAAAAGTTGCAGCTTAAAGGGAAACATTTGCAATGTGGTTGCAAAGACAAATGAGAAATCAAAAATCTGTAGAAGAAAAGCTAGCCAATGTGTGTGTTCTGTAAGTAGAAACGATCCAGTGTCCTACCATGAGATAAGGAGTGTAGGACTTTACAAGAGCTTTTTGGCCACCTGTCCATACGTAAGTTTAATCCTGGGTGAATTATTAATGAGTTTTTCAAGCGATAACACATACAGTTCCTGTGCTACGGAACCCAAACAGAAGGCTGCAGTTCTGGCTTTTGCACTTGGCCGAGCCATGCTGCGGCAAACCCATTTAGTATCACAGAACCATTCTGGCTGAGATCCTGAGTTACTCAGCAGGAGGATTCTTTACAATTCCAATCTTGTTTGCCTATGGAACAGTAATTAATGATTATTAGGGACAACAGCATTTGCATTTTTGTCGACAGAAGCTGTTTTGGTTTTCAGAGTTAATCCATCTTAGGGATGCAGTAACAGCAACAGATAGCCACATTTGCATCGCATCCACATTTCAAGAGGAATTTCAGACAAAAATCATGTCCCTAATGCATAAATTTAATTTTAGGGCTTCTCTTGCCCTAAAACATACTGTATTTCATCCGTGAAGCTGTGATCATGCAAGATTCAGCCAAGCAAGGCTCAGAAGGGTCATCCAGTGCAACAAGTACTCCCTTTCTCTGCCAGAAGATCAGACTGTTAGCAAAGGTAACTGCTATCTCAGCTAGCTCTCCAGCCATCGTGCTGCATTATGCCTATGTTGAGAAGGGGCTGACTGCAAATCTGATATAAACCGAACTGCATGGAGGAGTGAAGAAAGAAAAGGAAGTAGCAGTATGATCACTTGAGCAAGAAAGTGCCTTGCTTTAATCAAACAAGAAAGCTGGCAGTAAGCAGACATGCTACAGTAACACACACTCGGTTCCTGAGAACTCTATTGGCAGTATTGCAGTTCACAACTTGAGCAGTTTAAATACATCCTCGCAGGGCTCCCATTGTCTCCTACAAAGGTCATTTGCAAATACCTACTGTTTGGCAGAACTAGAAAGCGTTCTTTGCCTCAGTTACGTTCTGAAGTCGTAGGGATGAGTTATCTATGGCAGCACTAATTCACCAATATCCAGAATATACATGCTTCCAAATTTACCGTTACTTTTCAAACAAAACTTAAGACTGCCAAAAGCCCTCCTATCTCCTTTTACCCCATTTCCTGTACATGCAAATCCACCTCCCACATTTATCAGCTCCTTAGTAAAGCTACAGCTAGATGCCAGCACACAAACAAAACGTTAAAAATCAAAATGTACACATTAGGATGGGGGAGAAAGTTCCTAGCTAGACAAATGGGAATTTCCCTTTACCATTTAATTAGTTCACCTGCACCCACACGAGAACCTGAACTTGCTTCCTGCCCGTCTTACCCGGAATGGCGTGTTGATTCGGCTAGTAAGTGTATCTAGGATGTGCACGTTCTCGTGTCGGTGCAGCAAAATAAAACGGAGGAAAATCTTGAGGAGGGCTGGCTCCGAAACACTACGCAGAAAGAGATCCAGATATGCAGTCGTAGCCATCACTTCTTCTACTGTCACCTACAGGGAAAAATAAGGTAAATGGAAACATACTGCACACACAAAATAACCATCCATTCCTCGCAGCGGAACGATACCTGGCACACACACTAAGCTTCCCACACATACTGTTGCCACAAAATCATCGAGACCTTTGCTTCTAAAAAGTAGTGTGCTTCTGTCTTGCTGACAAGCATTCTGAGTGCACTTATCTGCCTTGCTTCCCCAGGAAAAAAAAGCCCACAAGACTCCCCCAGACCAACAGCCCAAATCTCACAGATGTTGAAATACAAAGAGTTGAAGCCTTCCAGAAGCTCCCCATTGCTTTCTGCCACGTCAGCACTTTTGATTCACACTCCTCATTCCTCAGAAGTGTTCTCAGATGTTGTGAATACATACATCTACCACATTATTAAATATAAATGACACCAGAGCAGAATCAAAGCACACTACAAACCCATAGTTCCAGAGCTTTAAAAAATATATATGAAAAATATGTCTACCCAGATGTTTGCCACTATTTCCCTTCTTTTTATTTTCCCTCATCTCACTTGGTTTTTAGAAGGAGCACACATGTCTGCGCACACACATACAAAGCAAAGACAAAAGCCTCTGCTACTGCCTGTCTGTGTACCAGAATGCAACGCAGCTATCCAGCCCGGCTGGTAAACGTGTATTATTCTGCTTCATGCAATCCTTTCGGAGCTTAGCTCAGGTCGGTATGCACTGGCAAGGCACAGCGAATCCCAAAGGCCACCTCTGCACCACACACTGCCACTGCAAAGTCAGCTTCTTAAAAATAGTTACCCAGGAGCCTAATAAGCTTAAGTGTACTAAGATAAACCCTTAAATACAAGAATCTGTCTATATGAAAGGAGGTATTAAACATCTTTTGTTTACCAAAGTGAGCCGGATAAATGAAAAGACTGATTTTATTTAAAACTAAATAAATAAATAAAACAAAACTGTCAGCTAAGAACTAAGAGGATTTAGAAAATACTCAGAAGGGCAGCACTTACGTAACACACCGTAAATATTAAAATCCCCGTTCTGTTGTGCTGCACGTAAGCTACCCTCACAGTAATGTTATGCAGCAAATGTTCCCTTTGAAGCATTCAGGAGACCACCTGCTTCTGGCTGGTTACACAGGACATAGGAATGCCACATGCAGCCCACAGACCTCATAGAGAGGGGCACTGACAAGGACAGCAGCTCAGAGGAGCACTCATGTTAAGGGCATCCATTAACTCTTTCTGAGGCTTTGCTCTAACACTCAGCTCCAGCATCCTTAACGCCAAGCACTGGACTACTGTCCTGAATATAGGTCTTTCACAAAAAGCTACCTGTTGCCTGCTGCCCTGAGAGCTGGCATCTTCTGGTTTGTTTGTTTTATAGCAGCAAAATGTAAAAAGCAAACCCAAGAAATCCATCACATGACATCATAATGATAGCATACAGTTCAGTGAAGGGTTTAAAACCTCTGCCAAGAAAAGGCCAGACAGAAGTAATACATTGTTATGTCTCTGTCACTCCTCCTTCGTTCTCTTTGGGGAAAATAAAGCACGTACTTGGCCTGCGGGTTTCACAGATGTTTGCTGACAGCAGAGGGATGGCCCTATGTACAGGGAGAAAATCTGAAACTGTAAATGAAAGCAAAAAAGCCAGCAGATTCACAAGGGCAGTGACCTTTTCCTGAAATCAATGCTCTTTGGGCAACTCACGCTACATTGGTATCAACAAGGGAAAGCCACACGCTTTTCAGAGCTGTATCATGAATGATCCACAAAGGGCAGAAGAAAGCCAGTGAAAGACTACTTAAGAAAAGAACATTTCAATTCTGAGAGCATGCTCAGTGCTCCTCGCTGCTCAGGGACTACGTGGAAAAGAAATCCTGTTAACTGTAGCCAATATCTCATACAACTAAATAGAGCTAAAAGCACCAAGTAGTTACCAAAGAAGCTCAGATAGCTCACAAAAAAGGTAACTTACAGCTCTGGTAAATCTCAGCTATTTGAGTTGAGGTTTTCTGTGCAGAGTGCCACATTACGCTTCATTTTTTATTCTTCTTGGAAAACACGCTGCTGAATCTGCTTATCTATTTTTTGAGACAGAGGGGAAGAGACCAAGTTTTTTCAAGATTGAAAATGGTTTCAGAAGAATCTTACTGCATTTTTCAATGCAGATGTATTGCCTTATTCAAAATGCTCCTTCCAGATTCAACAAGAAATGAGGCTAGGGTCTATTCCACAGCTCACCACACCTCGCCCAAAGCAGGCGAGCCGAGGTTCTACCACTACCATTAATACTACCACGCTCTAGGAGCTCTCTCAGTGCACCTTCATGCAGCTGTCTGTGAAAAGCAGCACACAGCTGTTCCTTCTGCTTCCACACAAGAGCAAACCAAGCAAAATATAGTGTGGTTTTGCATTTGAAACAGTGGCCACGTACACAGCTTTGGATCAATTAACCTGCAAGCCGACACGTACTTTTGCAGTCCTATCGTATTCTCATCTGACATTCCGGTGTACTTCTCCTTTTTACTATTCCTGACAGTAAGCAAAATTCCTGAATATTTGAGGCACCAAGAGAAGTATTCAGGAAGGCTAATTTTAGCTCCACGAGGCTAGCTTGCCTTTTGCCCAGTGGCATACGTTATCCTCTAGAGAACTCACTCTCTCTTGCGATTAACTGAGGAATAACATGGGAGAAATCATTCACATTAAGCAAAAACCAGCCTTGGCAAAGACCCTTTTAACTCTGTCAACCTGTTCTACAGATCACATTATACATAATACATTCAGTGTTGAAAGCAAGGCTTGTTCAATTTGTGCAGTTATTACTGAAGATGTGTTTTCCAAAACACCAAACCCAGGATGCTAAGCTTCCTTCAGACTACCTGCTGTTGTCTCTCCTTACACTAATGTCTTGTGAGACAGATTTGCAGAAAGTAGGAAAATCCTTTCTAATAAATCCAAATCGGTGCTTAGGTAAACAGCAAAAGAACAAATGTTCCCAGAGAACAACGCACGACTGTACGCAACAAGAACGTCCGCTACAAACAAAACCTGAGGCAGCTGACAAAAAACTTGTGTTTCATTGTAAACACTGATTTCGGTGTAGTATGCCCTAGCTGGCCCCTAAACTGACTTTGTGTGAACATTTTGGAAAGGATAAGAAACAACTTCGACATGTCCACAGGTGTGACATTTTATCTGAAAACTCCTCACCTCTGATAATTTGAGTATAAAGAAAAATACCTCAGCAGAGGGAGATGAAAAAGTAGTCCTTTGCTAAATAACTAAATTTCAAGGTCTGCTTTTGATAGAGGTATTTCTGCCATGTTAAAATCCATCCCCGCCACAATAGCTAACATTAAAACCCACCAGCAGCATACCTTGGATCTTTTCCACTGAAATTGCTTGCGAATGGCAAAGATCAGATCTATCTCTGCTCTTGTAGGTTTAAAAATGAAAAATGATTAAAATCTTGGTCCATTACATTACTCAAGACGAGAAATCTACCATTTCTATTTTCATTATCTATAACTGTACTGATGAAAACTTACTGCAATTTAAAAAAATACACATAAAAAGCATGTATCTTTAGATACCATTTAGAAACCTCATCCACGTTTTTCCTTACAGCAGCCAGTTGTTACAGATATTTCTGCAGACGGACTACCCAAGAATCTTCACAGCCAGGCAGATATTTGATCAGAGATAAGTGAAAACAGAAGGCCTCTTTTAGCATTCTATTACCCTTCCCTAATTATGTAATAACTTTTAGCAAATCTTTTCTTGCCTCTTCTGATGACTGATTAGATGGTGAGACAGAACGCTGTGAAGAGATCCAGCTCTTACAAGTCACAGTGCCAAGTGATAGCAGAGAGCCAGAAATTACTGTCATTGCGAGTTCAGTTTAATATATTACACTCACTGTGTTAGACCAATTGCACTGACTCTTTATTACTGGCTATTCCCCCTTGGGATCTGCACAGAATACTTTCTAATTTACAGCTTTGTGCCCTCTTATAAGAATACGGCTGTCACAATTCCTCCTCTCCCTTCACGTTTTCCTTCTTATGAGGATTTCATGTTGCCTATGAAGCGACCATCAGTGTTCTCATTAGAACATTTCCTCTAGATCCATGAGCAGTTTAAACCTGAATAAACCTATGTCCTTGACAGATATGTCAAGCCTAAGTTCATTCAGCATAAGTTTATAAACAGTTTCAATTTATATCAGGTTAAAATCTAACTCAAATGCAGCATTTATCTACAAAGAGAAAAGCACCTTTAATGTATGTCCACTTTGTAGTGGGCAAGATGAAGTTCCACAGCTACTGATGGGCTTCTCCAAAGCATAGCACTAGTAACAGTTCTCCAGCAACACTGGATTTACACCTTTTTTACCGCAGCTGTCCAAGCGCCGTTCAGTAAGGTGAGAGATGGGACTGTTTCGAAATGCAAACTGACATTCTTTCAGGATACGTATAAAGATGTTACTTGTAATCAGTGTAGTATCATTTACAGGTCATTTCCCCTAGCTGAGCTGTGTAATCATCGAGCTAGTGTTACTGAATTCCCACAGCAGTATACCGTGTTAGAGGCTTTCCCTGAGTTGGGTTTGTGCGCAATAACTGGTGTCCATGTGACAAAGCTTATCTGACAGGACCACGCCAGCGCTTGCACAGAACACTTCTGCTCACTTGGCCAACAGCAATGTTCCACACTAAAAAGCTGCTACCATTTTCCATTATTCAGATTAAAACGATTCTTCCAAATACAGAAATAATTATATCATACTGAGCAATTAAATGCCACGCAGTGTGGCAGTAAGTGCTAAGAAATTAAAATTTCCTTCAGTCATATTGTTTGACAAAGTCTTAGCACCGTCTCCAATAAAGTGAAATTACACAAATCACATAAACACTGAAGATGATCAGGACAGATATCTTCACCACCCAAATTCCCTGAATGTGAAATGAGACGCACAGTCAGTCTCATGTATTCTACATATACCACAGAGGGGCTGCTAGTTACCTATCACATGAGTTTGATGGCGAAACACCTATCTACTAAAGAGCTCCCAAAAAGGAACACACTGATCAGATTTCTGCAGAAGTATCACAGCTAAAGAAATGAGGTACATAAGCATTTTCTACTACCAAATATACAGAGAGTAAAAGAAGGCAACAAGGCCTTCTACAGAACCATGAATACTTCTCAGACTTCAGTGGCTTTATTCTGAATTAATGCTGGGATTTCAACCACAGTTTAACTGAAGAGTAAATGAGCTCAATTTGATTACTTGGACCATTGCGAAGTCTGGCCCAAGTCAGAGGCCCAAAAAGTTACCTTTCAAAACAAAGTGAGAAACAGTCAGTGAGATAAATCACAGAGATGTAAAGGCATGCCTCTTTTCCTGAGCAGAATTACACCTCACAAATATTTTTCCTTACGTACCAGAACTTGGGGGGAACGTACAGAACTGCATAACTTCAAGTTGTGACTGACATGCTGTCAAATGTTAATGTGTTAAATTATGAGCTGATGCTCACTTTTCTTAAACTCCAGACATCAGAAAGAATAGAAGATGGTTTGGGCAAAAAAAATCATGGGCTGTTACCATAAAACAGAAAATTAACAAATTAACCTCTCCTTTATCTCTGTACTTTTTCAGGTCAACTTTTTCTGGCTTTAAGTGAATCTGTACCAAAATGGAATTTGTGACCTTACAGAAGAAACAGTCACACAAACCCCACAAGATCACTGAATGACTTGTTCCCATTTCTGGAGAAAGTCAGATGACAGCAGCAAAGAAGGTAACTCTACTGTACGACACACAATAAACACCAACAAAGGATAAGGCAGGGCTATGCACTGCAGCCAACTAATGCATATTCCTACTTCCACGATACAAATCTGGGCTTTGTCTACCCACTCAGCAAAGTGCAGCTTCTGGGATATGAACGTATTTGTCAACTGCTCATTATGTGGGTGGGTGGGATAACCCACACAAAGTGGCAAGAGACAAGTACAGAACAGGTACGAATTTAGGCTACAAAAGCATGCTTTATTTAGGACACTGATCTCTGAGAAATTAAATTAGGGAGCCATAGACTCAGATGAAGTTTGGTTTTTTTAAAGCACACTGCAGTTAACCTGCTACCTGAATAACCTTTAGAGAGTTCGCTGTGAAAAACAGATTATTTTTTAAGCCAGGTACCTAGTCAAATAAATCTGAAACTTCCTTAACCAGAAAAAAAAAACAACCCATGAACTAGCTAATTATTTTTTTCAAGCTGAATTAAAGCATAAAATCACACCAGGTTGCTCTGAAAGTCAAGTCTTCTCTTTCATCACGTTGCCCTACAATGTCAGAGGTGCGTGGTGGTGGTGCTGATGTTGGTCTCCCCACCCCGACTTATTCATACAGGTGCATCACTATGCTCAACACTCTCATACTGTTTCATTCACATAGTGAGCGCTGTACATAGCAGATATGTACAAGGACAATCTGTAGCAATTAAAATAATAATTGAATTGTAGTAATTAAAATAATAATAAATAAAATAATAATTCCAAGACATACACTGGAAACTGGCAGGCTGGAAAGCAGCTTTTCAGGCAAGAATGTGCAAGTCCTTTTGGACAAAAAACTGGCTATGACTCGCAGCAGAGGTGAATGACAGCCCTCTGGGCTGCATCAAGAGAAGCATTTCCAGCAGGTTGGCCAGGGACATCCTTTCCCTTTACCCAGGGGTAAGATGCATCTAGAGTGCTGGTATTAGAAAGACAAGAAATGGAGCAAGTCCTGCCAAAGGTGACCAAGCTGATTATGGTATGGGAGCATCTATCACATGAGGAAAGCCCAGAAGAGCTGGGAATGTTCGGCCCAGCAGGACGTTAGTACCAGGAGCAATTGCAAGATGGGAAGGAGGAAAGATGAGCGAAGGGAGCTTTTCTCAGTGACGCACAGTGAAAGAACAAAAAGCCATATGACAATAAATGAAATCCAAGAAATTCCAATTTGACATTAACATAAGAAAAAAGAAAAGCAAGCAAAAAGAAAGCACGCTTCTCCGAGCAGCCTGTACCAGCTGGTCCTGTTTGAGCACAAAAATTAGGCAGGACGATCTCTAGAGGTGCCTGCCAGTCTCCACCATGCTGTGGTTCCAAAAAGAGAGGATGAAGGATCAGTCCAACCAGTACAACAGAGCCTCTGCTCCAATCCAAAAGAGAGTAACCGCTCTCAAACCAGATATTTTCCTCTTATCTGACTACATCAGTTGCAAAGGAAAACCTATGCTGCTGTTACTCTAAGAGGTTTAAAAGATAATAAGGCTATTTGCTACACCATTTATCAAACACTGCTCGTGTGCCTGCTTGGTTTATTTTATTTTATATACTTGAATCACCTAAATTAAATTTGCGAATCAGACAGGAAGTCCATTAGTGCAATTTGTTTATGTTGCTGATGTTTTAAACAGAAATCAAATTTGATCACAATGAGAACACAAAACACTGAAGATGTCTTTCCTAGATGTACACATTGTTAACTGGGAGATGTCTTTTCAAAAAGAACAAATTCAAGTGCACCTCGCTGCAGGGACACGTTGTACTCAAGAAACATTCTTCTTGAAGGAAAAGCAGGACAGATAGAGAACAAGTCTGAAGTATTATGCCAGAGCCAAAAGCACATGTCCTTTCTGAATTCTGCATGAAGCTAGAACCATGGGTTCTAACACGAGTTGGGTGTGGGATGTTAGGATTTGCATCCACATGAAGTCCGGACTCCCTTCCTTTCCTATCACTGAGAGTTATCAATCAGAAGTAGCTGTTCCATACCAATTAACTTCTACTAATAAGATTCACATGAAGAAGCACCAACAATTCACTCTCTTCTCAATCCCTCTTTAACCTTCCACAGGTCTGTCTTCCAAATAAAGTTTTTATATCATGCTCCTATATTCATTGTATTTGAACTCATAAACCAGAATGAGCAACTCACGGATACCATATTCTAGGATACCAAACAAATTTTATCAAGTAAAAAGTAGTAAAATAAAATGAAGATGCGTTTTTATTCTTGTTTTTAATGAAAGTGTTTTTGTGTTTAGAAACACCACAATGTGCCTGGCCTCTCTCTTATTTTGGCCCTTGAATTTTTTTCCTGTGTTGTACTAAAAGGGTAAAACCAAAAGATTAATTATAACACTATAGTCCCCAAACAGATGATACTTGCTTACTCCTCAGCTCAGCACGGACTTTTCTAATGGCAGCTACAAATGACTGAGGTATTTGAAAGTGCTGTTACAGCATCCATCTTAGTCCAGAGACATCTGTCCCAAAAGCAAAGACGTAAAATATTTATTTTTTGTTAAAGTAAGACTGAAGAGGTCAAAGATGCCTCTATTTACATGTTTCTTTTTGCCATGGCTTTTTGGTCACATGTAAGTTGAGAGCCTTGAATCAAATCCACTAGATGGTGCAATCCATCTTCTCCATTGAAAGTGTTTGGCATTTAAATACGCAAAATAGTTAATTTTTTTATGAGAAAATGTTCAAAATTTATGCTAATCGAGGAAATATTCATTATTGAAAGAAAAAGTACCAACAGAATGTAATGGGTTACGAAAGACCTAGGCTTGAATCTCACACATGTCAGCAGCCAACACTTCCACTTCCAAGAGAAGTATGATTTCAACCATTCTCAGAATATATGTAAATGAAGTTCAACAAAATTTCCATTACATGAAAAAAAACAACCCTAATCCAAACAGCATATTTTAAAGGTCTTAAATAGCATCAGCAGGAGATTACTATTAGGAAGTTAGCATTTTTATTGACCAATAAGAATAGCATTCAGCTGCAGTATTCAAAAACCCTAAAATCTGTCTTCAACCCTTTAGAGACAAACACAATACTCACTAAAATCTAGAATTCCATGGCTGCATTCTGACATCTCAGTTGTAATCCGTACCCTTGACCTGAAGCAGCTACCTTTTCTTCTCTGACTGCACTCTGCAGAGCCGGTACAGGATAAAGTCAAGATGCACAAGATAAAAAATTACTGCCACGTAAGGTGGTGAAGTAAATCAGTGAAAAACGACTAACTTGTTCTGGATTGCGGCCAGATTTTATGTCAATCCTTCCCAAGTTCCCAAATGGCTGAAGTCTGCTGAATTATTAACAGTTCTATACTGCTTCTTACTTAGTGCCAAGACAAGTCCTACACCAGGAAGCAGGGTACGGTGTTTCACTGGCCTCTGATAAATTGAACAAGTGTACTGCCTTCTGCTTGCCAGGCTGAGGAAAAATTAATAGACCTTTAAAAACCAAGTCCTCTCGCCATAGCAATTTCTGGTGGACAGCCAAGAAAGTCTTGATTTTTATTCTCAGTAACTCATGCTTTTTCTCCTCAAACGAGATATTCTTTTTTTCAGAAAAAAAGATGACTGTTAATGACATTCTGCAGTTTCCTACCAAATACACACACACACACACACACACACAAAATAATTCACCAACATTCGTGGAATGTTTTGTGAAGGATAACCCCTAAAACTCAGCAGAGTTTTTTTTTTTCTTTCAAGTGATATAAATTGCACTCTTAAGACATTAAAAGACTGACATCAAACCCATTCCTTCTCAATTTTCTTTATGAAAAAACTTTTACCAACAGCAAGAAGGAAGCACAAAAACCACTACCATCTTAAATAAAATTAGTGTAGTATTTCTTGATTGAACATTTTCCTTTTGGAAAAAAACCCTCATGCAAATGTCTGCCATGATGAAATTCTGTCTAAAAGTTCATTGATTTTGATGGCATGTCATCTTAGCACAACAAAAATATTTTTGTTCATTTCTTAAGAGAATCTTAAATGTTTTCAGTAATACCCACCTCTTGCTTACTAACTGTTATAGTGTAAATATGTAGTACGGAAAGAAAGCATTCACTCGATTGTATGGAACTCACTGCTAATAGTAAATTCAGTAGGATTTTTACATGGGCATTACCCACAATGCTTTTGTCTGATATTAATTCAGATTGTGCTTGCATTCACCACTGACCTTATGGAGTGCAGGAGCCATTACTGGCACCAAAAATCCATTGTAAATGTAATTCACCAGCTGGTTACGTATCAGGGGATGTGCAACCTAAACGGAAGGGAGATAAAAGAGAGAGAACAATACTATTGAGACTGTAAACAAGACAAGGAAGATACTAATGCTGTCCGATATCAAAACATTTTCCCATTTAAAACAACACATGCTCATTTATCCATCACACAAACATTTTCTATGCTGCAGATTCTTGAAGATGTTTTGTTCCTCCAAGAAAATATACCAACTGTGTTTGTTTACAGTAAGCCTGCCAAAGTTAGAGAACAGGAATTTTCAATCTCACTGCAGGTTGACAAACGGACAGACAGCAAAGACTGCATGCCCATGCATCAAGGGAACGCTTGAGATTCTAAATATAATTCTTGCAACCTTGTCAGGGTCACTTGATGGTGGATTTGCCATCATTCCCTTGTCCTTTTGCAACAAGAGAAACATAGGTAAACAGCTGTTCTGTTTTTAAGAGTAGATAAACCAAAATTATCTCTAGCTATGGTACAAAAAAACACTATTCAAGTATTTTTTCCTAACTACTGTTAAAAAAAAAAAAGAAAATCAAACAAAAAACCCACACCCAAACAAACTAACAAAAAAACAGAAATGAATACCAAACCTACCTTATAAGTCCAACAGATTGGCTATAAGCTTTAAAAAAACTGTATATTCCATTTTAACAGTGACAGCTGCTATTATTCATTTGTTCTACGTTTTCATAGTCTATCAGGTAATGCACATAGGTCATTTTGAAAGCAATGCCTCCTATTTATTTCCATGGAAACCACTACAAAAAGCACAGTAACACTATTTGACAGGGCAGCTACATAACACTCTTTCCAACGCAGTCATCATTAGCCATACGTTTTCATCAGTGATGAACAAGAGCCTACATGCCACGTGCATTAAAAATCTGCACCAGCAGAGGTGAAACAGTTTCACTACTGCTGTAATGATCTTGTTGCTGGGAAAACATTGCCCACACAGTCCATTTTTCATCAGCCTGAAGTCACAAGGTGCCAAATCTAGAATATACGGCAGGCATTGTAGGACACTCAGACAAGATTGGCAGTGTGCTCCGTGGTCTTCAAATTGGTACGGAGCCTGGTGTTGTCATGCTGCAAGAGAGAGGTTTTCTTCTTCTCTGGCCTGAGCAGTCTGCAGGCTGTCAACACCAGCTCATGGTGGTGACACTACATACCATCTCCAATAACGATGCAATCCAGGAAATCGTAACATTCAGCCTCGTATTGGTTCAGTAGGCCCTGACAAACCTGCACATGGTGTTCCTGCATGAGTATTCATGAGATCCATCTGGCTCAAACTTCGCTGCCACCATCATTTCCAACGCACTGAATCCAAAATTCAGCAGTATACACAGTTCCCTGGTTGCAGACTGAGGATTCACATGCATGAACTGATTGAGATTCTCCTCATTTTGTGGTGTGACAGCTGTGTACGGCCATCTGGAAGGCAGCCTGCCTTCCATGTTGCTGTGGCCCCTCCTAAAATGCACCACCCACCGTGGCAACAAAATACAATGGAATCGTAGCAGGAAGATTCAACCTCTATCCACCTGACATGGTGGGCCGACATAATAAAACAGGAGGCATTAATTTCAGAGCAGCAATTATATTTTGCAAGTAACTCACTAAAATGTATCTTTTACTTAAAAGTAAATGTGACTACATTTTCACTCCCATTCAGCATGTTTCTTCTAGTAACACATACATCCACAGTTTTTATAGAACTTAAAATATATTTAAGTAAAATATTGGATGAGGGCTCTGTAAGGCTCTATGTCCTTAAAAACAATACCAAGTAAGGGATTAAAGCCAGAAAAAGAGGGGAAAAAATCTAATCAAGAAATAACCATTAGGAACAGACACTGGATTCTATACAGGCCAATCTACAATGAAATTATACTCCTTGGAAGATAGCTAAGTTCTGCTAAGTGTTATGTTTGGTTCATTTAAAGTGCTGCAAGGCAAAACAGACTATTTTCTTTCACATACTATTGTGAGAGTTTAGATATAGAGAGGTTTTTTTAATGCTTAAAAATGTGAAGACTGTTTTCCATCATATGCAAAAGCATTCAAATTACTTTCACTATCAACAGTGGCATTAAAATGCAATAACACTTTGGGTAATTTTTTGTTTGGTTTTGAAAATACTGAAAATGTTCCCAATTATGCGATGAAATATCAAGAGTCTGCACAATGACGCTGAATTCATTAACATCTGTCATCTGAAAACCAAAAACATATTAATTTATCCCTGTGACTGGGACAAACAGCACAAAGCCTTCACTTTATAAGTAACTCATGCTGGTGTGAATACTAAATCAAAGTAAACTCTGTAATTCAAAAAAATCTGCAGAGTTTATAAAACCACTATTTCAACTTCACTCCATTACCTGTATCACAGCATTGCAAAATTCAAGAGAATTCATGAACTGCACAAGGGCCGGTGACAAAAGCCAGTCATCTTTCAGCAGGCAGTGCCACTCTTCTCCTTTTTCCTCCAACTTCGTAGGTAAAGATGAATAGAGGCCACTTAGCCCTGTTGCCAGCACCTGTATTTCAAAAACAGAAGAGAAATAAGTTAACTTCCCAAATATTCATCTGTTTCAATAGCGTTGCCACAAAACAAATCATTTGTCTTGCTTGGTTTAGTAACATGAGTGTTATGATTAATTCAGTTTTCTCTTGAAAG
Source organism: Cyrtonyx montezumae (assembly GCF_038088225.1). NCBI lineage: Eukaryota > Metazoa > Chordata > Aves > Galliformes > Odontophoridae > Cyrtonyx > Cyrtonyx montezumae. The sequence goes on along the minus strand of NW_027071936.1, from coordinate 12,828,085 downwards.
AGTTATGTGGCAGAAAAACATGAGTATTGTAAAGAGTCTTCTATACTATATAATTCTTCCAGGTGTCTGGGACAGAGAGATGGGAAAGAGCAGGTTGCCTTACGTTCCGTATCAGAAATGACTGTTTCTTTTTAAATGGTTATAAAACGATTTTACAGTTTCCTTTAACTGCCTCCAGAGGAAGCAATCACTGACATACTCCATATTCTGTCACGTGGGGGTGGGTTTGCACGTTACCGTTTACGTATGTCCACATGAAGGTTTCTCAGCAGGAAACAAGAGAAAACAAAAATGGTGGGGGAAGCGTCCCCACCAACAAAAACCAAGTTCAGCCTCATGTGGCCACAGATAAATGTTGACTTTGATTCACAGACATCGGTATTCACTTGAGTCCACTTCACAAAAAAAAAATTCTCACTACATAGAATTTCTCATCAGTCTTTCTTATTTACTTGGAACAGAGAAGGGAAGAAATAAACAAAAACTTGAAATAAATAACTATACAGACATTGTTTCCAGCGCTTTATGGCTTATAGATGATTCATGAAGATTAGTTATTTTTAGTTACAATTCACAAAGCAAATTTCCAAAAAGCTTTTTAATTGGTACTGAATGTATTTCGAGCATTGCCAGTTTCAGAACAAACTTTGAATTATTAAACTTATTTGAAGCTGGAAACTTTTCAAATATTACTTACAATTTTTACCCTTCTGATATTATTTTCTACAACTTCAGGACACTTTTAAACATGATCCTCATCAAGACACAAGCTGATGGAAATCTTTTTAGCTGTCATCCAATAGACTCCCAAAGGAAATTTTCCTCCTTGAAGAACCAGCTACTTGATGTCTGTATGGCTATACAGTTCAAACCCAGAGGAAACACAGATGTTTTATCTATTAGAAAACAAACTCTTGACAAAGTACAGCTCAGAAACCAAGGGGATGTAGGTCATGATGACACGCACGTGTATCCAGTTACATCTGCTAGTCTACCTGTGTGGACAAAGGCAGTCCTTCTGAATCTCATCCATTCCTAAAACCACGTAACTTTGAAGAAGGATTTCTTCTGGCATAATTCAGCTAAGCATCATAAAAAACCCACAACTTTTTCACAGAAAGATAAACATAAAATACACATTTTACATATGATTTACATATATGTCTTTGTGTACATACATACATATAAATAAAAAATAATTGTTGTAGGGTACACAATGGGAAACCAAAAATCTAAAGGAATCAAATTCTAGGAAGACATTCTGAATAGAGAACTTGAGATTCGTTTGCGCTGCAGCCTGTTAATTAATGCACACTTGGTTTTCTGCTGTCTGCTCAGAACCTAATTGCTATTCATAAACACACTCACAGAAGGCAAACTGATTTTCAGAACGGTGTACTATCTGCATTTCTCCTTGACATGGAAGTTTATTTCTGAAGCACAGGACACTGACTTTGGACAAACTACACTGCTTGCAACTAAAGCAGCAGACAGACAATCACTGCAGGTCTTCAGAGGAGGAATTCTTTAGTTTGTCTGACTTACTGAAGTAACAAGTGACAGATTACTGGTGTTATGAAGTAACAAATGGTCCTGTGTGAAATTACATTTCTGAAGCGCTGAGGAACACGGTAAATGGAAGCAATATCCTCTATTGTATACTTCAGAGAAAAAGCATTTGAAAATGTTCATAGAAGAACACCGTATAAATAGAACAAGAGTTTGAACTTATTAGCAGAACTCTTTACATTCTCTAAGAAGGCATATGGAATTATACATACATACAGGCTACATGGAGTCTTAAGAGCAAGATGACAATCAAGGGAAATTATCATAAAAGGAAGGAAATGAGTGAGTTCAAATCCTGGGAGAAAGTTTTGGTTTTCTGTTTTACTTTAAACAGCATCCTTTTCTAAAAAAAATCTAAAATGTAGAAATTAAATAGCCATGGCCATCCTGCAGGCTTATCTATTTTGACAAGCCTCTGCAATGGCTTCTTTTTCAGCACTGAGCCATTTAGTCTCTCCTTAAACCAGTCTCCTCGACTATGCTCTCTGCCTTGGTTCATGGAAGACACTGCCTGCCTGCCTATGCGATCTGCTGTCTCAAACACATTACATAACAAAATGCTGTGTTGTTAATACATCATCAATCGCTACTTGGCAGTGTCATTTACACATCTGTATAAATTTCTTGCCTTCAGCATTTCTTTTTCCTCCTACATCTGCAGTCCTATCTTTGTATAGCCTGAACCCTCTGCTTTCATATCTGCTTTTCTAAGTTGTGGAGTATTTCTGGAGAAGCTTTGTGATGCTTCTCTGCTCAAAATGCCATGCAAACACTGTTCTCCAATCACAATAACAAATCTTAAATCACAGATTTAGGAAAGCTGTAGCACAAAAAACTTATCCTAACGGTTTGCCTGTACATTTCATGCTAAAACATTTTTTAGGGAAGCACCATCACTGCAGCCTGTTCTCTTCCTTCATTGTACTTCACTCACCCACAGTTTAGAATACTCCAGACAATCTAGCTTTGAAAAGCTGCTAACCGAAGGGAGCTCAAAAAACAGTTTCAAGAAAGCCCTCAGGTTTACTTTGGCACAGATTAGGACACATGAAGCAGCAGAGTTATGGCCAGACTATGTCCCAGGGCATGTTTACACTATGCATTGAAGTGTGGCATAGAAAATCCAGTGTATTGGCAACCAATTACCCAAGGAACCTGAGACAGCATCACCGCAGTGATACTCAGATGCAATCCATACCAGCGAAGAACTGTGCTACCTGTTCTGCAGTGCAGATGTAGGCTCAGCTACAACACTGATTTCAGTGACATACAGCAATACCACTGCTGTCTTTCACCAGAGCAAATAACAGTCCTTGAATTCATCACCCTCAAACTCAAAAAAGATTCTGTGCCAGCAAGCTAATTCTATGGCACTGCATTAAAATTTTATTACAGACTTAGGCCAGCCTCATTACTGTTCAGACAAGTCCAACTTTAGCACGTTTTGACAAGAGGCCATCTTAATTAGAACAATTGTCAATCATGGCACCCTGCTGTTTGAAGGTTAATATAGTTGGCTTTTATCTTCAGTGTAAAAAGGATTCTTCTTTTTTAATTAATTGGAAGATGTAATTATGGAAGTTATAACGTGGATCCGGTAATGGTATTTGTCTCAGGGACAATCTAAGTACCAGGTTCATATTTTTAGCAGTGTCTATTAAACAGGGTCAAACGAAGTCTTTCAGCACAAGACACTTGATGCAATATTTACAGCTGACAAAGGAAGCCATTTACAAGTTTCATTTAGGAACTTTGAGGCTTTCTCCAGAATGCAAGCCTGGATCTGCACAACTCTCGAAGCACACGGTAATCTGACAGTAAATAGGGACCTATGGTTGGAATAACTATTGCGCAGATGTTGAGCTGGAAAGGCAGGCCCAAAACTGACATACAATTGCATCTTCTCTGCAAAATGATACTTGGTTTTGAACCCATCCATTGTAGATCTCGAAGTAATTTTTGTGACCAGGTGTGAAGAAACAGGTGCAATAGTGCTGTGCTGTTTGTTAGAATATTCACCCGTTTAATTGCTAAGGTTTTCTGCTCATGCAGTACAGCTGATTTTCCAGATCTAATGACACAACATTACTGCCAAGTTTTGTAACAAACTACAACGTAGCATGACAGCATTATGGCCAAGATGGCCACTGGAACCTCAAGATCTGTAAGGAAAAACAAGTCTCCTATTTATGGAATCGTTCTACTGATGTTACAGTATGGTATACATAATAGGTGGAAACAAGCGTTGTCATCAGAAACGGTAACCTGAGAAAACATGGTTTCACTTCTACTCCCTTCAATCCCAAAACCTTACAGGGTCCTCAGGGTAAGCCAGATAAGTTTCTTTCATGCAGAGTTCTGCTGTAACTCCGATCGGTTTTCCAGTTAAACTTACTGTGTGACTGCAAAAAACAAACACACACCTGTGTGGGCCCAAAGGAAGGGAAATATACCGGTATGGAAACAAGCAGCAAGACTGCATCTGGAGGCAGGCCTGGCCTGAACAGCATTATGTTCGTAAAACAGTTATTATCAGAAATAAAAGAAGCAGTATGTTACAACACATCTTTCTCAAAGAAGACAGAACAGGACAAGAGGAATAAAGATGCTTAGTTTAACACTGAAGACCAAGCAAGAATAACTTACTGGGCAAAAGTAGGTGTTTTCTGCTATGTGGTTTGCAACAACGCTGTTTTCTGCCGAGAGGGACATAATGAAGAGCAGCGCATCACGAGCCTGCTGGCCTACTGTTCCTTCTCGATGAATGAAGGGAATCAGGAGGGAAAATATGAGGAAGTTGGCAGCTCCTTGGTCCTCACTGGTGTGGAAGAACAGTTCTAGAATGGAAGGATCTTTGGCTATTATAGAACAGAGCTGATTCAGGAGGACAACTAACTCCGTTTCCACTGTTGAAGTGGCTGTTCCCGAGCAGGAGCTCAGCAACATCATCAAAGGCTTCAAGATCGGCTTGTGATGTAGCAAAGGCTGATGAGACTGGGTTACTAGCATTTCATACATTTTGAGTTGCTCAATTTTGGTCTCATCAGTGAATTCCCGCCGCAAGCTCCAAAGAAAAAGCTTCTCCATTATGTTTTCTGAGACCACAAACTCTAGAATGGGCCCCATTGAAGCATCCTTTGCTTGCTCCTCAATGAGTAAGAAAAGCATGTGCTCCACATAATTCTGAACAGTGCTGGCTTCATCAGGTGAAATCGCACCATACTTGGCCTGAGTATTTTTCAAAGGATCATGCTTCTCTAGGATTTTTAGAACCTAAAAATAAACAAAGGCAGATCAAGCACACATTTAAAAATATTCACCTACCTTTATACATGTGGGGAAAAAAGACATCAAAATTCATAACATGGAATTTAAAAAACGAAATAATAAATACTGTACTTCCAGTATCTGTCAGTCAAGCTTTCTAGAAATAGATGTTTTGGATATCGAAGAATGAAATTTAGTTGGGTTTTTTTTTTCCACTTCTACAAGGACCTGAATTTCCCACTTGTCTTACTGTTGAAAACTTGGGAGTTTTCTGAAGTATAAATAAATTAGGTTCTCTTAAGACTTAATAAATTGAGTTTTAATGTTTGCATTAAGCTCCTCTGTCAGAGAGGATGGGAATCAAAGGGCTTGCTCTTCACGCCAAGTAACTGAGCTCAAGAGCATCACTGCCACAAGGTGGTTCTCAGTGGTTTATTCACCACATAGCTAATTTCTCTTTGCCACATCTTCAGTGATACCAAATGGCCACTACTGCCCCAAAACTCTTGCAACATTCAATATACATTTTAAGACTGAATAATAACATCCCAGCACTTGAACCCCTGGATTAAATTCTGTTCTGCACTGCAATCAATGAAGCTCTTTATCTCTGTAAAAGCCACTGCAATTAGTCCTTTTGCGGACAATAACTGCCACAAAAACACAGTGGAACAACAGCTCCTTCACCGACATGAGTGCATTACTGCAATGAAGTGACAAGTGATGGCTCTTAAACAGGGCCTCCTTAACACTGGAAGTATCTCAGAAACAGTACTGCCCTCACCTGCAGCAGTCAGCTCAATGTCATGTTCTGCACAAAAGACGTGTGTTCCTCAGAAACTGAGGATAACGCCAGCAGTACAAGTGAAGCAGACTCCCATTAATACAACATACTCGAAATCAATAAAAGTCAATAGCATTACCTGAGCCCAGTGTGTTGTAAACACTATCATACAAGTTTCCGGGTCAACACCCTGCAGGCTCAGACCCTGCCGATTTTTTCTGACACTTGCTCCAGAGGACATTATAAAGTTTCCAAAGGTCAACCAACTAGGCCATGCTGAACTTCCTTCGAAAATCCTGCTCTTAGTAAAAACTGTCCAAGCATCATGAAGAGATCAATATCCCGTTTTGAGCTTTGGCATCCACAGCGCACTGCTTAAGAAAAAAAACACAAAACAAAACAAATCTATATACATCAGATTTTATATATCGCTGATGTTGCGCAGAGTGCTTTAGTAAAAAAGTACAAGTTAGTTCTAGATTTTTAAAGACAGCATCAGAAGAATAATAGATACAACTGCAAATATTTAAATGCTTCTGTTGGAAAGCATACCATAAAAAGTTGGAAATACCTGTAGAATACCATACATTGAAAGAAGCATATACCTCTATCAACACCAAAGGACAGCAATCAAAAAAAAATATATATATATATATATATATATATATATATATATAATATAACAAAAATCATAAAACCATGACAAGGACATAAAAGAAAAAAAAACCTTCATGTATTAAGTCAAATAAGTTGAGATGTCATTCTTAAAGGAATATGAGAATAAGACCAAACATTGGCACTTTCTTTTCATCCATTACTTAATATCCTAGATATAGATATCTGAGTATCAAAGCAGTTTCAAATCCGCAAGAGAAAGTTAAAAATGAAACGAAGACTGATATCTTCCAGATATTTGAGAGGCTTAAGAGAACATATTATTCCTTTAAGAACCAATTTCTGAACTGCAGTTTCCACTTCTTTTTGTCCCACCATCAGTTTTAAACTTGTACTCTTTTTTTCTTTGCAACCAACTAAGCTATTAATTTAATTTGATGTCAGAGCAAAAAAACACTCTCACAGAGTTTAGGAAGACAGCAAACACATAACACATTCCTACAGCTCATGTGTATTATAGAAGAACTGTTTTCATTAGAGAGTACATTTTGAAATGTTCTCCATTGGAATCCCAAGAGACCAGGATATTCTTTGGCTTAGTTAAACACATCACGAGATTTCTGTAACATACGATGCTGCACTGTAAAGGAATTCTTTGCTCACATGGCAGACATTTCTATGCATGTATCCTAAAATATATATATATCTTTGCAGCAGAGATCTCCACTCTAAGCAGGTATGCTCTGCAGAGCGTATCTTCTTGAAACAGCAAAACGTACTGACTGCCACAAAAACAACAGCCAGTTTTGCAGCGATTAAAATAGCCAAAAGAAGTCCAAGCTACAATATTAATATTTCTGAGACAAATAGTTAGTGCAGTGCCACCTTGTTCCTCTGTATATTCACGTGTTCAAGACTCAACTGCCTATCAGGATCTTCCCTCTAACACCCGGCTTTTGCACGTAAGATACGTAAGATGTATCTCCTAAACAATCCCATGCAATACAGTTAACACAGTACAGTTAATCCCTTTCAAAGAAAAATCATTCCTTACATGGAAAGCACAGCATAAATCTGGGGATCATTTATTTCTTTGGATAACATCACTTGCAAACACTGCTCCCCTCCATTTCCTACTGTATGTTCAATGGACAGACACCTTCTGGTAACATTTCCTAGGAGCAGCAGAAAAAGCCTGCTCCAAGTAGTTTGGCTACTATAACAGCTACCAACCCAAAGGAACATTTAAGGGATCTTTAGATCACCTGTCCACTACGTATCAGTTTCCCCTTCATCAGCTCTCTCCTCCAAACACAAATCTTCCCATTTCCATAGCAGCTGAGCAGTCTCCTGCAGGCAGAAGTGCCCTTCGTTGCACAACCCCAATTCACCCCTCGAGCAGATCTGTCCTGCGCACGAAATGAAGCAAGGAGCTTTGAAAAAACTAATGTGATCATGTAATTAAAGATGGTATCATAAGGTGCAGCAAGAGAACTCAATTAACAACGCAGAGACAAGCTCATTTCTGGAATTTACTAGTTCTGAGTTGCTTGACTTTCCAACTTAGAGGTTGTTTCAAGGTACAGTCTGCATGTTGTTTAAGAATTTAAGTAAAAGAAACTGATACTACACATCTAGATATCACATGGGAGGCTGTCACCAAAACGATACCGAAAGTGGAATCACAAACTTCAGGTCAACTACTCAAGCTAGCAAGGAGCAATAAGGGAGGTGATGGCTTTCTTCAAGAACGCTGATAAAAATCAGGCTGGTGATGCCTGACTCTTGAGATGCACAGAAAGCTCTAGAACATAACGTAAAGAACAGATACAGCCCCCTGAGAAACAAGCCTCCACGACAAGCAGGCATGTTCCCTGCTTTCCTACATGATGTCCCCGAGTTTATTTTTTTCATACCAGACATGTAAAAGCTCTATGCCATTTCCAAATCCCGAGTTGGGCACACTCACATTACACACTGGGTGCTCTCAGACTCATGCCAGCAGTGTGATTCAAATCACATCTCCTACAGACTTAGATGGCAGCAGATCAAACCCACACAGGCTTTTGTCACAGTTCTGTCTGGTTTCCATGACAAGGGGATCAGAGAAACCGTGGTGAGGGAAGGAGGTGGAAAAAGGGAAAAGGCAGGGAAACGGCCCTGGATGAAAGAAAGATGCTGTGAACTGCAGGAATTCTATACTTTCAATCACAGGAAACTTTTCCAAAGATTCCCTTGAGCTGCTCTTGCGTGCATTCTGCCCCATCTGCTCACTGTGTGTTTTGTTACCACTTGCACAAATGCTGCCCCCATTCAAAGATATCTTTGGGATATGAGCAACAAACGCTGTAAATCTGTAAATCCACCTCCAGCATTCACGGATTCTCAAAAGCCTTGCATTTAACAGTAGACAGCATGTACACACATCTCAGCATTAAAGTTACGTACGTACCTAGTAACAAAGAAGCATGAAATGGTCATTCATACCTTGGTGACAAACAGAAACCTCTCAGACAACAAAATCAAAATGTCTGTTCCGAATGTCCATCCCTACTGCACAAATTCATCATAAACAGACTGTGTTAAGTTTGGAACAAAGAGCATACTACCCGGTTTATGTTATTAGCTGAAAACACAACAACCTGCCTCTAGCAAACGTGATGTTCACTCGCACCTAGTCCAGCTATCAGGACAGAAGTTTAGAAAACAAAGACCTTCACTTCACAGTGGCAAAGACTACGGCCTTCTAACCACCTCTATTTTAAAAGTAATTAGACAGTGACAAGCAAGACTGCCATGTGCAATAACTTATAAAATCAAATCAATTCCCTTAAGGAAGCAAATATTTCCAATCTGGAAACCACCTCGCCATGTCGTAACTTTTTAGCAATACAGAACACTGTGTGAGCTTTGAAGACTTCAGAGTCTGAAATACTGTTTCAGAAACCATACCCAACACTATCAAATTAAGTGGGCACAGTAAAACCCGAAAGCAGAGTACATGCATGAAAGAGGAAACTGAATTGGAAGAGATAGTGGATTTTAGGATACGTACCCATCTACAGTTCCTGTGCTCTTGTTATAGCAGTACTACAAATAATATATTCATTGTGTTCACTGTAAGCAGATTTTTTTCACTAGATTAGCAAGTTTTCCTGATGATTTTGCAAGTCCAAATGTGCCACAGTGATGGCAACATTGAATTATTCCTTGCAAAGTAACTCTGATTAAGCAGGACGAATAGTCTGATAACACTGTGCAAAAATACTAGGAAAAAATGATCTATTTATAAAGCATCATTGTAGAAGAGGTTGGCATCACTAAAAACAAAAAATAATGGTTTATTTTAATCATTTTTATTAGTTCAGGGTTGAACTGAGTAGTTTTAGATTAATGATGAGCCTGAGACGGAGCCATGAGACCGGCAGGAGGAACCTGCTTTCAGATATCCTCTAGAAGTCTGTAAATCTTCAGCTCTTTTTCCGCAGCTGATTAAGGGCTCAGCTCCCCAAACACCACAAATACTTGTTTTATTGCAGAGTATGCTGGAAGAACAGCCCAGCAGAGCCCCTTGTAAAGTCCTCACCCACTGAACACCTCTTCAAAAGTTTCACTTTTGATTAAAAATAAAAAAATAGCACAGAAGTGTGCATGACTGGGTACAGACAAAAGCACAGCCTAACACAGCAAGGCAATATAAGGCAATACACTGCCAGGCTCCCCAGTTCAGTCAGCAAAGCTGTCTTCTGCTGAAGCTCTAAGATGCATTCTCCAGCAGTTCTCGAGTGCAGTCATACTTGTGTCACTGAATTCTGAATGCTTTTGTCTTGCTGGTCAAATATTTCCACCCTGTCAGCCCAGAGACAAGGAAGAGACGGATAAGAAGCCTTCACATTAGTGAAGGAAACACCATATACCAAAACATTTTCACGGAACTGAAAGGCATAACGGGGCTTAAAATCAGACAACTTCAAAGGAGCGGAGGGAAACTGTGTGCTCTTAAGAACTGCTATACAACCACATCTCTGCAGTCTCTGATAAGTGGATGCTGGAGAGTAGATGAAAAAATGAGTGATGATTTTTAGCATGCCTCAACTTAATTCCAGCTTAAAAGAGACCTTGTTCAAGGTTTGTTTATTTCTGATGGAAAAGAACGCTTCCTGCATACATTTGTCGGCTCTTCTTTAGGGACAGTGTTCTGGGAGAAGATGTAAACTTTAACACGTGTATTTCGAAGGAAAACAGACCTTGCTTTATAGGATTCATCCTCCTTGCACTAAGTTTTGCTATAAGCCTATGAAGAAGAGTCACACACTCACTCTTAACCGTCTCATTCATTAACTAGCAGAACACAGAAGGAACACAGCATGTTCACTTAGAACAGCAACTGTTGTGGGTAACTGAGAAAATGTCTGTGGTTAAAAGCTACTGCACCAGAGGGTCCTCTTTTTGCTTAAGTATTACTCACCTACAGAACTCTACGAGCAGGAAAGCTACGGCATGTTACCAAAGGAACACTTAAATGATACTAACAACTCTCCTCCTTAGTTTGTTTTTCCACCTTTCAATACTGCAGTCCACTAATTGCCTTGTCCTTTGTCCACCCCAAACAAACATCCCACATTCAGATTCAGTCAGCTTTCTTCCGCCTGTCATCACTATCCAGTACCTGCAAAGAGACCGTGCCTTCCGTGTGTGGGTGGCAGAAGATATGCTCTGCATCAATTAAGCAATCTGCTTAAAAGCTTAACAGAGAACAAGCCATCGTGAGCTGTGAAGCAAGGCAGTTAATCAAAGTATCTATCTGGTTTCATCAAGCACAATTTAATCCAACCTATTAACATGGAAGTGTCGTGTGACCTGTCCCCACAGAGACCACATAAGAAGATCTACCTCCTGAGAGAAACCACACGCAATATGTTTTACGAGATAAAAATTCTTACTGTCCCACCCACAGTCTGTCACAAACACTATTCACTTTTCCTCAGTCCTCCTGAGGGATACCCTACTCACGTGCTTTTTGTGGCTAACTGGGGTACCACTACTAACCTCTTCATGTGATCCACGTAATCCTGTGGTATGAGTCATTAGGGGATTCAGCTCATGGCATTAAATAAATACTGTCCAGTCACATGAACGAGCAATACCCCAGAGTAAGTAGAGCAGTGGTGCCAGGCAGGATGCACACCCAACCGTCCCAGTGTGAGCACAGTAGCAGCTTAAACAGGCGTGCTGAAAGGCAGGCACCAGGATCTGCTCTCTCACTTGGATCCCGAGCACTGGAACACAGGCTCCACCAAACCTTCACTTATTTATGCTGCATGGATCAGCTAAAATGAAAGAACAGAGGCCAGTTGGTCAGTGTGGTCCAAAGCACACTGAAGGATTATGCTAGAAATTACATACAGCGGATCCAAGAAGTACAGTTAATCAGCAAGGACATTATCAAAGGGTGTATGACCACAGCTATAGAAATGGCAGCAGTTGCTCAAAGAAACTCTAATTAAACAGAGCAGAATACTTGATGGAGACTTGGACCTCCCTAAGGAGTGCTCCACTTACTGATGCACCACAGGGCAAGTTCATCCGCCACCATCATTTGTACACAAGTGATTTTCCTGGATGTCAGGAGTATACTAGTGCTGCAGGCCCTCTTGCCTACACAGAAGGAGCTGCATGTCCGTATCCCTTGGTCAGAAATCTGAAACTAAGCAAGGGCCATGGGAAATCAGGTTGCCGACCTAGTGGTATTACTTGCTCCTTTCAGACCTATAAGAAACATAATCTGTTTCATTTGATTCCCCCCACTCTTGGCCTACTTTGGAAAGACAACAATTCAGCAACAATTAGAGGCTGAGAACACAGATAATGCTGGTTACAAACTCGAGAATCAAGAAGCAGTTGAGGTTCTTAACATCCAAGATACATCCCTCTAAGCTTTCTTTGACAGCAATACCCAGACACCATATGACTGAGTTATCTCGTCTACTACTTACAGACAACTGCTCTAAAAGGAGTATTAGAGGCTTGATTTAAAACTGAAAATTACATTGAAGAAAGGTTTGTTTCTACTTACATGCTGAGGAAAGCAGATATTGAACTGAAATTGACTGAAGAGCTTTAACATCACTTTTCATTCCCAAAACAAAACCAGAACTGCTGACCCAAGAAAAGCATTTTTCCAGGGAGAACCAAGTTATTAACATGGCTGAGGACCACAGAGTGAATTGTTTGCAGTTGTACTGGGTGAGACATCATAATCAAAACAAAAAACCACAATTCAATTTCAAACCATATTGTGAATATACTTTCATACTAGGCTTCAAAGGAGAAGAGGACAATCTCAAAGGGCACAAAACATGTCATCAAATGAGAGCTACACTTCTAATTCATTGATTCATAGAGGAACTGCAAATATCAGCCACTGCATCTACAGTATTAATTTTTTTTCGGCCATCTCCGAAATGAATTATTGGGAAAAAGCAGTTGTTGCCAACATCCCCATGTCTACTGGGAATTTGTGCAGGGTTTATTTCAAAGTCTGTCACCGTGCAGGAGTGGGAGGGAGCAGCATATTCAGAAAGCAGACACTTCACAAACCCTACTTTATCTTCTGGTTACACTTGTGGATGAGGAAAATCAAAATGAAGCACAAAATCTGTAACATTCATTTTGCTTTCCAAGATAACATGTCACACAGATGTCAGAATTAGGTCATAAAAACTTGGCCCCAGCTTGCTCATAATTTAGGAAAACACAAGCCTCTTTGCAGTCACAATGCTGAAGTGGATTTTCTTTTTCAAGGGTTTTTGTTATGCTAGGTTTTTTTGTTTTTGGTTTTTTTTAAAAAAAGTTAAAGAGTGTCTATGGATGAAAGTATAAAATAAATTCATAACAAATAATTAAGTTGCATATCTGGAAAATGTTCCTGACAGGAAAATGGGCGAGGCTACTGAAGCAACAGCAGACTATCCTGAAGATCTGAAACTATTTTTGGAACACTAGCATACAGAAAAGGAAATGCTACCTTCCTGAGAGAAGAATGGTCTGGAAAACAGTTATCAATATACCCGGAATTATCATACACGAACTACAGAAAGCAAGACTCAGCTACATATTTCATGCCTACAACAGAAATATGTGAACAGTTTTTCAAGTGATTTGCATGTCGTGTCACACTAGCCATTACAATAAGTCCAAACTATTGAAGACTCATGTTCTCAAGTACAGAAAGTGACACTAAAGATGATGTGCACGCCTCCAGCACTAATCTGTAATTAAATGCAGATACATGTTGTAAACTTTCCACATATCTCTACTTCGTGCTAAAGAAGACACAAACATTTTTTCCTTTCCAAACTTTCACGTGATTCAACAGATTCTGAATATAGCTCAAGCACAAGAGTAAACCACCACTAAAAGGTCATCCCGATTACTGGACCAATAAACCAACAAGCCCATCCACTTCCCTAGAGGATTGTTAGCAAGTTATCACTGAGAAAAGAACTTCCACTTTGCACTTGGAATTCCTCTCTCCTCATCCACACGCATGTGCTACTTCTTTTTACCTACCTCTCTCAAATTAAAAGCCAAGGAACAGGATATAATACGCCATTAAATGGAAACTGCTAGGCATGGAATGAATACTGCACAGCTGTTAACATACTCCTTATTCCAGAAGCATATTTATCCCTCAAGAATTCATTTCCATTGTGAAGGAAAAAATAATTTTACAACTGTGTATAAATTTACATAGCTACCTATTACACAATAAAAACCTCCCACTTTCTCAGTACATTCATTATAGTACATGGACTATAATGATTGACTAGATAGCTTAAAATGGTCATGTGTCTTTCTGCACATCATTATCTGAAAGTACTCATTTCAGAGGGAATTTCCTCCCAAGGTTACTCCCAGCCAAGTCAAGATTATTTCCTACACTCTGAAGTGATAACCGGATAGTGGCAGGATGAAGGGAATGATCAGAAGCTTCAGGACAACCGTTTCATTACGCTGTAGGATGGCAGATGCCTGTCACAAATTTCCCAGCAATCCTACTAAGCTTAACGAGCTACTAAAACCTGAAAGGTCATTTCCATACCTCATATTAAATACTATGCATCACCTGGCATTAGGCAGAAAGCTGTTAAAATCATCACATCTAGTGGATTTACACTTACAAATGTAAATCCATTTTCATGTGTGTTTTTTTTTTCTTCTCTTAGCAAAATGAAAAACAGAAAGGAACAGAACACCGTGAGACCGCCCAATGTTTGCATCAGGCATTTGCAGTTTAGCTTACAGAAAGCTCCAGAAGCCAGTGAACTCCCTTTGTCCTAAATTACATTCCATGCTTGGCAAAAAGAAAAGCAATTGCAAAACTCTTTTTCATTTCCTTTTTACGACTACCAATTGCCTGATTTGGGGATAACAACTGAATAAATGTTATTGTTTAAGATCAGATCCACAAATCACTACAGCACACTGTTTACTGAAGAACAAGGATGAGAAAGAGGAAGAAAGGCAGAAGAAGGACTCGTTACAAAATCCTAATCCACTCCCTCCCAGCTACCTAATACAGAAAATCCCAGGTACTTGGTCTCATAGCAGATCACACAGAAGTGCTGCTTTCCCTCCTACCTTCTACTCCAGCTCAGAGCAGACAAGGAAAGTTAAAGTTTCATTTCATATTAATTCTTACTGCAAAGTCAAAAAATTCCATCAAGTAACACTTCCCCTATCTCCGAGCACAGCTTCACAAAAAACCTTCCTCTGCTCCTGCAGCAACGCACTTGACTTAAAAATTCTAGTACAAATTTGCAAGTTGAGGCAACTTAAGCAGATTTCGGCTTTCTTTACGTACTTGGAATTTTCTGCTTTTAATATGCGTGCTAGTGAATAGCAAAACTCAAAGAAGATTGTTGGCATTCTTATTAGTGTGGAAAAATCCACATCGAAGAAAAATCCCACGTTATTGAATTTCCATTTCTGCTCAGTTTCACTGCATTTTACACAGGTAGCAGGTGTTTTTCTTGTTTCTCAAGCTTTCCAAGGAGTAAGAGTATTTGTTTAAGTATGAACAGTGCTAAGCTGTCCATTATGCAGAGTAAAAATTAATCCTTCATCTCATATGTTGCACTCATATCCTGCCCTGTCCTCCATAACTGGAAACTGACAGCAATTGCAGCATATTCCATTCTTGTGTCCATCCCTGGATAACAAGGAAGGCACATGGCAGCACTGGTAAAAAAAAGAACTGTCTCCACAGCTCCCATCTCCAGCATGCTACCACCTCTAAGATAAAAGGAAAATAATCTAATAAAGGAACAATGAAGGAATTAAAATCTAACACTGTCGTGACAATTTTGAATAATTTTCCAGTCTTGTCTTTGAACCTTTGTGAAAATGTGAACTGAATTACAGGTGTCTTTCTGGTCCAGTGAGGAACAAAGATTAATTAGCAACCCCTACACCTCTCCAAAAGAGGGTAAGTAATAGCCCTTTCTGAATTGCAAATTTGGACTACACATTTGAAAAAGGGAGTGCTCTGAAGAACAAAGAACCTTGCAAATTTTGCAGGAGACGGTGTCTACCAAAAGGTGGAGTTAACATCACAAGTCACTAGAAACATAATTCATTCACTATTTAAACTTTATAACACTTCAAATGCTCAAAACCAACAGCCTAGTAATGAAAACAGCCAGATGCCAGCTCTAGCAGGAATGCTTCTCTAAACAGATAACAAGTCTAACTACAGCCTCTCCCAGTTTATTTTGTAACACCTAAGGAGACAACTACAGGTGTGGGAAAGCACAAGTTCCACTGGCAATAGGTTGTTTGTATTCCTGTAGGCATGCCTTCAAAAGTGGGAAACGTCTCAGTATGTCTTTGGGAACGCTGCTGCTTTTCACCCCTGCTGCCATCCCTCCTCCTGAGGCTTTTGGAGATGCAGAAGTCACCAACGCTTCTTTCTGTTCCTGTTTTTGCAAGTAGTTGAGGAGTACTCTCATCTTGTGTACCTGAAATCTAGTGCCTTTCCTATCCCATTTCCCCTGAGACCGTATTTTTTTATTCATCTTTATCATTTTCCTGAAAACTGGCAGAGTGTATGTTATCAGAAATTGCCTGAGGCAAAGTTACACAGGACATAACAATCCTCACAGAGCTCCAAAGTTACGTACAAGTTGAAGGCAGAAACAGTCAGAAAAGGTACGTGACAGCTGGTCTGTATGCACATGCCTTGAACATTAGTCAGCCATAACCACAGCTTTGAAAGCATAAGTCCAGCTTTATCCCTGAGCACACACTTCTTGAAATTAAAATTACTATCTTTTTCTACTCTCTGATTTAAGAGAGTAAATAGGCTTCCAGAAGTAGAAAGCACATCAAATCACTTTTTTGTTTTGATACATCAACTAAGAAAAGCATATTAGTAGTATATGAAAAACTAACATCATTTACCAGTTCTCTTTCTACTGAAACTAACTTACAGTAGTTCTACTGTCACAACAGCCACTGCCATCTCTGTAATGCTTTTTCCACATTTTACTGTTTTATCTTCAAGTCCACCTCTCCCCACAGACACCATTTTACTCACATCATAACTCACGCCATGGGTACTCCAGTGACGACGCACATCAAAACTGTATCTGCATCCCTCTCCACTAGCCAGCACTCAAGGCATCCCTGCTGCTCTCAAGCATACTGTGCTCTGAATAACATTAACTTTCAGTACTGAGAGTCACTGAATGTCCGTGGAGGCACTTCATTGAATTTACAGGACAATTTGCAAACAATCAAGTGTGCACTACGAAAAAGTAACTGAAAATAAATGGTGTTATTACTAATTTGGCACTGAACCAACCATGTATGATTAACAACAAATTAAAGAAAGATGGTAGAAAACCTCTCTTCAGAAGTGCAGGTACCAAAAGCACATCCACCTGTAATTACACAAGCCACAACACTCAAGCTAACTGCAAAGAACCAGTCCCCAGAGTTGCCTACACTTGAAAATACGCAACAGGTGGACTCAGCAATTGTAGGTGAAGCTGCCACAGTGCAGCCACATCCTGTAACTCAGCAGCACTCGGAGCCAAGATTCATTTTTCTCTAATGGGAAAAATTGAGTTTTCCCTGTGACAGTGTACCTGTCTACCAATGCAACCATCAACAAGATGAATGCAAAAAAATAAAACGCAGAACTATGATGTATGACTACTAGCACAATAAACCTACCACCAGAAGCAGTAAATTGACTCTGGACCCCTGAGGGCTGTAGCTACTGCAGTTAAAATACAGCACTACACCAGTTGTCCCGTCTCACATCCCTCAGAGTACTACAAAGGGTTTTAAATGCCCATTTCACACAAGATGGTAAGGAAAGAAATAAATCTTGCGCTTCTAGCAACCATTTAAACAATAGATCCACTCGTGATTGAGCATTTCAGAGAAATCTGAAGTATACATCTAAGATACTTCTACAAACTGGTGTAATCGTTAAAGAAACGTTAAAGAAATAAAACTTTCAAAACAAAGACGTGACCATGAGAACCAAATCAATTCACCATTGAAGCAATCGAGCACGTTGCCTCAGACACAGGAACCAAGAGTGCTGCCACACGGTTACCCAAACTTACACTCTCTGAGAAACGCGCAAATCTTGGAAGTTTATAGTCAGGCTGAACAAACTTCACTGGAATCAGACAAAATTCGTACGGGCACTTTGATGAGAAAAAGTATTAAGAGGAATTGCCACAAAAATTCCCACAAACCTCTTAAATTTCCTCTTACTTGCTCTCAACAGTGCACTGGAAACACAAGTGTCCAAAACACACACAGACAGCACGTTTAGACCTCTAGCCTAAGAAGCAGGGCCTGGGGAAAGCCATCCTTGGGGAAAAGTTTCTAAGCTCAAGGCCTACACGTAATGAATTCTCATCTCACCTTCATTTCTGTATTCTGCCATTATAGATGACACAATCAAGAATAGATGACACAATCAAGGCCATCTAAATGAAGAAAAAGAAATATATTAAGTATCCCAGAACACCGATGGAAGGATTTCAGGCAATGTATGGCTATTATTAGAGCACTATTCTGCTTGGTAGATCAGAGGATATAATCAGGAGACGATGCGGCCATGATTTGCAAAGCACAATCTTATTAAAGACTAATGAGATAAACAAGTTAAAATTTACATTTTGCTCCACTGATAAGGTTCATTGACACACTTATCTCTAACAGCATGGTTTGAATATTAAACCTACTTATTAGTGTCTAGTAAAGATAATTGTACCGTTGAACAGCACTGAAATGAAATAACCAGGCAGCATATTAGAACCATCATCTTGAGCAGTACTGTAGCTCTAAAGTTAATTGTTCTGCATCGGGAAACACACACCTGTAGAGATAACGCTGTTAGAAGGACAACCCTTTTGTGTCTTCCTCCTGACTCTTCCAGAAGCCCAAAGACATATCTAACGATGCGGCTGGCAGGTTAACGCTGCTTGCTACTGTGACTTCAGTACTATCTGTCCATTTTACTGCAGTAACAGTAAGGATTACATGACAAGTACTTTTTTTTATCTATAATGTATTGTATTACACTTGGCTTATACTCTAATCCCCAACAAAGAAAAAGCAGTGGGGTACTTGCAAAATTAACTTGCAAGAAGTTTAGAGGCTGCTTGTTTATTTTTAACTCACGTTTTCCACCGTATCTGTCACACGTGTATTTTCTACCATAAAACACCAACCATTCACTGAACAGGATACCGAAAGTATAATTCAGGCCTTACATTATCATGTATACTTTTTTATGCTACATCTTGAGCACTCAAATGGGCAGCCGTGATATTGGAGGACAACATCAGATCACAGGGGCCATCACATTCCTTCCATATTAACTTCCACAATGTGTCTGTCATTGGACAGCAATGGAAAGAAGGACAGATGGGATAATTAACTGCCAGCTACCCATGGGTCAAGGGGAAAAGTGTCAGGACTCACTACTGCCAGTTCAGAAGGACGCAGTCAAGAAACACAGGTCCTCTGGGAGCTCCCCATCCTAAACCAAGAACGTGACCAGCATTACTTACACAAGAAGCCATTGTTATCTTTGCAAATGTGAAAAAAGAGTGATAACAAAGCAGTAAGAGTACTGCAGATGAAACAGCTCCATTTCTTATTTGTCAGGTAATATTTTAAAGCAAATATTCATTATGCACACAAAAGGCACAGTAGAACTATCAGAATTTTTATTTCTGTACAGAAAGTGAAAAGGCACTTCAGAGCGTGACAATAAAAGAAATTAGCTGAGCAAATCATATCTGAAGCCTTAAATGTGACTGCTTTTTGGAACATGCTTTTGTTCCTTTCAATTTTTCAGCTGTTTTAAACATTCAGCTTTTAATACCATCCATTCCACTTTCTTCAGCCTTGCTTTAAAGCACAGGCATGCCATATTTCAACAGTACAAGCAAAGAAACGCACGTAGCCCAGAAATATAAGATTAGAACATGGCATGATATAAAGCTTTCCTCTGCATCTCTGCTGATAGGAATCCCCAAGTAAATACTAATGTGTATTCAAGTCCTTAGTATAGGCAGGTTCAAAAGATGTGGATGGGCCACTTCAGGGATAGGCTCTCTTCCCCATCCACAGGAACAGTTCCTTCCAACAAATCAGAACAGATACAGTGCCATTGAACAGACAAGCCAGGGGTGTTGCACCAGCCTCTTCCAGCTGTTGGCAATAGGTCCTGAAGTGAGTAGGTCCTGAAGCCCAGCAACAGGAAAGAGAGAAGGTAGCCATAAAAGACTGCTGAGAGCCCAGAGGATCCTTCCCAACAACCTAGCTCAAGAATAGATAATTATCCTTTTGGAACTCAGAATCATAGAATGGATAGAATGGCTTAGCTTAGGTGGGACCTTAAAGACCTTAAAGTTCCAGCCTCCCTGCCATGGACAAGGTTGCCAGCCCCTAGATAAGGCTGCCATCCAACCTTGTCTTGAATGCCTGCAGAGATGGGGCACCCACAGCCTCCTGGGGCTTCCTGCTCCAACACCTTGCCACCTCTAGAGTAAAAACTTTCTTCCTAACATCTAATGTAGATCTCCCCTCTTTTAGCTTAAAATCATACCCCCTTATTTTGTCACTACCAGACTACATCAAAAGCCAGTCCTCCTCCTCCTTATAAGCTCCGTTGAAGAACTGGAAGGCCACCGTGAAGTCTTCCCAGAGCCTTTTCTCTTCCAAGCTGAACAAATGCAACTCCCTCAACCCTATCTTGATACCAGAGATGCTCCAGCCCTAAGAGCATCTTTCATGGCTCTCCTGTGGACCCGCTCCAACAGCTCCATACCCTTCCTGTACTGGGGACCCCATGCTTGGATGCAGTACTCCAGATAGGGCTTCACAAGGGCAGTATAGAGGGGGGCAATCCCCTCCTTCTCCCTGGTGGTGACCTCTCTTTTGATGCAGCCCAGGATACAGTTGGACTTTTGATCTGCAGGAAGATACTGCTGGTTCATGTCCCGCCTTTGTCGACCAGAACCCCCTAGTCCTTCTTCATAAGGCTGCTCTCAATGAGCTCTTCCTTCAGTCTGCACTCATACATGCATAGCGGCAATCCCAGATACAACATCTTGCACTTAGCCTTGTTAAACCTCATTAGATTCTCATGTGATCACTTTTCAAGCACATCCAGATCCTTCTGGATGATGTCTCTCTTCTAATGTGTCAAGTGCACAACGCAGCTTGGTGTCCTTGCTAAGGGTATACTCAATCCCACTGCTCATGTCACTGACACAAATGTTGAATAACATTGGTCCCAAGATGGTCCTCTGGGGGACACTGGTGACCAGCCCCCATCTGGACACAGAGCTGTTGACAACAAATCTCTGGCAATGATCATCCAATCAGTTCTTTGTCCATCTAATAGTCCAGCCTTCAAATCCATCTCTCTCCAATTTTGAGATAAGGATTTGGTGCAGGACTATGTCAAAGGCTTTCCACAAGTCCAGGTAGATGACATCAGTTGCCTTTTCTTTGTCCATCAAAATGCAAAATCTTCAAGCTTCTTTTCTTAAATCTTTCCTTTGTATTGTCAGAATAATCCTACGAGACTTCTCCCCTCTCTACATAGTTATTCTCCCACAAGGGAGAAAACAGCTCTTCAGTCTTTTTCTTTCAATACATTATAGTAGACGTGGCTTTTCCCAAGCCATTTCATAGCTTCGGTTTGTTTACTGAAAGAATAATCAGAGAAGCTGCTCCAATTACTCTTTCAACTATGCTAATACCTGGTAGGAATACTGAATCTAAACGCTTCAATATTTTCCTGCATCTATAAACAGCATAGCATCTAAAGCATACATACATAAATATATAAGTACATATAATTTTATTTATTTACATATATATACACAAAATTTTAAACAAGGGGTGAGTACACAAGCCAACTCTTCCTTTCAACACTGATCAAATAAAGCTTCAAAAACAGAACATACAATATTATGACCATTACAGGCTTATATTCAGTATTATTTAATATCTGTCATTTGAAGTGATAGAAGTTTTACATAGACTGCCGAGTAACGAATTGTGTCCTTATATCATACAGCGTAAAACAAAAAAAGATAAAAATAATACAAAAAAATACATTAGCAGAATGATTTTTTGAAAAAAATCTCTTAACTTGTTGACTTAAAAGCACTGGCAGATCATAGAATGAGGACTGCCCAGGGCACTGGTCTTCAAGGCAAGACTTCATAGAAGGTCGTTACTTTTCTCTGGAAATTGTCCACAAAATGGGACAAGAAAACCATCTACATTACCATTTCAGAAATAAAAACATAAATTGTTTACATCAATTTTTGACCCAGTGAGGGATTTATTCATTCCACATCTGATGGTGCCCATAAAGGTAACTGAAGAGCCCTTCAATCCTAGCTTTGTTTTCAAGCCATGGCACTACATCCAGTACCCCAGGGAATTTTCCTTCCAGGTCTAATTTTAAGCTTTTGTGCTTCTAGAACTGCTGTGACTCTGTGACCGAAAGCAAAGTTAACGGACCTCAAGGTTCTATTTCTGTTTATTTCAGTTAGCTGAATTTTTAGGGGATCAGAATAGTTATATATTCCTTGATTCACAGTTGTAATACTGCTGTATTATAAAGAAATGGGAGAAATGTTCTCCTCTGTTCATTACAGTCAATAGATTATGTAGTTCAGTCAGAGAGCAGAAGGAGTTATGAAAAAAAATAATCTTTAAACTACTATTACTTCCAGAACAACCTTTCTTCCAAATATAAAGATTCCTACCTCCCAAATACAGCTAATAATGTCAGAGGCTCAGATTCATATGGTCAGAATGACTAATATTTACATTAAGCAAATGTATTGCCATAGTAACACAGACACCATAGAGCAATCTACCTGCCACAGCTCACTAAATTATTTAGCATGCCAATACTACAGTGACACTGTGTAAAATGATCACACTCATTAACAGTAGAGTGGGTGCTGAAAAACTGAATGTTAGACAGCTCTATCTGTGGCCATGAAAACAACAACAGTAAGTACAGAAGAAAATACAAGGAATCAAGAAGGCTATAGCCTGTAGCAGAATAACACATCCTGAAATGCTTCATTAAAAAGGATGCCCACATTCTCTCTCCCCTGCAAAGCAGGGTAAAACGTAGTCCTACTTCAGAGACGTACTCTGGCCGGAACAAAATGCTCTATTTCCCACATTATATTTTTTTAATAATTATTCAATTCATTTAACATGCGTTCTCCATTCCCAAAACAGTGTTCTATGCTGTGGGATTGCAAGAGCTAGTGCACATGAAATATTCAGCATCAATAACTACAAGAGTCACTCAGAAATCCACAGTCTTTTAACAGTCAATACGTTTACCATTAGAAGAGAGGAGCTATATTCTAGTGACAGCCTGTCATGTACTCCAGGTGGCAGATGACAGCAGGGTTCTGAGTGGTTTGTGTCCGTAGCTATCCCTAACCTAAGTTTAAGTAACTCCTGCACTCTGGATATTTTCCTTAATCACACGCAGCAGCAGAATCCGTGACAGGTCAGGAAAAAGAAGGGGCAGATTGTGACGGCAAGCTCTTGTGACCAGATGGATTTCTTCCTGACTTCTGGCAGCTGCAAGCCCTTTTTTTTGTAGGGCACAAGTCAACATAATTACAACTCTCTTGGAACTCAAAACGATGCACGATGATCCTGGCACAAACCTAACCCAGCTCAACTCCAACCAGTTCCTGTCCTCTGGATCTTTTTAATTCTTCACAGATTCCACTTAAAGAATTTCAGCGCAAGAGAAAGTTTTGAATAACTTCTTCTACTATTTATTTAAGTGGAAATAAATCAGGCATACACCCTTCTCCGCCCTCATGCTTGTACTATTACTCACTTGCATAGAAATGGCATTGAGTAAGTCTTTCTTACAGACATTTTTATAGTACTGGCAATAATCACAGCCAACCTCAAAACATTAGATTATCATAACAGAGACTCAGAGAAAAATTCATCTTGAGAGGCCAGCTTCTTGAAATACCACAGCATTTGGACCACGCTGCTCTCCAGCAAGACTGCTGCTTAAATAATGAGAGCCTGCTTTTCTCAAGTTAGTTCAAACTATCTCAGTAAGCATGATAGAGCAACTTTACACAACTCAGACACAGCAGAATGCGGGCTACTGGTGACAACAGATGAAGTTGAGCGAACTTGAGGCAGAACAGCCCCATCTCAGCAGGGAACCTCCCAGCACTTCCTCCTCCGGGAACACGTGTACGAGGTGGCTGCATGCAGAGACAGCAACTGTTTGTTAATTTTGGCTCTGTTTCATGCAGAACTGCTTGTACTATTACCAGACACAAACTGACTCCAGAAACATGAAAGCAGGATTTTTCCGTGGCGCTGAGCCACACCATACCACCTCTAGCATACCTAAGTTATTTTGGTATCTACAGCATAAATAGTCCACAGCCCAAATAATCTGGATATGTGTAATTGGGAGTTGACTTTACATTTTTCTGTTCTACACATACTACACACAAATTTTGCATTGTACAAATAATGAACTGATGTGATCAAACATGAAGCCAACTGCATAATAAGCAAGATTTTTTAGGCTTTTTCAGTGACCTAATAGAACAACTGCATGAAATCCCTAAACCTGTACACAGTCACAGGTTCAGAAAAAAAACTAAGTATGAAATCTTGATATTATTTATCTTTAAAATAAGATCGGAGAGAAAATACTTGTGCGTACAGAAGACAACTCAAGCAATTTTTTTCTCCTCTGTGCACAAAATCACATTTATGTCACTATAAAGGATTTTGCATCTGGATTGCAAACAGACCTTTCACATGCACATCCCCATTAAGATGAGCAGCTAAAGATTCTTGTTCGTAAACAATTTTGATTTCTAGGTGTCAGCAAGGCAAACTTAAACCTGCAGTGCATTACTGAGTCATTCCCTGCTACAACTGTGTATGCCCACACGTGTGCACACATGCTAAGCGCAACACATTTGGAAAGCTTAGAAAGCACGCTGGGAAAAGGAACAAAAAGGTCAAACCAGAGTATTTCTCTGGATCCATTACATTTAAAACTTGTTTTAAAGAAAGCATAGGAATTGAGTGGCAGCTCTAAAGCAGTTTCACATAATAAGGTTAACAAGCAGCAAGTAGCTAGCTGTTAAAGACATAATTGGCATCGAAGGCAGCAGCAGCACATCTGATTTCCAGTGCTGCAGTTACTACCTCAATGATGCTTTGTTAACACTGCCTGTAAAAATAGAGTATATTATATCAGTGTTTTCACTTTTAGCATATTCAAGAACCCCGCAGTGCATTATGGTACTTTCTCGTACATTATTCTGATTAGAGACATGCTCTCACCCACAGCAAAGCCAGAGTAGACTGAAATAAGCCCCAGAACATTGGGAGCTTCAGAGACTTCATGCATTGTTGTGAAGAGAGTCAAAAAGGAGAATAAGCAACAAAACTCAAGAATTTTTCAACCTTTTCCATGTCTCAGTCCTTCAAATGCTTAATTTTAGGGATGGCACCAAAACTTTAGTTATGCAGAACACCCTGCTGAATAATCACTTCCGACAAGGGAGTTAAGAGCTAATACAGAGAACCATGTTTGCTTTCTAGATGTTGCAGTACCTAACTAAATGTCACTTACAGGAACATCCTTGGTGATCAGATGAATAACCAAAGTCCACATCAAACAACCAGTGCAAAGAATCTGCAGTTACACTGGGATGTGAGAGCTGTTTCTATTTTTATTACCCAAGAAAAACTCCTCCTTCATTCCACTCTACTCCACAGATAGCATGGGAACAGAAGCAACCCTTTATAGGCAAGGACTCACTTAACCATCAGCTAAGCCACACTGTCACATTGGCAGCTGCTTTTAAATACAACAAAGATGAAGAGGCAGCGCAAAACCTGCAGCTTCAGTTCAATTTATCTTCCCAGTCTGCACAAGGCAGCAGCAGCCCAGGACAATGAACTAGGCCCTCTTCCCTTCCACCCCACCTCCACAGCAAGAAGGTGCATGTGGTCTGTTCTCTAGTTGCAAGACATCCACTCCTGACTCACTAAACAATGTTGCTGCTGCTGACATACTCCACGCACAGCCAAGTCATACTTTAGTTCTATCCATGCACACCTCCTGCTCTTTCAAAACTAACTACAGAAATGATGGGGACACTTTTGTTACGATAATTCCTATATGTCTAGAATAATGCTCTTATTTGTGCAGTCATTTGGTGTCAGCTAATGTGCTGCAGGCAGCCCGCCATCTTGCTCAACAGACAACATGAAAAAGAAATAAAATAGGAAAATACAGACAGGTAAAATTAAAAGAGGTCTTTAAAGGACTAGTCCAGGCAGAAGTAATTCCAGCTTTTTTCCACCCAGTTCCACCGAGTATCACTCCTGCAGAACAGCATTTGGTTCATCAGAAAAGCAAAAAAGGGCAGGAGATGGAAACAGCAGAACCCAAGGAAACAAATGGAAGGGGTTTTATTTACTGCTTTTGAAGACAAGAAGACAACTAAAGACAAACTATAGATGGAAAACAGAAGACTGATTGCTGTGATTTGCACTGACCAAACCATTAATCAACATTCTATACTGTACAGTAATGCTCTAAAAAAACCCAAATTACCAAAAGGCAAGAACAACCTTGCACCACCACCCGTGCACATGCACTGCAGCACACAACCCAATACGTTTTGCTGTTCAGAGTCAAGCTGCTGCACACATGAATTAATAATATGGAAGCAGATTTACTGAACAGGTGTTTCTTATTTCATGTTCAAATCCTACAGTCTACAACTTGTACATAAAAAAGACAGTTTCAGACCTATGTATCTTGTGATAATAACTGAACAATAACAAACATCACATAAACCTTACGCCATTTATTTCCTTAACGTTAAGTATGAAAACATGAGAGAACAGGAAAAAAGTATGTGTTCACCTTCCTATGCATTATTAAAATGCAAAGCACTGTACCTTGTTAATTTTTCACTTGAAGTAACCGCATAACTTCTTCAAGGAATCATTTAGCAGAAATTATGCTCTAAAATCATCATAGCCATTTCATTTCAGCTTTCATTTTCTATCGCCCACCAGCCAGACCTGTACATGCAGTTTAATAAAAAGTGAAGTGTGCAAGTGCTCGGAGCCCACACAGAGAACAGATGTGCTGTGAGCAAGTCTTATCTCAACAGAGATGTAAGCTTCAAAAAAATAGAAATTCAAAAAAAGATTATAGGAAGCGCTCACAAGGAGCATCCATTACCATATGTAACTGAAATACAAAGAAATGTAACTGCAGTATGTCAGAAGTTGCTTTTATTGTACTAGAAACAAAATCCCAGCTTTCTACAAGCCAAGATACATGTTGAAGCTTTTTATCATGTCTCTATTCCACACATCATGAAGATAGATGATGATAGATGAATGGCAACAGAATAGTGATAAATTAGAAATAATGTCAGACTCAGGAGTACAAGGTGCTTTTAAGAGTACATGGAATAAAAATGAAAGCATATGAGCAAGACAGTAATTATCCATGTGACAACAGACATCTCCAGGCACAGGTTGTTCTTCTGTGAACACCTTTCTGCTACTAAATGTGCAAGAATCAGGGCTGGGAAAGGATGTGATTTACCTCAAGCCTGACTTAAGGTAAATCACAAATTCAACCACAATAGATATGCATTTACCTAACCACTGTTCTCCAGACTTACACAAAAGCTGGCTGTCTAAATGTCTTAACACCTGGGCCTGATGCTTGTTTACAGCGTCTAGGGAAAAGGAAACGTGCACATGACTCTGCTGTTATGAAAGAAAAGATAATTGGAAAATCATACATTTAGCTACTGCTTTTAAAAAAAATGCCCAGTATCTGCCTGGGCAGCAGTTGGAGGCTCTGAAGTCACCACCTGGTCATCTGCACAACTAACCTGCTCACTTGGCTCCTCTGCTCAAGCTGTTGCATCATCTCACTCCTGACTTAAGCAAGCAGGAATCCCACTCACTGTGATCAACACTCCAGATGCTCTCTCACAGATACTTTTAAGATAGTTATTCTTGTAAGATGCTTATTTCTTTTGTTCACTACTACAGCACTCCATTAAGAGGTTCCAGAAAGATGGCACATTACAGTTTAAAAAATGAAAACGACAAAAAAAATCACAATAAACACATTCTATAGTTTAGTAGGAAGACTTCTCCACTACCTCTATAAATGGGCTAAACAATTATAAGCAACTCTGCAGCTGCTCTGACTGTAAATTTATACAATATTCCTCTTAACTCTGGAGTGAGTCGCTTGTTAACTGCTTTGCACTCCCCAGCAAGCACCCTAATGGTAAACTGCACAGAACTCAGCAGCGGGCCCTACACCAGGTCTGATGACATTTCCACATTCCAGTCATCTCCTGCTCTGAAGTTTGCTTTGCTGAGTTCCAAAAATCTCTTCAAGAAGGCAGCAACTAGCAAGGGTAGGGGAGTCACAGGTGGTACTCAAAAATTAGTCATGGACAGAACTGAATTTCAACGTTATGAGATAAAACAAGATTTCAGCTGAAGGCCAAAACTGTTCAACATTAAACAAGTTAAACTGTTTAATTAACAAGCACAATACTGGAGTGTATTCCCACACTAGTTAGTAGACATCACGGAATTGGGAGGAGTAGTTGATAGATTAGATAGCTGTATTTCTCTTCAGAGAACTCAGCAGGCAGAAGGAATGAACAGAAAGGATGCCCAAGATGTTCAATATGCCAAGTCCCACACATGGGAAGGAATAACCCCAGGCACGAGAACATACGTGCTGGGGACAAACCAGCTGGAAAGCAGCTTGGCCCAGGATGCAGGGACCTGGCAGACAGTAGGTTGACCATAAACCAGCAAGGTGCTCTTGCTGCAATTACAGAACTGTGGCTGCATCCCTCCTGGCAAACATTGCAAATAGCTCTGCCAGAAGGTCCAGGGTGTCCAGACAATAATCCCCAGGAAGACCACCCTCAGCCATGCTGCAGTTCTGTGAAGAAGGCTAAGGAAGAGACTGGTCAGCACAACAGAAGCTCAGCTTCACTCCGTAAGTGAGCAACTTTCCTCATACCAGGCACTGTGATCATATCTGAGTGCACCAGTTGCAAAGGCAAACTGATGTTGCTGCTACTCCATGAGGGATTAAAAGCTAACAAGGCTATTAGTTAGAAAATTATCTAAAAGTGCTTGCACAGCTGTTTGGCTTGTTCTATTCTGAGTGGCAACATACAGTCCATAAATCACACTTCTGCTATATGGCAGTATATGACTACAGCATACTGTCCAAGCAGTCAGAAAAGTATCACAATGGTATCAGTCTCCTTGACACCAGGACCCTTCACTTCTGGTCTAGAAAGACTGTATTTTACACTGTAGAGAAAGCTAACTGAGACCAGAATCCCAAGTTCTTGATTATGGAGCGTGTGGCTAGAATACTATCACATAAAGACACACAGCGATTAGGTTCAAAGATCTTATTGTTTCAGAACACTCAAGAACTCATTTGGGAAGCTAACGGCAACATGATAAAAGAAACATGCTATCAGAGACCATACAAGCTCAATTCTCTTATTATCAGTAACACATCACTTCATACATTAGGAGAAAAAAACAATTCTAAACAAAGAACAGATTCATTTACCCGATCTCCTCAGTTTGCATTTCAGAAGATAAGTGAACTTCCATATACCACTTCAAGAGATCTTCTGAAGTACACGCTTGTAGGGTAACTGTGCAAACACAGAACAATATGCTTAAAAAAAGCCTAACTGCTGAGGGTTCGTGGTCAGTTTTTGTTGGCTTCTGTTTTCTCCCGTTTCTGGAAAATTGAGAAGTTCTGAACAAGGTCATTCATAATACAGCTTCATCCGCTGTTTTGCCTTTCAAAAGCACCAGACCAGTTTTTCTCGTTTCTTTTAAGGCAGCAATGCAGTGGAACAACAGCTTCACCTCCCAGTTTAACTGCTGTTGGACACTGCTCTAGGCAACGAGCTCACTACCCTGCACAAGCACTTCATCACTACCCTCATACCCTCATCAAAATGCAGCATATTATGTCTTCAGCTGTAGCTGCTTCCCACATGTTCACTCTTCCAAGTTTACCTCAAAGGATTTCTTCCATGGTGTGTCACTCTATCCTCTTTCCAGAACAGAAGCTATTTAAATTATTTTGTCTTTTTAAAGTTTTCTCCTTGTTATGACCTTCATGGGGCTGAGAACGGCAAGATCTCCTTGGTTATCAAGTCCAGTCACCTACTCTCATATTTTATAATCCTCTTCATAAATTCATCAAGTTCCAGATTTTAATAGTCTGTTAAATTCACAGAAGATACTACAGCACTTTCACAGCAGTGAAATCTCAGTCCATGTGTTTTTCCTCGTACTGTACTGCAACCAATTTACTTGTGGGTATCACCCATAGATTCTGGTAATTGTCAGAATTTTATGAGTTTTGCTAAAACGAGGAGACAAGTAATTACATCTTTACAGATGTACTCTAAGACAGAAACAAAGTATATCTTGCAATGGCCACGTGAGAATGTATAACATTTTACTGATTAGCTATATAATTTCAGCAGACAAAACGAAGTCCATTATCAAAGCTTACTAGGTCTTGAAAACAACCAGCAAAGCTAAGAGTGATTTAACATCAGTGTTTTGAGATTTTATAAATAATTTTCATTTGCTATAGGTCTTAATGTAAGCAAGTAGCTGCTAAGTATGAATAACAATTACAAAGTGTAAGAAATGCTACTGAAAGTCAGTATGAACTGGTATCCCTTTTTGTATTTGAAGGATCAGAGCTTCAGAAAGCAATCACATTGTCATTGCACAGTAACTAAACTGACAAATACAAACGGTTACATGCTGAAACAAAACAATTATATGTTCTTGCAACATAAATTCAGATGTCAGTAAAGTAAAACCCCAAGTAATACCAATCAAGATGACGAGTTGCTATAATTTTACCGGTGAGAACATAGACTTTGGGTTACAGGTTTAAAACTGATTCATGAATAGCTTCATTCTGCAGTACAGTATTTGTCAAATATTTCTCCATTACCAAAAAGATTCACCAAAAAATTAAGGCATGCTCATCTATTGTCATAAACAACCTCTGTTCATCAGCTGGAATGCTGTGTAGGACCTTTCAGCTCTTCACTATAATGTTTATCTCACAAGAAACAAACAAAAAAAAAACAAAAAACCTCACAAGTTTCTTAAGACAATGTCCATGCAAACCAGAGCCTCAAAACCTGGGGATGAAAGAATCAAATGCACACCTTTGTAACACACAGAAACAGCCTACTATGGCACCGCCTCCCTGTCAGAGACACTGCTGCACTTCAGTGTTTAAGAAGGTAAGAAGGCCAAGCTTACTAATTGAATGGACAAAAAAAATACGTAAAGAAATGATTTTGCAAATCACATGCTACTTCAAGCAGCTAGCACCCTGGAGGAACAGATCATGTTTATTTAATTGCTTCCACCTTCTCTTGGTTAAGTTAAGCCACAGTTCACATCAGTCAACAGAGCCCCAGAAGCAGATGAAACAAGTACTCCGCTTAGCTCGTGTTTAACTGTGCATGCACACGTGGCAGTGGCATCAAACTAATTTGGTTTGAACTTTTTTCCATTTCAAATCTGACACACTGCCAGCAAGCTTCACTAAACTAATCCATGTATTAAGAAACTTTCTCCAAATTTCCTCAATAATGCTCAATTTAGCATCCACATCTTTGTCCTGGAAGACTTAAAACAATATTTGATGTAAAGTTTACAATGGTTAATATGTAAATATGATTAGAAATATTGCTTCTAAAAGCTCAACAGCATGTTTAAGTTTGGTGACAACCTATCTTTTCATTAAGCCAATTCTACTTGTCATAAACCAGAATTGAAAAACTACTCCACAATCCAGGGATATAAATGACAAAGTATATTCACAGCCCTGACACACACTAAAGCAGAGGTACCGAGTCTTTTAAAAATTCAAAATGAGTATATGACACACGATTTAAGTGCCTTCAACTTGAATACTGCATTCTACCCCCTCTGGATATCTTTTGCTGTTCCCGCCAAGTGTTAATTTGTGACACAAATGTTAGCACTTGTTCTACAGGCCCCAGCAGGTGCCCTAAGATTACATGATTTCTTAAAGCTGTTAGTCAAATTTGTGAAAGAAAAAAAGGCAGATCATACAGAACAGAAAGACTGTTGCTTTTGACTGAATAAACACACAGCTACAGATACTACCAGATGCTTGCACTATTCCTGTACTCCCCCCCCTTAGGCACCTGCCATTGAAAACACTGTGCTGAACTAATTTTTGACCCTAGCCAGGACTAATGCTGCTGAGTTCTCACCTCAGCCACAACTATCAGTTCAGGTTTGGCTGGAACCACAACCTGACCAACAGGAAAATGTGACAAATTGCATGCAAAGCCCTCTCCAGCTTCACATCCAAAGAGCACTCCCAAGACAACTGTTGGGAAATCCAGCTTTTGTGCTCATGCAGAAGAACTTCCAGACTTCTGCCCTTTCTTTGAAGTGTCTTAAGCCCATCCACCTCTGTTTAAGGTCAGCTCAAACTGAAAACCTTCCCCAGTCCCACGCTGCTACACACAAAAGTTTCTTCCAACACTGCAATCATCACCATTCTCCAGGTTAATGAGAAAGGGGGCTGACAAAACAGCTACAGAAAGCTTCTGTGGGGTTTTTCTAGTCAGGCCGTTAGGATTCGTGAAATGTAGAGACAAAACTGAAATCTAATAAACAAATTAACATTTATTCTTCCAATTCCATCAGTTCTTGTAAGCCTACATATAAACAGCCCTTTCTCCTCTCTCCTCTATTTAATTTTTATTATTTATATATTGAAATAATAATGTACACTTAGAATCAACTTAATTCACACTTGGAAAAATTAGACTAGAAAAAAGAAAAAAGGAAGCAGTAATTCATGGGAAAACATCCTGTTAACTGAGAACCTGATTCTAAAAGATTTTTCTATTTTATTATAGAATGGCTTTCTGTGTAACTTCCCATCACAATGGTGGTTCTCATTCCAACATAAGCAGAAAATTACTACGTTTATAATGCTCATTTTCATTATGAAAAACATCACTGCCCCTTCATCCCTGCCCCCACCCCCACTCTTTTTTTTGTTTGTTTTTTTTTAAACTATCATTTAAACATCTTCATTTATAGGTTTGAACTTGCAAATCTCTCTTATTCAGAATTTCCACAGGGCTGCTTTGAACTTCCCAAACCTGCTTTACTCGGAATTGCCACCAATTCCATTTCATTTAGTAGGGCTGCTACCAAGCACGAACTCCACTAAGTTTTGGAATGATAACTTAACATTACTTTTAGTTCAGTAGGATGAAACTAAAGAACAAAACAAACCAAAACAAAACACACATCTGTCACTCCAAAGCTTGTTTAACTTTCCTATTTCTTCTTGGCAGCATCCTCTGTCCATCACTGTACATTGATAATTATGCAATGAGCTTAATTCTTCAGGTTAACATAGCATACTTAACTAATGGGATCTGAAATAGAAGCAGTGCCAAATAAGTCAAGAGGGTTGGACAAAACATTCTTTATGACACACCCTGAAACTCTGCAATGGACAGCTCTGATATGTGATACATACACAAGTTTTTTCCTTGTCTTGAACTGCAAAGGAACAAGTTCCTAAAGCAATACACACACCTATACGCATTTCTACAATGCCAGACAGACACATCCTTTATGAACTTCAGCACCATAGTGAGAGCAAGTCCACATACTAGGATACAGGGTGAAAAGGTCAGAATCATTTAGAGCTCCTGTTCATTTCTGATATCTGATAAAAACCAAGGGGGTCTTGGGGTGTGTTTTTGTTGTTTTTCTTTTTAAACTGGATTGCTCCTATGATCCAATTCACTTTTTCCCTCCCACATTTTTGAGTGTTCCCAATTTCTCTTCAAATAAAAGCCTTTAACTGAAACCTTAATAAATCTTTCACCAGAAAAAAAACACAGGAAGAATGATGAAAGGAAGTCTTATCATAATATTCCACATACAATCTAGGTAACTTTATTGGACTTCCAGCTGTTTTGTGTCTTTTCCATTCTGTAACTCCAACCTGAACTTAGAAAAGATTCCTTTAGCATAATTTAAATGAAAACAAAAATACATGGAAACACACTTCAAATGTATCAATAAATTCTGATAAAAGAAGCATTATCAATTACAGTGCCAAGTGGTAATAAAACCTTTATCACAGACAGGCTTAAGCTAAGTATACAAGCACTTAAGATAAGAAATTGGCCTTTTTTTTCTTGCCTATTTTTAGGTCAACTAAGAAGAGCTCAAACGCACACTAGTTTGATGATTTGAACCAACACAGAGCAGGAACAAGAGTTCATATTAGTTCATGTCATTTCCTATCATTAGTAAATGTACTGCCTTCCCATTATCATAACTATACTTGAAGCGAGGATGAAAAAGAAACAAGTCACTGTATACCTGCTATAAATGAAATTACAGAATGAGATGGAATGCAGCTATTGATAAGATTTACTTATGTTTTCTGTCAGGAAAAAGCTATAAACTTGCCTTAATTCTACTATAACCCATCTGAGCAACTCTTTCCCACAGCAACATATTGAGAAGTAATCATTTTGGTAATCAATATGACTTCCATACAGCAACAGAGCCATGGATTAGATGCAACTCAGTCCATGTACAAGTTGACACTCCCTCAATTTTTGTTGTAGTGTCATCTGTGCACGTCTGTCTCTCTGAACAACCACCCTCCTAGCTGAGCTTCCGGACAAGGCCTGATTCAGATACATGTTAATGGCTCGCACTTAGTAAAGCAGGCTGCAACACTGAAAGAGCAGCCAATTAATTCCTTCAGACAACAAAAATTGTAACAGATTAAATACTTATCTTCTCAAGCATCATTTCATCTACAGCCCTGCACTTTCCTAAAAACACTTGGATACCATACTCACTGAGAAATCAGATGCTTTCCTAACCATTGAACAACAGCACAAGTTAATCTAAGCAGTACATCCTTGTTTTTCATTTTCATAAAGCAGAGATCTTTCATTCCAAGGTCAACACAAACTGCATCAAAAATGAGATGTAAGAATGACCTTGGCTTTACAGGGAAGAACAAGACCAAAAACACATTACATCAAATAGCGATGAAAGTGTTCATTTTCATAAAGCACTGGTTTGGAGTTTTACAAGGAACAAACAAGTCACAAGTGTTTGCATATCTACCAGCTGTTATTATTTTTTCTAATCAAAGAAAACTGAAGTACATAAAAACTAGGCACTAGCAATCATTTTCAACTACCTATTTGTATTATTGCTTCTTTATATTAATATTTGAACAGTATGAAAGACATAACTAATATGACTAATACAGCTCTGGAAACCATACATACTGACTAATTTCAAGCTTGTCTATACTAATCCTAGTCTCGTTTCACTCCCACACTTCCACCATCTAACCTGGGCTCCTCTCATCCACACGAGTTCCCTACGTCAATCTTGCAATCATCTCCTCCCCTAAACTGTGACAGCACTTCTGTGACACCTTTCAAAGACCGTGACCACACCCACCTAAGCTCTTTCATCTGCCCCTTTAGCAAACTGAGTAAGTTCTACTCTGGAAGATAACTCAGATGCATTCACTCCTCTTCAGCTTGTAAAGCAGCTTATCTAATAAAAAAGGCTCATGTACAATGTTGCAGCAAGAACCAAGTGATACTCATGCCTGTAGAGCAGGTCAGGGGAGGTACTTATCTGAGTTTTCATCTTGTCAGCTGATTGGTTTCATTGCAGAACAAGATGAAGTAATACTGTACAGAGACAAACCAAAGTCTAGTTAATCTGCTGATGTAGTTAAAGGATTTCTAAAGTGTGCTTATTTTTGAAGTGCAGCTAGCAAAGTCTCCTCCTTGAACTCTGAGTATCCGACAGCATTACAGTCTGAGAAAATAAGAACCAAAAAAATAAACCAACCCAGACTGCCCTCATGAGCAACCTCACAACTATTTTACATCCCATTGCCTATATGACATGGAGGCATTCTGAAAATAAACAAAGAGGTATCATTCCAACTCAAGAAAATTTTGGTATATAGTCTAATGTACTCTCATCAGTGTGCCACTGCTAATCTGTGACCTACTTATACAGTATATAGGTCACAAAGTACTGATCTCCAGAAGCTACAGGGCACTTAGAAGCAGCTGAATTGTATTTCATAATTGCCATATATTGATTTCACATATAAACAATTACTATGGTTGCCCAGGAATATAACGCGTCACCCTCTGTGGAGGGTAATACAGGTGCCAACAAGAAGGGAAGTGATTCACACACTGTACATGGACAGGATGCTCCAGAACTCACATCATCTAAACGCAGCTCATTGCTACTAGAGCTTCTACTTGGCATTTAAAACGTGACTGAAGTCTCAAGTCCACTTTTCAGAGGACGAGTGCCCTTCTCACAGAAACCTATAGTGACACCAAGCACTTCAAATTTAGAGCTTGTGGTTCAGCAGACAGACTTTATTACCCATTACCTGTTACTCATACGCTGTACCTGCAATTAACATACGCCCGCACATCAGAAAAAAAAAGCCAACAACCACAAGACAGTCCACACAGACAACATCAGTGTTCCACCACCTTG
Organism: Cyrtonyx montezumae; assembly: GCF_038088225.1. Lineage (NCBI taxonomy): Eukaryota > Metazoa > Chordata > Aves > Galliformes > Odontophoridae > Cyrtonyx > Cyrtonyx montezumae. The sequence goes on along the minus strand of NW_027071936.1, from coordinate 12,791,535 downwards.
GTGACAAACTCCTGAAAGCACTTACGCCATCATTAGTCATGAGCTCTCACCACTGCAGAAGCAACTCACCTTTCCCTTCTTCCTTGCTGCCCCCTGTTCATTGCTGCCATATATCCATCTGTGTTGTACCTAGAAACACTTGTGTGCCACACACTGAACCTAGCCGGGGCAATTAAGAAACCCTTGTGGCTAGAACTAATCACACAAGAAAAGACAAATGCATAAATACATACAGACACAAACAAGGCAGACCAATGCAGGTCATTTCACAGTGGTACGCTGCACCCGTGAAATGCAAAATTAGAAAGAAGCAGTGCAACACTGAATGCTAAAGCTGGTCATGCTCCCAGACAGTTCACCAGAAAACTCGTTTATTCAGACAGGACATGCATCTTAGAAACATCTTGTTAAACAAGCCAGGTACACGCAAAGGAGAAGGAGAATTGCACACATTTCTGTTAACATTGGAGTCATTTATATTAAATTCATATTGGACATGTAACAAGGCCCCGCTCATACAAAAAATGCAAGCATGAAAAGGGTGTCTATTCATTTACACTGTGCTTAGTATTCAAAATTGATTTTGCAGACATCCTGCTAACCTGTCTGGCAGAAAATCCTCCAGACAACACAAACAGAAGCTGTCACATTTTCCCTCTTATAAGCAAGGAGTTAAAGTTCTGCAATAACTTTTGGCACGCTATTTTAAGGAATTGTGCAGAAATTAATACAGTATACATCAAGGGAGAAAATTATTATTTTGTCTAAGTTTATTTTTTTGGACAAGAATTCATAGTTCAAACAAGATACAATAAAATGAGACCGAGAGTTTCTAACCACATTCTGAAACAGCCCTCTCGTCAAGGAAACACAAACAAAAGCACTCAAAAATTAAAACGCACATGAGAAGGCATTATCAGTTTATAGATCAGAAATAAAACACGATTTCAGTACAGACTAGACTAAAGGACCCAAGAGATCCTTCTACACTGTATTCTTTAGAATTTTAGGGATAATTATAACAAGCTCATTCACAGAGGCAACTTGAAATCTAGTAACAGCCTTACAGCATCATTATTCCACTTTATTAAAACTAAGAGCTAGTCTTCAAAACTATCCAGTTTCCTCTCATGAAATGGTATCACTGTGAATCTGCATACCATCCAGATTATCTCCAAAACATTTCCTGCCAGCGTTCTTAATGCAATCCTCACTAGCCTATGCCGCCAAAAAAATATATATCTACCTAATACCAACATGGAACTGTGCTACTCCAGAAAATGTTATGATCTAACCCTGTTGGTTCTGAGGAGTTTTGTTGCTGCTGCTTTGCTATGAGGCAGTCTGTTTTTAAACTTAAGGACACATCTTATACAGAAAAATAGGCCTGAAACTGCACACTGGTACAAGAGACTGAAAACACAATCAAGAACATAAGTAAATGAGGAACAGACACTCCTCTGAGCTGGCTAGTGCTTGTTTTCCATCATGTGCTTAATAAAACATTAGAGATATTTAGGAGAGGTGCCACATTAGCCTAACCTATTCATTGTTTCAGCTTGAAAGTACTGAAGACTGCTTCTATGTATCTCTGTCAGCTCTACAGAGGTAGTAAAGAAAGATGCAAAGGTCTGCTCTTCGGTCACCTACAAAGGCGTGAGCTCTCAAAGATGTGAAGGTGGTGAGGTTTTCAGGAGAAAGCATTCAGAAGATGGAAAGATTCTCTGATTGCAAATATGTAATAAGAAAGAAAAAATCTAGGTCTGAAAACTTAACAACAAGCTATAGTAACTCCCCACAAGAAGTGCCTCAAGCTTTCCAATTCATCTACAACCAACCACATAAAAACAGCATATATAAACACACTTTAGGCTAGAGGCTAAAGAAGACTGGCATAACATATGAAATCACAGCAATTTGAATTACTGTAATTTGAATTCACAGTAACTTTAATTCCCAAATGTTGGGTTTGTTTCCATAAAAAAAACCCATATAATTAAATTTAAAAAGCACAGTTACAATTAAGCTGAGAGCTTCCTGTACTCATAGCCCAGGAGAGTCATATTAATCACTCAATACTGCCAGAAAGTACTTGTTACTAGCTCTCACTCACCTCGAGAAAAAATTCAGTACTGTCAGGTAGAAAATAATACAACCTTATCTCCAGAAAGTCCTGACACTTGGATCTCATTCTAGGCACTGATAAACCATTTCTGCCAAGTACAGTCTTGCCTAGAATAAAATATATTTGGAAGAACAAGGACTTTGCTTTAGCATCAAATACGAATTTATGTGAAAGCAAACAAGCAAAACCACACACCAGGTAGGAAATAATACACATCTGCAATCTATATCATACACTGGAGGGAGTGGTGGGGTAAAGAAGAGAACAAGCAAGGTTCCTGAAAACTGAGACAAATGTGAAGAATAAGAAATGCAAGAAGAAGAACCGCCCTAAAAATGAGAGCGAGTTAAAAAAAAAAAATCAACCACATGTCAGAAAATTAAAGAAGAAAGAAAATGAGAAAAGAAATTGTGCATACTCAATCAGCTTAATTTGCTTACGCTGAAATCCCATCCTCACTGAATCAGTGGAAAGTGCTCTAAAAGTTTTAGAACACAAGAACAGTTTATTTGTAGTAATAACTTTCATGAATTAAGATGCTCAATTTTAATCTCGATAACATCAACATTACCATGGCAGGATACAAATTTTTTGGTGCTTCTTCAAGCCACAGTAAAGAACAATCCAACAAACCATTTAACAAGGATAGAGGACATTCTCAGAACAAAAACCTTTTGAAGAATTTTGGAAGCGAGCAGCCAAGAACTAGCCATCTCCCTTGACACAATTAATTCTGAGCTCAGTATAATCATAGGATTACACTGCATTTTATTTGAGACGCAAGTTTTCCTCGGAGATTGTACTGCATCCTATGTATCATAACCCACACCACTGCCCAGGCTACACATTATGAAAGATGCATAGCCTTGTGGTTTGGGAAATTCAAATTACTTTCCTTATCTCTCCCTTTTATGTGAAAACCAAGAAAATAACTTCACAAACCACAGTCCACGGATTTATGAAACAACAGAAACACTCCCAGTAGCAATATATGCCACTCACAGTCTCACAAAACCAGCAGATGGACTTTAAAATATTAAAATGCAAGTTTGTTAAAAAATAGCTCTGTTTCATACAAGCACAATGGTAATTATAAAGAAGTATGTATCATGGCAGCAATACATTCTGAGAGACTCCCCTATGTGAATTGAAGAAGAAAAAAAGAAATACCCTAAGCAGTTAATTTTATATGAAATAGTACCTACTCGCTTTTGATTTACAGATCAGTTGACATAAAAGAATTTCCTTGGCTCTGCTATTCACAATTCAGTGTCATCCAACTGAAATTAAAACCTGTTTTATCTCACCATCACTATCCTTACTACTCAGACATGAACTCTCACACAGTCAAGAGTCATCTCTGTTTTGTGCTGCTACTGGACAATTAATGAAAGGAGTTAGTGCACCCAAATAAACACAGGCCACAGGGGAAGCACAACAGAGGGCTGTTTACAACACACAGTGGATTAAAGGACAGAGTCTGCCAAGTTGTCACTAACACAGGCTGATTAAGTCTGTGTGGCAGAGAGTAGACATTAGCATAGGTCTGGAAGCAGTAAACCACAGAGGCTTGGATGCAGCTCTACATAAACATGACTAAACTGCTTCTGAAGCTAATCTAAGCATCTGTATGGCACATTTCCTAGCAACCTCCTGCTCTAGGATTTGCTCCCGCATAGCCACTGTGGGTGTAGGCATGCCCACAGACCTTTTTTTTTGGGGGGGTAGGGGGGGAGTCCATCGAGAAAACAAAGCTTTTCAAGCAGTCCAGAACTTACCCTCCGTCAGTTCCTCTGGACAGTCTTCATCAAGGCCAAAATCTCAACATTTTCTGTCATGAGTCAAGATATCAGCTCCTCCTCTCTTTGTAGGGCCTATCAGTGTTTTGGAAAAAAACAGTGCATTTGTCTAAAACAATTTAATCTCAAAAATAATATCTTCTGGGCTAGCACTCATTTCTTCTACTCAGGGATTACATCAGCCAGTTCTGACTGTTTGAATAACGGTTTTTAAACACTTGAAATTTAAACTTACCTAAGTGCTCTATAACCTGTTCTCTCCTCATTCCAGCTTACCTTCACTATCAGTTATGTCAGACCCTTCTATTAAGGAAGAGATGAAAAAAAGACCTCAGTATGCTCTGCATTTTGGCATGATCTATCAACAGCTCCAGTCTTCAATGAGCAGCAAACTCGGTCTTTCTACAAATATTGTATTTCTCTATCAATTTATTGATAATCTCTGCCAGTTAGTCATTTAAATGCTTCACTTTATTATCAAGTGCTTGCTCTTAGCATCCCAGCCGGGACTCCATTCTTCTCCTTGTTGTGTTTGATGTTAAGGAGCCCTCTAGTAGCCAAGGAGCCTCTCATTGCTTTTCACAGTTCCCTCTGTAGAGTAATAGTTTCTATTTCTGTCATTATTTCCTGAAGGAACAACATCAACTCCTGTCATTGCTACAGGCCTGTACACCAAAATGTTATTCCCTACAACTGCTGCTGCTTGAAAATTGAACACTAACTTTTCACCTATTGAATCACTGTGCTCACACCTGCTATGGTAATAACCTAATGTACAGCAAGCAATGGATTTAAGCTATGCATAGTTTAGCACTTCCTAAACTAATACAACATCCACGAAACACAAGGCACATTGCTACCACTTTGCAATTCCAAATTGTCGAGAGGAAGAATCAGATCACATTTGATTCATCTTTAATTCATTTAACTTTTTAAAATGTATCTACACGCAAAGTAATTCAAAAGCTGTTGAATTTCACTGAAGGCTAATGGGAAATGTTCACGCAAATACAAGCTACAGATTCTGCAAGTATTTTTGCTCCTTGTAGGCAAAGACTAGAAGAAATATTAATGCCTGTAAGAGTTCAGTTAGCTTCTACACACAGCAACAGCCAAATAATTCAGTTGTTTTAACAGAGCTGCCACAAATGTCAGAAGACACAAGGCTCGTGTGCCTAGAACCCTATCTACTCTCAGTTCCAGCAGCTGATCTATCAGAATATTATACCCTTTACCCTTACATCCTTAATACTGGGTGGTGGAGACCACTGACTTCGTGTAACTAACCCATTTTATTAACAAGCAAACTGCTAAAAACAACACCAGCCTAAGATATAACTTGCAAAGAACATAGTAACTGCCACATTTGCTAAATGCCTTAGTTGTTTCTCCTTGATTATGTTTTCTCCTCAGTAAAAGTTCATGCAAATAGAACAAAGCTATCCACATGCAAGGACTCCACCGGCATCGAAGTGAGACAAATCCAGCTCCATATAACCAACAGATAATCTAAGAAACTATCTCAATACTACCATGTGCTCTGCAGGGCAGACACTAGCAAGTCAGGAGCCTCCAAGCACTGGGCTGCTGCTGGCAAAGATGGCCACATACAAACCATGCCAGTGAAATCGTGCTGAAGGCAGATGGGGTAACCACTGACATCCGTAAAGATTTGCTTCTGTGGTATCTGGCAGCCAGTTCACACTATCTTTCCCAGTGCTGTTCACTCTTCTGCGACCAAAACGTTAAGAGCAGAAAATCATTATGATAGAAAATCAATTTATTTTCATTCCTCTTTTATTTTTTTCTTTTAAGAGAACATAGTATTTTCACTTCATGAGCTCCACACCATATAAAAGCATTTCAAGGAACTGATAAAGAGCTTTCTAATTGTTTAACTGAAACCACTCCAAGCAGGCAAGCATAATTAATTTTAATGCAAGTCCATAATTCAGAAAGGAAGTTAGCCACTTACAACTACAAATTTCAGTGTGATTGCAGACCTGTACTTAATGGTTAAAAAAAGAAAACTACTAAAACGTATTAAAAAAAAAAGCACAACCACCCAAAAGTAACTAACTAGCTGAAATACCTCAATACTTTCAAATCACATAATCAAATCCCAGAATGACTGCTTCTCTCAATCCATGCCGTAGGCATCCTGAAGACAGTTGGGTGGGTTAAATGACAATGCGGGAGCAAAACAATGAACAAGGTGTCCTCTTTTTTGGGGGGGAATATGTTAATGGTTCAGAGAAGAGTATTTTGCTGCTTAGAACCTGTCATAGCTGCACCTCATCAAGGCACGTGAGAGAACTCAGCGTAATCCCAGGACACACAAAGAGGAGAACTGAGCCCCCACCTCCATAACTTTTCTGCATAACTCTCTGCACTTGGGAGCATGCACTTCCTGAACAGCCCAGCACTCGGAATAAGGAGTTCCTCACCAGAGGAGAAAAGCTTTGGTCTTCCTTCTCTTACAGGAACGCAATGTGAATTTATGGCACTGTACTTAAGACACATTTGTGGCACAGGAAAAACATACAAGTGCCACAAATCTGCAAGGAGGAAACAGCACAGATATGTTTAGTACAGCACATTGGTGCAGTGTAACAAAACAAGCACACGTGACTGGCAAAGTAGCACCTCCCTGCTCAGACTCCTTTCTTCCCTTATATGTTCAAGACACATCCTTACAGAAACACTGCTCTTAACACCATACCAGTGCAGCACTGAAGCAAGCAGTAAGCCAAATGATCTCTGCCTCTCCTGTGTATTGCATTAGGACTATAAACTGCCACATTAAAACGAGTAAACGTAATTCGGTTAAAGTCATATTGCTTTTTCCAACCCAGCTTCACACCAGTGTCATTTGTCTTGTGCATTAAAAAACAAACATTTGAAAAAAGGTTTAGCTATTAGAAAGATATTAACATACACTTCCTCTCCCCATCAGGGTACCTGAGGTTTTACAAAAGATTTTATGAGCTGAGGTGAGGTTGGTTCCTCAGCAGTTCCACCTCCCTGATCATCAGCACAGTAGAGAGCAAACAGTTAAATTTAACTTACAATGCAGAAGTTCACTGGCATATAGGTCTTTGAAATAGCTTAAAGGTTTTCTGTTTTGTTGGCTCTTGTTTTTCAGTGTACATTAGGAAATCCTTCTTGCTGTGACCTTTTACTGGCATCACTTTATCCGCTCCGCAGGCAAACTAAACTATTACTAGAATGGTGGCTACATTAGGGCTACTTATCTAAAAAATTCCACAGGAATAAATCCTACCCTTCACTGTGTACAGCACACAGGCCTGTTGTTCAAAATGAACTAGAATTAGGCAGAAAAAGGGCAGAAGCATCTTTCAGCAACAGTTACTCAAAGAGCTGGCGCTATTTTTATTATCTCACAGGTTGATTGGTTAGTTTAAACCAGACCAGAAAAGTTATAGGAAAGCATGCAGCTGATTAAATAAGTAAAATGATATCTGTCATGCTGCTTGCAGAGTTCAGTAGAGGGGCAAGAGGAGAAAGCATTTGTCTATTACTCTGCAGATACACAGGAAAAATGACAATAGGAACTAATCTGACATTTAGCACTAATCTTGCCATGTATTTCCCCATTCAGAAGCAGATAACACGTCCTCTATGATGTTAATTATGATTAGATTAAAATTAACAGTTACTGTGCACTTAGGCAATTTCTCACTTGGATCTTTTATCTTTTTTTTCCCCTTAGAAGACACTGATTTCTCAATAACTTGACCCACGGAAAGTCAGCACAGTGTGAACCAAACAAGCTCTGATAAATTTTGCAACTGCAATGAAAATGTGCTACCTTTAGTTCAGAGACAAAACGAAGTAAATCAAAGACCTAAGCAGGCACATATACGCATTCAGGATCTCATTCCTCCTTTTCAGGAGGCAGCTTATTCTGGAAGAAAAAGATATTATTTGGTAAGTACAGAACAACAATTTCAGGCCTCCTACATGCAGATAGTTCTATTTGTGTCACATTGCCCAGCATTTCACCCACTAGAAATCAAAGGCAATATTCATAAACTATACCTTCAGGTGCTTTGAGCTTCAACTACTGCTGTTATAAGGCCATAGTTTACCTGGTCTCTTTTTCACTCTATACTGAACTGACTCATCATAACGTGCCCTTCAGAAGCACTTTTAACAAGTATTTTGGGCCATACGATAAAAATTAAAGTGCTCTTATCATGCCATCAATACGACTCATTTGCTATAAGACACTCTATAGGAAGAGCTCGTGATCAATACCGTAAGACAAAAAGAAGACAAGATCAGTTCCCAAAATCAGTTCCCTATGCCATGCAACAAAAACAACACAAATTCAGGATTTTCATGTCACTAGTGCTTCAGCTTTTGAGCATAACAGTCTTCTGGAAGTACCCCAGGGTTTCCAACCTCAGCACCTCCAATCTCAGCACTGTTCTGCCAGAGGATTAAAAGTTCACCTGTAGCACACCTGAAGTAAAGGGATCCAGTGTCACATGACAGTAACGCCTGAAAAACACCCAAAAGCAGTGGAGCAGACCACAAGACACAAAAGCACTGTTCTGCAGTATTCTCCTGGATGCTCTCTTTGCTGGGTACTTAGATGATGGTACAGAGTAAGATTTTTCCTGGGTGGTAGGTCAGACAGCTTAACACTAAATGACTATCTGATTAGGCTGAAAAGAGATCACAAGAAAGCCAGCAGTGCCACATCAGCATGTTTGAGTAAGGCAGGAAAAACTGAGTATGAAGAACGATTGTGGTTGAAAAAAAGAGCATGTCCTAAACATGCCCTGGTTTAAAAATACTTGAACTCTAAGTTTAAACCAAAGTATAGGTCTAACACTGTTAGAATGAGAGGTCTGAAAGGCCCTACTCTCAGCACCAATGAGCAAACAACACAAATATGCCAGCTGCTCTAGGCATGTTCTAAAGCACAGACAGAAAGCATCACTCTCAAACATTTGAAAGAAACTAAAAACACAATAAGATTATACTAGGATATGTAGACCTGTGTTGTGAAAAACTTGAGCTCCCAACTCATGCATTAAGGACTATACTGGATTTCCATAAGCCTATTTAAAATTTGAAAAGCACTTGCAACGCAATGTTCTGCAAGCATCAAAAAGTAGTACTTGTATACTAATAAATAAAGATCTGCAAGGCTAGAACAGCAGCTTGCGATGAAAATGCTTAATAAAAAAGAATCCTTAAAATTCATAGAACATCAGAGTAATCTTTGACAGCCGCTCAATAGTTTAGCAGAGAAACTGATGATTCAGATGGTACTGAGAGCCTGTGAGTCTGAAGACTTCAGCTTAACAGTTTTCAGTGTATTACTATAATCTGTTGAAAAGAAAACACATCGACTTCTAAAATTCTGTTTCACATCAGGATAGAATAAAATCATGCCAGCAGCAGTTTCACCAGTTCTGATTCCCCAATTTTTTTTAGCCCAAAATGGAATACAAAACAACCCAAAAACAACTTTATAGAGTGTAAGCTATTTTTTAGTGTTTAGACTGTAAAATCTAAGAAAAAAAGTTAAAAAAAGAAACTTAATGAACTTATGTTCCTTTTATAGGCTTTGGAAACACAGTCTTCATTGTTTTAAAACAATTCACTTATTTTACAAAGGACATCAATCTTTATGGTTCAATAAATGGATCAAAACTGCTGCTTGCAGAAATCAATTGAAACATATGTCCTGATTGAGATGGATCAGAGAAAAAGCTGTCCCAACAGCTTCCCAACTGCAGCTGCTATCCTCACACCAATACATCATCCACAGTCCTGCTCTTTGCAACTACTTCTATTTTTAAAATGATATCATAAGATTTTCTGACTCGTCTTTCCTCCTTCGATTTTCCACTTGTATCAATACAGAAATAGTATGAAAGAAACAGCATTAGGAGGAGGTGAACGCCTTCATACACTGCCCAAATGAAGCAAGGCAGCAAAAAAAACCACAAAAACTCTAATCTGACTTCAGTTCCTCAGGCGTTCTACCCCATTCCTATTTCTGAAAGACTTAATTGTGGACATTAAAGATACAAAGCCAGTACAGGCCCAAAGCATAGGTCTGTACGGTGTGTGACTGTGAGTGACTTCACACTACTGCTACAGAAGTGTGAGATCTCTTGGAACAGAGTTGTTGCTTCTCCACCTTCAGCCTGAAAACAAAACAAGGCAAAAGGATCATGCCTCACCCCTAAGAAAATAAGACTCCAAATCCTTCTTAGACATGGAGGAGGGATGAAAGGAACGTCTGAGGGAAGAAAAACGCCGCTACAGAAAACCCTGAACAGAAAGTTTCATGCGGACCTACAGAAAACATCTCAACAGAGCGCACATGGGCAGATTCTGAAGTGTTATTCAGTTCCTCCAAGAAAAGTACGATGGGATATAAGTACAACACGCTTGTTTTAAGGAAGTTACCCTCTCCTCACTGTCAGTGCCTGAGATGTACGAAAGCCAATCGGAAAACCATCACGCACTCCCTGGGCGGGAGAAAGAGGAAAGCAGAGCTAAGTAAAACCTTCAAATACCAACCTCAGCGTTTCTCATTTACAAGAAGCCAACGATAAAGATAAAAGGGATTAGACGGGTATTTCCAGTGACCTATATACTCCCCTCGGCGGCCACGAGGCAGACTGCAGCCTCCCGGCCCGGGTCCCCCCCCTCGCACGGAGTCCGCCGGGCCCCGGGAAGCGGCAGCTCCGCGCCCCGCCGCCCGCCCCAGCCCCTACCTGACGCGAAGACGGAAAGTTTTCCCTTGGAGCGGCCCGAAGGACGCCGCCGCAGCAGCAGTCAGAGACGCGGCAGCACAGGTAAGTCGCAGTCAGCCGGCGCTAATCCCTTATCAGGGAGGGAAGGAGGGCAGGAAGCGGCGGTCCCCTCGCGGCCGCCCTCACCGAGCGCCCCGCCAGCTCCGTCCCCTCGGGGCGAGCATCTCCCCCCGCGGCGGGGAGGCGGGCAGGCGGCCCCGACCTGGCGCCGAGAGCGCGGTTGGTGCGAACGGGGCCGGGCCGCTGAGTCAGAGCGGCGGGGAGGAGCCGCGACCTGCCGAGGTGAGGGCGGCCCTGCCGCGGCGCCCCCCGGCGGGAGGGCGGGACGCCGAGCCGCGGGGCTGTGCAGCGTCGCCTAGGGACTGCGGCTCTGGGAGCTGGGCGTTCTAAATCTTAACGTTATCAGCTTAGCCTTACATAGACTTATTATATTTAATATTATATCATATTGAATAGCCTTAATTTCATCAATCATTTCTTCACTGGGGACACAATAGGTTGCTTTTGTCTTCTAACTCTGTGGTTTTGCCTTAAAAGAAGCACTGGAGTCCCCCACAGAACGCTTTCTGTCTTTTGCTTCCAAAGGTGCAAAGGTGTTTTCCTCAGGTTCCACATATGTCATTCTTACAATGGCCTAAAAAGCAAACAAATTTTCATGAGTGGGGAAAAAGGGACAAAAGAGAATCAAAGGCCTCAGAAACAAAGCTGAGGTGAAGTAGGTGGGCACTCCATCACCCTAGTACCACTAAGCATGCCCAAAGTGGTATTAACACGTATTTATGAGTCCTTGAAAAAGAACAGGTACGTATGCCAGTGCACCGCATGGTTGAAACATTGAACCTGAACTCTGAGAGAGCACACTTGCTTGTCAATGTGCCCAGAACACATCATGAGGAATAAAAGAATGCCACTTAATAACTCCATGTTTGAGTTAGAGAAATTTCTTCCCAGACTGCAGACAGCAAGGCCATGAATGTTGTGCGGTCTTTGGGAGCACACTGATGCTCCTCAGGGTGTGTTTCTCCTGGTGGCAATGTGAGAGCAGCTTCCCTTCAGGTCCTCATTCCTCCGTGAGTCACCTGTAGGTCTGAGGCCATAGTCCACATGGGGCCGCCTGGAGCTATCACCCTGTCCTAGGGCCTCTGTGAGGGTTCCTCAGGTAGCCACTGTGAGTTACAACTGCGCAAGCGTTTAGCTTCTCACCATTGGTATCTCCTACATGGAAGGACAGCAAACCAAAAATACCAACAGCTAATTTTAAACCTAGCCTCTAACAGTAATTAAAAACTGTAGAAGCAAGGAATGGTTTGGGCCAGAAGGAACCTGAAAGCTCACCCAGTTCCAACCCCAAGCTGTGAGCAGGGCACCCACCAGCTCAGGCTGCCAGGGTCCCATTTATCCCTCCAGGGATGGGGCACGCACAGCTTCTCAGGGCAGCAATTAAAAACTTAGAAATAATTCTCTAATGATGCAAGCTATAGTTCTTATATTTCTATATTTTCACCTAACTGTGATAGACTGCTGTGGTGAAGAGTTAAACACTGTTTGCTGTGTCTTCCTTTTTTTTTGTTAATGGCTTCAAGTGGATTAATTAGACTGTCAGAGTACCGATTGTGATTTTGCTAATGACTCAAAATAGGAATAGACACTGGCCTATTAGAGTAACAGTTCATTTAAATAAAGATATAATTTACCAAGTGTAATGGTATTCTGTGCGAGTTCACAAAGTGTTCTCTCTAAATGCTTTTTATCATTAATGAATAATTTACTAAGGTTGCTAACTACACAGATATTCATAAACTAATTCACACTTAGATATGCTGGAGTTAAGATTTCCGTTATCTGAAAAACCAGTCAGAAAAAGAAGCCACTCTAACTTGAGTCCGGTCCTTCCACTTAGAAAAAGAGGAAAAAATGTTGGTTATTTTAACTACATCTAAGCTTTCGGAAGATGGGAGAACCAGCTACTTCCAGATCACACTATTCCTCTCTGTTTATTATTTTCAGAGTATTAGTTCAACATCATTACTAAATGCAAATGCATTAACAGAACTCAACAGTTACCAACATCTTCTCTGCCCTATAATGTGAACCATTAAACATTGCTCTTGTCTTTGGGTGTTCCTGTCTCTGCTGGAGACATAATCCTTCATTACACCCAGGATTTCTTACCACACATTCAGAAAACGGTTTTCATGTCCTGCCACAGAGCCCGGGTAGGCGCACATGTAGGTGGCATTCAGTGTCTGCCTAGGATAGCAGAACGGAGGCCAGCTTGGAAATTTGGTACGGGTCTAGATAACTAGCAGAAACTGAGAGGATGCTTCTGTTTAAATTGTTCAGTCTCAGAAGCACAGGAGCTGCCAGCCAGCATCTAAGTGCCCTCATCATAATAAGCAGGTCATTAAGGTGCCAGCCTGCACCACACATATAGTTAGAGATACTGATAAAAATCTATTTCACTTCTTTCTGCTTTAAGCATTTTAAAAACACACCAAATTATAATTTTTTCTTCCTGTGATAGTTGAGAGGAATGCGAGATAAGTGTCCTTTTACATCCATATCTCTTAATCATTAGATAGGCTGTTCTATCACACAGAAGAGATGGAAATGTAAAGATGGCTTATCACAAGCCCCCACTAATCCTTCTAGCAGCCCTCTTTGTTCTGAAGGCATTCTTAGCTACTAAGAAATACTTCACCAAGATAAAACAGTATGAGACACGGCACTCAAACCCAAACTGACAGAACAGTTGCAGGAAGTAAAGGTAGCGTGAGCTTTTAGCAAAGAGCCTATGCCAGACTTGAATGCTGCGTCATCAGGACTAGTGTGCAGTGTCTGTGGTGACATTTAAGCAATACTATACATACAATTGGATATGTAATTACCTGGAGAATACAGGAACATATATATGATTTTACTTTTGGTCAACAGTTTTACTTCATGGAAAGCTTAGGCTTCCTGAAGAAATGCTATTAAGTTGCTCCTCTCTACAAACCAAAGCTATCTTATTATTTTTTAAAACTTCTGCAGATAAAAATGAGAAGGTATATTTACATATGTAAAGCAGCTCTTAGAGAAGTTACCTTGCTGTATATTTCAATACCATTTTTTCATTTACATATTATTAACATGTAAATGCATTTGAACATTAGGAAGTATGCTTTGTACAAATAACTTAATTCTGCCCCCAAATACAAATTTCAAGTGTACTGACTGTAGGAAGTCTATAGATAGAATAAGTTCGATTGAAAAAACAAGTTACTGTCAACACATCAGAATGCTAGATGTCTGATGACCCATGAGCAACCCAATTTAAGCTACAGGTTTTCTTAGATGGAATCTCAGCATCATCTTAGTAAAGCAAACCCATGCTGCATTTGCTTCTTAGAGAGAGATGTGATTTCCAGGAAAGGAGTAGACTTAAACAGGAAAAAAATCACTGTTTCATTCTACTTAAGTCATATTCATCTGAACAGTATGAACCATGCTTATCTCTTACTGTTCTAAATTAGCCCCAAACATTTTTTTAAGATATAGTTTTGCAGATATTTCGCTTCAGCACACAATTTAAAAAACTAATTCAATTCAAAAATAATTACTAAATAAAAGATGAATATTTTACTTACGTGAACAGAATCCAGATGCCTTGCTAGGCTGGTAACTCAAAAATATTCACACAGATTGGAAACTAATAATCTCTTTGAGTGTTTGAGCAACATGTTTATGACTGATCAACACAAGGAACTTAATCATAGCTGAGAAAAAGAGGTACGCGTTCCAAAATCTGATCTTTCATGAACAGAAAGAACTTGAAAGATCTCGTAATATATGTCATAAGATTTACTTGTTCTATAGTGTCTTTTTAAAATGAAAGGATTTTGTTAAGTTGTATACCTGCCTTTAGCCACAGAGTCACCTTTGACCACTATTAAGTAGTGATTTGTAAGACAAAATACATTCACTGCTCTTCAAACAGAATTATTTTTCCTTTTTAAACCCAGATTGGGTTGTCTACGATAATAGCTTAACAGTAATTTTGAGAATAAGTTAATTCAGACTGGACCAAAAGTCTGTCCACTTACACTCTTCATTTTCTCCTGTGATGTAGAAAGGCACAGGTCAGCACTGCTATCAAATCAGTAATCTTGCCTTCTTCAACTGATTTTGTCCCACCCTAAACATTCATCCTTCCTGTTGCAAAGAAAATTTATGCAGCTATTTAGTAAATGAGATTGGTTCCCCTATTCAGATTAGAATTAACCCCCACTTTTCAGCTATCACCTATAACACGTATCAAGTCTCTGATCTGTTTCACCTGTCACCATTAAATCCCTACTCCAGCACAAGAACAGAAGTGGTATGAGGGCAAGAGTATGATGGGACTACATAAATTCACATAAGGAATATGTGAAATGGAAAGTAAGCTTTCAAAACCCTCTTTGTGTTGTTTTTCTTTTTTTCTTTCTGTTTGAGTGTATGGGTCTAAAGCACATGGTATAATACCCCCAGAATTATGTGAGAGCTCGCCTTTGTTCTATTCAGATACTGTTTTTTTCTTTATGCTTTGAAAACACAGAGCTGAATCCTGGGCTTTTGCTATAAATCCTGCAAGCTTGGGAAGGAGGAGAACAGCTGATAACTTGAATTTTTTTTTTCTTCACAGAAAATGAGGCCTCCTTTTCCACAGAAACAACAATTAAAAAAAAAAAGACAACCCACTTATTTTCAAGGCTGTTACCATTGCAGGGTAGTTGCAAAACACTAAATTCTTCCATCTCTCATAGATTTCTTTTGGATTTGCTAATCCATCCCTGCCAACAAAGATATATGTCCAGCCCCTAGCAAACTGCTTACCTTAGGAATACAGCTGAAGGATATTTAACAAAAATATATCCTTATGGAAACAGCAGTAGTAGATGCCTTTAGAGGCTTAGTCCTGCTTTTTTAATTACAAATTATACTCCAAGGTCCAGAGGGAGTTTTGACCCAGAACTACATAATATGTTCCTTAATGAAAATCAGGTTATCTGCATTGCTCTGCTTTTCTGGTTATACAGACTATGATTAGCTAGCAAGGTATTTAAGCGAACAGTGCCAAAGCTACTCTTCCATAACCTATAACCTGCCCATAGGTCACATTGTAGTCAATAGTGCAAAAACATCCCACTGTTCTATAACCACCCTCTGCAAAGTCCACTTAGACAAAATGGATTTAATCATTTAATTATCTCAGATAATAGAATTTAAGAAAGAGTTGGCTGTTGATCAGTATGGAGAATTTTAGTAGAATTTTACCTCAATAGCAACACTGAACAAAAGATCAGACAGAAGGCCTACTCCCAACTAATTACAATCTCATCTATGTTAATTCCTTAGAAAGTCGCTCCCTCATTAATACCTTCTTTCACCATTATTTCCCCACACCAAAGTTGTGCTTCTGTCTGCTTCCATAAAACCTTCCACTTGGTTGTCTTTTTGGTATGCTGCCTAATCACAGAGCTGTTGGTAACAGGAAATAAGTAGCCTGCAACACAGGAAAATCCAGCAGTCTGAGTTGTGTTAAGCCTATTTGCCATAAATGAAATGGGACATTCTAGATGTTTTTCCCTGAACTAACATGACTCTGCACCTGCAGGAAATCGGTAGGAGGAAAAAAATAAATGGTCATTGTAAAGGCAAAGGGAACAGCACAAACAAGGAGTTGTTACAAAAATAAGGAAAACAAACGCTCACCCAACTCCAAGGATGTAGGCTAATAAGGAAATAACTCCAGAAAGAGGGATCTCCATTAAGAGATCCTTCCTCAATGACACTCAGCCCTTAAATGAGTTCTAAGAGTGGAGTCTTGCTCCAGCCCTTCTGGGCACAGAGGTGAATTGCCTTCACCTGTGCTCCCAGGGCTGACCAGATCAGGAGCTGAATCAGTGGCTCAGACTGTGACTCAGCAGTTGCCATACAGTGATACTGTACATGCTGCTGATCTCTTACTAATACTACTGTCCATCTTCATGCCTGCAAAGATGCAGAGGAAAGAGTCAGTGAAAGATTTAATAAGTCTGCAAGTCTTCCTTACAGCACCATGAAATATTATCAAGTAGCCTTTCTACAAGACTATATGAATACTGATTTACTCTATGAATGAACCAGTACTAGATAAGAGATGAGATATTCTGCTGCTAGGCAAAAAAAAAAATCTACAGTGAATCAGACAGTAATGTGTAGTAGTGGTTTATACCTCTGCATTTGCTTTATTATGTCTTGGTGGAATTAAGTGATTATTATTTTTCTTAATTATGGTCAGAGCTTTATGAACTCAGATGCTACTTCCTGTGGAAAAAAAAACAAGAGAAACAACTCTTTCAAAGGTGGAGAACTTTACTTTGTATTTCTTATTCACGATGTATAAACAAAAAAAAGCTGGTTTTTCCTTCCCTGGAGAAAAAGTAGTTTCTAATGCTCCATATACTGTAGCATAGCATCTTCTCAGATGTTGTGGATGTCATAAGTATAAAGTAAACTGAGAAATTTTCCTTTTTGAAAAACTAAAAACACTTCTTGCTAATAGCTATTCATTCATGTCAAATAAATAGAGCAGAAGAAAAGTTGGAAAAATCACAGGACAGTTAGAGATGCATCATTAAAGAGAGACTGAGAACAGTCAAAACAATACCTCCTCTATGACTTGAAACAAAATCACAGATAACAAAACTTTTAAGGTCCTTCCCTGTTATGTAAGTTACTCTACAGGAAGTTTTACTGAAATCTCAACAATTTGCTGAATTGGAGATTGTGGGCCATTTGAAGAATGAGGATTAAGTATCCCTGTTAGAAGGTACCCAAACTCTTTGAAACAAAATCCTACATGGATTTGTGACACTGTAACACACTGGAAATCACAGCAACAAGAGTGATGTAGCAGAGTCCTAGGCTGCAGCAAGTGAGAATAAACACAGCTGTAGACACAGAAACAAAGGAAAAAAAATCCACTCACCCTTAGAAAACCTCAGATATACTGAGACTGCCAACAAAACACCCTCACCTCCACTGCCTACCCTTAAATGAGGTCTGAGAAGGGGTGGATCCTGGCTCCACTGCTTGCTGTCACTCAGGTACATTGCATGCACCTGAGCTTCCCTGGGCTTGCCCTGCCTTGCCAGCACATGCTCCATCACTGCTTCAAGCTGGGACTTACCATTTCTGCTACAGGATATATATATATTTAAGTATCTGACCAGTGAGAACTGCTCACAGCCCTTCACATTTAAAAGTCTTTGAATAAAATGAATTGACAGTATTAGGGTCAAAAACTAGAATCCAAGTCTCTTTCTCTCTCTTTGAAGGATGAGTTCCTAGGTGCCAGCTGGTATAATCACAACCCTCTTGCCTGCTCTTCTTTGCAGCATAGTACCCCAGCTTCCAAAGACTCCTTCCTCAAAATTTTCCTACTTTATATAAAATGATGGATAAGGAAAAAAACCCAAGAAAGCAAAGGTGAGTTTGAATTTCTTTGGCCACACCAAAAGTAAACCTGCTCTTATATTTCATAAGCAAATTATCTATTAGTGTATTATTTCTAGTGCCAACAGCAGCTCCTCAGCAGATGAGAGGAAGATTTCTTCATTTTGTACTAAGAGCAGTTCCTAGATAACAGGTGCTAACTAAATGAAAATCTTGTTTTTAAAGTCTAATTCAGGACAGCTGCAATTTGAAGGAGAACTAGCCTATATATTCACTATCTGCCTATACAAAGCAAAAGAAAAAATGCATTGTTAGTATCCTACATGGATTGTAGTACACAGTGAAACGCTGCTTGTTTTAAACTTGGACTGTTAAAATTCAAGGAATATGGCCTAACTATACCACACATTTGTCTCTGAGAATCAGTTAATAGTTTGCACACCAAAGAACTTAAGTATTTACAAAATAAAATTTGTCTAATATTATTACCTCGTGATTCTTCTTCATAAGAAAGTATTTCTTCTAGTTAAATCTTCAGACCTTTAAAGGATTCTGTTCTCTAGCATATAGCCACAGCAAACTGTAATCCTGAAGGAATGCAATGTTCTTTCATTTGTTGGCCCTGGCAGCTGTGCATTAGTAAAATAAATACATTAAATAAACAGCAACATCTGTTCTAGTCACTAGAGGCTTATTGCTGAAGTTATCTGCATTGAGGAAAAGCTGTAGTAGAAGAATTCTGCTTTCCACAGCAGAGATCAGTAGAATTACTGGGAATTAATCACAGAATCAAAGAATGTCCCAAGTTGGAAGGGACCTACAGGGATCATGAAATCCAACTCCTGGCTCCTAAAAATTAAACCACCGGATATTATCCCAACAGTTCTTGAACTCCAGTAGCTTGTGCCTGTGACTGCTGTCCCAGGGAGCCTGTTCTAATGCCTGACCCGACTCTGATGAAGAACCTTTTCCTAACACTCTGCCTGACCCTCCCCTAATGCAGCTCCATGCTGCTCCCCGGGGTTCTGTTGCTTCTGTGATTAGGGAGTGGCAGCTGTCAGTGAACACCATGCTTATTTCCTCGATTTGAGGCAGTAGAGTCTATTGCATTGTTATTCCCATAAAACAGGGAGTAGAGGGCCATCAATGAAGCAATCTAATAACAGGTTTAAAGCTATAGTAGGCAGGAGGTAGCACTAGCATGAGGGACAGATAGTAGCTGAATCTAGCAAGAGATGTCAGTAAGTCTTGCTAGATTGCTCATCACTGCAACATGTGAGCCAACAACTCAGATGGTTTCAAAGGAGAGTAAATAAAACAGAGTGCAAGTCCTGTGACTGTTATTTATATTTTTGGAAATACTGCTGGTACTACTTCTTGCTCAGAATGTTACTGAACTACTTACTGCTGGAGTTTTATGTTAAGTACCTCATAAAAACTTCTCTAAAATATGCATCATTAGCTAGCACAGAAAATAAAATACTGAGTTGGACTCACCCACCTGCACGAGCCATTATAGAAGAATTGAATTCAATCCCTTTTCTAAATAGGAAGATGGAAGTATCAACAGCCTAAATGATAGTGACACACAAGTTGAGGGAAAGATGTTGAGTTTGTTTTGACATCCAGGAGGAAGTGAAGGAGGTTGGAGGTTGCCATTTTCTTATTCATCCTTTGAAAACTTCAACTTAATGTAAGCAGCAAGTGCAGAAGAGAAAGAAGCAGAGCACGGACTACTGAGAGTAATTGTTACAGCTCTGGGAAGATTTAGTTTTATCAATTTTCTCTACTTTAAACACTGAATGTCAGCCAGATAAGTCAGATGGATGTGATAGGGGGAGGACTACAAGTAATTTGAAGAAACATCAGTATGCCAGCAAAGAGTTCTCCAACTTCGTGTGAGGGTGCTTTTCAGTTTTAAAACTGTATCTCAGCCTGATACGTAGTTTTCAGGCTTAATGCAGTGACACATGAAAGTAAAGAGCAGCTGACTACCAATGGGTTGGCATTTCTTCCTCAGCTTTCCTCAATTTTTTGTTAGTTCTAGCCTGCAAAGAACATCAGCAATACGTGGCCATCACAGATACAGAAATCAGGGATTGCAGCATGAGGACTATTTGGTGTGTAATGACTACATTTGGTAATACCGATTTTTTGAAGTAAAACTATATATGTTTCACATCAAATAATTAAGTTTTTAAGCACAATGAGCTACATAATTCAGTTAGTTCTGGGAACTAACCTCTTAAAAAGTTGCTGTGGCTAATGCTTTTTCATACTGATTTTATGCTTGTACAACTTCAACAGATATAATGGAATTAATCCCAATTTTCATTTACATAAATGCAAAGGAGCCTCAGCGCTATTTTACATACTGTTTTATGTACACTTGAAACTGCTAACCCCAGTTAATTCCACATAAAATTAATGTTTAATACAGAGCCATCTAATTGTTCTGATTTCACATATAAACCACTGTGACAAACAACAGAACAAACAATTATACGCCGTTCTTTGGCATTTTAAACACGCAGTGATGTTTGAGCTTTCAGAGGCTCTTCAACCATGTTTTTATCAATGAAAAGTCTGTAAAACTGTTTGACTGAAAACTAGCTTCTATTAACGTGGGCTTGTCTGCTAGCTTCCATAGAGGTAGTACTAACTGCCTGTATCAAAGGCAAGAAAAAGCATTTGAATTTTAAGACCTAAATGAAACCTTCGTTTCTTGCTCTTCGATCCATTTTGCTTTAGCAGGCACATAATCTAACCCGTCTGCCAACTACTTTTCGATTTCTTTCCTCTCCTTCCCATTACTAGTCAGCTTTTACCAACACCAGATTTTTTCTGATGTTTAGAAACCCCACTGCAAAGTTTAAAATATCCACCTTTTGGAACATCGAGTGCATGGGGTTTGGGTGTTGACGTTTATTTTTTGTTACTAGGCTGCCGCTCTATGGCCGTGTGTGTGAACTACAGCTTTAATTCCGCCGAAGTAAACTGCACTGAAGGGTATTCTGAGAACGCGTGTTAAAAAAATCAGGGATTTGTGTCTTGATTGACTCCAGAGAGAGTATTATTAGCTGAGAGAGGACAAAGTAAAAGACCACCATTTCATCTGTAGGAACCGACAAACCTGATATTAACTATTTTATGGGCTATCTTTTTGATCATCAATACTCTGCATTCTTTAGTCCCCTAACATATAATTTGTCACTGTGCTGCTTGCCCAGTTGTTAGGGGTTGAATTCCCTAAAACAATGGTAATCTGTGTAGAATTTTCAAATGTTGAGTTTTCTATGCAGGTAAGCAAAAGGACCTCCCCTGGGTAATCAAGTAGATAATTGGACTGAAAAATGTCTGATGTCCTTCCTAAGTATTAAGTTCTGTTGGTTTTGAATCTATGCAACAACTACTTAATGGCAGCAAATTGAATCATGTTTTAAGTGTAAAGTCTTCTATGCAGCCATTAACAATTGTTTAAAAATGGGCTAAAGAGGCTAAAGTTTCCGTGTGAACATTTATTAAGAATTGTTTCACTTAAGCAGGGTTAAAATACTCAGCCCAGTAAGTTATTGCATTTGTCACTATTTTGACATCTGCTTCTGAAAACTGAGTATTGAAATCCAGCTGAACTTCCCTCCAGAGCACTGTGAGTGAGCTACAGATTTGTTTGCCTGTAAGCACTTCTGCTCATGTTATTCAGTGTCAAAACCTCACAGCCAAAATTCATATTAAGAGGATATGAATAGCAGTGCCATTATCCTTGAGCAGTTTTGTCTGTTTCTTCCAAAAAAGCAAGATAAAAACAAGCATGAAATGCATGCCTTCCTTCATAGTCAGCACACTTAGGCTAAGAAGAGATACTCCTAGGCTGATGGAGATTTAATTTCTTGTAAACATATACTCCAAATCAGTTCCTAGCTGATATCATCTCACTTAACATCAGTTAATTTAGAAAATAATTTAAAGGCTTCAAATTATACCACCTCCTGTATAGCCAGCATCTAGCATTTGAAAACCATCTGAAAAGCCAGAAGTTCAAAGCAATAGAAACTCAATCAGGAAGAGGGGAAAAAAGTCTCATTGGCCACAGAAGCTTAAAAAACAGCTTAAGAAAAAGTTATATGTATGTAAATATGTCAAAGTCTCTAGTATCCATTCCTAGGGTTGCTGGAAGACAGGGTGGGGGGAAGGAGGCTTGCTGAAAATTAAACAGATTGCTCTTATTAAAATAAATGTTTATCGTAACATCATCACTGATTAAACAGTAACATTGTTCTAGAAAATATCTCCACGGCATGATTTTGTACTAACATAGTTTAAAAAGTATAACAAGGAGCAAAACTTTTTAGGATAGTGTTCCCCAGGACATTCAACCTTAAGATTTCTAAACAGAACCTACAGTTAAAAGCACCAATTAGTTCTGCCAAAAAGCTAACAGCGCTTATGCCCGAATAAACCTAACAATCATATTTACACGTCTGTATGGAGGCTCTGAATGCCCCAGTTACATGCCCCCATTTAGGAACATTGCCAGTAAAATTTGTTATCAGCTGAAGATTGAGAAAGAAGGGGAGATTACCAAACAGTTTAAAGCAGGAACTCTGTAAGATGATGGGTGATAAACAGCTTGAGTACGGGAACTAAACCAACATGGGAAGAGATTAAAAATGACCTGGTTTTCCCCAGTATTTCTGCAGCAGGCAGCGCATGTAAGAGCAACATGAGAGTTGTTGCTTAAAAGAATGCATTGGAGTTGCAAAGAACTGTACTGAAATAATAAAAGTATTTCAAAAGAACAGCAAAGTTGCCCAAATAGCTAAAAAACAGAAAGCAAAAGAAAGCAAGGCTGCTTGCAGCATGCTGCTGGCAGCAGAGGAACCTCCTCTGCAGCTTATTTATCTGAGTAGAAGCAGCAAGGGCCCTAGAGGACTAACTGTGCTGTGTACAAACCTGGCCAGTGCTGCAGTGCAGCAGTCTGACGCCTAACACCTGCAGCTGAACTGTACGAGCAAGGCTAAAGAGTGAGACTTAGAGCAGTAGTCAGTGGAAAAATATCAACAAAACTTATTCATCAGATATAGATATAAGCAAACCGTGTATGCACAGGCATACAGATAGCAAAATCTAGGTTAGCTGCAGTTCACAAGAATTAGTTAAGCTATTACTTGAACAAGAACAGTACAGGTGTTGATTTAAAACTAAATTCAGCTGTAAACAAGATCAGATCATGTAACAGTGAACAGTTTTTGAGCTGCTGGAAGAAACAGAATGATTTTCTCTTCATGAAGATATTAGACATGCCTTCCCTGTGCAATACATCCTGCAGTTTTTACATTACTCTGATTCCATTTTTCTCCTATATCCTTCCTAAAAGGCTGGGAATCCCAGTGCACTGTATTCTGGTTAGGGCTATGACATATCTGCAGTAGGCTTGTAGGGAGCATAGTTTACACTGCTGAATTCCAAACATAGCTATTCTCAAAACATCGCTGTCCCTTTGTTTTGACAGTGGCACTGTATTAGACCTATATTTACTCAAAGACTTCCCACCTGTAGTTTGGGCTTAACTTCTAAGACACTTCGCATCTGAAAACAAAGGTATATAAAACAAAATAACACGGCAATATTATATTAATATAATACTTCAGAAACATTTCTAAATAATACAGAGTGATCCCGGTACCAAGTAAGGTAGGTTTTCTTAGTTGATTTGTTGGGGTTCCTGCTTTTTTTTTTCTTATCTATTATTGACAGTAAACAACTCGGGGCAGGAACAGTACTTCTGTATGGTACTCAATATAAAAGGGTCCACTCTGTGTTGGAAGCTAATTGTGTTGTTATATTCAGACTAATAAAATCCTTAGCCCAAATACTCTAGTTCACCTGATTAGACTTTCACTAGACATGGCTCCTCATGCCATTTCCTCCTTGGTAATATTCTGGTTTAGTAGAGATGTGAAGGCATCCACTACTGCACTTGCAAAGTGGTAGAGGTCACAGTCAGTCCAACTAAAAATGAGAACATGGGAGATTCTGTTGATAGTATCCCTTCAGCTATCCAGTGCTCTGTCTTTTCTGACCTCACATCACGTTTGGCATTGAAACCATCTCCTGTCTATATTTTCCTGCTCTAATTACCTGTATTGTTTGTTCTATTTCTTTTCATGTTACCTTTAATAAGCTATTTCTTTTCCTCTTGACTTAACCACAAAAGATTTATTCTGAATATGCATGAAATCCACAACAACCTTCAAGCACTGGTGAATCTTCTATACAATTATTTATAATAGATACTTTGTGGACAGTACACACAAGTCTATTGAAGTGTAAAAAGAAAAACCACTCAGTACAATGCAGTGCTTCAGGAATGCTCTTTGATATAGCTCTCAATCACACACAAGCATGAATTTTTACTATCTGTCATAAAAGAACTGAATGTAATAAATTCTGTGAGCAGTATATTAAATCAAAGGCTTGAGAAGCTGGCCACTTGCACAGTGCCAACTCCAGGGTGGTGGTTTCATTTCCCTTTGGTTTTATAGTTCCATGGCAATTAGTTCAATGTGGGTGTTCTTTCTCTCTCAAATTCTGCTTTTCAAAATTTCAGTCAAATAAGTTCTGCACACATCCTAATCAGTCACAGCCTGGAATTTCCCACAACTGTCAATAACTAGCAACATTTTGGTTTCTTAGAAGAGAAGCAAAGGTCTGAAATGGAATGGCTTTATTGCTCCTCCTGTGTGATCTCATCAAACAAATCTACAGGTCTGGAAAATTCACAGTTCTCCTTTGGATTGCTTCAACATTGAAAGTGTTTTGTGGCTAAAGTGAGTATGCATATGTCTAGTCCAAATCCAGCGGAAGTTGACAGAAAATTGACTGTTTTGGGTTTAACGCTTTGGACTGTGTCCTCAGCTTCCCACACAGATTAAAATGGGTATTCAGGAATACCCGTGCCAAGCTTCTGTTCCATCCTCACTGCCGGATTACACTGAGAAAAGCACTCATGTTTTTGCTCATATTCCACTGGGGAAACCCAATCTTCATATAGATGGGAGCTTGCCAAATTAAGTACACAACGGCTCAGCTGAAAATCTTTAAGGGAATTTTTTTTTTTCCACTACATGTCTAGAAGCTGGATGATTTTATTTATAGCTTTAGGGGAAGATATGCAATGAGCTAACGTGAGCTTTTAGCTCTCCCCGTACTGCTGTGATGCTGGGTCACTCTACAGTCTAAACTGTCCCAAGCTGGTACAGAAGCTTTGTCTCTGACCTCTTCCATGTGCCATATTTTGCAAGAGGCTCTTGAATAAAGAGCCTTTGTGTTCTTTTTTCATACCATCATCAACAAGGACGTCACCAACTGGAGAACACTCCAGACTTTTTAAGGAGCATAAAGTGGGTAGAACTCACGTGAAGATATTTACAACTGGGCAAGAACTACTTCACTTCTATTGAAAGTAATAGCTGTGAGGCTCACTTACCAGGAAGCAGTGAGATGGTACATCTGCGTCACCACTGTTCCAGTTCTTCACTGAAACGGCTCCCTGAAAAACACTGGATAACTACCAAAGACATTACACCCAAAGCTGTAGTGAAGCCTAACCAAACCTTTCTTGTGATCAGCCTGGGAGAGACTGGGTCCTAAGGGCTCATCGTAAATGAGCTAAAATACTTACTATACAAAGAATGCTTTCTGATACTGCCATTTCTCAAGGTTCCTCATTAGTCCTTATTAATAGTATTGCTTGTGGTAGCCTAAGAATTTTCTGCTTGAAAGAAGCTTTCAAATAGTATGTTTGTACTAGCCAAGCTCTCTGAAGGCAGCATGAGTATGAGAACTACTAGGCTTCTTAATGGAAAATTTTCATACAAAAAAATTCACATAACAGGATTCTGGAAACAAGACATAACAAATTTTAAGTCCACTTGACACTGTTTTCAAGTAGATCCTACTGAACCAGTAAAAGTAATGTCTTTTTTCTTGAAAGATGTACAGAAGTCTGTTTCTTGTATTTCTTCCTGGATCTCTTTATATTTGCTATCACTTCTTACAGAAAAATGATTGCCTCACAGGGAGTTCAGTTACACATGCCATTCAGGTGATAATGACAGGGAAGAAAAGTAATAAACATTACCCATCCTTGGAACACGATTTGGATTACACTGCAGAAATTACGTATCAACATTGGATAGAGCTGTAGGGGGATACACAAAAGAAATACAGGCTACACACACACGGTTTGCCATTCCCTTCTTGCCACCACTCACTGTTCACGCCTGCTCTTTATTTGTAGGCAAGCAGCACGCTGACTTTCCAATATTCCTTCGGATCAACAGTTCAGAGTACAGTCACAGTGAGAAAAGCAATCCACGTAACCACAAGTACACCAAGATTCATTTCATGGATTTCCCAAGAGTTACATCTGAATTTGAAAGGTAAGCCATAGTGTGAGTTTGCAGGAGTTTTGAAAAGAGAAGGTCACATTTTAGGGTAAAAAATTGATAAATGGCATTTGTAAGTTAATGAAGAGATGGGAAAATGACAAATACACTTAACATTTTAATAGTAATTACAGGAGGCAATGAATGCCATGCTGTTACGCAAGACGGTATTTTACTCTATCTAGCAGTGGACTTCAATTAGAATGCAAGGGCTAAATGTCAGTCTTAATTTATTCTTATAATTTGTGTATTCATTACTGACAATCAAATGATCACATATAAAGAGGAACACAAATGTGACAGTTTAAAGTTGTGCAACTGTAATTAAAGGGAAAAAACTGCATGAATTGGAATAGATTGCAGTTAATTTCAGTAACATGTTGGGGTACTATCATCATGAGCACAGTAGAAAGAACAATGACAGTATTTAAACTCACGTGCTCCTTCTTAATTTAACTTTTGTCATAGGTTAATGCGTCATGAACATTTCAGTTAACCCCCTGAAAGATTTTAACTTGGTAATGATATAGTATGAATACAGAGCTAGTAGAAGAGTATAACTGTTGAAGCACTTACAAGTAAACTATATGGAGATTATGTCTTGCAAATAAAAGGTGTTGGTAATTTAAGACAGTAAAAGCCATAGAACTCAAGCAAAAATTCACTTCCTGGGGAAAGCAGGGTGTCTATTTCATGTGTTCTAGTTTATTAATTTTTTTAGACTCTCCAGGGCAAAACTAGACCTCTGGATTTCCAGAGCTCTTGAACAATTACTCAATATTTTAAAAATAAAACTGGGAGTAATAGAACATTTACCTTCTCCAGTTTCCAACACACAAGCTGTAACGTTAGCCCATGTGAACCTCTCTAGCTTCAAGCGGTTGTTTTTTTTTATTTCAACAAAACATTTCACATGAAGAAACAAAAGTCTAAGTCCTGCTATACTCAGAAATCCCAGTTTCAGCTAACATTACACCAGTAGTGTTGGGCTTCAGTAGCAACAGCTTGCAAGCTGGAAAATTAATAACTAGATTTAAGATGCCACTACTCACTAATGAGGCTGGAACATGATCTGCACACCCAACCAAGCATGAATAAAAGAAAAAGCTCAAAGCTCATTTACTACAATTGTCTAACTAATACATTTTCTTTAGTGCTAATCCAAAGAAGCATCAGTCCTGGTGCTGCAGCACTATATCAGCATTCTGCAAGTGTAAGCATCAGGGTGAAACAAGAGGCAGTTTACTCCAGAACTTCTCAGGATTTGTTTCCCTTTTGTTGTAAACTTTTCCAATATCTTAGGCTAAAGAGCATCTTCTACTGCAACTATACATCTCTACTGCCTAATAAACAGTTAAGCTATGAAGCGCTTGTTTCTTCCAGAGAAAACCATAATTCCCTTACAGATAGATGTTTCTAGTGTTTCTAGGAAAGAAGCATGGAATGGCTGTCTTACAATAGGAAATGATACCCAAAGTTGGAGTACCAACCATATCTTGGTGAAAACTCAGTAAATCATGAATTAGTGAGTATTATTATATAAATAAGTAGTGCAGTTGTTCACAGTTGAGCTGGGATGGCAGCTGGTCTCTGATCATCTGATTAAGAGATGCAATGAATTTGCAGCCTAGAGGAAGAAGATAACATGTGAGAAGACACTTGTCTACTGCAGGCCCTCTTGCAGAATAAAGCTTACTCTGAGAGACTGATAGGTTCAGGACTAATAAGTTCCTGGTTCCAAAACAGTGCTGATGTACAGTTTTGTGAAGTTGTCTTAGAAACTGATTCTGACACTCTTATCCTTATTTTCCAGACTATTGAACTCTTACTGATCTGAAGTTGAATGCTGTAGAGGTTCTTTAAACTGCACTGAGGAAAACTATTTCACAGCAAATAGAAAAACTTTAAAACTGATCTTGGTCCGATAAAGTTGCTTTGAATTGAGCATTTAGAAGATTCTGTCCATGAAGGAAAGTTCTTTAGGCAACGGGAGCAATAAGGAAAAACAAGGAATGCACGGGTGAGTGTGTCTGGAATTCTTTTCACTCTACTAATCCCTAAATGGTGCTTCATACCCTTGAAAACATGAGAGAGCCACGTAAAATGCAGTAAAGCCTGTTACAAAGAGAGAAGAGAATAGCTCTTCCTCTCAAGGTATAAAATCTGGAAGAAATAATATTCAGGAATATCTCTGCCTTTTATGCTTCCTACAGTCTAACATCCCTTGCAGAATATGGTATTTCCTTTGAGAATTAAGTTACTAGAAGACTGTAAGGTAGAGACTGAATAAGATGCATATCTTAGAGAAAAGATTGTAGAATAAAACAAATGTTTTTTTTCTGAGTAAAACAAACATTTTGAAGTATGAGTAGCTACGGTCAGAGGAAGGTGGAAATCTGAGGCAGACTAGAAAAGTTATCGTATACGTGCAATGTGGAAGAATAGAAGAGCCTATAGTGATGCAAAATGTTGGAGAAAAGATGCAATTGAAGTAAAAAAAGACTCAAATACCACATTTCCAGGAAAATAGAAGATGATCCAATTTTTCAGTGAGAAATGTAGTCTACTGATCTCTCAGCATCTGGCTACAGCAAAGGCATGATTCAAGATAGAAGCTGTCTCCCAGAAATTGTCTATTAAACTCTAGATTTTGCCAGTGATAGCTTGCAAAACTGCTGCTTTTACTAGTCCAGATCTCATTGGAAACACCATTCAGATTTCTCTTATGCAGCTAAAACAGAGGAAATTTGATTGCTCTTGTGCCACCAAATAATAATCTTTAACTCTGTGCATTTTTTAAATGACTTGATTCTTTTCATACTGAACAACAGTTTTGTGATTACTCTTGGTGAAAACAGAAAAAGCTTCTGAGAAGTGAGTAAGAATACATGTATATATAAGCACAAATAAGAAAGTAAAAAATAGGATAAAGCCTTCACTGTTCAACTTCATTGCCAGCAAACTTTAGTATCAAAAGGTTTAACAAGAACTCTGTAACTGACAGTAAAACCAACAGATAGCTTTATGGTAGTAATATATGTATAACAAAACAATTCCTGCTACTCAGAAAAACACATAGTTCAACTTAACTTTTGCATACAAAATTCAAAATAATACAGTTATCTCCTTGATAATTCAGGTGTTATCAGCTCAGAAACTACAGTAATTTAAATAAGCACATGTAATTAGAGTGCAGTACTCCTGAAAGCCTAGCAAAATAGATTCTCACAAACGTGAATGCAAAATACATAAACCTCTTAGTATAAGCCTCATTAAAACTGATACAAAGGCCATGATGATCAGTATACTTGCCATCATCTACTCTTTTACTGATGGTAAGTATCTAGAGTAATGTATAGAATTGAAAAAGACAGGAGCAATACTATCAGATAAGAGTTTTTACTGTTCTTTAATTGCTGCTGAGATATGCACATCCTTTTTTATCAGATTAAATGGAAAATAAATACCTGAAAAACACTGCTGTGTCTTGCGCCATGTTTGCCTAGCTGGCTTAAAATGAACAGGTGTCATCCAACATTCTGTCAGGGGGCCTAGCCAAGTACTCAATTAAAGCTATCCAACTGTTTTCTTTCCTCAGTTTTTATTAAAAAGAAATTGTTTTAAAAAGCTACACTTGGTTAAATACAGAATTGAAAGTTATCTGCAACATTTCTTGAAAGCTATAAGACCATAGCATTCTATTTGTAAGAACCTAATTTTTTTAAACTTACATAAGAAAAATACTTTCCCATTAGCAGATACACAGCAAGGGAACTGAACTTATAACTGCATTAAGAGTAAACTTCTGAGCATTCAACTCACAAATTAATGATCACAAAACAATTACTTAATTGCAAAATTATCCTACTGTTGTATATTAACAAGCCTTTGTAAACACTTCTAGAAAAGTGAATTGTAGTGATGCTCAACACAAGGAAAACATAACAAGCCTAAAATAAAAACAACCATTGGAACTGTAAAAAAACAAAACAAGAAACTACTAACTCTTCATTTAACCACAAAAACAGTGCATATAAAAATTACATAAATCTTCAGTGAAAAGCATTTTGCTTGAATTTCAAAAAAAGAAAAAACAATAACAGAAATACTCATATTTCTAGTTGCATTAGAACACAAAACACAAAAAAAACATGAGAAAAACAAGGTCCCAAACTACAACAAAACAAAATTTACTCAAATACAACACTCAAAAACAAAATTTACTTAAAATACAACACTCAAAAACACAAAGCTAAAATTAAAAAAGTTAACTTACTTTCAGAAGGCTTCAGGTACACAGGGCCCACCAACAAAATACACTCACCTCCACTGCCGATCCTTAAATGAGGTCTGGGAAGGGCTGGATCCTGACTCCACCCCTTGTGGTCACTCAGGTACATTGCACACACCTGAGCTCCCCTGGGTTGGCCCTGCCTTCCCATCAGGAGCTCCATCAATCTTCCAATCAGGAGGTCCATCAATCCCATCCAGGTTCAAGCCATGACTTAACATTACTATTACAATAACCGATTTCTGTACTCTGGGGTACTTCTAGATTTATTAAAATAGACAAATTTATGATTCTATTTTATCTTTTGAAAATTCTTTAGGGCTCTTCTGCGAACTTCAGTAAGTTTTTCCCTTAACAGCTCTTGGCACTAAAATGCAAACCGCAGCAGAAAAGCTAGACTCTCATCCTGGGGCCAGTTTTGTGTATTAGACTCACGTGTGTCCAATGTGATAACACATCTTACATCATGCTGTTGCCAGGACACTTAGCACAGCATCAACACTATCTACTGATAAAATTTGGTTCTCTAACAGTTTTTTTCCCTTCTATGTTTCCTCACTTTTTTCTACTTCTTCTCCTCATTCCTTCTACTCACAGAGGTGGTAAAAATAGACAACGTCTATTACAAATAAGAGAAAAAAACAGCATTTAGAAAAGTGTAATGAAAACGCTGAGTCATGGCTTGAAGCAGTAATGGTGCTCCTGATGGGAAGGCAGGGCCAACCCAGGGGAGCTCAGGTGTGTGCAATGTACCTGAGTGACTGCAAGGGGTGGAGCCAAGATGCACCCCTTTCCAGACCTTATTTAAGGGTTGGTGGGGAAGATGAGAGTGTTTTGCTGCAGGTCTATATGTTTTTGAGATCTTCTAGGGTAAACAGATTTTTTTTTCATTTTTTGTTTCTGTGTTTGTGGTTTTTGTTTTGGGTTTTTTTTTGTTTGCTTGTAGTAGTGTAAGTCTTGACTATTATTGTGGCATTTTCTATGTTGTTGTATTATGTTTGGTGCTTAAATTAATGGGAGAGTGAAGAGTGCTTTTTGTCCAAATTTGTATATAGTGTAAGTAATTAAATTAATGATAATGTTAATTTAGTAAATGGTAACTCTAAGTAGTTTTTCTTGCTTAGGCTTTGTACATTTGGCCATCAGTTTTTTTTTTTTGTGAGTTACACTTTTGTTTTTATTTTTCTGAAGTTGTTTGATCTGTTCTGTTTGTGGTGAAGTTTTTTGAAGAATGATTTCTAAATCTTTAGGTGCACTTAAAAATTTTTTTGTAGAAATTTTATTAGGAAGGTGTTGTTTTAAGTCATTTATTTAAGTCGTTAATTTAATTTCTGTTTTTATAATCTTCCTTTATCACAAAATCATCTATGTTTAGTTTGTTGTCTTGTTGATGTGATGGGAGTTACAAGCACTTATAACAGTGTGAAGGAGCCCATGTTTATCTGGAGACCTTTCAGGAAGCCTGCAGGGTCCTGATATGTTTGTCTCCAGTTCTATGAGAACCCATTGAACCAGGTGAACGCAAATGGAGATCAAATTATCACATCTTGGCTTTTCTTGGTGTCTATTTCCTTTATTGGCTGTATTTCCAATGTTATTCTGCTGTTGAGCAAAGTCTTTGTTAATTTGCACTTTGAAAATAATGTTTTCTTGTCTAAAGGCTACTCTTTTCCTTTTTCAAACACTTGTTTTCATTCTTTGCATTTTTAAAACTTTTCTCTGTGTTCTTCTGTGGTGTGAGGCTTCTGTATCTTTGCCAAACACTGATACATTCATTGCAGATTTCAGCTGCTTTGCTGAACCTGAAGAGATGTTGAGGCTACATAAGCAACTTCAATTAAGCAGTTCTATAGTGCAGATGTTTTTTTGCTGAGAAACAGTGTCTTTTGTCAGGGCAACACAAAGTAATTTCAAGGACACAAATTAGAACAAAGTACTTAATAAATAATAACTGTTAAGGTAACTAATTGTGAGTGTTCTGCAGAGAATACAAAGACGCATTTACTCTGTTGCTTCCTTCTGCTCTATCATTGTGAAATTACAAGCATGCACTTAATGGAAGTATGCGTATGGAAAAGTAGTATCTCAGTGAGGGGTTTCTAAATTATAACTGCTGAATTACAGACTTTCTGAGACAATAAGATTTTTTTTTCCTAGGAGAACCATAGCTATGAAACACACAGAAGTCTTTTTATTCCTACGCATACATATGCAGCAGAGATTCTCACTGATGTACAAAAGTGCATTTTTTCTTCATCCTGCTTCTAAGACACAAGGTTATTGTACTTCTTACAGAATTTCAGAGCAGAGTTACTTGGTGATGTGCTTTCCTCTTTTTTTTAACTTTAGGAATTTTCTTTCTTTCTTCTTCATATTTTTTAAAGTTTCAATTTCCTGAGAAATACGAGTTTTCTGGTGGGGGTTTCCTGCATGGTTTTACTTTTTGCTCCATTTGAAACTGTTAGGTCTAGTCCCCACCCCATTTCCTCCTTCCCCTGGGTGTAGCAACCCAGCAGAACTTTTTTTCTGTTCCAGTCTGAGCCAAATTATCACAAATCTCTCTGTCTGGCCTAAGCTATTATTAGATCAGCCAGCAACTCCAGCTGTTCTGATTATTTCAACAGGCTTTGCTGCTTTTCTAAAACCCCAGAAGCACAGCTCTCTCCACCTAAAAACTGTTTGCCCAGGTAGGAGGCTCTGTCAGAGTGTCATTGGAACTGCTCAAGAGCACACTCTGAGAGCCCTACTTATCCCCTGTGGGCTTGTTAAAGCCTAATTCCTTCCCAGTTACTTCTGTTTTTTGTACACTTTTGTCAAGTACTGAGACTCAGATGAGATGCTGCTTTGATAGAGCAACCCTGAAGCTGTTGGTCACTGACATAAACTGGATGTGAGGAACAGCTCACACTCATGGTATGAATGAGTTCTTCAACAAAGTTCTCCATGTCTGTGCCCTTAGGCTTTGTGTATTAGTAGACTTCGCTGTTGAGAGACGTGAAGAGGTTGAGTATGTACCACTGTGCACATCTGCACTGTATATTATCCTCCACATGCTTGTTCTACAGATATTTTAAAGCCATAACTAAAAACCCCTAAGCTCGAATGCTTGTGGCATTTGTACACAGGCAGTGTGGATATATACCAATGGAGAACATGTCCTGAAGAATTCTACCTAGTGGTAAGCTGCTTCCTTTTGGAGGTTATGTGCCTTATTGCATGGGGTTGTTTGTTGTGTTTGTTTGTTGGGTTTTTTTTTTTTGTAGTAAGAAGTTCAGAGATCTGTTACGAGTATTTTATGCAATTCTGCTTTCTATTTTAATTCTGTTCATATGCTGGCAGTTTTTACTTGTTTCCAGCAGTAATGATGGAAAGCTGTTACCTGTGGCATGGTGTTTATTACTTCAATCTTGTATCCACCTATGCATTACATCACAATTTGATGCTTTCCTTTCTGGTCAAATTTGTTCTTGGCTAGTTCCAGGCATCTCTTAATCACTTCTAGCTCTGAATAGGGACTTCAGTTCCTGCCTGTGTTTCCCACTGGTAGAGTTTGTTGTGTGGCTGGGCTGGCACTTAAGGAACCTCATCCCTTTATATCATCCTAGTACTGGGCTTTGTTTTGTAAAGTAGGATGTTCTCTGCACTTTTAAGACTGTGTCTCAGGTATATTAAGAACAGGGATGATTGTTTCTAATACATTCATTATCCCTTTTCCTTGGTGTCCATATTTGTCTTTTGCAACTGGGGTTGCAAAAATGGGTAATGGAAATGCTAAGTCACAGCTTGAACCAGTGATGTAGCACCTGGTGGGAAGGCAGGAGCAATCCAGGAAAGCTCAGGTGCATGCAGTGTACCTGAGTGATCACATGGGGTGGAGCTAGGATCCACCCCTGCCTGGACCTTATTTAAGGATTGGCAGTGGAAGTGAGGGTGTTATGCCTGAGATTCCTGTGTACCTGAGGCCTTCCAAGGGTAAGCAGACTTTATTTAATGTGTCCACAGCTGCTGCATTTGGGCTTATCCTCACTTGCTGCAGCTTAGGCCTTTGTTATTCAGCTATTATTGTTGTGCTTTCTATTGTATTACAGTATTACACCATGTTTCTCTGTGGAGCTTCATCTCCAGCAATTTAACTTGGCCTGAGTGACATAAATCTGGCGTAAGATGTATTTTGTCAGTCTTCGTCACTTTGTGGATAGTGGTATTTGGGAGCTTAACACAGGTGTGGTATCATGGCTCTACAGTGGAGAACTAGAATACAAACAGCACATCCTGTTTTTTTACATGGGAGATTTTTGTTTCGCACACCTTCCAGTGACTTCACTCCCTTCTGGTGTTCCTCATACTTCACCGTGTTTGAACTTTTTCTTGTCTTGGGGGTAAGGACTTCTGGTGAACCTCTTCAGGGCGTCTGCAGCACAAGTACAATACAGAGGAATTACACACCCAGTTTAGATCAAATGCAAAGTGTTAATCTGGTATTGGAATTTGTGAGATCTTTTATCTAGTGTACACTCCTCCCATGCAAGCTCATTTGAAGCATGTGGGTTTTGAGAACGCATACCTGTAGTGGCAGGTTTGACTTGTCTGTAATACAATCCTATTGTACATTTGGCTTTATACTTGGCCTTAGGTCCTCGTAGAGCATGTGCCTCTTCAAGCTTACATACTCCTTGAACATTTGATGCTGCGGTGGGTGATTAGGGTATTCGGATGCACTTTTTTATGATACCTTTTTTTCCTGCACAGTACTTGATTCAGTGCACAGAGTAGATATGTCTCACTGAGTCAACACAGATAATGCTTAACATTGGGGTTAGTGTTTTAACTTCCTGGTCTAATGAATTGTCACATTTTTTTATTGTCCATTATCCACCTGCTCTGAAGCTGAATTTTACTTCCTCATAATGCTGTTCCTTCAGTAAGGCTCTCTGTGGAGCTGCCTGTAACAAGGTTTACAAACTGGTTTTACAGTAACTAATGTTATGGGATGATACAATGTTGTTTTGATTCTAGGTAGAAGCAAGTGTGTCCCAGAAAAATAAATAAAGCTGAAACTGTATCTGAATTCGGTGTGTCCAACGTGAAGTACTGCCAGATGTTGTGTACTGCTTTAGTCCTATATGCTTACTGGTTCCAAGTGCATCCCTAAGATCACTTCTCTTCAAGAGGTTTAAGAGAGCCCCTTATTAACCTCATGCGAGAAGCTACATCCACCAGCTCATGAGCTAGAGCTGGCCGTTGTTTGAATGCCTTCCTTCTTGAAGCTGTTGGGTGGAGGGCCTCCCAGAGCCCAGACTTGCAGGGTTGGGTTGCATTTCTTCACCCTGAGTGCTTTTATTTTTTTTTTTTACATCTCCGATGCCTTTCTTCCTGTGTAGGTCTTCTCAGGATGGAGCAGGACACCTGCCCCGGCTGCACCCTACCACTTCCAGGATGCCGGAGCCCTGCTGTGATGACACCTGCACCTCCATACGCTGCTGGAACTCCCAGCTTGCCAGGTCCCGCACCGTAAGCAGTCTTTTTGTCTTCTTATACTCCCGTTGTAAAGGGAAGCAAGACTCCGGCCGCGTTTCCCTCATCCTGTAGCGCGGGGCTACTCGGGACCCGCTCAGCTGTGCTCGGTCCGGCCGGGCCCGGCTCGATCGCAGCCCGCTGTACCCGCAAGGTGCCCGACGCGGCGCTGCCTGCCGGCGGCCGCAGGTTCCTCCCCTCGCCGTCTCCTCCGCCCCCTTTTGTGGTGGTGCCAGGCGGCCGTGGGGCTTCCTGCTGACGCCGAGCCGCGGATGGGCAGGAAGGGCAGCCGGCGCCTCCGCTGCCTTTCCTTCTCTCGGCAGCTGGCTCCCGGCTCTCCCACGCTCGCCCCGCCGGCGGCAGCTCGCGGGCAGGGTGCAGGTGCGGGGCAGGCCCGGCGGGGACAAGCGGCCGCGCTGAGAGAAGGCGCCGGCCTCCGCCACCGTCCTGGGAAGGGGCAGGAAGGCCCCCGGCCGCCCATGGTAGCCCCCGGACCTTGAGCGGCGTCGGCCGCGCTCCTTTGCTGATGGCCGAAGCCTGGAGGCTGGAGGAGGACGAGGAGGAGGTGCGGGAGCTCGGCAGGAGGCACCGACGGGCCCTGGGCTCGGCAGCAGGTGAGGGGTGGGCCGGGATCGGGGGTCGGAGGAAGGCGAGGTGCTGGGCTGAGGTGTCGGCAGTATGAGGACTGTCAGGCCATGCAGCCACGGCCTCCCCGCTGCATGAACACGGGGGCTGCCGGCTGCGGGTTGCTGGAGACAGCCATGGTGTTGAGCGCTGATCAGTTGATGCTCAGGACCTGGTGACCTCTCAGCGACCAGCCCTAGCCTGGTTGGTGGGACTGGATTCCTGTGGTGGGTTGGCTCGCGTTAGCAGCTCTGTTGGGGTGTGTGTTAAGTCCATTTCACCCAAAATGATTTCTGGAGAAGCACATCTATACCTTGCCTTATGTGAACTGAAAGCATGTGCTCTAGGGGTGGTTAAGTGTGCTGTGGAAGACTGCTCCTCCAAGCATGTATTGTCCACATGAGACATCCAGATATTCCGCATACCAGTAAGTAAAATATGTGACTGATTCTTCTAGTAAATCCCAGGGTGGAGTAGCTTTTATGTTTTAAAGCTGACTACATGCAACTATTTGTGTAGGTAAGGATGGTAAGCCTTGGCAACAGGAGGTAAAAACTAATGCGTACACGAAAGTATGGAGGCAGGAGTTTGGAAGCCAACTTTACAGGTAGCTTTTTATAGTTAGGCTTGGTGACTGAAATTGTGAAATGAATTTGACATGGTGAAGTCAACTGGGCCTTGTCAGCAGTTAGATCTTATTTCCTTAATTCAGTTCTCGTTGTTAGTTGACAAGCAATGCCAGTATCATGTTTTCCTGGATTGTTAAGGTGTTTAGTGTGGCCTTTCTCCCCTTCTGAAGAAGTTTTACACCATGAGTAGTGAAATGTTTTTTTTGTAACCTTTCTTTCCAGGGAAAATACCAGCTACTCTTCATATTTCAAATTGAATCCCTTATATAATGGCATTTAGTAATTATGATTGAAATTATTAAAGCACTAATGTTATACAGTTCATGTGTTTTTTGCGTTCATATGAGCAGCAGGAGCATTCCCTTGTGGATGAGGAAAAGGCAGCAATTTAAGGGATCCTGCTGCAGAGGAGAGTTCATGGCATGCTGGCCCTGTGGCTCCACACGGCTCCAGATGTGAGTGCATTCGTGGGCAGGTGCTGGATTAGCAACTGCCACTGTGGTTTGGCACATGCACTGGATTATACCTCGTTGAGGGCAGGGTGCAAACTAGTGTTGGTTTCTGTATGACTTCTTCAGTAGGAACATGAATGAGCTAGTATCTGTGGTGGCTGTTCTTTTAAGGTTCTTTTGGAGATTTTTATTGGTGGAAAAGTTTTCTTTCTGCAGTTTATATACATACATATGTTTTCATGTGAAATGAAGTTTGCTCCCGAGAACAAACTCTTGGGTAAGATGTACAAATATGCAGTAAATAACACTACTCCTCTTTACTTTTAATTTTTCTTTATTTTGTCTTCACATCCCTCTCTGGAAGTGGCCAGGCACTGCCTACCTTACTTGTGTAAAGAATGTGTAAAGAATGTGTAAATAATGAACATTCTGCTGTGGCTGTTGCTCCTCCCTTCCATCTGTTCAAAAGACTCTGCACTGGGAAAGCAGGCACAAAGCCTGCCAGCAGTTTTCTTGAGGCATCCATGAGGAGTATGTTGTGAGGTGGATGAGTTTGTTGTTCTTTTGCTTGATGGTTGCCTTCTAATTTTATCTACAGGCCTGTTGAAAAAAATTGTTTTGTGTATTATGTGCAGTTACAGTGACGAAATATTAGTGTAGTTCAGCATTAATTAACTCTTTCACAGAGTTCAAAAGTTGGTGTGTCTTAGCTGACTGCTAATTTAAGCATGTCAATCTATTTAACTAATGTTGATCATGTGCCAGATAAATTTCTGGTAGGCTCAGCGTATGCATGAGCATAGGGACAGTTGCTCACCTTTGCCCTGTGCAGACAAGATTTGCATGTAAAGCAGGAGGTAGATAGTTGAAAGGTATAAGTACGGAAATGCTTCTGACTTAAGAAACCCTCAGACATGGAATTAGTGGTGCCATTGAATGAAGGGGTGTTTTCCAGGAGTTTTATTGTGGTTGTGCTACTCCAGATACATGAGGGTGAAGCAGGCTAATCTAGCAGCTTGCTGCTTCCAGAGAGGTCACTACTTTCCTGGGTCTGCAGTTCTGCTCTCTGTGGGGTGATAAGCTCTGCTACTTGCCTGAGCTGCTGGTGAGCCAAGTCCTCAGTGTGCTTCTGTGGTAGCCTGGGCTCGTTGTCCTGGTGGCTTTGGAGGTTGAGTTCAGAGCTCTTGTGTTCAGTAGGATCTGCACCAACCTGTTTCAGTGCACAGACCCAGCAGAAAGCTGTTTTGCTTTTCTTTGGTGGATGACTTTCTGCTGATTCAGCTTGATGGAATCTTTCTGTACAGAATCTGGTGAATGTTGAAGCTGGCATGAAAGAGTGAGTTGGGAACATGCAGCCAGAGGGAGGTAAGATTCTATGTGAGCCAGGAGTTAGTTTGGCTTAGATTGCTGTGAAACAGTAGCTTGAGCTGTTAGGGATTTACTGTTGATTTTGGTTTTTTTTCCCATGGATTAGAGTGTTTGGATTTTTTATTTTTGCTTATTTAATAACCTGTAGAAGCTTGCTGAAGCAGTAGACAAGCGTTAACACTGATGCTAAGGAGGGAATGACTCCTTGGAGATGTGGCTGGTTAGGGTGGGATCAGAACGTTGCTTTGTCCATGACACTCAGCTTTGGTAGCTTAACCATACTGTATGATGGCCTGTTTTTGCCACTGCGTGTCATGCTAATGGTTATTTCTGATTTTGCAAAGGCTTTTTTTATTAATATCTTTTAGAAAAACTGAGAAAACAGAAACAGAGCACTTCAAGAATCTTAATAGAATGATTTTTGCTTTGAGAAAATGCTGGCTGGCTGTTTTTATTTCTTTTCACAGTTCAAGTGACAGTAGAAGGAAACAAGGATATTTTCTTCAAAAATGGTAAAGAATAAGAATAGCTATACAGATAGAGTAGAACTACCCAGTCACTTGCTGTGGGAAGGGAGGCTATTCCTATGGGAAAGTTTTTAACTGTAGTAGGAATAAGTGAGATGTGGTGGTCCCCCCCCTCTTTTGTTGCATGTTTGTGCCATATGTGTTCATATTCAAGGGAGTCACAGAGAACTCAGGGATTTGTTTTTTTTTAATTTTAGCATATTATTTTTTTATTTTTTAATAAAGTGTTGTGAGTAGTCAAAAACAAAAACAATCAAGCAAATGATTTGGAAAATGTCTTTTATAGACTTACAGACTTATCCAGTTTAACTTTGGACCTTTATCTGATGTACTTTCCTGTTTTGCCTAGCTTTTCATTTGGTGAACCTATAGTAAAATAAGTGGACTTCCAGGAACCTTCATAGAGAGTAAATCTTAGTTATGAATTGCATTGGTTAAGTTTGTCTCAGTGCAAGAGGCTTGCCCTGTTAGAAATGAGAGAAACTCTGTTTTCTGGTGTTACCTGAAGTACATGTTAATTTTAACATGCTGATTATCTATGGCCTTTTGCTTTGTATTATGGTCAGTGTTCCTAGAGCAAGATTTGTCTGTAATGGATGTAGCAGATGTTTCCTTGCTTAAAAGTAAAGTAAAATTGTTAAATTTCATTACCTTCTACTACATTTAAGTTAGTAATGAAGAGCTATTATGATTGGTTTAATTCAATGTGTTGTTAAACCTACAGATGGTCAGTCATACAGAAAGACATTAACCCAATTTAACATTACTCTTTTATGGCAAATGTTCATGTGTGCTTTGCTCCAATACAGTGGCTGTAAGCTTTATGTTGACTGAAACATCTGATTATTTTTGTTTTTCTCCACGCAATTTTAAGTATTTTCTGGAACTTTTTCATCTCTCCAGGGTGACGTTTGTGTTATTGGTGAAATTATCTATTTTTGGTTGGTGAAGTGAATGAATGCCTTGGTTTTTAGCCAAAACAAGATCTTGTTCACAGTTGGATCAATGTTTTTAAACTCCCGCAAGTCCCACATCAAACTGGTGTTGACTGGTTTTGCAAGCTGAGAACAATGAGCTGTGTCAAATCTGACAAATTAAGGTTGAACATTGCCCTTCTCAACATGCTGAGAAATTGTGGCGTTATGTTTGTGTAATGTGGCTGATGAAATGCAATAAACAGTAACTTGCAGGTATCAGGGACTTATTTCAGATAATCATTTGATACAAGAGTGTTTTTTAGTTGTTCCTGCTTTAGTGTGTAAGATGTGTTCAGTCTTCAGGATAAAAGAGTTCTGAGATGATTCTACGTGAGACTGATGAAGTTATGGTATGTGTTAGGGTTCACTGAATCATAATATGAACATGTTGACCCTAACAACTCTTGTGGGGTTCTGTAACCCTGAGGTAGAGAGAAAATGTGAAGATGTGGCCCTAGGAGTTAGGTGCTGTATTATGGTGAATTTAAGTAAGCCTTCCACTTAGGAAGTGGAAAGATTTGCTGCTCCTGCTTTATGGAGGTCAGCCCTGTTCAACTGGGAACTTCGTCATCTGCATTCTTGTGTCCTTAATGCTAATCTGGAAGTTGTTCCACTTTTCTGTAGTGAGAACCATTTATTCTTGTATTCGAAAGGCAAGAGGATAATCACGTAACACATTGGTTGTACTGAATAAATGTGTGAAGTATACCTGTGATCTACTAGCCTGCCCATGTGCGCACAAGGAGCCCTAAAAAAGGAGAAAGTTTTGGGAGTGTTTCTTTCATCAGATGGATCAGAAGATTGTGAGATAGAAAGGTTGGTTGCTGGCTGGACTTAGAGCTGTTGGGTCTTCTCTCAATATTTGATCTCTTCTTGTTTTTTGCAGTTCCAATTCAAGCTCAAGGGCTTCCATCTTTGTAATGGTTGGAGGTACCACCACAGTAAAACACTTAGTCATGTTCCTTAAACTAATTCTTATGCAATAATCTCATGCTGGAGCTAATATGTTGTATCACGTGAGGATTTTCTGAGTAATTAGAATACCTGGTTAGGTTGTTTCTGTAGCTCATTATAAGACTAAGTTTTTGTGAAGATAATAACATAGCTTGTATGTGCAAATTCAACATCCTTTCTTAAAATTCCTTTGTGCTGCCAGTGG
Source organism: Cyrtonyx montezumae (assembly GCF_038088225.1). Lineage (NCBI taxonomy): Eukaryota > Metazoa > Chordata > Aves > Galliformes > Odontophoridae > Cyrtonyx > Cyrtonyx montezumae. Next base: position 12,749,353 of record NW_027071936.1, on the reverse strand, counting down.
CAAGAAAAAGCCTACTTGCAGTTTGTGCAGGAATGTCAACCAAAACAAAGTTTGTGGTTTTTGAAGAAGCAGTCATTATAAAAATAAATGCTACTCTAAGGAAAATAACTGAATAATTTGTGATAGTAGTAGTGTTTTCCTAGCTAAGGAAACTGTAGAATAACAAATAATAAAGAAGAGTTATGTGAAGGAATGGACCTCCTTCACTTAGATTACAGCTAAAGAGAGGCACAAAAATGAATCATTGCTTAAGGAGTGATGAGATTATAGCTGAAGAGAACAACCCACTGAGTTATCATTGTCCAAAGACCATGCTGTTTACTGCATGTTGTAATCAATCATTTCCTGTTAAGGTAACAAGTAATAAAACAGGGCTGTTGCATAACAAAAGGGGTATGGACAGCCAAGGGCAGAGTGAGTCACAATGTCATTGCAACAACCCTGAGCAACTTGCTTAGTGAGGAGTGTCCCTTCCAATCAAAGCTATTTTGTGGTTCTTAACAGGTTTTTACCACAGCAGTTTTTATTTACAGATGAAGCAGGCTTAATATTTTTAACTAACATTGTTATTAATAAACTTCTGACAGTGTAGCCTTGTCTTAAAATCTGGAAACAACGGAGAGGTAGTGTTGACCTTCTCTGTGTATGTACACTGTGAATTTGTGTAATGTTTAGTTGCTTTCCTGATATATTTTTGTTGTGACCTAAAATAGTGACAGAGTTGGCTGGAAGCGAGCTCTGGGGGTGGCTTAGTCCAGCCTCCCAATTGATGCAGGAATCTTTCTGAGGCAGAATCCATCCAGCAAGGCCTTCTTCAGCCATGTTGTGAAAAATATCCAAAAAGCAAAGAATATAAAGCCTCAGCAGGCAACCTGTTCTACCCTCTAGTGAAGGATTTCTTCATGTTCTACCTGAACCTCCTGTGCTTCAGTTGTGATCATTGCTCCTTGTTATATTGTCTGCCAATACCAAGAGGAGTTTCCATTTGTGTGCTTTGTTACTGCCCTTCAAACAGCTGTGTGCTTCCATCAGTTAACAACTTTGCCTCCTCTGTACTGGAATGAAGAAGCCTGGTCCCTTCAGCCTTCTCACTGGGCAGATCTCTGTCCCGTACCCAGCATTTTAAACTGCTTCACCTCTGGTTTCGTACATCAGCTGAATTGCTAGCCTAAGCTTTTGCTTTTCTCTTGGAAAACAACGTGTACCCAAGTTACTGAGGCATTCCAACTGTGGATTTTAAAAGACAATATATCATCTGTTTGTATGTGGTCTGTGCTTGGCAATAATCCTTCCTCTCAGTGAAGGACAAAAATAAGTTTTTAGGGCAAGCATAGATTTAATGGATGATGGCACATAGAATGGCAGCTTCATTTATTTTCCCAATGCTTTCTGTATTTTGTGAGACAGAGAATTTTGTGTATCTCTATCTTTAAGTTGATTATCTTATGTAGCGCTGTTACACTGATTCAGGAGTTGTAAATCAGTATTTTATGGGGTAGATGTGTTATTTTCAAAGCTTCAGTTGCTCATTTTGACTTGAGATCTGAGGATTTTTTAAGACTTAATGGAATTCTAAGTAAGATGCTTCAAAGATGAACTTTATTGCACTGTGATTTTTTTTTTGTGAAGAACAATAAATATTTGCTTCTGCCTCTTGTGCCTGTATGTAGCTGTGTTTGGGACCAGCTTGAGGGGCTGGGTGACATGAAAGCTGAAATTATTTGTCCCATTGTACAAACTGAGAAAAACAAAAGATAACTTATTTACAGACATCAGAATTAGAAAATTATTACATATCAGACAAAAGGTTCATTTTGTTCAGACATCTTACAATTGCCTGTGTCTTCAAGCAAGTATGCAGTAAACCTCAACTAGGATTTAGTTTTTAACGGTTAGAAGGGTTCTTTCTCCTTTGCAGCCTTATCTTAAGGTTTTCTTGGTAGCTGCATCTGAGAGTCCCTGTTAAATTAACTCCTTGTTTAAAACACTTACACTTTTGACCTTCAAATGTTACACTGTAGCAAGAAACGCAACCTAATTATGCATTATTTAAAATCAATTACTACCTGTTACATGGTAGTTATGCTGGATATTCATTAGCTCTTGGGTTGTGATGATGAATGTCCTGGAAGTCTTTTGCTTTTCTATGTGGCTTTGAACATGGTGATTTATATTCCAAAAACTTTAAGTGAATTTCAGGCACTTTGTTTCCTATGGCAGTGTTTCTGATGCTTTCTCCTTCTAGACGGGTTACTGTATTTGTGAAATAAACTATTAGTGGTTGTTGTTTTTCTTCAGCTATAGCATTTTATTTCTACATGTTGGAGACAGGCTAAAATTAAATGTAAAGTGTTTGCCTGAGGTTGTAGATTTATATTGTGCACTGTCTTGCATTAAAACCCAAGCAGTCAGTATCACAGATCAACTTATGAAAATCGATTCAGGTTGTGCACATCTGTATTAAATAATTTACAAAACTTTTTGACTGAATGAAGTGCTGTGGTGTTATTAAAATCCTGTTTTCTTGTCCTGTGTGAGTGATGGGACTTAAGAGCCTGGGAACAGACTCAGCATTTTGGTAACTTTCAAATAATAAATTGTTCCCTCAGTGTGTTGTATTCATTTTATGTTTGTCTGGGCTGTAAATCTGTGGAACAGAAACTTATAGAAATGATGGGATTTTGGATCGAAGGAGAAGTTTTAAAGTTAATCTGTCTTTTTACCTAGTACTTGGGAAATATCATTAAATGCCACTGTTATCTCACGATAAGTACTGCAAGCTTTGTGATTTGTCAAAAGCTTGTGTCAGTCTTTTGGGTTGATGGTTGGACTTGGTGATCTTGAGGGTCTCTTCCAAGACTTTTTCAGAACTTTGAGTGTAGATGATTGTAAGTGTGGTACTGCTGACAGGAGGTGGTGTAATGCTGCCGTTGTCATGTTTCAAGCAGTAATAGGCATAACGTCAAGAGAATGAAGAATCTTCTTCCATATGCACAACTCTGTAGATCACTAGCATCTACTCTGGAAAGGTGTAGCAGCTGCTACTGTGACTTGAGGCATACTTCTGTTCTCCATTTGCTGTCAAGTTGGCAGTGGTGGGTCCATCATCAAAAACTAGTTGAGCATGTTGTAATGCTCTTGGCAAGAGAGGAAATTTGAGATGCTTATTAGAATGGATTGAATTTTCTCTGCTGGATCCCGTGACACCTTTGGTGTATGCACAGGAGCAGGATAGGGAAGAGGTAAGGTTTGGATGTGCTTGTGTGTGGAACTGTTTCTCCAAGGCAATGAAGAGTTGGAACAGTGGCTGGTATTTGTTCATATATTTGTATGGTATTTGTTCATAGCCCTATCCAGCCTTGAACACTTACAGGAAAGGGGCTTTGACAACCACAGTGTGCAAGCTGTTCCATTGACTCACTGCTCTCACAGCAGAGAATTTTCTGATATCTGGTCTAGTTTCTGGACTTATGTCAAATGTACTTTCATAGGAAGCACTGCAAAGTAACAGATCAAGATTTTTGTGTCTTTATTAGGAGTGAGTAAACAATTTTAACAAGGGTGTAGAGTATTTGATACTCATCTACTGAGTATTTCAATGGTATCTTAAGAGAAATGAGCATTCTTACTTGTCTGGTGTAGTTAACTTTTTATAGTTCTGTTCTTTTATGATTTAGCATGTTAAAATCTTTTATTTTAGTGTTTTTCTACAGCTTTTCACACTTCTTTTCTCCAAATCCCTTCCCAAATACAGATCTTTGCATTTTTTTCATTAATAATAATGCTTGAATTCCAGTTTTGGAAGCTGTGCTGTCAACATTGCTGTCAGTGAGTTCACGTAAGCCAGAAAGACTTCTTCAGTTTGTTTTAATGCTGAATTGGTTGCTGCTGCTGCTATAGAAGTGGGAATATCTTCAGCTGATACTGCTCAACAGCACCTTGTTGTGAATTCATGTTTCACATTAAATGGGACTTAACTTATAAGTGCATAATGCATAAGATTACCCTGGAGAAATGAGTTGAGGTTTGCCTCAGAAGTAGGAACACATTTTGAGTAAGCAAATTCAGGAAACTTTTAATTACCCTTAAGTGATGGCGGGATTAGGGGAGGTTTGTTGGGTTTTGGAGGAAAGTAACATTAGCTTAGTGTTTTGCATCCTAAAATAGATCACCTTACTATATATCAGTCATTCACAAATGAAGTTTATTTTTTGAAGTTGTGAAATAGGATATGATTTCACAAAAGTTATAAGCAATTACCTGAGATGTAGTAACAGTCTTCATTATAAATAACACAAAAGGGCATGTTGTTTCAGGTGAATGTGTCTATGCACAGATGCTCAAAGCTTGTGGTTCTTGATGTGGGATGTGCTGGTTCACAAACCCACAAGGAGGAAAATCACTCAATACCTTTAGATCTTGAATGCAGTTACTTTAAAAAAAAAACTCTCAAAAAATAAACTAAAAAAATAGCTCATAAAAAATACTCTTATACTCCTATAAAATATGGGGTGTAGGAACTGGGAATTTATTCAAGTGTCTGTGTTGCATTTATTCCATGTTGTGTATTGACACCTTATGACGGACAGACCTAGTGTAAGATTGCCCTTTTGTCTTTTTGAGGTATAATAAAAACCTAGGCAGGTGTCCTACAGTGCTGGTAAGAAAATGTTAGTACCATCCTCTTGAAAGGTAACTTTGTTATTGCTGATGGTAGCAGCATCAGCAAAATGTTTTTCAGAGATGTAAACATCAACTTTTTTAAGTACCTACACAGGAAGATATTTTGTGGTTACCAATTTTTATGGAAAAATGTGATTCAATTTCTACTTTCCTCTATGAAAGTACCACTATTAGGTGGCAGGGTTCTTCATAGTTTCCCCTGTGCTACTGAAGGTATGTGGTTACCTGTGTCTGCCTTAGTGTTATGTACCTGAAGTACATTGTTGTTGCACTGGCCAGTTATAATGCCATATCTGAACGTGTGCTTATTTGTACCTTCAAAAGTTACTCTGCTCTTGAAAATAGAGCTTTGGGAACAAATGTGCCTTCTGAACTTTAAACAGAAAATTTACAAGTGTTTTCCCATATGTATCTGCTGCACATACTTAATTGCTCATGTAGTTCTACTATTCATGTCTTCAGTGCAGGTAACCAGTGCTGAGCGTGGTCCTGTTTCTTACAGCATAGGCAGTTTTTGGGAGCAGTGAGAGCTTATGCGGTCCCTTTCCTTGCTGGTTCTCCATCAGCCTCTCTCTTCTGGCTGGAATATGTGTTTACACCAGTGCACAGAGAATTCTGGTGTAGCAATGCAGGTGTAACCTCCTGCAAAAAAACAAATCAGAAGCAAATGTAGCACTAGCAGATATGTAAATTATTTTCTTCATTTCTATATTGCACAAGTGCACAAAAAGCTTTAAAGGTGAACGTAGCTTGTTGTTAATCTCTTTAGCAAGTGAAACATATGTTCTTTGGATAATTAGAAGCTTTATTGTGGTCAGTAGGTCTCAAGGTTAAATACTCACCCAGGGAGGTTCAGTGTATTCTTGTGGCTGTATTTGTTTGTTTCTTTCCCCTCGGCTGTACATCAGTCCAGCATTATTTCCAAGAATAAACTGTGTGCTTACAAGGCTCTGTTTGGTATTATAGTGCCAGTGCCATTTCATTGCAGGGAGCGGTGGGGTATGTAATTCATTCTTTTCCCAATTTACTGCTCTGAAAGTTAGTAGTGTACTGTAGAATTTAAAGCAGGTGTAAAAGCTGTCTGCCCTTACTATTGTAAACTCTGTGTTCTGCTTTTGTGGCCTTCTGGTGGAAGGGGAAAGCTATGTGTCAAACTTAATGAGAAAAGTTTCTTCCAAGTTTCTCATTAATTTCTCCTCATGCTTTCTGTCTTTCAAACAACTGATAAGGGACTCTGTGGTTACAATGCTAAAATATATTGATAAATACTCTGACTTGTGTGTTTTATTGTGTAGCAGCTTCTAATCAAATTGAATGAAATTCATTGTAGATTCTATAGGGTGGAATTAATTTGCGTTGTTACGACTTGTTATCTGAGAGAAGTGCTAAAAGGAGCAGGAGCTGCCCTGAACCACATCCTGCCTTAACAAAATGGAAGACAGAAACATGGCAGCAACGGTGGTTGCTATAGTTTATCTCAGTGCAAATGCAACAACTACCATCTAAGATTGTGCACAAATACACATCTTTTCACGGGAGAATGTTTAATTTCTGCACTGGTAACACTGTTCCTGAGGACCCCTCTGCTCCTGTTGCCTAGTTCATACAGAGGTCAGCCATTGCTGCAGAAGAGCTGTTAAAATCATCTCCTACTACTATTCATTATGAAGTCACTGCAGCGCAATCATGGGTCGAAAAGAAGAGTGGCACAGATGGGCTTGCTGTATGGAAGCCTCTTCCTGGAGGTGGCTACAATGTCCTGCATCCTGTGGCAGCTTCTCTATTCAAGCTGTAGTTAGGAGGAAAATGTATTTTTTCCTTGGGGTGGAAAAACTATGTCCCACCCTTTGGCTAGTTCAGCTTTGTGAAAAGAGGGGTGGGATTAAGAGTGGAAAGTTTTATCTCAAGAGAGGACTGCATTGGAGGTTCCCCACTCGCTTTGCAGGTTTGAAGCAGCAGAATGTCTGTTAACTTTCCACTCCTTTTTGAACAGTATTTCATGTTTATGCTTAAATTTTTTTCTAGTGAGAACACATTTCTCAGTTGAAGCCACTCTTAGCAACAACATAGCTTGGAGAGTCTTGCGAAGTAAACAGAGAAAAACATTGTCTCTTCTTGGTGTGAGTTACCTTTTCCCTTGCTTTTTTTGTTTTGTTTTGGTGGTTTTTTTTCCCTAATATTTCAAAAGCAAGAGATTGTGATTTGAAAGCCACATTTGTCTGATTTGGTGGTCTCGTTGGCAGAAAGATATTCTGGATTTGCAGGAAAACTGAAATAAAGTGCTTTCACTTATTTTTATCCTGATGGCTGTTTGTAATTTCTTTGGGAATAAAAACCAAGAAGATATTTTTCCTGTTCTTTTGGGTTGAGGAAGTTGCCAGTTAAAGAAACCTGACCCTTTCTAAGAGCGACTAGAGTATGATGTTTCTGTCTGCTGCTCAGTTTTGAATGCTGAAAGAAGGCATAGCATGTTCATGGAATATATATAGTATGCTTTGTCTGTATAAACACTAGATTTTGCTGAGCAGCTGTAGTATCGAGAGCACATCCTTGCCCTCCCAGTGTTTTCATTGATCCTTCTGTGTTTAAAATTTGGCAGTGGTCTTCCCAGCCTCAGACAGGAGTCTCTGACTTCTTTCTGCCTCATCTGCTCCACCTGCCAGCTCCTTGACTTTTGTACTGCATCCTGCTGCTGATTGAGGATGTTGCACTCCTCCCATGCAGGCTGTATTTGTTTAAGGGCAGCAAAGGTTTTGCTATTTCTGGCTCATTTGGCTGTGAGCACCCTCACAGTAAGGAATTGTATTACTTAAGCAGCATAGAGATAGAAGTTAGTACAAGCATCTCATGTGTGGAAGCTTGTTTTGGGAAGGCAGTGCCTGTCATTGGAAGTAGGTTTTTTGCAAGTAGTTTTCTTATATCTGGATGTGGACTACCCTCTCAACTGTGCATGGTAGCCCAGTGTGCAGTCTGTGTTTGCTCTAGTCTGTTATTTGTTTTTTGCCTTTGATTTTAGAATTGAAGGACATGCTCTGTCATGCTGGGAGGGCGTTGTGTTCTATACTGTTCTGTAGCAGTTTGTTTCCTTGGCATGGAAGACAATCCAGGGTGCAAGATTTGATTTTTGGATCTTTGTTTCTAATGCCTTATTTCTGAAGGAAGAAATCAGTGATTGCAGTTGCATAAGGAACATGGAGTTAATAGGGAGCCAATTGTGGGCGTGCAGTTTGGGATCTGTGCATGAGTTTATATTTAATATATACCTATGTTTATAAATATGTATTGAACATGTAATATACATGACGATTTGCATGTTCATTCTGTATACATGTCTTAGAGGTGTGTGGCATTATTTGATTTGGTGCTTGCACAGAGTACCTACACAGCACATAAAGAGTCAACTCTTTGTGTCTCTTGTTACATGTAGTATTTAAAAATATATATATTAAATTCTATAGAATCTGTACACATTTAAGGTTATTTTTTCTTCTTTGGAGAGCTAGCTGTATGCTTGTTGGATTGCATTTCTTTCTAATTATTGGTAAGGCCTATAGTGTATGTGGGTGATGTTCTTTCTCTATATGTAGCTGTAAACAAGATATGTAAAGGCAACAGTAATGCTTTCTGTTTCAGTATTGAAAAGAAAAGAAATAGAGAGGGGAATTGCAGCAATACCCTGAGCTAGCAGGTTCACTGGTGTGGGCTGTGGTGGATCTGCTGCTAGAGTGTGGGCTGAGGGGGAGAACCCAGAGAGCCTGCGTTTGCTTCTACTGTGTCTCCTTTGTTTCCTTCTCCTGGTTCCAAATACTGTATCTGCTTAGAAGTGGGAAGGTTTTCTCTGTATTCTCATAGACTGTGGCTGTGTAAATAGCAGGGAACACTGATAACAAGCAACAGATGGCAAGCAGATTTCAGTGGGAAGTGCTGACTGCTTGTTGGGTTTTGTGGGTTTGGTGGTTTTTTTTGCATACTCACAGATAAGGGAGTTCTATGAACAAGTAACAGAGATGGAGGGGGCCTTTCTGTGTGTCTTTGAGCTGCTGGTGTATCTCTGGTTTGTGCTATTGCATGCTGTTTCTAGCTAAGAGAATAGCATGTTGTGTGATGGAGAGCACTGTGAGTCAGAAACACAATAAATTATGTACTGTATGGCTATGACAGCTCTATAAGAGCACTTGTGGGTGAAAAAAGCATTAGATATTTTGTAGAGCACAACTGGCATGTTTTTTTATTTAATTTTAATCAAAACATAATCACATAAGCACATAAGACTTGGAAGAGGAAAATATTCCTTCTGTATGTGAGAGAAAGCTGTACAAACAAACATGCTAATAAAAGGAAAAAAAAATGAAAGTAAAAATGACTCTGTGTAGAGCGTTAGAGCTCAAAATGCAGTCTGTATGTTTTGTTTTCTTCCTGGACTCCTACTCTTCTGTTTAAAGAGCCATTTCAATGAACTGTTTATTAACAGAGGGGAAGTAGCTTGTTTTTGAGTAAGCGTACAAAATCAGAAGCGAAGACACCATGGTCAGAGTAGATACCTGTAGGTATAAGAATATCCTTCATATTACCCCATCTAATTTGAGAATATGTGTGTTTTAGGAGGACACAAATCTCATTTTCTCTTCCAGGTATTTCTGAAATCTTGTGGTAAGCAGTATTCTGGACTGAGCATAACCAATAGCACATCAATGATAGGCGTTTAAAATGCTTGTCTGATAGATCTTACCCTTACAAGTGTTTAATATTTCCTTTGTGCACTGGAGCTTTCAGAAATCAGTCACAACACAGACATATATCTAGGGCTGAAAAATTGTTTGTCAGAACATGCATATATGAGTTTGTGTGATCGTACTGTATAGATTGTTATTGCTAGTCCATCTCATTATTGTAAATAATCTACTCAACGTGCTCACTGAATAAACAAACCCTTTGTGAAAGCACAGAAAGATTCAGTGTCTAGAACATCCAGAAGTGGAAGAGTTAATGACGGGCTGCCATGCGTTCAGTGTATTTGCAGATGTTGCTGCAACCAGCTGCTGATTTCTCTCCCATCCTGTTAGGGAATTCTGCCAGCTGTGATTCATGGAATGATTTTTTTGCGCTGAGTAATCTGTGGTTTTTCTTTTTTCCTCTTCCCTCTCCCTTATTTTTACCGTAAACTAAAATCCTATTCATTTTAGGGGAGGGAAAGCTTCTAAAGCACTAATGTAGAACATTAAGTTCTATTTTGCGTAGAGGAATTTTAACAGATTTCAAACTTGCAATGACTTCACTTTCTCTCCAACTGAGTAGTCCAGTATAGAAAAAGTTTTATGCCAGAACCTTTATGCCAGAAGCTTTTTTCTTACTAGTCATATGGTGTGATAGTTCTTGTAAGAATTTTGTGCTAGTATTGCTAGTATGCTAGTATAAAGAACATCCAAGTTTTGTGCTGATACTCTGCCTCCTTTCTCACAGATCGCTCTGAGAGAAATAAACCAGACTGCCGCTCTTCAGGGTAAGAACCATATTCCTGTGTTTATTCTTCACTTGTTTTCCTTCTTTTCTGTACTTTTTTTTCTTTTGTATTATGGGACGAATTACGAAATTAGCCAAAATAAAAAAGATGGTTTTCTTCTATGTCTCTGTTTTGGTAACAGTAAAATAAAAAAAAACAAACCACAAAACAGCGAGGAAACAACCAACAACAAAAAACTAAATAATTTTATGTGATAAGCAAAATGAGACAATTACCCATATGTGTGAATTTGTTGGAGGAATTATCAGGGCTCCCTATAGTGTAATTGTGTGCACTTGAAGTTGAAAATGTTTATTATCATATATGTGGTTGTTTGATAGAAGTGATTTTTCACAGGAAGCCACTCACCACTTTCTGTTCTGTATTCTTTAGAGCTTTGGCTTTAGTAGCAGGGAAAATAATTCTTGTTTCAGTGAAGGGTAGCTACGCTTTATCCTGTTAACTCTGATCCTCTCATCCCTAAGACTTCAAAACTGGGAAAAGCAAGCAAAAAGATGCGAAACACGCACATATGAACATTTTATTTTTATCCAGAATTTCCATCTGAAGCTGCCAGAGACTTCCAAAGCTATTGATTTGTAAGGCCACACTTTCTGTTAGTTATTCTGAATTTTCTCAAACTTTTTTTCTCCTCTAATTTAAAAAAAGAAAAAAAAAGGTTCCGTTTTGCCTTATTTACAAACTCTTGGATCAGTTCTCTTTGTTAAGGATTAAAAACTCCATATCCAGTGATGGATAATGGGATTTTAATCAAGTGATTAAAATCAAGGATTTTTAATCTTTAAACAGACTAATGAGCAATGGTTCCCACTCCTTCCTGATGTACCTTTCTGTAGAACATCTCCGGTGCCCAGCATTCAGATGTGATAAGACCTTTTCATTTTATTTTGGTCTCATTTCTGTTGTTACATTTTTTCAGTACATTGGAATAGCTCTTATTGCTAAAAGAATGGAGGGAACTGTAACTTCATTGTTAAAGTCATTGTAAAGTCATTGTTAAAAGGACAGTGTGGTTCTGTGCGTGTCTGGTGGCTGCTCTGTGGCCACAGCAGAAGCAGCCTGCCTTATTTAAATGATCTATTCTTCTAATTGATATTTCTATACTCTGCGGTTCATCTCATACTTTAATGGCAGTGTTCTAATTTTGTGTGATGGATTGCTGGATGAGATTCTTATCCCCAGCCTGCCCATGTCGTCTCCGGGAAGGGAGCTGCAGGTGCCAGGAGACCAGCTTTTCTAGCCGTAAAAACTGAGGAAAACTAAATACTGAAGCATCTGAGACTTGAATTAAACTAGAGTGCATTATTTCTCATGTAATGCAGGCTGCATTTCAGAGCTGTTTGAATTACTCTGGGGAATATGTATGCCGTTTTCTGATGAGTGTCTGCAGCCATGACCTTTTCCTCTCTTGGGGCAGCTTGTGATGAGGGAAAGGCAAAATAAAATAGCTTAGTGGCATCTTTTCCATTTTTGTTGTTGTTGTTAAGCTGCATGTTGTGGGATGCATCTTTAAAGTGCATTATAACATCCCTCTCACGCTCTAAAGCTGAACAAAGCTACCTAGCAGGTAATTCACTTGGAATACAAAGTCTATCAAGTATTTCTGAACCGGAATGAGTGTAAAATTAGTGTAAAGAAAATTGAGGTGAACTTGGGGATACTAGTCAACTGCATGAAGGGTGTACGCCGTGAACCTTAAGATATTCAGAGGTGGAACAGTTGGTGTAAATCTTAATGATAGAGACAGAGAAGTAGTAATTTACATCATACAAAGCTCTGCTGAGTTCTTTTATCATGAATGTGGAACATTGGGACAAAAAGAAACAAAAAAAAGCCCTAATGTCACCATATTATATCTTTTTCAGGCTCTGAGAGGCTGCTTCAGTCCACAGAATGATGAGCTGAGTAAAAAGATCCTAAGACTGTATTCCTTGGGATTGTGAGGAGCTTAAGTGGGATCTTGGATGAGGCTGGGAAACTTGGGGATTGGATAAACAAAGACCTTAGTTGATGTTTATAAAGGAGGGAAACCCCTTATTTCTTTGTTAGCAACAGTCTGCTATACAGGAGAGATTGTCTACTCTCAGAAAATAGCCTTGTGTGCCACTGCCTCGATTTTTATTTATTTTTTCTTACATACTGGGACATTAATGAGACCAAAACAGGTGTTCCATGAATCAAGATAATACCTATTACTATGCTAAATTATACTTAGGGACATGTAATTTTGTGACCTAATATTAACCATCCTCCAATTATTAAATTCCTGGTAGTATTAAAAATGTGTCTATTCAGCAACAACAATTGGTAATGATTATTCTTACTTCATTTTACTGTCGGGTCACGCACTGCTCAATTAAGTCAAAAGTATTAGGTCCTTTAGTCTTACATCTCTAAATGTTTTCACACTGCAAATTACATAGTAATGATAGAGTAGAAGATTGCAGGTATCTGTGTGGTTCTAGTTAGTCCTTGAACATGACTAAATTTCACAGAAGGAACAGGATTAACAACGCTGTGTTGTGTTTTGTTGTTGGATTTTAACCTTTGGATTAAGGACTGCAGACCATAGAATCATGAAACACTATCTTGTGATATAACTCACGGTAGTCGATTTCACCTTGGAGTTGAGAGGATGGTGTTAACTCGAGAATGTAATGATTTTTTGGTAGATCTAGTTGTGTATCAATCACTCCATGTGAAGTAAGATTTTGAATTTTAAATCTAAGACTACTGTGAATATTTGCCCTCAAAATGGAGAAGAAGCTGGGTATCTGAAAGGAGGCTACAGGAAAAAAGGGGATGGACTCCTAGCAGGGTGTGTGGCGATAGAACAAGGGGAAACGGTTTCAAGCTCAAAGAGGGTAGATTTATGTTAAATATAAGGAAAAAATATTTTACATTGAGGGTGGTGAGGCACTGGATTAGGTTGACTAGGGATATCGTAGATGCTGTGCTTGTGGAGAATTTCAAGTCCAGAGTGGATCAGGCTCTGGGCAACCTGATCTAGCTGTGATATCTCTGTGCATTCCAGGGGAGTTGGACTAGATGACCTTCTGAAGTCCTTTCCAGCTCTAAGGGTTCTGTGATTCGATGAAATTGTTCATTTGTTCCTAAAATAGACTGTAAGCTTTATTGGCATGTAATGCACCTGCTGATCGTCTGTAATTTACTAAAGTTCTTTTATGGCTGAATCCCTTCGTTTGATTGAGTAAAATTGATCTTTTTTTTTCCATCTTAAATATATCAAGCCAACAATACAATCAGCTTTTGTTCCTTTATAAAGGAGCACTTGAAATAGCTGATCAAAGGAGCTACAGTTTCTTTTAGTGAGCTTCTGGTAAACCAAGCTGTCATTTTTATGAATGGTATTTTGTATCTTACTTTGGTTTTAGGTTTTTGTGTAGCAGAATTCCATTAGTGAAAGCTTCTCTGCATTTCTCTTTCCTCTGCCAGGTAACGTTGATCTGAAGAAATGGTACTTAATAAATATTACAATAGTGCTGTGACTGTATCTTAATGTGTTTTCCTAAGTCATCTGTGAAGTCTCAGCTGAAAGACACATTTTAATTAGGCTCTTATGGCTTTAAAGGAGCATGCACGAGTTGAGTCTTAAGGCACAGGCTAGACAATGCAGTCAAATGTTATTCAATTTCCACTTGAATTATAGAGGTTGTGAAGCCATTGTGAAGTTTAATACTTCAAAGCTTGCTAACGTATAGTGCAGGGTTGTGTTTAGAAGAAGGAGCAAATGTTAGACTTGACATTAGTTTTAATGTTGCATTCTTTTTACGTATAATTAGCTTTTCAATTTTTAAGGTGGAGATGTAGCAGTTGTCTGTTCAGCCTATGCTTATTTCTAGCGTGTGGAAAAGAGGAAGGTCTTAGTTGTGTATGCTCCCAATAAGTCAGAGATGGATGTAATAAGTACTTCTGCAGAAATCTCATCTCCTTCCCAAGCCCTGAGGGTGCAGTTTCACAATTGCCTTGAGCTGAGCTAAGCCTGTGCTACTTCAAAAGGCAGTTTCATTCCCTCCTTTGGGCCGTTATCAGTGCTCATATGGTTAGTTGGAGCAGAATGCTGATCTCCTAGGAGAAAAAAGAACTGTGACTCAATTTTACAGATGAAGTGGGTTCAGCAGAGGGAGGCAGACTGATTTCTTGCAAGTTGCACCATAAATCAGTGGTGGAGATGGAAGCAGGGGCTTGATATCATGACTTTTGTTGTTGGCATCTGAAAAGAAGAACCATGTGGCTCAGTTTTTTTTTTCCCACCAAGACCTGAATTTTGTGTTCAGCTGCTTGGAGCCTGGTGTAATCTTACTGGTTAAATGTGGTTTTGAAGTGGTGTGACTCGAGACTGGAATATGCTTGTGTGTCTATCCTTTGTTTATCATATTTTTTTTCTTTGGAGTATCACATGCTGTGTGTGTCAGTGATGTGTCTCCCCAGAGACGTGTAAGCTGGAGCAGTTTTGTGCAGTGTGTTTCTTTGCTAGCTTCCTTGCCTCAGTAAATCATTGTTTAGTTTCCTCTTTGCAATATTAATTTTCCTTGTTCAGTTTTTACTTAGCTCAAAATGAGAAATAAATGATTGTAGGTAGAGCAGAGGAATTAATTGAAGATGGGTTTAGCTTCGTTGTTTGCAATTAACTATCTTGTGAGTGTCTGGAGCTCATGGCTACAGATGTCTGTTTTAATGTCACTATTTTTTTTTTGCTTTTGTGTTGGGATTTTTGGCAGTCCATCTCACAGGTAGCAGTGAAGAGTTGTTGTGAATGGAGCATCCTGACCAAAGTTCCAGACTCGTTATTCTTAAACAGACTAGTGGGATTTGTTTTAATAAAAAAGCATTCTGTTCTTTGTATTTGCAAGGGGAATTTTGAAGGACTGTGATGCCCTGAACAGTTTCTTTTCTTGTCTGGGCCACTCTCCAGTGCTGATGTTAATTCACAATCGGAAATAATGCTGAGAATTAAGGGGCTGTTAGATGAATAAAAAGCAAACAAATCACGCTTCTTCGCTGATAGAATTTCAGTGTTCCTTTGGGAGTCCTGTATACACAAGCAAGCTTTGCTGTTACATCACCTGTCTAAGGAGATCCCATTGGAAGGTTCCAAGACCCATCTGAATGCAAGGCTGTTCTCCTTTGAGTTAGGATAAATGCCCAGAGTGTCAACAACTGTGGTAGACCTCAGTTCTAGTAAGGTGGTTTCAGAAAGCATATGATTATACATTATTATTCAGTGATGGTTCTTTCCTTTTAAATATCATTTTGACGCTGTTTCACTTAGATATTTTATTCTCTATAAAACAGCAGTAATTCTCTTTGAAACAGCCAGATGGTTTTGTCTTTTAAACCTGCAAAAAATAAACAGGCTGTAGGGTAGATGGAAGGTGTGGGATGAACTGGAATTATAAGTAATATGTGAGGGACCAAATTAATTGGGCATGTTTTTAATTCTCCTTTATTATTGTTCTTTGATTCCAAAGACATTGCAGTGACAAATAGCACATGGATTTTATCTGATTGGTGGGAGGGAGGGCTGGAAGAGAATTTTTTCGAAGTTATTTGTAATAGTCTCAAAGAAAACAGTAATCCTTCTAGGAGGAGGAGCTGCTAGGGTCTATGGGATATGTCTTGGGGCTGAAGGGGCAGACCTGGCTGCTTGTAAAGGTTCAGCTGAGAAGTAGTATTGCTTTGGATTCTTCCTGAAAGAAACTTGTGTTGGGGCTGTTACATGAAATTTGATTTAGTTTCCTAAGGATTTGTGTAGGTTTCTGGTTGGACTCAGGTCAGTATCTACATTTTTCTTCACCTCTGGAATTTGAGTGGGAGAGTTCAGTTTCTAGTTATATTGTGTTGGTTTCCATGGCCTCTTTCTCTAATGTACACAAGAAGGAAGAGATTGTTCGTTTTTTCTTTCTTGGTTTTTATTTTTTTTCTGAGTACTGCTTCCCTACTTTATTTTACTTCTTTGTTGTCTGGGAATCATTCTGGCATAGCTAACTGGTTATTTCAAGTAGTATCTGATTTTTTTCAGGTGGAATTTTGAAGTGATTGATCAAGTATTCTTGGAAAGCACGTTACAATTGCATCCTGACTGTATCATGAGGGATAAATGATTCCCAGTGGGGCTTGTCATACTGATAGTTTCTTCTATCATACTGTATTTGATGCTTGCTGTGCAGTTTGTGCAGCTGTATATTGTTAGTCTGTAGTCTTGTCTTTTGTATGACATTACATTTATCATCAAATGTTGATAGAAAATTTCTCTTTTCAGAGGTATTTTGCTCAGTGCTAGTGTTACAATTTGAATGTGGGATTTGTCCTTGTTTTGGTCGACTTCACAGGCTCACCTGACCAGGCTCACCAGCCCTTACTGTAGATGGATATGAACTGCATTTTCATCTGTTTCCATCTTTGAGCTCTATGAGTTGAAGTAAGAGTCAGCAGTGCAAAAAGCCATGCTGCTTGTTCCATTGGAGGCTACAACCCATGTGGTCACAAGTAGGTCCTTGCCACAGAGGACTGAAATTAGACTATACAACCCTAAATGTGGGAAGTATTTGAACAAGTATGTGTTGTTGCATTTTAACCACGGTAGAATTGTTGCAACAAGACTGTCAGCTGTTCTGTGTGCAGTGAACATTCCCAATCTTGTAAGGCCTGAGGCAGAGATTGATCTCTAGTTAAAGAGAGAAATCCATATGTGATACTCCAACCAGAAATAATGATTACTGTTGAATTTCTTTTGATATACAACATAATACTTAGTTCCAGCAATATAAAAAATTAAATAAATCCACATGAATGACCTCATGTTGTTCCAAGCAATGTTTTGTTTGGAATAAATGCTTTATAGCAAGAAATAACTTCATTGGTTCTTATTTTTTTTCTGTTACAGTTCTGTTTTCCCACGTAACTTGAATTTCTGCTTCCCAATCCCCCTCACACAGTGACTTCTAGTATTAATACAGAGCTGGCTCAGTCTGTTCTGATAGCATTTTGTGACTGGACCATTTGAGGAACCTTCTTTCCTATCCCTGGTATACAACTCATTTTGAGCAACTGTTGTAATGACAGTTGTGTTGTTTTACTAGCTTGTTTCCAGGCCTGTTAATAGCATTTAGTGCTGTCGGTAGATGTAGGCCAGACCTCTTGAAAGAGCAGTGATGTGGAACACGGGCAGTAATGACAGCTATGGGAGAGGCCTGCCACACTGTACTTCAGTATGGGACACCGGATTTCATTCCCTGCCACCCAATCTATCTTCTTTCTTCTGTGGATTGACAAGTAAATATGTTCTGTTAATTAAATATTTTACCATATGAATAGGCTTCAATGCTTTCTGTTAATAATAGCACTTATTTTTTCCATCTAGGGCAGGTCTGTGGTAATGCCAGAATTCTTTCTTTCCTTTAATTACTGTTCCCATGGTTATTTCTATGATGTCTCTTAGTGTTTAAATAGGCAAAATTTGCTCCTTAGTGTGGTAACTGCCTTGCAACAGGTGTTGAACAGGCATTTACATCTGTGATACAGCTGACGTTGTATGATGATACAAAAAAAAGTGTCATTAATGTTCTCGGAGCAGCTTAAGTAAAACTTGCCAAGATTTTCATGTTAAAAATCACAGTTTTTGAATGTTCTCCAGAAGTAAACAACCCTGGATTCGTATTTTAATTAGTAGAGTTCAACTAGTTGAAAGAAATGGCATATGATTTAATTCATATATGCTTCTAGTATCCACAGTTTTCCGTGGCAGGAAATGCTACAGGTTAACCTTGTGTTGCATGCAAATGTTTCTGACTCGTTTGAACTTGGTGCCTGCTGCTGTTACAGCAGAACTGCACTTTGTGCCTCTTGTGGTACAAGAGGCTGAGCTCTCATTCTCTATAGAACCAAAAAGTATCTTGTTTTGGAAGGGAGCTGTGAGGATTATCAAGTCCAACTCTTGTAGCTTTGATGCTTCTTGAGAAAATTCAAAGGCATTTGTTTTGGGTTTACCTGGTTTGTTTTAAACAGTTAGGAGGTCTTAAGTAAAAGGTCATCAGTTCAGAGACATAAAAGGCCATCAACCAGAGACAACTTACAGGGAGAGAGGGAGAGATGGTTGTTATCTAATATGTGAAAAAGGACAGGAGCAGTTCTCGGCCTTTTGAGTTAAGGTCAGTGCTTGGAGCAGAGGTTAGAGATATTACATGCAAGGTTAACCTGTATTCAGAGGTTTTAAGCTGACTGGAGAAATATAAAAGCCAAAAACCTGTCTTTGTAAAAATTAGAGATCAAGGATCAGAGGTTGAATTTGTTGTTAGGAGATAAGGATAATCCCAGTGGTAGATACGTTTTTTTTTGTTTTTGTTAATTCAATTGTCTGATTAAGCTGAATCTGATACTTGGCAGACCTTCAATTTCCTCTGCATAGTGTTGTGATGGCATGTAGTACATTGCTCGAAGTGTATGTGAAAGAGCTGTGTGTTCTGGGGATTCTTAAAGGCCAGGCGGGGCCTTGGTGTCTGTCTGTGAAATGCGCTGGCAGGGTGCTTCTTACTGCTGCTCCAGGAAGGTCCATTTTAATCTACATGGTGTTTGCTAGTGAAGTTAATTTTAGTTGAGTGAGGAAAGGTGATGATAATGCTTATTTCTTTGAATCTATAACTATCTGTTAGATGCTGCACTATTGACTCCTTTGCCATTTGAGGTCCGTGATATTATAATCAGGGTGTTCGATGGATGGTAGAGGAAGTTCCTCTTGACTTGCAGTGTGTTTGTATAGTAACCTGCTCCAAGATGAGTTGTGTTTCTCTGGGGAAGTGCTCTTAGTGGTTCAAGGTCCCCCTCTCTGTTGCTGAGGTATGTATCTTGAATGATCCTTCAGTGACTTCAGTGCTGTTGCCCACTCCATAGTGTTTTTGCAGTGTGTTTCAGATAGTAGATGTAGGTGTGATTTTAAGCTTTGGTGGTTGGTGCTTCTGTTTCACCCTTGGGCAAGATTTTGAGAATCTAAAAACGTGCTTCTTTTTCTTTAACTTTTGCTAGCAAATATGAGTTTTACTGATACATTACCTACATCCTTGTGTGCTCAGAACTACTAGCCTGCTATTACTTGAAAAATTATCTGTAACACGTCTTGGGGAAATGCTTGACAGTAATCTCAGAGCTTCTGAATCCTTTTAAGTGAATAAAAAACACTGTAGCTTAAGATCATGTTTAAACTTACAGAAAGGCATTGCATACCTACAGATGTATGAATGTATGGCTTATCATTATGTAGTGCAAGTTTCTGAGCAGTCAATTTTTGTCTTTTCTAACTGAAATCATGACAGAATTTGTGGTATAGAAGAAAATGAACACTTCAGTGCTTTTTGGAGGCAGGAAGGGAAAAGCATAAAGGTGTACATGCTGGAGCTGTGTGCAGTGCACTTTCTGGAAAGACAGGTCTGATGGAGGGTGTGGTGATGAGATTTTAAATTCTAATTTCTGTGGATGGCTCATTCTGTCAAGGTCAGTGCTACAAGTTCATGGTCCTGATGTATTGTAGGGTGTAACTGGGTGAGTCAACAGTTCATTGGAACAAAATGTGATCGTGCGTATACATGAATGTTGTTGTACTTTTTTGATGCTTTAACATGGGAGGGTTGAAAATGAGTGATTCTATGGATTGTTAAATATTTTTCTATTATTAATTAACAACTGGCCAATTTGAGGCAAGTGTGACTGTATACTGATGATCTTGTGAAAAACTTACTCAACTTTTTTGGCTGCTGGTTCACATTTACATTGTGTTTATGCTATTGTTTTTGTTTGTCTTGGTCATTAGTTAATAGACTTCAGTATATTTGATACATGTGTATTGATATATCGATTTTATAGACTTTGTGTCTTTCCACAACTAAATGTTTTAGTTCTCAATATATGCCTGCAATCAAAACAGTGAGGGAATTCCTTTTGTTTCCTTACTCACTTAAAGCTTAAGCTCAAGCAAATTTCATGCTGCTTACTTTGTTCAGATAGTCTACAAAAAAGGTGAGTTAGGCGAAAAGAATGTGACAGCCCTGTATGTCAAAGGGCTTGGTGTTTTCCAACATGCTTAGAAATTCTCTGGAGTGTTCAGCTGATGTTTTGGAACTGAAGTCATGCTGACATTGTGCTTCTCATAATCCCATTCCTGTGCCTGCGGTTGAACTTGGCATTTCAGATGCTTCTCAAAAATCTGGGTTTTATGTTACCTAATAGGAACTACATGTCACTAATCTCTTACTGGGTAGGATACAGATACTGCTTTAACTGCTGAGTGTAGAAGTGGTAGGGTCCCTATGAAGCGGGACTCCATTTTCAAACTCACAGAGGCCTTACGATGCCTCAAGATGCCCCTGAAACTCCTTCCTTGGAAGATGCGTGGTAGTTGAAGCAAACGGACCTGTGTTTTGCTAAATATTTTGGCACGGGAAAGAGATCTAGCCAGAAGAAGCTACATGTACGCTGTACTCCCTCAGTTTTATTACAACTCTGTAGCCTTTGTAGTCCATATGCTTGCAAGTATCTGAATGTTTGGCTTTGGATCCCTCAACTGTACCTCATTCCCCCCTCTTTGTGCCACTGCCGGGCTGTCATTCTTCTAGTCAGTGTCCTTTCATTCCTATCATTCTGCTCTGAAGCCATGCACTGTTTCTTTTCCTAGGCTTCCCAGCCTTTATGTTTTCTGAAGGCCAGCAGAAATGACTGTTTTTGGTGATTCATTATCTGTGCCCCATTCTTTTTTTCTTCTTTGATCTGGTTTGTTTTATATACACTGAAGTTACTATGCTGTAAAGCAAACATTTGTTTTTTTTTTACTAAATGTTTTTAGTGCTTCTAGTCATATCGTGACATTTAAATACCATTCTCCCTTTTGTAGAAGTGGATGCTTAAAAATAGCTTTTCTACTCTAACTATATGCTCTGTGAATTGCACAGACTATTGGAGAAAGTCTAATATCTGTGCTTTATAATAGTTAAAGACCCATAAAGACACATTGAGCTGTGTGGATACAAGTCAGCAAGTGTTTTCTGTGCCGTTGTCCTACTCATCCTTCTTGATTAATACAATTCATCCATGATGCCAATAATGAACGTTCTGGAGCTCAGTAAGCCAACAGGTTGTATTTTTATATGGAGAGATATATGAGGCAAGGAGGATTACCTGTCAGGGGCTACTGAAGACTTTGATTTACTGACTGAAATGCTAGTGCAAATAATTGAATCAGAGATCTGTTCTTGAGAAGCAAGCTTCGTTTTGCGTTGTTCAATTGTAGAAGTAGGGCACTGTCATCTCACTCTATTTGGAAATGCAAAAACAGCGTAGGTTTAAATGGTAAAGAATTTGTCTGTAAAAGCTGCGGTTTACAGCCTAGTTGTTTTATCTGATAGAGGCATTCTTCCCTTTTGTTTTTCCACCCTGTTTCTGTAGCCTTAATACAGGGGTGGCTGAGCCCAAGTTTCTGTCACTAGGGCAATTCAATTGTGTTGCGTTTAATTTACTGTACTGCATGACAGTGGTGTTGTATGCTTAAATTTATAGGTCCTTTCAACTACTGGAGATTTTACTGCTGAAGTTAAATTGCCATTAAAACAATTACAGTATAATTTCTAAATTTCCATCAAGATGCACTTATAGGTGTATCACAAAAGTGACTAAAAATTTCCTGTTAGATAGCACAGAGGCGAATTTTCATTCTCCTTGGCCCAACTTGAATAAGCAGGATCCTCCCTTCTTGTAACAGGCATTGTACTGGAAAGCGGTGTCTGTAAATAGGCTGACGAATGAAGACTCAGAATAAGATGATTCCTGCTCTGCGGATTTGCCTTTCTGTGATGGATATGTTCATATAGTCATCTTCAAGGCAAGATGTGATGCAGCCCGGGTTGTTGCTATAAGGAAAACATTAAGTGAGCAAGAGAATTCTGCCTAGTGTGTCCTTAGCTGTGGATCAGGAAACCATTCATTTGGGATATGCATGACCCAGGTGATTCAGATTCACGAAAGCAAAATTGGTGTGTTTAGGCTTCAAGATATAAGCTGGGCATGGTTAAGTGTGTAAGCTGTTGCAACCTGGTGACTGGAGTTTGCTGCAAGGCTTGGTGGGTGTTATGTTAGCATTTGCTGCCATGAACTGCTTTGACATCCTGCCACTGTTCTACCACAAAATTGAAGGTTCAGTTGCTGAAATACCATTCTCAAGTGTGACACTGATGAGCACATGAATATGTAAGAAGAGGTTGAAGAAAAAGCTAGTGAACATTTCTTAAAGGATTTCCCTATGCTGATCAATGTGAGCTGTTCTAATTAGCTGAACAGCTGGATTTTAGCTGCTTCTTAGCTATCTTCACTTGTCCAGATAGTGGCAAGTCACATTTGCTGCATTCGTCTAGTGATGCAGACATAGACATCTGCAGCATAGTGATGAGGATTGAATTGTCACTGGACTTAATTAGTGGTTCAGGATTGCTTGCTTTTCAGGCCAGACGCAAGAGTGAGGTGAAGTTGTATCAAGGTGAGTCTCATTTCTAAGATAACTGTGTCTGCACTATTGAGCATTTGATTTCTTAGGTGACTGGATCTTTATCAGCCTTTGTACCCATAGGGCCATGACAATATCCCATTACTTAGCAGGGAAGGAGTAGTTGTATCTGCATGTTACAATACCTGGCTGCTGCCAGCTGCTTTTTTCTGGTGCTGGTCTGACTTCCCAGTGAGCTGATCTGAACAACTAACATGAGTAGGAAACTTGAAGAAAGGATTAAATCTGCTTCTAGGAGGGCTGAGAAGCAAGCTGACCTGAGGCAGGACCAACGCTGAAAGGTTTGCTGTCAGATTAGCTCAACATATGGCATTAGTCACGTCTAATGATTTGTTTTGGTGAGCACAGTCCAAGCTGCTTCCCACAAGGAAATCCCCTGTCCTCCGCAGCTGCCCTTCACACCACTCCTCTTGAATCACCCCGGTGCTCATGGAGGCCAGCTGGAGCTCTTGGCTGGGCTGGCGGAGTACTTGGCAGTGTGAGGCAGACACTGTGCTTGTTATGGGTGCAGTCGTGAGGCTGGTCAGGAAGACGTGCAGCCATGTCAGCACCAGCATAAAAGAGCTGGAAGAGATGGTGGGCAGGGAGAAGGGAGCACTGCTGGCCCCACAGGTTTCTGTCTTAAATCAAGGGTGAAGCTGCATCTTGGGTAGGACGTGGGCTGTTAGAAAGGTAGCATGATTTATAAAGTAAGAGGAATATATGATGCCTTTTATCGTACTACTGTTTAACCTCACGTTAAATTCAACAACAGCTACTGAAAAGTTCTTTGCTGGCATTCCAGGAAATTACTAGATATTCAAAATAGCAATTTTTTAACATTTTAAAGGAAGCATGTCAAGTGACAATAACCATCACAACTGAAAATATGCTTAATAAATGTTCCTCACACAGGTGAGCCAGAGGGAGGAAAGCCCTGAATAACATGATGTGAATGGTAAATTGTGAGACTTGGTTGCAGATGCTTCAGTATATGTGTTTGGTTTTTTTTCTTAAGTGATCGCCTTTTTTTTTCCCCACACCAGACTTCTTTGTGTGTATAGGATGATGTATGCCCAACATCAGTCTGTTTGCTTACACCCACGAGCAGAGCTGCCTTGCAACCAGCTGGGGTAGATATCTGCCCCATGGGACGAAGGGTGACCTATGAGACCTCTTCCATATTACTGCTGTCTTGACCTACCTGACAACCTTCATCTAGCATGTGGAGCAACTCGACAGATCCCTTCTGAACCAGTTTGCATAAGTGCAAAGGAGTAGCAAGCTCCCTGTTTTGAGGAGCTGACTTTTGAAGCTCAGCAGAGCTTCTGCCTTACTTGGAAACTGAACAAATTTTGTGCAGTAATTTGACTGTCAGTGGGGTCTAGGATACATCCTTAGATGCTGGAAGAAGTGCTGTGGTTGTCCTCTCCCACCTGGTTAATGAGTGTGCAGGATGTGTGAAAGTTTGCATGTTTACTTGCTCCATATTAGGTAGGGCTGGGCTGGTGTTTGAACTAATGTTTATCAGTCTCAATGCCGTGCAAGTGCCCACTTTCTGCTGTTCATTCGTTTTTCTAGCGGCCCTTAGAGTATGGAATTCAGCCTATGCATGCTGTGGGACAGTGCAGGTCCTGCTGCCTCCCTCCTGGGCTGGGTGTTGTCATGTCATCCTCCCAGTTCTTATGTAACTGTCTGGAGAGACATGCTGGGTCCAGGCTCAGAGATCCCACGCAGATAGTACTCCAGCGTGCTTTGTTTTCCCTTGACATGGGCATTTGTGTAGTTTGTGTGCTCTGATTCGCTGCTGTCCCTTACAGGCAGGAGGAGTGGAGCCGGTGGGAAAGAGGCAGTGTCTCCATTAAGTGGAATTACTGCTACAGCTCCTACCACATCAATTAGGAGAACTGAATTTGATTTGGTATTAATAGATATTAATAATTACTTGGATCCCTTGAGGAAAACATGTGGTCATTACCAGTGGAGCAGAGAGGGGTGTTAGCAACCTCAGCACTCCTCATTCTGCAGGATGGGACAAGAGACCAAAAATTGTGGGCTGAAGCAATAGGGCAGGGTTGGCCTAGCATCAAGTGTGGGTATTACTGCATTCTGCCCTAAGAACGGGATCTTTTAATTACTGAGGTTTAGTACATAGCAAAGTTAAGGAATTTTCAGTCTCCTCTTGTGGTTTCATGGTAAACAATAATCTCAATTCATTCCCATTTCTTTGTTTTCACAAGGCTTAAATAATTTCAAGTTCAAGGTGACTTAAACTCTGAATGTAAGAAATGCAGTGCTTTGCCAATAGAGAGGGAGGGTTTTGCTGATAACCTGTTAATACAAAGAGGAAGAGAAAAATTGTCTTAAAAGCTTGCTTTTCTGTTGTATTTTGTTTATAAGTTACTAATTTTTCTAACAGAACCACATTATTCTGGGTTTTATTTTACATGGAGAGTTGTATATGTGAACTGTTTGGCTGATGATCCATTCATACTTCAGCTACACTGGGTTGATTTCATGGAAGAGTTTTTGTTTCCTTGCTCTTTTGCATTCTTTTCTATGCTGTTTTTTTGGTCAGTATGGTGCTGACTTGGACTTCTGTATATATGGTGGTTTCTATGACTTGCAGCTGCAGGTGCCTCCTCACATCTGAATGTGCTTCTCAGATTCTGAAGCAAATTGAAATCAAGTGCTCTTGACAGCTGAAGAAAGGACTTAACCTGTTCCGTTTGGGTCTTACTTATAATTTAGTGCTCATACATTATAGATTACCTAATTTCCTGCTTTAAACCTTAAGAAAATGCTGATTTCTGAGTATAGAAAGTATTTGCTCCTCCAAAAGATTTCAGATTTGTTAGCAGACTTTGGTCTCCTTCCTGCCCAATCCTAAAAAATAATAGAAATAAAGCTCTGAATATTGCAGTTTAATCATAGTAATGAAGGCAGAAGAATAAGGCTGCAAAAATGGGCATCCAAAAGAAAGAGTTGAGTTATAAGGAAAAAAAAAGTTACGTCATGGAGGAATATACAACTGAAAATGTTTCGTGAAGATAAGGCTGTCATGATGGAACACTGTGAAGGAAATTAAGATCCCCCTTCTGCTGACAATGTACAGTGAAATAGGACTGATGGAAATGTTTTCTAGTGCTGCTTTGCTAGCTGTGGGGATAGGGGCCAAGCCACTTTAGAACTGTTTCTAGAAGCAGACTGATAGAGCTTGCTTATCCTAGGTGAGCCAAACTATTTCAGAATGCAGTTTGGTCAGAGCAACGTCCATTTCTAGTCTTCAGAGGGAGGATGTTCTCTATCCTTGTTCTTTGCACGTGTCACTTTCTTCTCTCCTCTAAATCCCCTATTCCTCATCCCACTGAAGCTGCAGTCATCAGCGGTTGCAGTGGAAGTGCATGCCGAGCCAAAGCGAGCACTGGCAGTCTGTGTGGCGTGCCTGCTCTGTGCACGGAGGGAGCACTGCAAAGTGCTCGTGCCTTCTCTCTAAGTTTCCTGCTGGTACTGCTGCTGATGAAGAAGGCCATATGGGGGTGGTTCCAGAAGAGACTTCATTAGTATATCTTTCTACTGTAATTAAGTTAATGTATTACCCTGTGTCTTCTAAAGCTGATTTGTAGCCTTTAGAATGTGCTGAATGATGACATCCCCCTGTGTTCTTAACCCACTGTGTTGCAAGAAAGAGCCTTTTTCTGTAGGTTATTTTTTGCATGTTTTCTTAATCTGCTCTGTAGCTTAGTACACGTGGCATGTTTATTAATATGATCTCTGTCAAGTTAGCAGCAACTATGGGAATAATAATCTCAAGTAACTTTTGCAAAGTTACTGAAGGCTGTTTAGTCTGTTAAGTAAGACCTTCAGGAGAGAGTCATAAGAAGCCTTAATCTTACCAAGAAAACAAATGAGCTGGCAGAAGGAAACATTTTTCTGTCCTTGTGTGTCAACTATTTTTTGTTCATGTTGTATTCCTGTCTAACCCCACCCACTAACCCCACCCACTAAGTTATTACTGAAAAATGCAAACTCAACTGAAAGTGGAGATCAGATATTAAGTAACTGTTAAAAATATGTAATGGAGGAGCTGTAGATGTTTGCTTGGCTGTGTAAGTTATATTTATTTAGAAAAATGTTCAGTCATTAAATGCTAATGATCTGAGAATATACACTCCTACATGGGCTCTTCTCCAGGTGTTGTGGTCAAGTGAGACAGAATGCGAACTTGAATACGGAATCAAGAGAACAGGTGTCTTCAAAATTGGCTTACTATCTTTGACTGTCTTTAAGCGAAGCTGTAACCTGGTTGGCATTAGAAGGGGTTGGTTATGGTTGTGTACCGCATGGGGGTTTGGACATCTTTATTTAAGACTGGGGCAAAATGAATTTGGCAAGCTCTGTGTAATGTATAGGTATTCTCTACACAATGTTGCTTAATTCTCCTTGAGACATTAACCACTGAGTAATCATTTTTTGTTTCCTTTATTAAGCCAAGGACCCTTGTCATCCATAAGAGCAGCAATCAAGAGATGTAAGTCTGTTTTTGTTTTTTCTTGACTGTCATTGCATTATACAATTGCTACATCTTCATTTTTAGTTACTGATTAACTTTGTGAAAGAAAGTAGAACTGTCTAAGATAACTTTGAAAAGCAAATTGCTAACAGCCTTTGGGGGTGGGGAGAGAAGACTGCAATTACTTTTTTTTTCTCCCTTTGTATTACTCCCTCTTATTGCTTTGCTGATGATCTGTTCCTTTTTGCTGGTTACTAATGTTACCTTATTTGAGCAGCAGAGCATTTGTGCACAGACATGATCAATCTTTGAAGAACTTGGGTTACATATGCCCAGTTTTAAGGTCATGTGACAAACTAGAAGCTTGTTTCATTTCAGGAGGAATCTGCAGCGCCTGTTTGTTGGCTATACTGGGAACAGGTTTAGATGTATGTACATTACTTATTTTTGGAAGCAAACAACTTTTTCTAAATCTTGAATGAAAGGGCAATCTCTTCTTCCCTATTTTTAACTTCTATTTCCTGCTTTTGAATTTCCAGACAGAGAATTTCTTCAGCTGCATTCTCTGAACTATTTTATGCTGTTACTTTCTTCTACTTTACATTTGTATTTCATTTCTGTCTATGATTTCAATTTCATACTGAAGAAACAACAGGGAAAAATACATTAGTGTATGTGCTAGTGATTTGTTTCTTCTGAATCTGTTAGTCAGGGGCTCATTAGCATGGATTGGATTGGAGGCGGTGAAAGGAGATCATGAAAGCTTCATTCAGGGCAAGTCTACATGATGCTGTAGTTAAAATGCAGCGCATTATCTGTGCTATTGCTGCCATAAATAGGAAGCTGGAAAACAGAGCACTGGATCACAGAAGGCCTTTTGTCATCGAGTCAGGAATTAGTTAGAGTCTTTATAAGCTCCAGTTCTCCTCTAACTGTTAAGTGATCTGAAATGGTTTAGAAAATGTAGTAGCAAGCAATGCCTTGTTTTGATGCACAATCATTTAATGATACATATCTAGTTGAGGAGCTGTGATTCTGTATATATTATAGCATCATATTTAATGATGCTAATATGTGAATAACCTTAAAACCTGAATAACATGAATTATCCACCTGATAGGAAAGTACTTCCATGCACTTACCACGGCATTGTACGTGAAACCTTGGTCTTCTATATGCCATTAACCGTAACTGTGGATGGATCTAAATTAAAAATTGAGCTTGAGTAACTCCTAACTCTGCTTGCCATTAATCTGGAAAAGTTCAAGTATTGTCTGCAAGAATACCGTTCTCTAGCAGCATCAGAAATCTGTTTTTATTCCTTATCCACAACTTCTGTGGTCTGCCTATCTCTAATTTTCAAGAAACATGATAGGTGTCTGCAGGGTTTCAACCTTATAACCTGTGTACAATGCTGAAGCTCACTCACTTACTGATAAGTCTCTCCCCATCTCATGGCCTAATATGGTGAGGACTTAGTTTTCCTTTTTGGCCATGCTGACTACAACTCTGAGTGGAAAGATGTTATCATTTTGTTTCAATTGCTCAGCAGATGAAGCAATTGTTTGAACAAATCAAGCATGTAAGTGTGAGATGTGCTCAGGAAACAGTTTTTCATCTGAACTCTTCACAATTTAGTCCTGGATTTTTAATGACAATCTCAGCCAGGACAATAACACTCAGAGTGGTGATGCACTGGAACACGTTGCCTAGGGAGGTTGTGGATGCCCTGTCCCTGGAGGCATTCAAGGTAAGACTAGACTGAATGTGGCTCTGGGCTGCCTGTTCTAGTGGTTGGCAACCCTGCCCACAGCAGGGGGGAGTTGAAACCAGATGATCTTTGAGGTGCGCTATTCTATGATTCCAAAGCCACTTCTCACTGAAATTAGAACTATTTCCTTGGACGCTTGAGGCTGGAGGATGCCAAAGAAAGTAAAAAGTGCTGCAGTGGTGAAACAAAGGGCAGTGGTGTTTTTGCTCACTACTCCCCTCTTCCAGAACAGGCTGGCAGAAACAAGCCTGCCATAAAATGTTGGAAAAACCTTCAAGCATGTTCCATTCTGTTCTAGGCAAATATGTGGCTGATTGAAAGATGTGTAACAGCTTGTATACACTTTGAGGCTATGTCTTCCCATTTGGCAGTTTTGCAGTCATTTTTGGCTGGCTGTTTTGTTTGCTTTTTGTCTTGGTTTCAATTCTCTTCAGGGCTTCGTGGGTTCTTTTGGCTCCCACTTTTTCCCAGCAAGATCAGTCTTGTGACCTGGTTCTCTCCCCGTCTGCGCAAGCATTTGGGCTGGCATAATGTACAGAATGGTGTGAAGGCAGGAATGTGCAGCCCAAAGGTGTGGAAAGGAGTGAAGTGTATTCATAAATTTCTGCTATCAAATTTGAGTGGAACTGTAGTCATGCTCTACAGGTGTAGTTACAAAGGTTTTTGTTCCACCACAGTACCAGCCTGTGTGGTACCCAGCAGTTTGGTTAGCTGTGAGAATGCATCTGACCTGGTTTTTGACTAGGTCAGGCAGTGAAGTTCTTCAAAGAAGAGCTGGAGATGCAGGAAACAGATTGCTGTTGGGGGTGGCATGCTGCTTCCCCTCTGCTGCCAGTGGTCTGAGCCCAAAGAGAGCAGGATCAGAGAGATAAAATGAACAGAAACTGTAAAGAAAGTGCTCTTTTTTTTTTGTTTAACATTCTGAACTCAGTCACTGTGGGGTCTTAGGACTGTTAATGTTCCAAGGGGGGATGGGGAGGGGAAATAATTAGCCTTTCGAAGGGAATTTGGGCTGCCCTATCTCTTTTAGCTGTGTTGAAGCATCAAATCCTAGCAAGCCTAGCACTGACATCAGAAAACCTGACATTTCCCGAAATTCCTGTAAACAGAAATAGAAGGAGCAAGACCTCCCCCTTGTGCCAAGAAATGTACTTCAGCTGTTGTTTCTGAGTTGTATGAAAAATTCCCATTAGTTTGTAACTTTACTTTCATATAGTGTAATGAGATCTTCGATTGAATTAGTTTTTTATGTATTTAGCTTGAAGGACTTGCTCATTTTAGCTCCCTCTACAGAAGGCATCTCTGCAGCCATGTACCACCCTCAGTACTGCAAAAACCACAGGTGTGTCCTCTTACATGGAACCAGTCTGTCACCTCCTCTGGTTTATTACATGGTAGGCAAAGGAGGGAACCTTTGTCTACAATTATGGCTCTGTCTGAGATACCATAGTGAATAACCTGTTCCCTCCCTAGGCATTTATTCAGTGAGAAGGCTAACTTCTCAGTCTAAAGTTTGTGTTTCACATTGTCTGTGGTAGAAAATTCTAGCCTGATGCTGGAAAAGCATTGTAAGAATGGGTATTTTTAAATAGTAGCACATTTGTTTGTTGTAAAAAGTAATATTATTACTTTAAAACCCATTGATAGTAGTTAATGTGAATTAACTGAAATAGTTGAAACTGTGGTTGAAACTACGTTTACTCATACCTGCTGGAAAGAACAATAGATAAAAGTCATCAGAAAAAATTGAAGTTTCATTTCCCACAGTGTTTGGGTTATCTGAGGTTATGATTCTAATCTTCGATAGCAAATGAAACTTGCTTTTAAAACAGCCTGTGGTGACAAAACTGTTCACAATTTCATATAGTTTACTAATGGAAATGTGCAGATATTATGTAGTGTTTCTGTTGTGGAAGCACTCAGCATGCACAGCAGGAGGGAATCTGAGCAGATCCCTGAGTGAACTTTGTTGTTTAAAAAAGTTGTCTGAAAGACTGTAAATTCTAGCTCAGCTCTCTTCATAAGACTCAAAAATGCATATCAGGCTGCTCTTGTCACCAACTCATCTATATCATTGCAATTTGAGTCTGTGGTATTTTGGGTGTTAGTGTATTTTTACAGGCATCTTGAGCTCCTGCACCATTATCTGTATGTGTTTCAGGTGTATATGAAATAGCAAATTAGCTTAAATAGTACAACCTACAGAAGAAACTGGAGGAAAAACACATTAAAACATAACAGGCACAAACAGTACCTTTTACCACTACACGTTCAAAAATAATTGGATAAAGCCACTAAATACTGCTTAAAAGAAATGTCTACCAAGAATGAAGCTCTAAGTCACTCGTCTCTTCTCTGTTTACTGAATTACTATTAATCCCTTCCTTTAATCTGCTTTAACAGATTAAACATACTTGGATGCCTCATTGACTTTAACAGGAATACATCCTTGTATTTCTGGTGTCCATATTATGTGTGGTTTGACATTCTTTCTTTCTCTCAAGACTGGTGGAATTATAAGAAGAAAAGGTGTGGAGTTTGTGCAGTGAGTTTTCATCTCCTACTCCTTCTTCAACCACTTTTACTGTTTATTTAAAAACCACTGTGTGTGTGCAGTGGATGTATCAATGCTGATCACCTAGATCATTGCCTAATGTGGGAGTGGAGGGATTTGTGCAAAATCTGCACTGAAATAGTTCTTCATTGACTCTCCTGATTGTGAAAATGTTGTTTGTTGTTGTTTTTAAATATATCACAATTTGAAATCTGGAGAAAAATCAGTAGTATATTTTTTCAGGGCAATTTACTTAGTGTGGAAATATTAGGGTATGAAAGGAGCACACAGCGAGAAAAATGGTTTGTAGTTTTTTTTTGTTTTTAAGTGAAGTGTGTGTTATGCTTTAAAAATCCATGTATTCCCTCATACACTTTTTCATTCAAATTCACTTTGAATGGTAAAGGAATAAAAGCTATGCCAGTCCAGAGGCAATGACTTTTTTAGGAAGTTTATATTTTCTTTTCTTTAGTGTTTGTGCAACTCCAAGGAATACCTCAGAGCAGAAGAAGCAGTGGCTTCCACTTCTGTTCTCCTGTGAATTTCAGAGCTTCCAAAATAAAAAATGCTCTGAAAATGTGTTAGTAAGAAAAGCAGGAAAGCAAAAAAAAAAAAAAAAAAGGAAAGCAAGTGATGGAAGGAGAAAAGAACTTGGTCAAAGACCTTTAAAAAGAAATGTTTATAATAAATATTTATATTCATGAGCAAAACTTGACTCCAGAAGTGCCTGGGAGCTTTTGTTTCAAGCAACAGATTGGACACATTTGAAAATGTATAAAATGCTTTTTTCTGTCGGTGACATTATTTTTACATCAAGTTTTCATGTGTTGCTTTCTAGTTAACTTGTTTATTTGATATTCAGAGTAAACAAACTGCATAGCTCTCTGTGTCTCACTATAATTTTGTAGTTTCTGTTTATAAAGGAAATTAACTATTTTAGGTTTTTCTTATTTTTTTGTAGTAACTTCACTGAATAGAAATACATTTAGAATTTTGTGGGAGAAAACAGTATCCAGTATTTATGTAGGAATGAAAAAAGAATGGAAGAAATTGACAGGTTTTATTGGTTTAGCTCTACATCCCTCAGTAATTAGTTTCAAGTTCTAATTACCATTGCAATTTGGATGTACTCCAAGCAGTTGTATTGAATACAATTACCAAATTAACTCTTACACTCTCTTTTGCAAATGTAAACTCAGAAGAGGTTGGATTGGTTGTTTGAGGGTTTTTTTCATTGTGTTTTTGTTTGCTTGTTTGTTTCCTTGAATGTGTGAGTAGGGTGATTGCTGTGTTGAGATCTGTGGTGGAAAAAAGTGAAGTTGATGTGTTGTTTATGTAGAGCGTTTCTATTTATTTGTCTTAGCTAAACTGTTTTACAGAACTGGGCTAGAAGATGAGCTGTTATGCCTGAAACTTTGAGGTGTGCTTCCTGCTTGGGCCAGTATGCTTGTACCTCTTTATTAGGTGGGAGTATGAATTATGGCGTCCCAGCTTCTTTGGCATCTGGGTCAACTTCTCAATGTAACCCATTGTTTTTTAAAAGAAAAAAGCACAGGCACAAATAAACCATGATTTTAAGCTAAATGAAGCATTCCAAGGGATTTTTTTTCCCCTCCCTTTATTCCTACCCTTGTGCTTTGTTGAGCTATACCTTGGACTTCTCCATATCCGGTTATATTCCTCATGGTTTATTTTGACAGGGAGACTTCTGAACACCCATTATTAAAATCAGCATGGAACTAGAAATGAGATCTGCTTCTGTTTTTTTTTTTTAAGACGCTATAGTGTAGATAGACATTACAATTGTCCTTTTAAATCTCTGGCATATACGCTATTTTTGTGTGACTAACCCACTTGATCATAGTTTCTGGCTCTGGAGCCTTGGTTTGTTCTCTTTCACCTCCTCTTCCTCTTCTGTAACCCCTTCTTTTTTTCCTCTAGCACTCATGAATAGTGCACATCAAAAATGCCCCGTGGAAGAGGTACGTGTGACACAACACTGTGTGGTGCTCGAATCAAGTATGCTTTGCTGATTTCAGATTTCAGTTACGATTCTGTGGTGGCACAGAAACAGCACAGTCATCATCTTACACACAGTAAAATTCTACCGCTTCCTCAATTGCCTTTCGTATGCAAAAATTTGTCCCTCAGCCTATTTCTTTTTTTCATTTATGACATTCAAAATGAGAACCTGATGTGGCCATTGGGAAATTTATTTGATTATAAATAAGTATGGCAAAAAAAATAATTAAAAAAGGACAATTTATAACAATGGTTTAAAAAGGGTTGCTAACTTTTAATACACAAATGATTACACTTGTAAGAGTTTTCTTACTGGGAACATTACCTTTTTTTATGTTTTTTACACGAATGAGGGTGAAATATCTTAGTTTTTCTGCGTTTGTTTTTCCTTCTTGAAAAGAAAAAGACATTTACAAAAAGATATCATCTTAGAAATGAGCCGTCAAAAGTGAATTCAGATGTATTTAACACCTGAAAGAAAAAGATAAGCTTCAACTCTAGGGGTCATTGCTATGCTAAAGACAGGAATGTGTGCTGAGGAGGAAGAAAATGGCCAGGACCATCTCTTTTGGTAGTATCTTGAACACAGAATGACTAAGTGATTTCAAAGTGAATCCTAAACCTTTATAAACCTTTCTCTCATATTTAATTGAAACAGTGATTAAAAAGTAATCCGTGGTGTTTCTTGGAATCTGGGATTTATGATCAGATGCTGTATGCTGTTTCTTTTATGGTGGATGGTAAGGGCTATGCTATTGTCCTAAACTATGTGCTGTGATGTTGTATTTTAACTTTCTCCAAACTTCTGTTTCTTGTCCTTAAATAGCTTCTCGGACTTCTAGCCATAGCGAACAGCAGAGGGATAGAAGGTATGATGCAGTTATTTATTTTACATTTAGATGTTACTTTAAAACTTGTTAGATTTTATCACAGCATTCCTTTTTATGCCTTTCTCTAGTTGCTTTTTTTTTTTTTGCTTCTTGTTAACTTTCATGTGTTTAAAAATAAATTAGACTTGGAATAAAACCGAAATGCTGTGATATTTAAATGCAGGGTGGACTAAGAGATGGAGTTTTCTGCTGGAGTGCTGCATGTATCTTCAGAAAACACAATGCAACCAGACAGCAAATCTGTATGGAACTTTTTGCATTTCCTTACATAAATTTATTTAAGTTAACTTCGCAGTGAAAATAAGCACGCTCTCAGGCTCAGTATCACACATTCTGGTTTTTCGAAAGGTTTGAGAAAAGGAGGTCAGTAACCTGAATGGCATTTGAAACAAATTTGTGAAGAGACTGCATTCCTCTCTGTTTAATTTCTTTCCTACCGTTTTAGAACTTAGGTTTCTGCAGTTTTTCTGTTAGCAGACAGAAGTTTCTGTAGCAGATGCTTCAAGTACCCACAAAGCTCACTTCTCAAAATGTGTTTTATGCAGGACTGTAGATAAATCCACGGTATTTGGGGGCTGTGTTTGGAAAGCATGTGCTGTTGATGCAGCTTATCCTCTCAAGCAGTTGTTGCAGCAGTAGAACAGTGCAAGTACTTCTGGGTCCCTGTTATACTAGATGCTGTAAGCAAAGAAGCTCTGTCCCGAAGGGCTTGTGAGGTGTGCTCTGCCCTTCCTTCAGCACAGTGGGAGGTTTCCCCAGTAGTCTTCAGGGTAGACAAGCTTATAGGTAGTCAGCCAGAAGCAGTATTAACTATCCCGCTGTTTTCACCTTGCAGTAGGCTAAGGGCAAATGCATGATTAGTTCTCGTTATCCCTTGAAGACTAAGACTTCTTCCATCTAATTGAGTTACATTTGTATTTGGATGCTTTTAGCATGTAAATTCTTTCACTGAGCCTATAAACCTACTTTTTGGCTTAGGCATTTAATTAGGCGTTCTGAATGGAAGCCTAAGGGCTTATTAGGAAGGTCAGGTAACTTGCTTTGAAATCATGGAAAGATAGTTTGGTTAAATTAAAAAGATCTGAGTCGTTTAGATTTTTGATGATGAGGAAACCTTGGTCTTTTATATTTAAAATATCTGTTTTGAGATATTTTAGGTAATTAATTCCCTTTGCTTTACCCCTAGGCGTCCTGAAATTACAATAGTTGCTGCTGAACCCCTGCGGCCATCCTCCTGGTTTCCAGGTGCAAGCCCTGTTGCTCCTCAGGGATTAGGATTCCCTTCTGCTTCACCTCATGCTCAGTGGAGGACAAATGAGCTTATTCCAGCTGAGGTGAGCGTGGATTTATGTGAACTGTGTGTGATGTGTAAAGGTTAAAAATAAAAAAGTTGGAGAGAAACAGTTTTATCACTAAGAATTTAGCTTGCTTAAGTTTTTATGACACTGAATCAAAAACTGTGGCAGTGCTCTTTTCCTCTGCTTGTTAATTTAGTTTTTTCAAATAGATATGTTTTTTTTTGTAATGGTCACATGTGGACATGAATTAATATTTGTCTTTGTCTTGCAGCTTCCTCCGTCTTATGAGCAGGTGATAAAGGAAATAAATCAAGTGCAAGTGAATACAACAAATAACAATAATGCTGCTGCTCCTAGACATACCACTACTTCTGCAACGCAAACGGACTTTCCAGAGGAATTAATCAGCCATTTGCCAGGAAGTAATGTGAAAAACAGTGTGCCTACACACTGGGAAAAAACAAACTATCCAGGTGAGATTTTTTTTGACTTCCCATTGATGAAAAATCAGAGTAAGGTCCCTGAAGATGTTCTTCATTATTCAACTCAAGCAGTTCTGGGAAAGTTTCAATTTGGATATTAGGAAAGAAGTTACCCTCAGAGAGGGTTGTGATGCACTGGAATGGGCTGCACGAGGAAGTAGTGCAGTCACCATCTCTTCACCTGTTCAAGAAACGCTTAAGTGTGGTACTGTGGGACATGGTAAGCTGGCATTGTAGCGTAGGATTGATGGTTAGCTTAGATGATTTTAAACGTCTTTTTCAACCTTTACAATTCTATGATTTTGTCATAGTTGTTCAACTATTACGGTGAATAACAGTTACTTTTCTGTGAATGAATCATGCTGTAAATTGCTGTATAACTCCCCTCTTCTGAATTACCATAGCATTCACGTTTAGACTGCAATTAAAACTTCTTCTGTAATGAAGACAAGTAAAATCATGTGTCTTTATGACTTTACCATAAAAATCTTTACTGTTTTGCTTAATTCAGCCATACTGGCAATGAGTTTTGTGCCAGCAAAGCTCACGTGATCAGTCAGAATAACGAGCAGCGTTATGCAATCAAACTGGAAAGTAACTGAGTGGATGACTCAGCCAAGGAAATTACTGTTCTGTTCCTTGGTCTAGATGTTACTTGTATACCTTTCCTACTGCAAGATAACAAGTTATTTTGAATTCACACCACAGACATGCCATGCTTTTCATCAATCTTCAATTTCTTCTTAGTACTTGTTTCCATGTGTTTCTTTAGAAAGAGAATTCCAGTTTCTCAAGCAGCACTGCAAACACAATTCTGAGCAAAACTATTGTTTCACATTTGCACAGCTGATAGAAGTAATATAAATGAAGTGTTCTGGAATAGGTAACTGAAAACTTCTCTTTTCTGTTAGTAGGGCCAAGTCCTCTGAAACCTCCTAGGCCTTCTGCATCTCTTTTGAACAGATCATCTTCAGAAAACGAGACTTCCGTATCAGTTCTTGATAATTCTGAGGGTCAGAGGCACCAAGAAAATCTCAATGCTGTGCTATGTCCTGTGCCAAAGCCAAGATCAAGAAGCAATCTCAGACCTGTGGTCAAAAATACAGAAAGTCAAATAAGAGACAGTGGAGAAGAAGTGAGCCAGTCTGATGCGAAGAGGCAGCAACTTTCAGTTCAGCAGTCATCTGTCTTACACGATAGCTCACTAGACAATCACTTGACAGCGGACAGCATGAGTACAGGAAAGAACCAAAGTATTATTGTTTCAAGGATCAAAGTTTTTGAAACCCAAGGAGCTAACGATACCTCAGGATTATTAAAGAAACCAGAAATTGCTCCTCGTTCATTCGCCACAAGATCTGTACCTGCAAAGAAGCCAGCAGTTGCTCCAAAGCCAGGGGTAAACAGAGTTTCAGGAGACTGGGATGCATGGACAGAAAGCAAACAAACACCTTCTTCTAGAGAACTGCAGCTTCAACCTGAAGCAGTTGGGAGCAGTGTTGTAACCAAACCTGAACTGCCAAAGAAGCCAAAACCTGGCCTTGTAAAAAGTAGTAGTAGTGATTTTCTTGATGCAAAGAGTGGCTCACTTACAGACAACAACAATGAGCAACGAAAGTTTCCTATTCCTGCACCCAGGCCTCTTATTCCTAAAAAATCACTTTCTGCAGAAAATCCTGCCCTTTCTTTGCTCCCTCTAAAACCAATCTCTGCTCCACCGCGGACCTCTGTATCTCCCCAAGAAAAAATGGTCAAGTCTCTAGGGGAGCTGTCACCTGCAGCAAACTCCTCAGCACCTGCTTTGCAAAGTAAGCTAGATGTGGAAGGAGATCTGATCAGTTTTGATGATGATGTTTTGCCCCTAAGTCCACCTTGTGCAGTTAAAGATAGCATCAATTGTGAAGCAGCAGCAGCAGGTAAGATTTTTTTTTTAAACAGTCTCTGTGGTTTCTGTTTGCAGGTTGTATGATGCTTTGTGAATTACTTCTATCTATTTTGCCTGTCTTGACAGACAGACAGTTTGTGTGTATGAAATTCTTTGTTTTCTATTATGTCAAGATCACAATGAAATTATTTGGGCTTTGAGACTCGGGAGGTTTCTAGGCTGTATAAATCTCAGAGGTTTCCTGCTGGATTTATTATGCAGTATCTAAAATAATGATAGAAGGCTTGATGCTGTATGCCAGAAGGTGCCTCCAGAATGTATCAGAATTCTCTCTCAGGAACTTGGACATCTTATCTCTTGCCACCCGGTCTAACTAATTTATTTGAGTGCATGAAATTCTGCAGTAGAAAACCTCCTGAGCACAGTAAATATGTAGATATTTATTCCTCTAGGTCATGCAGGGAAGCAGCGATGTTGATTACTTAGAGCAGTGATCAGACACACTGGAATACTCTCAGCTGTGGCTAGCTATTTTCTCTTTCATGAATTGGCCCTTTATGTGTCTATATGCTTGTTATGTAGCTTCACATTTTTATGAAAAGTGAATATTTTAATATGGATGGGTTAATTACTGCAGCTATATTCTTCTGGTTCGGTTCTGTCAAAAAAGAGGCCAACTGGGGCAATTTTTTCCCTGATTTAGGTAGTTTAATATACAAGTGCTGGGCTGTCACTAAATTTTACAGCAATGAGTTTTTCCCTCTTAGCACTCAGGTATGTCCTGATTTAGCCTGAAAGCCCCATTGCGATCCAGGACATGTTCTGCTTTGAAACAGATAGTATGTCATACAAAATGCATGTTTAAAGGACTAACTGTGAATCTAAACTTTTTTTTTTTACCTCATCTATCATTAAACATCTCAGCTCTCTGAAAAGAGATGCTTAAGTATTGTGCAGTTGTCAAAATAAATCAGTATTAATGGTTGTTAGGAAGTGAGATTTCTTTACAGTTTGTGGATTTTATTGTTAGATGAAGCTCCAATTTATCACTTGCTTTCTACAGTGGCATAAAAAGCCCAGAGCAGATACAGGAAGTCCCTTACACATTTAAACTGTTCAGGTCAATAAAAATTTTGAAGTAGCTTATGAAAGCAATGAAGGCAACACAATGTCCTTTAGGACAGCTGATTAGCTTAACTTGGATTACATCTGCCTTTTTCTTGCCTGGAAAGGTTCCAGGACCACTGCAGAGGCTGGAGAAGACCTGGAAGGAGTACTGAGTGAGTGAAGAGAGATTTTGCGGTGCATGAGTGGCAGTGTCTAAGTGGGAAGAGTTACAGTCTGAATTTCTGGAGGCTGTAGCTGTACCGCAGCCACTGTGTGTGTGGTTGCTTCAAAAGTTAGAAGCATGGGGAATGATGCTCGGTTTCCATGCATCTGACAGAACGTTTGTCCTTTCAGGTTTTTGTTGAAAGGATTCAACAATTGAAAGGAAATTTGAACTGTTCTAAGTATCAGACAAGAAAAGAGAACTCTTGCATTTCCGAAGTGCGTAAAACTGGAAATGATGTTTTGGCCGTGTGACTGCTTTTCCCCAAATGTGAAAAAATTAACTGATGATAATTCTTCTGTTAAAATAGAAGTTCAGTGATTCCAAAGTAAACCATCTGATTTTTTTTTTGAGCTAACACAACAACAGCTTCTGTGATGAAGCAGTAAGAATGGCAGTCTTCACCTTTCTGCCATCTGAGATGTTATTCCTGATTTAATTAAGAAGAAAGTACTTCATATTCTCATGGTTAACTGAAGAATTATTTGAATGGCAATTTCTCAGTTTGAGTCATTTTTCATTTCTTTAATGAAGTGACATTTTTTGCTGCGACCCTTTCATACCTACTAAAGAGAAGGTCTGACAGCATTATTGTTTTATTACAGTAAAAAATTAGAATTCAATCCAGACTTTTGCAGGCATGTGTGAGCTGAAGATCATACGCTGTACCCTTGATTACTAATGCTATGCCAGGTCTTGACAAAGCATCTACGAGAACAACAGTGGCTTTCTGAAAAATGAGGCAACACAGAGCACTAACACCAGCTATATTTCTCCTGTTCCCATAGGAACAGCTTAGGATTTACAAGATGAATCCACAGAGAAATGTTTTATAAAGGCAGGAAGAGAAGCTATAATCTAGCTCCCAATTCCCTAAACCTTTGCATTTCTTACATATTTGTCATTGTCATTACTTAACAAAATGACAGTGCTCTGCTTGTTGTTATGGCAACTCTAGAGAAGGAGGAAGGCTTTTATGCAGTGGTGTTTGAAACTAAGCACCAGCTGGTTTTTTATTACTATTATTTTTGGTCAAAAAGCAGTCTTACATCACAAATTATAACATTCACACACTTTTTTTTCTGATACAGCACAAATGCATCTGGCACTTAGACTAATGTATACAGTATGGAACAGATAGATTACTGCTTCTGCTAACATCTGATACTAAAGTAATAAGGTGCATCATTCAGTTGATGATGGGAAAGGTGCAAAAGTTGAGGTGAGCATGTGGATGCAATAAATGAAATGTGAGCAAAACAAATTGTTCTTCCAGTGCAAATTGAGAAACAGGGTTTTAAGATCACTTTCAAAGCCTTCAGTGTCTGTGAGATGACAGCTGAAGTCTGCTGGAACAGTGGAGACGCAAAAATGTGATTCAGAGGTAAACCATGGCACAGCCTTGCACCCACCTCTTGTCTTTACTGCTGGCCCAAGGGAAGTGCCAGGAAGCAGATGTTAGGAATGAGAAATCTGTCGAACAGTTATTTTCATCAGCCAACAAAACTGATGCCTGTTCTAAATGCTTGCATGTTGTTTTTTTCTGCAAACGCTAGAGATAACATTCACAGGTATTTGTATCCTAATGGAATTATTCCTGTTCCTGTCAGTCCCTAAGAATGTGCGGGCATCTAGCTGGGACTGCAGATCTTGAAGTGTTTATGCTTTTATGACATTTGTGGTATTTGGGATCGTAGGCAGTATTTTTACAAATCTTTAATAGTCGGTAACTGGGATTTGTTCAGTACCTTGGGATTGAAAGTTTCACTAATCTGTCAGTTGGAATCTTTTCTCAGTAGTCCATTTCTACAAGAACTCAACAATGAAATCCTAGTGCAAGTTGAAATCAATAGAAGTTCAATAGACTTGGGTAGATCCCGGATTTTCACTTCAACTTGTATCAGTTGCTGTGTTAAAGCATGTAGTGTGCCTGCTTTCAAATGTCCTGAGATGGAAGGTGAGGTAACAGTACATTTAAAGCACGTATTTAAATTAAAACCTGAACGTGATCTTACTGAAGTATTTAAATTCTTTGCTCTGTGTGTAGAGTTTTTATCTTTTGCCTTCCCTCTGAGGTGTCATACGGTTCGCTAATTGCTCTGGTCATTATATGCCAGCACTTAATTTCAACCAGGTGTTTTGAAAGGTAATTTGGAGATATTTCTACCTTACCAGCAGAAGGCAGCTTTCTCTTTCATCTTCATCATACTGATGTATTTCAGTTCTAACAATAATACAACTGATGCATTTATCAATTCTTTTACTTAGCTATTCATCTCAGTATAAAAGTTCACTTCTGCCTGTATGGGCAGAAAAAAATTACCAAACCAGTTATTACTGTCTATTTATGTGTGTTGTTCCTTCTTGCATCTGTGTGACACTGTGGCCAATTCAGAAAAATTGCTGCTTGAGTAACTCCGACTTAGTCTTCTGTGGGTTTATTGCCCAGCTGCTTGCTTTTGATTGCTTCCTCAGGAAGGAAGAGGGGAAAAAAAGAATTAAAATATTTGTAAGTGGTCAATAACTCCAGAGCTATCTTCAAAATAATCCAACTTTTCTTAGTATTCTGCTGTATTACTGTCAGTGACTCCTGTAGTTACTTAAGGTTACTTATATTCCTTGACACGGCATGTCTGGATGAAGCTGTGTTTCTTACTCTCCAGGAGTTGTTTTGGGTTTTGGCGTTCCCGTCCAAATTCCATCTGGCACCAGAGTTGTGAAGTTAGACCAGATTACACAGCCAGTTTAGCAATGTGAGACTGTAGTTGACTGCTTCTGGGCAAGAGGTAAATTTAGAGCCTCCTTGAAGGTTTGTAGAACTTGTCAATTCTCTCCTGACCAACAAAATAGGTTCGTGATACAGGAAAAGCTTCCAAGCTTTCATTGCTGTTGATGTTGGTATTGGTAGTCCTTTTGTGCCAAAGTCTGTGTTAATTACTGTCATCTCTAGTAGTAGTTCCTTGCTGGCTTCTCCATTTTAAGGTATTGTGCTTTTAGGTGCACATAGCAAGTAAGTGTGGGGATCTCCTCAGTTTGAGAGACAGATGTCAAATCCTTATTGTAATAAAAGCTCAGAAAAGGCCTGTTTATAACCAACTCAGTGAAGTTACGCAGTGCTATACTTCTGTGTCCTATAAACGTTTGTCATTACTTATTACAGCAGCTCAAGAAATTCTGCTCTTCTAGTAGCAGGCTTGATTTTATCTCTATTCCAGCATTCTAACACCTTGGATGGGGTATTTCATTGCTCAGTTAAGGATGTTTTGTTTTTTTAATAAGTATGCTTAACATTGGATCTTCTTTTGCATTTTTTATCATTTTTACGGATACGTTCTAGACAGCGTTAAACTCCTCATAATTCTGTACTTTTGCATTTTCATTACATTGGTAGCTCTTTCTGGACATCCCATGTATGTCCTATAAACATCATTTTTTGTTTGGGTCAGATTTGTTCGCCACAAGTGATGATTGCTGGCTTTGAGTTACCTTGCTTTTTGCTTCAATGCATGACGTGTCAGCAATGAATAGAGCACGATGCCCAATACCCGTGCAAGTAGTTCACTGTACTTCTGCTGATCTGAGTAGCAACAGACATTGCTGCTAAGAGTTAGTACAACTTGATTTTTTTATCTTATGTGTGAGAAGTTTGAAATTTATTTGGGCATCTGTATCATCTTTCCTTTACATAAAGGAGGGATAATCCTCAGAGTAGAACTTCCTGAAATCACTGTTGGCTTGCCTTGTTGCGTGTTTGTGGTAGACTGCTATTCAGTGAATGCTTCAGAAAGTTCATTGAATACTGTTGTATCAAAAGTAAGTTCTGGATAACTTTCTGAAGCTCTCTTTGTTCTGTAACCTGCTCATTTTGGGCTTTAAATGAGGACGATAAATGAAAGTGGGCAAAAAAGCTCTCACACCTAAACTGGTGAAAGAAAGAGCTGGTACGTGGTGTATTTGGATACACAACTTCTATTTCTTTCCTACAGAGGAACACGGTAATGAATGTTAACAATAAATCCTTTGAAACAAAAGCTCTAAAAGAGTGAGACTAATGAAAACACAGGCTTTAAGCATCATTGTAAATTTTTAATAAGGAGAGACTGATAGAGGTCTGATTTTTTTTTTAATGAAAAATGCCCTGCAGATTAGTTTCCTTGAGCTGAAGAGGTTTAAGTGAGTATATTAACAATTCTGTCTTCACACTCCCATGAATTATGCTCAAATGATGCCCAATAGTTGTTTAACAACATAAAAATTTGATGGGCTGTCAGTCCCACTGTACAAAGCTGCACAGTCATTTACTCAACCAATTTCTGCTGCAGACCCAACACTGGGGAATGGAATGACACAAACAAGGTAATGAGTTTTCTACTAATTATGAGGTGACAGTATAATTGAACATAAGATAATGAGTGGAAAGCTAAGGTGCGTAAAAAGATTTTCTCGGTGTTAGCTGAGAAAACGAAGTCTTAAAAATGGCTTCTCTCAAATATGTTGATAGAGGGATATCAGCCAACTGCTGGGTGGTCAAGAAAACCATCTACACATAGAATCAATCAGCAGTTGACAAACAGTAGTTCTGTACAGTTTAAAATCTTCCAATTCATAAGAATTTGGACTGATTAGTATATTCTTGTTCAGCCTTACTCTGCCTATATTTTTGTTAGAATGGGGCTTTGGAAAATCAAATCCTCACAGTTTCACGCATGTGGAGCTGCCTTCACCTCTGCAGCAGGTGACTGTGAGAGACCCCATTGCCTGCTTCATTTGGCCTGTCCACCCACCAGTATGCTGTGCCTCAAGCTTACCCAAGGACTTGTAGGGGTATGCCTCTACAGGGGGCTCCTTGCAGCTAAGGGTATGATTATCACAAAGCTGGCAGACAGAGGAGGAAGGCCTGGCTCAGATTATATTTTTTCAGATGCACCAAAATCCTTCTGAATGCCATCATAAGAATTGAAATAATCCATATCTTTTTCAAGACAGTTCAAATGGTAGCAGTGTAGCTTGCATAGTTAGATATAATCAAAGAAAAAGAAAATGAGAACTGCAGCCTTGTTCAAAGAGTGGTCTTTTTATGTTTCTTGTAACTACCTTACTGCCAGACTGCTTGCAGCCCTGCTGTGATCTCTGTTTTCCACTCCTCCATGAGAAGATCTTTTCTGGTGTGGCTTTCAC
This sequence comes from Cyrtonyx montezumae, assembly GCF_038088225.1. NCBI lineage: Eukaryota > Metazoa > Chordata > Aves > Galliformes > Odontophoridae > Cyrtonyx > Cyrtonyx montezumae. The sequence continues at coordinate 12,704,685 of NW_027071936.1, read as the reverse complement.
AGAAGGAACCTAAGCCTTTTGCTAACTGGCTAATCTGAGGTGCTCCTGGCAAAGAAAGCCTTGGGCTGGAGGCTGGCAGGGGATGAACCTTATGGCAAGGAGGCAGGGGGCTGCTGGCAACACACAAGGAGCATGAGTCTTGTGCCTGTGGGAGAGCAGTCTGGTATGCTGTAGTTGGGCTGCTTGTTATTACATGTTGCTCTGTCAGAAATTATTTGGGGTATTGATAGTTTTAAAATAATAAAGTCAAGAGCTTAGTGTACTAGGACTTATCTCTAAAATATCTTTTTTTTAATTTGAGTGTTGAAAGATTTGTTCACAAGTAAATGCTGTACTTCTGGATATTTTGGAATCTAATTTGCATTCACAAGCAAAAGTATTGATAAGCTGCACTGTTATGCTTTTCAAAGTCATCCGTAAGAAATCACAACTTCACACTGTGTAATGTTTCTGTTGCTTTTTCCCAAGTACTGAGGATAAGATTTTAGAAAATGCAGTTTCCAGCTTTGTCACAAAGTGTGCAGTAGTTTTGGGCAGGGGTGAGTTCTTCTAAAAGGCCTTCTCGAATGTAAAGAGATGCCCTGCGTGCTTCTTCTCTGAGACTCTTGGCACTCGATAAATAACATCTCATTGAGCTATACATCTCAAAAGGCCACCTTGGAAGATCAAACTCTCATCTGTTGGAGCTGTGAATACATATGACAAAGAATTTATTAGCCAGAATACTTCTCCAGTTTTTGCCCTATATGTTTATGATGTACTGCTGTTTTACTTCAGTTTTTGGTAGCATCACAGAAAAGGGTAGCATCTGTTAAAAACATAGAAATAAGTATTGCTTTTTTTTTTACGTGAAGGTGTACTTTAGGAAGAACTCTTTGGTTTGAGTTTTATTTAAGTACAAGTATTTTTACAGCCGCCTTCAACGTGCACATATGTTCTCATGCCTATTAATATGAGACCAGTGATTAAGTTGATTAATCATAGAAAACGTTGCTCCTATCTTAGCAATGGAACGACTGGTAAGTCTAGCAGAGGAATGAACGAACTATTACATACGGTGGCAGATAGAGCTCAGGGACAGCTCAGAGTCCTTGGCCTGAACCAGTCTTCAAAGAATCACAGAATTATTGGGGTTGGAAGGGACCTCTAGAGGTTGAGTCCAACCCCCCTGCCACAGCAGGTTCCCTACACCGGGTCGCACATGACTGGTTTATAATCAGCAACAGTGATGCAGAATTTTCAAGAGAATTAGGTATTCTACAGCAAATAGATATTTTGTAATTACTAACACTTACATTCTTCGTTTCTTTCTGTAGGCATTTTTTCTGCTCTAGTGCTTGCTGCTTAGCTTTGGCAAGACTTTATTGATTAAAACTTTTTGGCAATTGTGTTCAAAGCATATTCAAGCAAGTATTGTGAAAATACCTTTCCCTGAAGCCATCTCAATTGTGGGTCCCTGTTATCAAGCAATATGGTTGCTCTGGTTCAGTGGTTTATGTAATCCTAGATTGCATGTGGAACACGTTTGTGTTAGTTCAACTATGAAAACAGATGTACCAAAAAGATATATTATTTACAAAGATCTCTACTCTATCCACATCAGCCCAGTGTTTGTCCCTGGAAGGAGATATAGTTTTCATTCCTTTATTGGATGTGAATTACTAATGTCCTTAATAACTAATGCAGTAGCTGCTAAGATGTATGTTCAACAAATAAACCTTATATATTTTGGGCTTTTTTCCCTTATAGATCCATTCCAGTTCCTTCCCAAAATTGAACCGGCAAAGGAACAGGCAGCACAACCAGCGTTAGCAAGGAAACCCACCGTTATCCGCATCCCAGCTAAACCTGGAAAATGTAAGTGTTGCTCCTGAACTGTCTGAAAAGTCTTTATCAGGAAGTCATTTTAACTACAACTATTTAAGAACGGAGTTGCTATAAACTTGTTATATTAGTTGGCAGAGGAAGCCCAAGGTACAGCTTAACAAGACAAATGACGTGCTTAAGAGCTGTGTGGGGAGGCTGGTGGCTGGGAGTCATGTTACTCTTGCAGTGACCTTGCCTGATGCCTTCCTTGGCACTGAATTAGATGTTTCTCAAACGTTTTGGAGCTTACACTTAGCAGAGGGGACATGGTGGCTGGAAGATGATCTAAAAGCTGGCAGAGAAGTTGTGGAAGGAGACCCTTCCAGCACAGCAAACTTGTTGAAACAGCTAAGCCATACTGCTTTGGTAGTAATTGACTTGTGTTCAGACATGAGCTGAAGATATTTTGTTGCTGCTCCCAAGCTTCCTGGGAGCAGGGCCCACTCTTTAGAAAGGAACCTCATTAGTATATTAAACTCTTCTTCAAAAGCTTAGTCAGGCTGTAAAGTTTTCACAGCTTACATCAAAAAGTTACCTTGACCCCTGTTTGATCTATGAACTATCGTCGCTTAAGCTGTAGTGTCTTGGTAGTAATTGAGGGACTAAGAAGGGCATGTTAAAATTTGGATGCGAAGAACTGTTTTGTTCATTTCTGTGTTAAGAATCTCCTGAATATGGTTTTCTTCCACCTCTGATCCTTTACAGCTTTACAAATGACAGTGACAGTGCCTCAGAGTGGAATTTTATCAGAGAAGTTGTGTGGGTATTTCTCTGTTGATCTTTCTGTCCTTGAGTCTATACCTGCTAATGTTTAGCCCTATGTTTTATCATCAAAGCTTAGGAAGGAAGATCACAAGGCAGCTAGCTATGAAAACTAATACTCCAGACCTTCAGACTCATTTAATTAAATTGAGTATACATAGAACCTAAAACATCCTGGTGGTATTGCTGCTAAGATTTTTCTAATTATTTCCTGAGATCCCTTCCCACCACAGTGGTAAAATATTAGTGTTTGTTTTCCTCTGTATATACGTGAAATGTAGTGGTAGTCATGAAAAGTGCAGAAAAAGCAGATGATAAAGGTAGGAGGAAAGGTCACTGTGCTGAATACCTAATCATAAATAAAAGCTTTTTTTACATGGGAGAATGTTTGCAATCTACTGGAAGGAACTCAAGGCATAGTTTGTCTCCACAAAGGAGTTCTTTTGATGTCCACTTAAAAAAAAAAAAAAAAAAAGGCTTCAACAATTAGTTGTGTTTTTTTTTTTAACTTCATGATCTGGGATCCTTTTCAGCTTGCAGATTATTTGTCCCTTGCTGCTCTCTAGTGGCAGTTGAACTGTCTACTGAAACTGCCGGTCATAATGTGCTTAATTGCAATTAATAGAGGGATGTGAAGGACTTTTGCAGGAGAGGCTGGCTGTGAGATTAATGGGATGTGAAGAAGCAGGAACAGGTTCCGAATAGGCAGAGCAGCCTACTAGTTAGATCCTATCCAGCTAGGAGCTACTGTAGAAATGTAAGCTGTTGAAAAAAAAAAAAAATGACAGCAGTACAATTGGGCTCAGGAGAGTTAAGGCTAGAGTAGTGTTTACTTTGTAGGAGAGCTACGTGATCTCAGTACAATGGGTTTTTCACCATTCTGGGTTAACTGCGTCAGGAGCTAGTGCAAAACAGAAACCCTAATAAAACTGAGAAATAAAAATGAAAACCTAAAACCAAGCCAAAAACAAGCACTTCCAAAAAGAAGATAGAGGTGGATGTTGAAGAATAAAGTGCTCCAGCACTTTAGAAGTTCTTCATTAGCATTTTCGTTGAGCTGTGATGAGAAAGGAAGCATTTAACTTCCACTTAAGATTCTACACTTAAAAATAACTGAAGATAGCACCTGTTTTCTAGTTTTTGGAGCCTTTTTTCTTCGTTTACTTTAATTTTGGCTTTATAAACAGTGAAGGAAGCTAAATTGAGCCATCTGTGTGTATATCTAGATTGGAGGTGTGAATAAACAAATCAGTCACGCTCTTTATTTGTCACTGAGGAACGTTAAGAGAAGATATCTCTAGCAGTTATACACAGGTACTGTTTTCACTTCTTACAGTACTGGCTTAGAAGAGTGGATGAACTTCATTAGCTTCCATTCCCTGTGCTCAGTCATTGCCAGCACAGTAGCTATAATCTGCACCTAAGGATTATTATGTATTTATCCTTGAACTTACTTTTAAACATCTCACCAGCCTTTTAGAGCATGGTAGTGCAACTGATGTGTTAAAAACCAACACCACCTCTTCTTTTCTCTGTGCTCTTTCTTCATTAAGAGTACTTGCTGTGAAATGAGGAACTTATGTTTTTTTCTATAGAATCTGTCTCCATTCTTGTCATGAGTGTGTCAAAGTCCAGGCTGTCTATACGTGCTTTTTATGTAATTCCAAAGCTGGCTGGAAGTCATAAGTGCTTAGGTGTCTGACGTTTGTTGTGAGAGAGGACTTTTCCTTTCATACACGTGTCTTTTAAAATAGGAGAGGAAGTTTCAGTATATGAGAACAAAACGATTGGTTAAGTATGCTTACAAAACTTGTCCCGAGCGTTTCCCAGACTTTAATGGTAGAAACATTTAAAACGAATCTCATATAATTAATAGGCTTTTTTGTGTCTTTATAACTGAAACTGAGGTAATCATTCTTCAGTAGTAAGAGCTGTACTCACTCCTGTTCTATGTTCTGAAATTTTTTAGCTCCTCAAAGACAGCGGGGCAACTCCCATCACGTTTTGTTTTTTCCTTTGGAATTTTCTATCAGGCAGGCAGTTTTTCTTGCCTTTACCTTTCTGTAGATTCTTCCATCCAAGTCTTCTGATCTTTCAGGGTTACTGAAATAACCCTCAGCTGTTTTCCAGCCTGAAGGATATTCCAGGAGCTGACAGCTGAAAAAAGAGTGCCATTTTAGAAATGTGGCTGAGAGTTGGTGATGGTGTTTCAGGGTACCCAGGAATGAGTCTGACATTCCCAGGGGTAGAAACTCTGCTACTTGTCTAATATTATATCAACAAGTATTACAGCTGAAACCTTAGAATAACTTGCTGGTGTCCTGAGAGTTAAGTGGAGGTTCATTATGTAGGATGGGAAGTACTCCTACGTTCAATGTTAGAGTTGCAATGTTAATTTTACATCCCTCTTCTGTTTGCTAGACTTTAAGTGTTCTTGTGTACTGGCTGCTCTGGCTCTGAGGAAGTAAGTGTTCACAGTACAGTTAGCTCATACCAAGATGGATTCTCTTATCTAGCGTCGGCCTGTGTAAAGAAGCTATTAATTAGACTTCCTATGTAAACAAACTACTAATTAGTCTTACATTCAGAGCTTTGTTTTTACAGCTTTAGATGAAATCCCACATAGCCCTCCACCGCTTCCTGCTGAAAAGCCTATTGGCAGCACCTCTGACATGACAATGGGCAAAACCAACAGTGGTGACCTAGTAAAAAACATGGTAAGTTCAAAAGTGTTTTGTTTTATGACAGCTTTTCCTACCGTGGGTGACAGGTTTCTTGTCACTCTTGGTCCTTTTTAAATTATTTGAGGAACCAAAGGGTGAAAGGGACTACTAAAAAATATAAGGCTTTCTTCTTTTAATTGTGTTCTCTCATTTAATAAGGTAATTTAGACTGCTGCTGGTTCTGAAAAGCACTTTGTTGATTTTAGTGAACTTCGATTACTTCTGTCTTCAATTTTCTGTATTTTGCAGCTGATTTCAGGATATGCTACCATTGAGTTTTAAAAACACTGCAGAGTGGTTCGAAATCTAATAATGTCTGGATGGTCAAATACTGCCTAAGTCCTTTAGAAATACTTTTTTTTTTTAATTTCATACACATAGTACTTTTCCTGTGGGCACCCTAATTTACAGGCAGGTAAACTGTTCTGCTTGAGAGCGAAGCTTGATCTCTTCAGTTTTCTTCCAGTTGTATTCTGGCCCTTACCAAAACCTAAATAGAACCAGCTATTTTGAAAAGTAAGACTCTGCTCCTAGCTCCTGAACGCATAACAATGGTTTACATTGTAGCTATGTATCCTGTATACCTTTTGATGCGGATGTACTAAAGAGAATTTAAGTAGAAAATGACAGTAGAATTTCCAAGCGTTGAGAAGGATGATAGTGAAAATGTCAGAGAATCTTGTGGAAACCGTAGGCAGCAAAAACATAAATGAAATCAAAAGCTCAAACTAGGTGGACAGCTGCCAGCAAATATATTTTTAGCTACTTCAGCTAGTAGATAGAAAGGTTTTTGAGCATCATAGCTGAAGAGGCTATTTGTAGAGGTTCTATGTATCTGGATAATGCTGAAAAAATTAGTGCCAATACAAGATATTAAATAACATGTTACACAAGACAACCCCAAAATGTTTGCAGTATCATCCAGATGTTATGACAGGCATGTGAAAGGTACACCTCATACAATAGTTTTGGAATAACCTGTTACGGATTCTGAGATTTCTTCCTCTAAACTTAAGTTCCAGATTGAATATGCTCATTTCTATCTTCTTCCATTGCCAAGTTGTGGATGTGGAGAATGAATTCATAATGAAGCATTACAAAAACTGGTGCATCTAAAACCAGCAGAGTTAGTGAAACTGATTAGCTAGCAACAGTGGAACAAGGAGGAACAATCGACCTTAAGCAGCAGTTGGTGCAGGTTTGCTCGTTTTAGGCAGAAGAGGAAAAGTTTTGCTGTTAGAATATCATTCCCATCTGAAAGTGGCAGGTTTCTTTTTAACCAGGAGTATTTACTCAGGAGCATTCATCTGAGGACTAAGTCAAGAGTCAAAGTTCTGTCACAAAATACATCTAGATATTTTCAAGGTGGATAAAAGTCACAAAACTTGTTTACTAGTTTCAAGTATGTGTCCACATCTAGATAAATAAGGCTGTTCAGCCATTTTTAAAGTTACCGATTCAAAAAGATGACTTGTGAACCCAGATTCAGCACTCAGATTTACCATTTTGTTGCAAACATCTGTGGTTGGTCAGCTGAGTTGGCACTATTCTCTGGCATTGGGATAGAAATGAACAGCAGGAGGCAGAAGGACGGTAATTTGTTAATCCATTACTGTGGTCCAAGCCCTTTAGATATGTCATGTGTTCTTGTCTGACTCCTACAGGGTAGTAATCTCTGGCAAGATGGGGATGAGCATCTGGAAACAGTAAAGACTTGATTAGTCTTGCTTTGGCAGATCAGGATTTGTCTGTTAGTTCTCTAGGAAACATCCTTAGATAGATACCTTCTTGAATGAGACCTAACATTATTGGCAAATAACTTTTCTCCTGTGCAAGTTGCATTGACCTTGTGTTTTCTGCTCTAAGCCGATGCAAAGTGTCAGCCTGTATTTTCATCTGTCAAACTGTTGCCTATTCTGCAGGCAAGCTTGAGTCCTACAGGCCCTGGAATTGTATGCTTGTATGAGTCTCCTGAGTTTGGCTCTTAGGCCCTGACTCCCGAGTGGCGGGCAAGAGAGGGCTGGGTTATACCTACTGCACAATTTAAGCTGCGTTTCAGGTAGTCAGCAGAGCTATTTACATTTCCCTCTAAGTAAAACAAGAATATGCTAGAATACTTCATGTCACTTATTACTTTATTCACCAAACTTCAACAACTTTGTTTTTCCTGACTGTAATTTAAAGTAAGAAATACATCATTTAATCAGGATCTGTTTTATTTCGTAGGTTTAATGAAATGACTTTATCTTTTTAATCTTCATAGCAGTTGAATCATTCACAACAGGCTGAAGCATCTCACCTAGAACCTGCGTTACCCCCAAGGTATGTGGCGTTCTTCACTGATTCATGAAACAGAGATGTTTCTGTATTAAGTTGTGTAGTTAGTCTCAGCGTAGATACTACTGACTGAACTCAGTAGGCTTAGGTGCCTTGAATGTGTTCACTAATAAATAAACAGCACCAGGTTGCTAGCTAATTCATACTTGTTTGTACTGTATTGGTATGAGCTGGGAGATTACAGGACAGCTGTTTGGCTCTTCAGCTAATGTGCAGTGGCTGCTGACAGTCATTCCTTTCTGCGTCTTTAACCTTTTCACCCTCAGCTGAACATAGAACATCCCCTCCTGCGCGTTGCTGACCTTTTCATCAACAGCGCTCGCACTTGGGGCTGGGTTTGAGTGGTGAAGGAACAGAGGTGGCAGATGCTGCCACCCCAGACTTGAGCCTGTGCTAGGCCAACACCTTCCCAGAAGTGCAGGCTAATTTCTACACTATCTCTACTGTTTAATTGAACAAAAACAAAAAAGAAAAGAGTGAAGCAGCAGAATGAATTATAACCTATTTTCATTCCTTTCAATAATGAATAAAGAAGGGTTGAGAAGTAAGAAGCAGTTGGACCGACCCTAGATTTGGGTCTTCTAAATGCCAGAGATGAACTGGAATGAGATAATGCATTGGCCAGTTAGCCCACTGTGACTGAGTCACCGTCTACACTCAAAACCTGTGGGTTGAAATACAGTACTTACTCTATTGTGTCAAGACAAGAGAATCTCTTAGTACTGAAGGTAGTCCACCCATAACAGTTACCCATTAATGGCAAAATCTGTACCCAACAAGGAAACACCTCATTGTTTCCCTTTATGGGCCTGTTATTTTTCCCCGCTCTATTTACTATAGCAGCATTCATGATTCTCTTGTAGTTCTCTGGCATTGTAGTGAAAATTTTGTCCTTTTACTCTTCTGCTTAGGTTTTTTTTTTGTTTGTTTGTTTATCTGAGTCTCTTTACAAATGTATAGGTTGGTCTGTTTCCAGATTGAAATTTATTCTGAACTGGAGTTTCCTCTTTCATCAGTTTGAATAGTACTTAGCTTAGGATGAGGCCAAGAATGAGGGGAGGTAGAAACTGAGCAGGAGTTAAAATTATTTTTGAAATAAAAAAAATAATCCATACTCAAATAAGAGTTGGGAACTGTATTTGGGTACATGTGTAAATCACCAGCGTCTTCCCAAGTCAGGGATGACACTCGTGAAATGTGTAAGAAGAATGCTCTCAGTCCCACTAAGGGATTACACTACCACTGTAGGTGGTAATTTTTACAGATCCTTGAGGGTTTCATACTAACTAATTCTTACTGTACTATATGTGGCAGAAACCTGCAGTCATGTGCTGAGCATTTACTAATAACAATCAACCAATTATATTTTTGGAATCACTGTAGTGTCTGGTTTCTTAGTAACACAAAGTTTTGCATCATGCAAAATGTTTGCTAATAACAGAGGTGATTTTTATTAGCATATTATCAGTTAGCAAGTTATTCTGAAAGCTATTGCTCACGTACCCTGTATAAGGCAGCATTTATTATCCATGCTTACTAAAGGGGATTTTTAATAATGTAATTATTTTTCTTGTATATTACCGCTGTCAGTTATTAGACTTTATGATTTTGTTTTTTAAACTACTAGTATGCTAATGTGTGGTACTTTCAGTGTTACCAAGAAGCCTGAGCATTGTCACTGGTGTTTTCTTTTGTTTACATAAAAATGGTAAGTCATGATACAGATGCCACTGTACCAAGTGGTTTAATACATCAGAGTTTCAGAAGTCACCTCGGGTGACATCCCAGTGAATGGGTTGGGCTGGTTCCCAAAGACCCGCTGTATCAGCTGAGCAACTCAGGGCTCTCAGTAAGGCTCTCCAGTGGATGAACTCTATGTTAAGGCAGCTGCAGTCAGAGCTCTTTTTAAAGATGGATTGCTGAAGGAAATCCTGCTTATGTAGGGGGCTTTTGAGAACACTGGCAGGGTGTTTGTAAGCAAAAATGGTGAGCAGACTTGGAAGTATGTTGTAAAAGAATCTGTTTAAGCACTTGATCATCCAATCCCGTTGTCTGAAGGGTTTTTTTGTGTATTCTTGGAGAACTTCAGTTATTGCACCTTCTTCTACAATGCTAGTCATCATGACTACGTTTCCTTATAGCAAGCTTAATAGCTAGGGCTGTGGTGGAGAGTGGGATATGTATTAGTATACTTATTTCTTTGATGGCTCACCCAATTTTTAGGCCTGTGGATGGAAAAATTATACCAGCTCGACCTCCCCCACCTAAGGGTGTTCCTGGAAGGCCACCTCCACCAAAATTGTCTGCGACCAAGACCTCCTCCCAGAAGGATGCTCTTTCTCGATCCGTTTCTGACATTGCTTCTGATAAAAAAACAAGCAAGCTCAGACTGGGACCCAAGAGATCAAAAAGCCAGGTCTTAAAAAATCAAGATCCAGCTTTACCTCCTAGACCTAAGCCAGGTCATCCTCTCTACAATAAATACATGGTAAGAGCTGAGATATTCTGAAACTTGTTTATAGAACAGTGCTGGTAGAAACAGTAGTGAAAAATGTACTGACGTGTTAATCTAATATGGCTAGTGCATCTATCAGTGTAATCTTCCTTAGAAAATACAAGTAAATTGGTCCTGTGAGATTACACTAGAGAAAACAAAATGTAAACGTGAAGTATAGATACTTGTATGTGTGTATTTTTGTATGTGTAGTATCTTTCTATATATCTTCAACGTATTACTTCTGTTGGGTGGGGTTCTCACAGTTGTCTGTTCTGAATACTATTAAGAGTATATCAAATGATAAATATGCTTGTATGTTGCTTTTGCCTGTATGTGTCAAAATACTTGGCAAAACTGGGGGAGCGTTGCCACGTCAATGCTTAATCAACCCTGCAAAGAGTGAGGAATGCAACAGTACTTACCGTACACTTTTACTATATTGATGCAATTCCTTTTCATTATAAAAAATGTTATTTTTCTATTGCATGTACTGTTAAAGGATAATAAATAGAAATGGATCAATATTACATGTAAAAAGGACAGTCTTTTCCCCGATATTTAAAATTAAAGCAGAACATATTTTTACTAGAGTGTTGCTGAACATCATACACGGTATAGTATAATACAAGTTAAGAGGCTAAGAGATTTTTAAACTGATGTCAAAAAGGTGGTTTAGCAAAAAAAGCAGTTAGTATCACCTGCAGTCCTGTCCTAAGTACTTCCTAAATAAGCTTGTCATCTTCCAGAGGACTCCTCGATTATTTACCTGTATTAGGTGATCTGAATAGTTCCATCACCTGGCTGTTTTCACATGCAGTGACATTTTTGGTGCTTAGGAATGAAATAGACTATTTCCATTTGCTTCTGTTCAAGCTGTCTGTGCCTCATGGAGTTGCCAAGGAAAATTGCCTTCCCAGAAACCATGGAGAACTGTCTCATAAGGTAAGATATTTTCTTCTGGTGGTTAATGTTCAGTGAGTAAGTGTCCTGAGGAAGGCTCCTGTTATGTTAAAATATCAAATGCTTTAGGCTTTAAAAGATACTCTGAGAAATCCAGTAGTGGTTTATTAAATCCTTGTGCTTCTTTAATAAAAACAAAGCAACCTACAAAACCAAATCCAATAATGGTGATTTGCCTTATGGCACCAGGACGTTCTGCTTATGGGGCAGAGCAACAGTAATGACTTGGAGTGCCAGAGGAGAGGGAAACTGGCTAAGTACCTCTGTCTCCTATGAAGATAATGACTCCCTTTGCTGAGTATCTGAAAGATGGGCAAAAGATAAGCAGTTACTTTCACGAAGTGCTGTACGCGATACATCAGTGAATTGACTTACAGTCTTTGAAGTATTTTCATGGCTCTGTGCTTATACAAAATTTAACGAGTTCTAGGGCATGGCTGTATTAATATCAAATAGCTATGAACAATTCTAGCTATGAGCAGACTTTTGAATAGCAGAAACCTATGTGGCTGAAATGGGTTTCTGTTCTCTCTTGTTATCCATATTATTCTGTCCTTACCTTTATTCATGTTAGGCTTTTTTGGTTGTTTTGTTTGATTTTAACAACAAATTCCTTTGCTTGAAAGCAATTCATGCACAGTGATTGTAAAGCACTTTCTTTTTATACAGTGATTGAAAAACAGTACTGTCTAAAATCTCCTTCCTAGTTGAGTGGGTTAGAGATGAAGCTCAGCTTTGCGAAAAGAATTTTCCTTTACGAAGATTCCACAACAGATTTGTCATTTCTGTTATCTCCCTGTTAGCTTCCTAGTGGCTTGCTCCCACTCCAAAGTACTTGGCAGTTGGTAGACATGCTGCCCCCGCTGCGTGAGCTGGGGCTGAGCATGCAGGAGTAACTGGTGACACAACGTATTGAGCGGCAGCGCAGAATTTGGCCTCAGCCTTTTGCAGTGAGAACTGCCATAAAGTTCTCCAGTTTAGTGACTCACAGAGCTCATTGAGGATTTGTACATACTGGGAAAAAATGACAGGCCCTTCCTTTCCTTTTGCTGGGTCAGAAGTAGATTTCAGTGAAATGCCTTTTGGTTTACACTAGCCAAAGACGTACAGAATATAGACCTTATTTTTGCCTCCTACAGTGATTCTCTGATACCATGGTAATGTTGTATCTGAAGTCAGAAAATGACTTAAAGAATTCATGACAGCAAATCTGTGTTAATATCTTCCGTGATTTATAACCCATTTAAACTTGTTTGTTGTCAGGATTCAAGCAGCTCACCAAAAGTTTCTATCACAAGTGCTCCCCACGCTGTAGCGCTGCATGATTTTTCTGCTGGTAAGTAAATGGAGAAAAACAAGCTTCCAAAACATTCACAAGACTTTCAAATGGGAATTTTCATAGGACTCTGATCTTATAAATAACTGGGAAGCTCAGCATGCAAGGTCTGTGTGTAGAGTTGTTAAAATCCGTGTGTTTACCTATGGCTGGGCTGGTCTTTTTGTTAAAGCTGATTTGTTTAGCAAGTACAGTTTAGGCTCTAGAAATCTTATTCTGCTTTTGTCCGCAGTAAATTAATTAAGTAAATTACATTAATTAAGTTTTAGTGGTTGAAAATCAGTGAGGATGAAAACCCCCTTTAAATGAAATGATGCTGTCTTGCAGAGCACGCTGATGACTTGGACCTTCGTTCTGGAGATACCGTTTATCTTTTGGAGAGAATTGATGCCAAGTGGTACAGAGGAAGATGTGGGAATCGCACAGGGATATTTCCTGCCAGCTTTGTTAAAGTGGTTGTACGTAGGCTTTGTATACTTTGCTAAATCCTAATGTCTTGATTGTTTTGTTGTTTTACTATAGCTTCTGTGTTTAATTCCATTCACTAGTAAGTTAATCTCTTTTCCCTCTGGTGTCGCAGAATACATATCAACTCATTTGTGTGATATTGGAGAGATGCTTGACTTGGCACAACCAACTTGTGTTATCGGAATTATTTTACTATTAATTTCTAGCCAAGTGAGAAAATCATGGCCCTTACCAGATTCTCTTTCTGATCTTGGGTTGTTTATCTGGATCTACGGGCAGATTATTTTTCTCAGTTGCGTATAAAAATCAGTGTACAGTACGATGACTGCTTTTTATCCCTGTCTCAGCTTCTCTCATATTCTTGTCCCCTTGAGCTGTGCTGGAGTCACCACTTGTATGCCTATGTATTGAATCAGGTCAGGGCAGCAGTTGAGCCCAGTAAAACAACATTTTTTCCTTATTCACAGGATTCTTTTTTTCCAGATGGATATGTTTGCCTAACTGGCTGCTCAAATGGGTGTGCTGGCATAGTGAGAGGAGATTGTGCTATTGCAAATGAGCAGCTTCAAGCAATCCTGTTATTGAATGTGACATTTCCCAGTAAGCTGCAAGCAAGAGGCAGGTGTTGTTTTGGTGCCCAATAGAAATGCACTGAGAGGATATCCTTAAAACAAATACTAAGTAGTTTAGTGCCTAAAAAAACTAGCTGAGATGTATTGCAATCCTAACTTAGAGTTTAAACTCTGTTATGTACCTGTGGGAAGGGTCATTGGGCTATATACTTCAGCCAATTGAAGAACACGAAGCTTATGTTGAGATGCAGTGGAGATGAATGGGTGGGTGCTAAAGATGGTAAAAGTCTGTGCTGAAGGTGGGGCAGCTGGCAGAGATGAGAATTGCTGCTGTATGAAAACTACCATGTACTCAGTAACCATCACAGTGCGTTACACAGGGTGTTCGTATAGTTTGTAGGGTGTTACTGGAAGAGAATTCTAAAGCCTGGGAAGCACTGAAGATTAACAAGTAGACCTGCAGTTAGTAAACATGGAACAATACTCAATTTGCTTTATGAGAAAAATTGATTAGCTACATTGAGTATCCTCTTAAAAATAAAAATAGCAAATTAAAGTGTTCATTTCCTTGTTAAAACCATGGCTTACAGATTAAGGGTTTCAGGTTAAAGCAGTGGAAAGGATATTTGGGGTCAAATTCAGCACTGATACAGACAGATACTGTTTCCTAAAAGCTAGGGAAGGTATTTTTCAAACTCACTTCTTAGTTTTAAAAGACAGATATCCTTTGAGCGAGAAAACAATTGTTTTAGCAAAATTAGTAAAAAGAAAAGGGGGACAAAAAAAAGAGTAAATACAGCCTGTTTACTGAGTGTATTTTCCTGAGAGTTTGTCAGCTTAGGTCTTGATACGAGGCCTCCGTCAGTGCACTGCAGTCTGTTTATGGTATAGAGTCACATAGGAGCTTTGTGTCCAGATAGCTAACAAACAGTAATATGTTGTTATTGTTTCTCATAGATGCTTCAGAGCACTACAGAGCTGAGCTTCTCTAGCAAGAACAGTGAAAAGATTATTTGTCTGAATAATTGGTTTGAAATTGACTGATTTCATCCAGTCCTGCACGAAAGCATTTAAATGTTTTTGTTGATGTGTATTCAACTCTGGCTTATGTGATAATGAGCTATAGCCCAAAGCTCCTAGCCAAGATCTCTAGGCTTGTAGTCTCATATTGTCACAAACCATCCTTTGTATCATACCAGAGGTACAGTTGAAGTCATCTTACAGTAACGGACTTAAATGCTGTCTGTTTGACATATCCGTGTACCCACTTTCTACATTATATTTCTCCAATCCCTTTAGTTAGTGAATGGCAGTTATTTACAACTGAGCTAAGAACAATTGCTTGTTTTTTCTTAATTAACTTCTGTTTAAATATATACTATCACTGTGTGAATACTCGAGTGAGATTTAGGAGATGTGTTTTTGTTCTGAGTGCAGCTGGCTACCAAAGCCCAGAAAAATGCACTGCTTTGGTCTATTGCGATATGTTGAGCTAGCAAACGATGCAGAGCGATTGCCAACTGAAAGTTTGGAGTAAGTTCAACAACACAGAGTAGCATCTAGTCCCACTTTCTTTCAGTCAGTCAGGCTGCAAGCCAGTTTATTAAAACAGGCTAATAAAAAACAAAAAACGTGAAGTCTACATGAGATTGAAAAATCAGACATGAAAACCTCAAATCCACATTATCGTGGTCATATATCAGAACATTTCAGAGACTATATAGCATCACGTGGAAGTTTTAAAAGGAAGGAGTTTGATGCTTAATTGAAAAATAGATTATTTTAACAAGTTCCACATCTATGGTAGTTACGATGGCATGAGCTTGAAGATTTCACTTATTTTGTTGTCTTATTAGATTGATCTTCCAGAAGAAGGCAAAAGGAAAGAAACACCCTGCTCCTCACAGTCCATTAAGTGAGTCAGATAAGTATTGTTTTCTTTCTCATCTTGATTTAGTAGAAGTTAAAAGGAAAGGTAACGCAGAAGTAGGTGTTATTTGTGCTCAGCTTAGTATGGTTAACGGTTTCTTCAGCACAATAACTTAAAAAATGAAGCATTTATGTCAATTCACTAAATCTTTTTAAGGAGAAAAAGACTTAAAAACTTTGTGTGTTGAAAAATGGGCATATCACTTTATAACAAACGTTTATATAGATATGGCCCTGTTGGATGTCTTAACTAAGTAATGATTGACTGGCTTTCTTAACTTCTAACTGCAGGAAGTAAAGCTACTAATGCAGACAGAGATGGAAACTAGTATCAACAAGAGTGTCAACCTTGTTGTGATAGATGTTGGCTTGTCCTAACTGCAACTTGGGTTTTTTTGAAGGATGCTTCTGCTGCTAACAAATGAGCAGAAAATGCTACTGCTGAAGCTTTTAAGAAGATATGATTGGGGGTGGAAATCAAGCTTACACACTTCACTTTAAATTATGCTATAGAAAGAACCATAGTGTTTTGTTTTTTTTGAACATGGCATTTCCAGTAAATCATACTTCATTGTTTTTTGTATGAAAAATGTATAAAATTAAGTGAGGAACAAGATATTTTATTTATCACTGTTGTGCCCAACACTGTATCATATATCAGATTCCTTGATGTTTTTATCATCAGTGATACATTTCCCCATGCTGGGATGCTCTTAAGTGTACTAATATGTTTTTTATTTGGATGTGGGCAAAACTGTAGAATGCAACACGTAGAATTAACGTTTACTTGTTTGTAAGAATATGATCTAATGCCAAAATACTATAGCAGCCAGTTATTCAGATACAGATGCTACCTCAATCTCCTTTATGCTCCATACTCATCCCGTTCAGAAAGTGGAGATAACTAGGTCAAGACTCCAATTTTCTAGCTGTTCAATATTAAATGCATTTCTTTTATTGTTTAAGTAAATGATCAATGCACGTTTTTTGTAACGCTACCTGACTATTATAGGGACAATAGTATTAAATACAGTAAGTTCTTTTATTGTTTGTGCAGAGGCCCAAGATGTGTAGCACGATTTGAATACATTGGAGATCAGAGAGACGAACTCAGTTTTTCAGAAGGTGAAACCATTATCCTTAAAGAATACATAAATGAAGAGTGGGCCAAAGGAGAGCTCAGAGGCACGTCTGGAATTTTCCCCTTGAACTTTGTGGAAGTAATTGAAGATCTGCATGGAAAAGGTATGACTACATTAGGAACTGCCTTATGTAATATACAAATGCAGTGTATAAGGGGGATATACAAGTCTGAAATGATGGTACATAGGAGAAGGGAGGTGGAAAGGAAGAGAAGATGGATGTGATAAATCAAAAAGAATACTATGATTGTAGTTATTCTCAGTAGTCACTTAGAATATATAAAATTGTTACAATTCCATTGAGCAGTCATTGCTACTATTCTTAAGTTGTTGTTTACTACATTGGTGCAGGAGGAGTGCTGAAGAAAAAAGTGGAGGATTCTTCTCCCCTTCTTCAGGTAATAGGATCTCATGGAGGGGGGCAGAATTGATGTAGAGGTTTCATAGATTTGCATATGATTTTTATTACAATGTCAGAATAGCTGCACAACTCTGAATGTAGTACAACTCCCACAGCACGTAATGGTGTGTGGGCACATCTGTAAGTCTTGCAATTGCTCTGCCTTGATTAATTCTACAGCTTTTGGCAAATGAACATGTCACTTCTTTCTTTTTTTGCTTAAGGAATTCCTTATGAGCTGTATTTTAAGTATTATAGAAATGGTCTCACCCTAGGTCCTGCCATCAGTGATAATAAGGAATGCTTGTGAGCTTAGATAAAATTAAATAATAATTGCTGAAATGCTTTTGTTTATTATTTTTGGTTTGTATCTGCAGTGGCAGTACTGTATTGAGGGAAAATCAGGATGGACAAATCTTGTACCGTTGCTTTGACCAATATCCATAAGCCTATTGCTATTCCCTTTTAAAATAAATGTATTTCTTCTTACACTTGAGTAGAACAGACGCTCAGTAGAGTGGTGTGAAGCACTTCATGATTTTACAGCGGAAACCAAAGATGACTTATCCTTTAGAAAGGGAGACTACATCCAGATACTGGAACAAGTTGATTCTGAGTGGTACAGAGGAAGACTGAATGAAAAGGAAGGGATTTTCCCAGCAGTGTTTGTTCAGACCTGCTCAGGTAGGTGCTCTACTAGATGACAGCTCGTTATTCTGTAAGTTGCAACAGTAGTGACCAATTTCTGGGAGAATCTAGCTATTGCGTTGCTGTAAAAAACAAACACCATTGCAGTCATTAACATCCTAAAGCTAAACTGAAGCGCTGAATCACTCTCTGAAACAAAGACAGTGTATTGCTTTAGTCAATGTGTAATTTGGAAGGTGATACAGAATCTGAAATGGTGCTAAGTGTAGTTTGAATACGTGCAGAACACAATACCACTGCATCTCCAAATAACTAAGTGGAAATGACTGCTTTCCCTATGTACCACCATCAGAGTTTAAGAAAAAGAACTTTATATTTAGTTCATTCAGAAATGGAAACATGAGCATGTGTTAGGACTGTAAAATGAGGTGATAGCAGTAGGGTGTTTTATTCTATCATGACAATGAGTTTGCCACGTAGCAGTAACTTTTGGGCACCCAATAACTAATTCTAATGGGGAGAAAACACCAGTGAAACAGGAAACTTCTCCAGAAACTATGGTATATTTCACTCAAATCCAAGTAACTCATCTTTTCCATATTTTGCAGCCAGGGTTGAGTCATCACAGTCACTAGAAGGGAAGAAAAGAAAAGCCCGAGCTCTCTATGATTTTCATGGTGAAAATGAAGATGAGCTTTCTTTTAAAGTAAGTGCTTCTTTTTTTATTTCAATCCAGTTTTTCAGCAGATCTTAAGCTCCCAGGGATTAACAAAAAAAAAAGACCAAAGTAACCT
Source organism: Cyrtonyx montezumae (assembly GCF_038088225.1). Taxonomy (NCBI): domain Eukaryota; kingdom Metazoa; phylum Chordata; class Aves; order Galliformes; family Odontophoridae; genus Cyrtonyx; species Cyrtonyx montezumae. The sequence continues at coordinate 12,686,251 of NW_027071936.1, read as the reverse complement.
TGGAACATGAAAGAACAGAACTCATCAGTAGGACATAACCATTAACATACTTGATATAGAGCAACTGTAAAAATTTTGGTCTGTACCCTTGGCGAAATCTTCACCCAAAGCCCTGGAAAGAAGTCAGGAATTGTAGTCTTTCACTGACTTCCCTAATCCAATAAGTACGACAAGGCAAATACAGCTCATCTGGTAGTACGTTCAGTTCTTATCGGTTAAGAAGGTCAAAGAAGCCTCTTTTTTGACAAGGAGGACAGCAATGAGATGGTGTGATAATAGTGACAGTGGCAGCATTACAGCAGATATCCCGAAGGGAGACAGAGTACAGCAAAATCCAGAAGTTGGCCTAAAAGTTGGACAGCATGATCCCTAGTTGCCATGTGAACAAGAGGAAAATATTTACTGTATGCCTCGATAATGTGAAAAAGCAATAAGAACTGCTATGTCTTTGTTGATTAAAAAACATTATATTTAAGTAAACATCCCCAAAAACAGTTTCTAAGAAACAGCAGACTTCTGCAGCAGGTCCAAGATTGCTTTTATCAACTGGAACACACTACTTTGTGATCTTTAGAAAGATAAAATAATTAGGTTCTGCCTAGGATAGATGTTTCTTTAAAATAGAAAAAGGGAACTGAGGTACTGGCAGAAAGGCTCGAGCTATGACAATACTTTGAATGAAGGGTATGGCCTGGGAAGATGAAAGCAGGACTCAAGATACAACATGGAAGATAAACTTTATTTTCAAGGCCACACTGAGCTTCAACTCCATTACTTTTTGAGAAAGTTTCCCAAGGAAAGAGGGCAGTTTACAAGTCATGGAAAATACTGGGACTTAATTGAAAGAAAATCTTCAAAGTGTTTGAAGAAAATAAACCCTGATACCACATCAGGAACATGCACCAACAGCGACTGAGGCAGCGGCCTGTAAGCCACCTCTGTAACACACCCACCTACCTGCAGGGCTCAAGCAGCACAGGAAGCTATCCAGCAGCACTGTTTTCTCCTCCCACAAACTGGTAGTTTTTCAGCCCCTGACAAGTATTGATGCTAAGCAACAGTTTGGCAAAAGTAGTTTCCAAGAAATCTAACAGGAGCGATCATCTCCAGCTATCATCCTGTTTGATTGTTATTAATTGCTTCTGAATAACGTGAACTGTGCATGCCTTAATATTGCATGGAAAGCTGTAATGGCTCGTGTTACTCCTTCTTTTACAGGCAGGAGATTTTATAACAGAGCTGGAATCTGTAGATGAGGACTGGATGAGCGGGGAGATACAAGGAAGAGCTGGGATATTTCCCAAGAACTTCGTTCAAATTTTAAAAACACCATGAAGCGTTGCCTTTGTACTCCCTGTGTGAGGGAGAGAATGTTTTCAGCAAAGACATCGATGTATTCTGACTATCTGTTTTTTGCACTACTTATTCTGGACAGTCATACTTGGATCTTGAAGTCAAAGAGGATTTTACTCTTTTGTGACCATGTACTTAGTCATGCTTCAGGAAAGCTCTGAGAGCAAATACATGCTCGATTTTTAGTGGTCTCCACCTAGGAAAATACTGTGGTGCAACACCATTTTAACTTAAATAGTATTGTTATGTTTACTATCCGGTATTACATTTATCATGCACAACTTCTGCATAAAGGAAGCTTATTTGAGCTTCTTTAAGAGCTGTGTAAAGTGTTGTTTTTAATATATAATTACAGCAGTCAGTATGTAGATCAAGTTCAATATTCAGGTTTCTGTACTGCTTGACTTCCACATTAGTAGAAGAATTCACTTAAGAGATAAATAAGATAACTTAATGTAGAAAAATGTCAAATTAAACCGGTAAGATGGAAAACTCAAGCAAATCCGTGTGTAGTATTCTCCTATTCCTAGCCCAAGCAGCTCATAAAGGGAGATCAGAAGAAACTGAAGTATTTCTCCTCTTAACTAATAGCACTTACACTGGTTTGAACTGTTAAGACTGTTTCCCCCATCTCAGTAATCTGTTCCAGTTAGAGCCTTAGTTTTCCACCTAGCCTCTCTTTGTCGAGCACCACCCTAGCCTTCTTTCCCAGCAGAAGTGAGTTGTGATGGACAGCATTTACTTTCTCAGTTCCCCTCGTGCTGTAGCTGAACTGTTTCAACTATTTGCCCCTCCACCCCCTCTATCTAAGTGGAAAGCCTGTCTTCACTCAGTCTGCATTTCATTTACCACTCAAGCGATGGAACATACTTGAGCAATGCTATTCCTATCCCTAACTTGAAGATATTATGCAGCCTTGGTTTTGTCTTTCAGCAGGCACGGGGTTAGCTTTCAGGTTGTTAGCACGTACCAGCTATACCGAGCATCATTATAAAGGGTCTGTTATAGCCTGAAGGAAAAAATATGCCTTGTAGAAGGTTACTTAATGAAAGCTCAAACAAAAATCATTTAGTAAAAGCAGCAATGTGACTTGAACAACAGCAACTAAGGACTGAAATGACTGAGGTACCCAGACCTGCTGGCAGTAAATTCCATTTTGTGGCGCTTTGTTTCTGCCAAAGCTGTTAAATGAGTTTTAGTTACCTTCTGACTGGAGGAGAAAAAAGATTTCATGGCCGTGCTGACACTCTTCTGTCCCTTTTGTACCTCAGAAATACAGAAGTGTATCATGGCACCCATACAAGGTCTTTCTGCCTCCAAGTTCTAGTTGCCAAAAGGCCAGCAGTTGATTAATTGATGGAGTGTGAAAACTAGAGTCATCATGACTCACCTTGAGATAGTTCAGCTTAGTTTTGTGTCTGCTTACAGTTCAGTTGATAGGAGGTCCAAACATTATGGCAACAATTGTCTACTGGTGCAAAAAACCTCTCCCCTCCGTCCTCTTTGGCTCCTATCAGAGCAGGCAGACACAAGCTTCCAGTCAGAACCAAACTGAAGGGCTTCTTCCAGCAAGGAGCAGAGTTTAGCAGCACACTGGAGCTCATCCAAACCATTCTCAGTGCTGGTTTGCTCTGTTGATTTCATTGTTATGCCACAGCAGTTGCAAATGCTGACAAAGGTGTTAGTGTGCTGCTTCTCTCTAGGAGCTTCACTGAGGTGAAGTGCTGTTTACTTACACGTCACCATCCTGCAGCTCGAGGATGAAGATCACATCAAGTTTTAATGAGTTAAGAACTGGATTTTTACTTTCCATAAGGGGATTAACATTACAAAAACAGCTGGAAATACTGTGCTATCCTAGAAAGATGGAAACATGGTTATCTATACAGCTGTAATTCAGTTCTTACTTCCCAACAAGCCTGTCCGGAACTCCTGTGGAATTCAACTTAAACTTCAGTCCACCTCTGAGGACAACTCACCCCTCTCTCCAAGCTCTGCTGCCTGGAGCTGCCTGTGGCTCTTTATACGTGAGCCAGCCCTTGCTTCCTATAGGGCTTGGGCGAAACTATTACATGTGATGTCAAGCTTTCAACTTAAAACTGTAGGCCACTTTATTAAAAGAGGCTTCTTCCATTATGTGACCTGTGTCAAGACAAATCCTGAATCTCTTGTGTGCAGAGCATGAGGAGAAAAACAAAACTTCTCCAACGAAGACAATACCAGTCTTCAGAAAATACTCAGTCACTGTGGTGGGGGAGGAGGCTTAAGTGTAGGATGTTTACTTACTGTTCGTCTGGCAATTTTCTAAGATTTTGATACAAGTCTCCAATTAGAACTGAATTTTTATATTTTCTTTTCCTCCTAGTTCCTCTCCCACGTTTTTGTAACTGTAGTATTGACCAGTTGTTTTTCTATCTTTTGCTGAATGTTCTAAGTCGGTGCCTGTCAGTAAGTAAGTTCACTCCTTTTATGTTACCCATCTCCTCCCACTCATGCTGGGAAGGAAAAGCAGCCAAGCCTTAAACGTCTGGGCAAGGAGCACCACCTACGTGCTCTTTATGTTACTGCAGGCAGCTGAACTGTTAAAATGGCAAGTCAGTGGCTTGCCTTACATAGGAAGTGATTGTCAAAGTTTCAGCTGTAAACCTGAAGTTCAGCCAGAGCTCCAGACATTAAATGTAACAGGAAAAGCTTTGATAAACAAGGCTATTATTGTGTGCCCCACCTCTAGAACTACCTTCAGGAAGAAGACTTTGTTCTGTGTGCAGAAAACAGTGTCATAAATGATTCTTTAAGTCTAGTACATTTGTTATGGTACCTCTGTAAATTAATAATGTATTTAACCAATAAATTTTTATAATTACGTTATGATGGCATTTTTTTCTTCCTTCATTGCAGGCAGCTAAGCTCTCCCCTCCGTGTGACAGGGATACAGATCATGTCCTGCTTATATTCTTTACCAGCACGCTCTTGCAAGTAGCTGTTGTGCAACGTACACACTGCAGGCTGACAGCTAAAGGAAAACCAGAGTTGGAAGATGCCACTTTTCACCCACCAGCTCAGAAACAAATTTGCTATTTCCAGCTTTTGTTCTGCAGCAAAGCACATCCTGCTTCAGTCCTTCAGGATTTCTTTAGAGGAATTACTGCTAAGCAGTAAATACATACACAGCATGCTTCCAAGAAAGCTGACAGATCTTAGTTCAACACAGAGCTTTAATATATGCATATACACGTGAACTGCACTGAAACCTCATTTAGTAGTAGTCTGGGCTCAAGGATTTTCAGTGCCTGTGTTCGCTGCCTACCCCACTCTGCACTGCAAACTCTCCCTGCAGTAGGAATTAAGATTGCTATGAAGACAGTGACTGACCTACAATAGGAAATCACATAATCTACAGGCTACTAAATCCATTAAAAAAAAATCCTTCCCAGTGTGCACGTTCCTTGCTCCATCAACTGCAAGAAGGTAAAAGTCCTTAATCTTGAAAAACAGCCATGATAGTACCCAGTATCTTTACTACAAGATAAACTTTTTCATTTCTTTCCTCTAGTTCTTGTCCCAAGGGAATTCTCAGCTAATATGAAGGACCACAAACACCTTAGCAATCTTCCAAATCAGGTAAAGCATTGTTCTCAGCTTGTAACAACTGCACCAACAATGAAATAGCGGAAGACCTGTGGTTTTTACCCCTCTCATTATTTCTAAACAGTGTACCCCTAATTTTAGCTAGAAACACCCTTTAAGCTAGAATACACTGAACAACTGAAAAATGAGATGAGCTACTTGACACAGGTAATGCAGAAGTACTCTTAAATGAACTGTCAAATAATCTGAGTGGTTTTAGAATTTGTAGACCATTGTCATTTTACAGTGAACGCCTCCCTCTCTTCAAAAGTTGTAACAGATGATATCAAATTCAGTAGCATGCTAAATCCTGCGATGTCTTAAAAGAAATTGTGTAAGAAAAGGTTTTTGTCCTCTGTTTACCTATTAGCTCTGTACAGAGCTCTTCTGAAACACTCCTCACCAATTTAATAGATGCAAAAGAAACAACCCAGAGAAACCTTAGCACTGTAGTTTCCAACAGCATCTTTCAAAAAAGGATGTGCCACCTTCTTCCACTTAGCAAGCAACTCTGGTCACAATAAAAGAATCCCCAAAAGTTATTTTTGCCTTTTCAGTTCACAGAGGTCTATATTATTTTTAAAATGATATCCACATGCAGTACCATTATCATCTAGTAGCAATACAGGCAACTGAACGTTTGTTCTGTGTAATAAAACTTTTATTTTTGGCCAATTTTTAGGTTCAGACAGACTCTTGCACAGGTGGCTCATATCCATCAGCTCGCTCTACTTTTGCACCTGCCTCATCCCCAGAAGGTTTTCCAGCTCCACCGCCTTCACCATGCAGTTCCATCAGCTTGCCCACTAAAGGGAAGTATTGTGAAGAGTGAGACAGACCTTCTGAAACAGCTTTGAATTACTGAATTGATTACAATATACAAATTAAAGCATCAGCACATGCAATGCAGACATGATCAACTCCTCACAGAAAGCCTGTGCAAGATGATGATGTTGAACTAAGCAACAAAGACAAACATAACACAAGCAGTGGAGTAAGTTACGAATACAGAATTATACTTCTGTAACCTACTACTTATCATATGGGAATGTCAGAAAATGGGAAAATTAAAATCATTCCGTGTCATCTGGGACCGAAACAATTTGTCATCATTCACTCCCAAACCAGAGCTTTTAAACATTCACAGTTCCAGGCAAGAATTCAAGAAAAGCTTCACACCGAGTAACCACTATGTGACTTCCCAGTCTGAAAGCTGGTTAGGACAAGCCCTTGAACTACTATGGAAAAGCAATCTTTTGCTGCTCCTTTTATATCTTTCCCCCAAAGCAAACATTTTCAAATGTCTTCCCCCTCTTCTCCTTCTCATTCTGTAGACGTGAGGAGTAATTGACTTACATTCAAACTTGGGCTTTTTCAGCATCTTAACCTTGCGGACATAGACATCGTGAAGAGGGTAAATGGACTGACACGCCTTCTCTATGTCTTTGCCAATGCTGTCTGGGATCCTGTGCAGATGAGAGCAGATAAGCACTAGCGTGTTAAAACTGTGCCTGCTTCCTAATCAAGCAACACACATTTAAGAATACATAACGTTCAAGGGAAGTTTGGATCAGAACAATTAAATCAACAGAGAGAAAGTAAAGTGTGCCTACATGACCAGGCATCTGCCTTGCAGCACTAGTAGAAAAACAGAGCAAGCACGGTCGCTTAGAGACCAAAGCTGTAATCTAACTCTTGGAAGCAAACACAGCATTTTGAAGATTTCTCTCAGAGGAATCCAGAACATTTGCAAGCTCAATTGATCACAAGTTACAATTTTTCTACTGAGACATAAATGCAAGTAGCACATCAGCTTTTCAAAACCAGAGACAATTCACCTGCTCTCTGCAGAACAGAGTAGCGAAGGACCAGCCTTCAGTCAGTAACTGAAACAACTACATGGACTGCAAGAGAGAAAAAACACAAGCTTACAGCTTATTGACAACTTCTTTCAGGTCGTTAGTCTGGACCTCTCGGGTCATGATTTCCATCATCTTCTTGCGAATCTGCCGAACCTGCTGATGCTGGGCATATGAGGTCTTGCGGATTTGGTTATTACGCTTCTTGGTAAAACCCACACAGAAGAGGCGCAGCAGGTAACCATCGGTAGTTTTGACATCCACGTGGGCTTCAATCATTGTCTGGAAAAGAAACACGACAGCTTTCCCAAACGTGTGCACCTGACATTCACCTATACCTGCTGATGCAGCCTGAAGCAGCTTTAAGAACACACCAGTAGTCCCTTCCTTTCCTAAAGAGGAAAGCAGCAGCTCAGACCCTGTTCTTTACACACCTGCCACTTCTTGACCATGGAGCACATTTTGTCACGGGTGAGGTCCATTCCATGGAAGTTGGTCAGACAATTTTTGCCCTGAACGTCCTCAGTTACCAGTTTAAATTTACGGAAGGCAACCTCATCGTTCTGCAGATCAGCCAGGCTCACTTCAAATACACGACCCTTCAATCCATCAGAGGCAATTTCTGTTTTATGAAACAAAATGATGCATCTTTTATTAATAGTAGAAAAAATATTACTCAAATCAGATACTCAACTTCCGTTTTGAAGAACAATAACATAAAGCCACGCATTCTCAACACAGAAAGCAGGTGCAAACAGCTGAGAGCAGTTACTGCACACCTCCACTTAAAAACTAAGAATTCTAACACTGCCTGACTCGTATGTAGTTTACAGCCACCCTTATTGTATTGGTTTCACATGACAGTTGAAAATAACAATTACCTTCATTACTTAAAAGTGCAACCAAGAAAATATAACCATTTAACTATTCTACACACCCAATCCTCCAAAATTAACTTCATCCAACGTGCATTTGTAACAAAGGGCTCCCTTCCCTCAGGTATGTAGCTTATTAATATAAGTTTACCCATTCAGTGATGCATCTTGATAATCACCTGTTCAGTCTGCAGTTCTCTCAGCAGAAGTCTCTTTGCCTAAAACTCTGAATTTCAGTCCCTCCTAAAACAATGTCTTGAAGATCCTGTCACGACCGAGATGTCCTAGGAGCGTGCTTTCTCTGTATCTCCCTCTGACATTCCGAGCAATTCTTTAATTCTGAACCTTCTTACACCAGCAGCTCATCAGGAACTACACCCCATCTTCCTACCCTGCTTTGACATTCTTCTATGAAGAAGGACTATAACATGTTAATTTCTCTCTAACTTGACTTTCATTGTCAGCTTCACAAAACTCACTGTGATCAAGCAGTTGTATTAGTCGTTTTTTTTTTTTAATATATTATTCAAAATTCGTGTCTTGGGCAAGAAAAATTGTCAGCAGTTGTTACGTGTCATATGAAGCACTTAAATGGAACAAATACTGCACGAAGCCCCAGTACTCACTAGTTCCTTGAGTCCTGGTGACAAGAGTCTTCCCAATATTTCTGATATTAAACATCGCTGGCGCTTTGACATCGTACCAGTCCTTTTTGGAGAAAGGATCAACCCTTAATTTAAATAAAACAAGAAACAAGCAAACAACAAAATCACAATTTTTTCAGATTAAACTTGGCTGAAACAACCCCGTCCCCAGACGCAATGCGACACACAAATGCGAACCGCCAACTTCACGATCTCGCCCTCCGAGGACGCGGCGCGGCCCCGAGCCGAGGCCCGGCCGCCGCCATCACGGCCGCCGCCCGCGCCCGCCCGCCGCCATCCGCCTCCCATCCGCGGCATCCTGCGGCCGCCGCGGCCCGCCACGCGTCCCTGGCGCCCGCCGCCTCCCGCCCGGCCGCACGTACACTTTCTTCTTGGCGCCCTTCTTGCCGCCCTTGGTGAGCCGCTTGTTCTTGCCGACCGCCATGGTGCCACCGCGCCGCGGAAAAGAGGGGGGAGCGGGCCGCTCGCGCGAGATTATACGAGAGCGGTGCTCCCGCGAGAGCTGCGCCGGCCGCGGTGTCGCGAGAACGGGGCGCTGCCTGAGGTGGGGCGGGAGGCGGTGGTGGCGCGCTGGGCCGTGCCTGAGTGAGCTGCGTCAACTTAGGAAAGGGAAACCTTGGAAAGACTGAAAATCTCAGGTACAGACGTTCCATATCGTTGCTGTCAGATGATGCCATTCTGCTTAACGATGGGCAGGATCAGGAGGCTCGGAAATGCCCGTCTGAAAGCTCGTTTAATATTTAAGTATTGTTGTTGGTTTCCTTTCTTTTCAAAAGGAGGGGTTCCGCCGCCCCCAAACTCCTTCCGAACTCGGGACAGGTCTTTGTTGTCAGTGAACAAAGCCACCACCTTCAGTCTCTGAATTTGGAAGAGAGTTAGGATATTTATGTAGCCTGAAGAAGCCGGTTTCAATGTATTTTGGCCTTTTAGGGTGACTCACTACATGCTCTCTGAGCTGTCAGCAGCAGGAAGCCCTACCATAACTGCAAGATAGGTGCACTGTATTGCTTTCTGCGGAGCAGCATTTGATTTGGCCCCAACATGCAGAACTAATGCAGGGCTCACTAATTTCCTCAGCTTTCCAAATAGAAGTAAGTTATTCTTTATATGTATTGACATTGCTCGGTATCTTAGAAACAGAGGGAGTTGCTCTTCATGATGTAGTTTCCCATTAAAGCAATGGGAACGAAGGACCATTCTCATTAGCATTAATTTTAATCTCTGTCCAGGTTATTTTGAGGAAAGCTTTTCCATAGAATCCAAGCCAGACTTAGATGGTGATTGGTTAAGGCTGATGAAATTATAAATAAGCAGAAACTGCCTTAAAACTCCAAAGGCATAAGTTTTTTTGTAGATTCGGGCACTTTCTATTAGGATACTTGTCTAATGTTTGGGTTCTTTTTTTATTGCAGACTCTACTGCCTACATAGAATGAAACCTTGAAAGGACCACAGCAAGACATAAAACTGGAAAATTATGTATGGTGTCTCGTCCACGATGTGTTTGTGTCGGAAGATGCCGGACTTTCAGAAATCTATATATGCTTCTGCTCAAGTAACTGTACCAACACTGACTTTTTTTTTTAAACAACATTACATACAGGTAGATGCTATTATCTTTATTTGAATAATGAGAACGTTAAGAGTAATACAGAGCTTAAATGTTTTGGTCATAAGTAGCTGTTCAAACATAGAGCCAGTATGAAATCAATGAGCAATCGTGTTTTCTGCTAGACTGTTTGAACTACTTCTGAATTCTTTAAGAAGATAGTTTACATGTTTTATTTTTGCCCTGTTCCTAGATGGTTTTGAATAGCAAAAGTTTACAAATGTAACCATGTTTGCATGTTTTACTGAAGTGTCATGCACACTGGAGATGGAAATTAAAGCATAGGCAACGGCAGCACTCAGAAGCCTGTCCTCGTCTTAGAAACCCACAGTGAGGTACTCCATCAAGCTGCAAACCTTAGACAGAAAGTAAGAGTGTCTGAGGCAGGCAGCTGTTGGGTCAGTGGTTGTTAAAACCAGACGGGGTGCAACCACAGGAGAGAAGTGCTCATGTAATTAACTTGTGTTCTGTTTGCATCTTTGAGGATTACAGAAACCACGCTGTCTGATATATCGTGTCATCCTCCTCACCTTTCTTCTAGTGCTTGGTCTTAGCTGCAGTGGGTGGGCTCACTGACAGACTCGTCATCCTGTGCTTTACTGTCCTTAAAATACATCTTCGCGACTCTTACATCTGCACAGTGTTTAGAACATATATTGCCAGCATTCAAAGCTGCTTAAAATGCACAGCATGAGAAAAACTGGAGTAAGTCTGTACCCAGACTACTTTGTAGCAGAGAGAGGGGCATATTGTTGATTAATCCTTTCTTCTGAGTGCCCTGCTGTCAAAATAAAGTCTCTTGAGAATAGAGAAATCATATTCTCTTAATTACTACTATAGTTCCATGTTACAGGGGCTGTGGTTGTGGACAAAGATTTAATTGTGTTCAGCAGCATAAAAAGCAGTATAAATAGATAACTTGTGTTTGAAAGTGTTTGCCATCTGAATTATGCAACCAGTAAATGGGGAGTTAAAGCTGAACTTGGGAATGGGGCATGAGATCAGAAAGATTTACAGTTTGTCCAATTACAAAATCATAACCAAGCTAACTGGAGTCTGAAGGCTCTCTCCTTTTCCTCATCCATGCAGCCAGCTCTTAGGTTAAGTAAGGACAAATTCTCCTTCAGAAAAATACTAGGACATTGTTTTGAAAGCACCAAACCTATTTTGTGTTTTATTTATCCAGATAAAACAATAGATATAATTTCAGGATAATAGGTCGCCCAGATCTGTCACAGTATTGTGTATTAATGTGCACATATGTATTAACATAAATGAGGCTGTGCACTAGACATGAATGGAAAATCTCCAGCTAGTGTGATTTTATATAAACATTTTATTTTATTTAATTACAAGCTCTGGAAGTTGTATTGGTTCGGTTAGATTTTCATCAGTCAGATCTTTGAAGCCTGGTGTTTGCTTGTTGTTCATGAGAGGAAAGAGGAGGATAGCTACAAACTGAAGGGCTTGCATTTTTCAATGCAAATGTGGGTAGTATCCACATGTGCAATATGCTGGGAGCTCCGAAGCTTGGCCAGCACACACCTGCTCCTCACTCCTCCACCTGTGTCTTGGGAAGCCTGCTGCTCTGCAGCTGGAAGAAGTGGCTCTGGGTCATGGCAGTGCAGAACAGTCTGGTTCATTAGAGCTCTTTGCACAATACAGGATGAAGAAACTGCCAGAGCACTACTGGGTAATGAATACCCATGCTTATTAAATGCTCGCTAATGGGCAAATACACAACTTCCAGTGGCTGTTAGAAGCTAAAATGTTGTGAGAGACCTCAGGAGATTAAAAATTCACTATGTAGGGTACTGCACACTTCACATCCTTTCCCCTTAAAGTAAACACGCACTTAAGACCTGGGAGCTGCTGATGTTGAGGGAGATAGTGTTGGTTCCTCACTTGCCTTGCTGTGACATGGTGGTGAAGACCTAGCATAGTTTCACATGTTTATTTTGGCAAGTAACTCGAACTCTTCAGGTAAGATTATTTTGTTTCATTTTACAACCAGCACAGAAGAGCCAGTCCTTAAAAATAAATGCTTCCACTGTCTGATTTGAATTGGTTGGGTTCCTGCAGGATATCGTGGAAGCAGAAGTTAACAGCGAGTTCAAACTTGTGTCCCAAGTACTTGATGTAGATCTGCTGCTGTGGAGCACTTGGCTGTTCAGAGTCTGCATGTGTAGGCATGCACTGAGTTTGCTGGTGACCATGACATTCTTCTGCCATTCGTTGTTTTACACTAGGCAGTACATTTCTTGCTCACTGCCTTATTTCCAAATGATTTTTTTTATATAGTTTGAATTTCTCAGCTCCCAAGAGTAACCAGATGTCGTGGTTTTATGATTTTTTATGATTATGCCAAAAATCATAAAACCATGACACCAGAACTATTCTTGAATTTATGTATTAGAAAACCCTGCTGAATGCTTAGATGTTCTTTTGAAGCAAACAAAGCAGATGACAGTTTGTATGTCTGTCCATCCATCACTGACATACACTTAAGTGGCACCAGGGCATTTTAATTGTAATCACACGGTAGCATTTGTTGACAGCAGGGATTTATCATTAAGGCTGCTTTCTCATATCAAGTACCAAACAGGTAAGCCATATTCAGGCTGTTATGTGTGGCCCTAGTCCAGGCACCCCAATGCTGCTATGATGTGCTGTTTCATGCAACTGCTCTAAATCCTTACTCTCCCTTCCCACATAAAAGAAACAGAGGTAGTGACAGATGTGTCAGGAAATATTCATCTTTGTGAGCTGCAGAAAAGGAAGCTGATCAGCAGTGAAAGAAACAGAAAGAACACTGATATACTCCAAGTAATGCTTGCATCTTTCTTCACATGCTTTGTTAACTGCTGTTTTAATGTTTGTTACACGGCTGTTGATGACAATAGTTGCATTTCCCCCCGTTCTCTTAGCATTTCACAGGCCATGCTATGTCAGTGTCATAGTTCCTGTTTACCACAGTGAAACCTCTGAATGAAAATAAACCCTTGGATGGAATTACAGGACTTAATTTCCTGCCTGGGGCAATAGGTGACCGATTTCTGAGTGTTTGCTATGTGAACTTGCTGGTGAGACAAAGCTGGGAGGAAAGGCTGACGCGCCAGAAGGCTGTGCTGCCATTCAGGGAGACCTGGGCAGAGTGAACAGTTGGGTGCAGAGGAACCAGACTGTGGTGTAACAAGAGCAAGCATAGAGTCTCGCACCTAGGGAGGAAGAAGCACATGTGCTGCAGATATCAGGGTCTGAGTCGATTGCTCTCGGGCGGGGAAGCACGACAGGACTCAATATATTGAGTGATCAGGCTTCAGTTTATTACCTGGACAGCCTTATTCTTATAGTGTTTAAGACTGGGGCGTAAAGAAAATATCACACAACGATTGGTAGAGAGCCTTGAGAAAAACAACTCCCAGCAATTAACAGCAGTGAGAAACACATTCTGGAGGAGGCGACTTTTGATATCATCCTAATCCTAAGAAATCAGGCAGGAATGCGTCGGCAGCGGATGTGAAAGGCAGCGCTGGCAAGGTGTCCCCTGCTACAAAGTGCACTTTTCCTCTCCCACTCGCCACAGACCATATACAGCCTTTACTTTTCTCGAGGTTCACACAGTGTAGTTTCCTTTGAGCACCAAATCAGCATGGCCAGTGCAAAACACAGAGCCCAAAGGGAACAACTGCTAGCTAAACAGAATAGACTACAAAGGACAGCTTACTCTAAAAATACCTATAGTTACAATTATCAGCAGTCCTGTGAGGCCTTTTTCGCTGAAGGCAGGCTGAGCAACAAGATCATAGAAGTTTCCCATAGACGTTCCACTAGAGGTGAAATGTTGTATAGTTTGTTAGCGTTACTGTGGAAGTTGTTGGCTTTGAAAATAAAACCTTTGAAAGTGATACATTTGCAATAACAGCAGTTTGCAAGCATCCGAGCTGAGTGAGCATCCTGCTGCTGAAACGGTCCAGCTCTGTCGGGTGCCGAGCAGTGCGTTTCCACATCTTTCCGTAATTCTTCCCAGCAAGTCGGAGCCCACGCACCCATCAGACTGCAGTTAGCAGTGCATGTTCCTTTTCTTTTTCCTTCCGCGTGCCTGGCTGCCATCTGGCAGTACTTTGGGACCTCCGGGCTCTGCCTGGACTGTTGCAACTCTCTCTTTGTGTCAGGTCTGTGTTTTTGGACTTGCTGAACACTTAAGTGGAGTCTTCTTGCAAAGTAACTCCCTGCAGCAGAGGATGACTTGAGTAGCTGTAGCTGAGAGAGCTGCAAGGCAGGTCCGCTCCCTTAGACTCCATTCGGCAGCTTGGAAAGTAATCGTGAGCAGAAGAGACAAAGGAAAGCACCGCGGGAGGCTGGAGTGTGTCCAGAGAAGGGCAGTGCAGCTGTGCAGGACGTGGAGTAGAAGTCCAACGGGGAGCAGCTGAAGGAAGCGAAAGCGTCCGGTCCGGAGAAGAGGAGGCTCAGGGGCAGGAAGCCTTCTTGCCGCGCAGGACTCCCTGAAAGGAGGGAGGTTGTGCCGAGCTGGGGTCGGGCTCCTGTTACTGAGAAGGACCTTTCCAAGTGCTTTCCAGTGTGAGAGATCCTCCGGTGCCGTGCAGTGTGTGGCATCTCTCAAAGCACCGCGCCCGCCTCCAAGCGGCACAGCGGCTTCAGCGTCGCACTGCGCTTCCTCCACAGCTCCTGGGACGCACCGCCGCCATTTTCCACTCGGGGGCCCTGCGGGGAAGGCGCCGCGGTTTCAGCGTGTCCGGAGGCGACGGCGACGGCGAAGCGCCCCACGCTGTCCTCGGCCGCAGCCCGCCTGGAGCAGAGGAGAAGGCCCGCCGGGGGAGCCGGGCCGCAACCGCCACACTGCGTGCGTGCGTGCGTGCGTACGTACGTCTGTGCGTCCGTGCTCCGCGCCGGGTCGCGGGGAGGCTCGGCGCATGCGCGCGGAGCGAACACGCGCGCGGTCGGAACTGCGCATGCGCGGAGGTTCGGGCGTAAAGCGCCATGGCGGCGGCGGCGGCGGTCTGTTCCACCTCGGACTTCTCCTCTCTCGAGCGCCGTTTTGTCGCTGTCTCCGCTCGGATGGAGGCTCCTGCGGCCGCCTGCGGCACGAGTACGTGCCCTCCGCGCACCTCAGCGCCGCGTGCGCCTGCCTGGCCTGGGCCCCGCCTGAGGGACGCCCGCCCCCCGACGAGGTACGGGCTGTGGGGGGAGGGGATCCGCGGGGGGAGCGCTCGGGCCTCGCGCGCTGGCGGGAGAGATGAGGGGGATGTGCGTTGGAAGCTGCCCTGCGCAACGAGGAGCCTTAGGGAAGTTTTCCTCTGCAAATAACCTTTTCCTCTGCTAGGCTTAACGTAAGCTTCCTCGCTGCTTTTAGGTCGGTTTGAGTTCCCGCGAATCTGAAAGCGTTCAGAAGAAGCTGATGCTTGGTGCGCTTCAGCTGCTCCATCCCCTCCACCAAAGCTAGCTGCTTTGTGGAATTCAATATGTCGTACAAGACGGCCCTGCTGTTTTAAGCCGTTTAATTATTTACCCCGCCCTGTGAAAGGTTTGAGGGTGCATTGTGCTGAAGACTCGTAGTGCCTGCTTGCCGTTCGATCTCTGGGCCTGGAGAAATGTTCTGAGTTATGTGACGTTGAGAGTCACAGACTCGTTAAGGTTGGATAAGCCCCCTGAGATCATCGCGTCCAGCTGTCAGCCCACCCCCACCGTGCCCGCTGACTGTGTCCCTCAGTGCCACGGTTCTTGAGCTCCTCTGGGGATGGCGACCCCGCTGTCTCCCCGGGCATCCTGTGCCACTGCCTCAGTGCTCTTTGTGGAGAAGAAACGTTTCCTGATATCCAGCTCGAATAAGCTGCGTGCACGAAGGAGCTTGTGCGGAGCTGACTGCTCGCGTTTGGCCTCTGAGTCTCCGGCTCCTTTGTGTGGCAGTTGGTTCGAGCAGATGTCTCTGTTGTGTAGAGGAAGCGTTGCCTTGTGTGTGCCTATGTTTTTGCTTTAACAGTTCTGTTTGATTTGAAGGTGTGCTTTGGAGTAATGTGACCGACAGAAAGAGGCTTAGGAAAGCGCGCTTGGAAAAAACTGAGCAGTAGCGTTAGAGATGATTTCTTATTCCGTCAGTGCTTTTGAGCACTTCTGGCCGCTTTCCTCTGCTGATTAGTGATTGTGGGATTAGCGAGTCGCAATAAACGGAGCTGTTTCTTCTGGCTTAAGTTTTGCACGCTTTCTGTTAAGCAGGACGAAGTCAAATTCCTCCTTGCAGTGATTGTTATTCCTGTCAGAGCTGGAGGGCTAAGAGTTGAGAAGTGCCTGGCGATAGGAAGGCCTCTGCTGATGGATTCCAGGACGGGGATAGATGCCGTGGCCTCGATTCCTGGTTGCTTCTCTCCGCTGAGTGTGGTTGCGCTTTCTTTTCAAGAGGCGTTCTGGTTTGCGAGACTATTTTGTAGAAGAAAATGGCAGAGTGAGCTCGTATCTAAGCACTTATCCTCACGTGCTGCCCAATAGCGGTGGTTTCAGTCAGCTTGTGCTATTCTTTCTGTTGCTTAAATGTGGGATAAACTGACCTAGTTAATCAAGTCTTTTCATTTTAATGGTTGCCTGTATGAATAGAATTGCGATAGCTTAGATTCTTGGGTATCTTTGAATGAGACTTCTCTTGTTGGCTGTTTGCTCACTTTCAGAACTCCTCGTTTGATGGTATCTTAAAGTTGTGTGTGGATTTGTTATGTTACGTTGTCAGCTGTGATCGCACTGATGAAATGCGGAGCTGAACTGTCACGTCCTCCGTGGGGGTATCACTCCCTGTGCCTTTTCGGGGCTCCGGGAGAAGAGGGCAGGACTGGAGTATTCATGAGCTCTTGTGAGGCTGTTGCGTCGGTGGCCTCTTCTCTACGTCCTCATTGTACTTTAGCTGTTTTACTTTACTTCTATACGTATGCCGGTTGTAAAAAGCACAAAAAGTTTCGTTGCTGCACGCATCTCTTTGAGGTACCAAGGGTCTGAATTCGGTTTTTGAAAGGCCACTTCTCACATTGTTGTTGTGGGGAAGACTCAGTAGCAGTACCTCTTCGTTTACGTGTAGGTGACCCTCTCTTATCTTTTGCAGGATGGTGGCGATGACAGAAGAGTAAACGGTGTGAGGTGGCGTGAGGACAACTGCTGCGTGTAGAGCTGTTCAGAAGACACGCACGCTGTGGAATGGGGCAGGCAGACGTGCAAAGCGAAGTGGTGAGCGATCACTTGGCGTGACTTGTTGTCCCGTGCTTTTGAGTGTTTCCTCCTTCGCAGCTGTCGGCGTTGTCCGGTTGCATATGCTGCGCTCTGCTGTGCAGGCTTCATGCTCGCTGCACAAACGGGAGAGTCACTGACAGTCTTAGGAGGAGTGCCAGGAAGTGGGCGGGCCTTAAAACCCCGAGGTCCGTTCTGAATAAGTTGGTGTGAGCTTTGTGGATGGTGGTTCCGAGAGAAGTCTTAATGGTGTGGCTCCTTTTGACTGATCCTGAGCGGTGGAGAACTTTGGGGGGAGATATTAAGAGCAGGGTCAGCAAACGTATGTATTTTTTGTTTCCACGGCCAACCTAAACTCAGAAAGCAGTCTTGTTCTTCCTTTATTATTGAGCAAACAAATTGGAAAGCGAGGCGCAGATACAGTGACGTTTGGCCCAACGTTTGCCACCTTGCACTTTTTGAAGTGCATTTTGCCATAGGATACGCAGCGGAGTTGAGGTGCGTTTTGAGGTTAGCTGAGTAATGTCTTTTTCCGTGCCTCCCTCCGAATGTCAGCAAGTGGAAAGGTGACAGTGGCAGCGTCAGTTCTTTGCGCATCAGTCCAGATGGGAAAATGCTGCTGTCAGCGGACAGAAGTGTAAAAGCGCGGGACCTGGAGACCAAACCAGTCTACAGAGTAAGCAACTGGACGTAACCAGACAGACAGAAGGAAAGTGTACTCTTCTGGACTGGGGACATTGTGTGTTTAGTGTTTCCTAATGGAACGTATGCAACCTTTGTAGGGGAAGGGCTCTGTCACCTGTGGGGCTGCTGGAAGCTGTTTCTCGGCAGATAGATAGATAGGAAGCAGCTAGTCTCTGGTTTCCTGGTGCTTGCTGTCAGTTCAGCGTGCATGCGCGTTGCTGTGGCTCGCTGGCACGTGGCAGCCGCTGTGTGTGTCTGCATCGTACACATACGTGTTCACGATATCCGTGAAAAGAAACCATGATTTCTTCTGTTTTTTGTTTGTTATTTTTGTTTCAGCTGCCTCAGTGCGTCATCAGATCTGTGAGATCATCTTGTGGTCGAGAAGGAAACCGTAAACGTAGCTTTGCTGAAAGACGTGCGCTGCTTTCTGACAGGAGCAGCGTGGTTCTTTTGCGTGGGTTGAGGACGGCGATCGTCCCTTGGCTTCCTGAAAGGGCAAGCAGGAGGGGCAGCCTGAGCGGGCAGGCGGGGGACGTCACAGCGGCTCGCCGCTGATTGGCTGAGACGGCAGCGTGCTGCGCTGCGATTGCTTGGCGAGGACGCCAGTCCGCGTTGGGGCGGGGCGCGAGAGGCGGTTAGGCGAGGAGCGGGCAGGCGGGGGGCGTCACAGCGGCTCGCCGCTGACTGGCTGAGACGGCAGCGTGCTGCGCTGCGATTCCTTGGCGAGGACGCCAGTCCGCGTTGGGGCGGGGCGCGAGAGGTGGTTAGGCGAGATGCGGGGCCGGTCGGGTCGTGGCCGGATGAGGGCAGTGTTTAGATGGCGGTCGCTGCGAAGAGCGGCCGTGTGTTTGCTGACGCTCTTGTGGATGTTTCTCGTAAGTGTGAGAGTGAAATAAGAGGCCCTGCTGAAGGGGCGAAGTTGCTTTCCCCTGCCGAGAAGCAGCCTTCTTCACGCACGCTTCTCTCGGTCTCCTCTCGTTTCTGGTCACAAATGAGAGCTACAACATTCAGGAAAGCCGTGTAGGAGGCTCAGTAGGTGCGTGAAGAGCGGAGGCTAGCCGGTGTCACTCTGCTCTTCACAAAGGGCAAGCAGGAGGATCCAGGGAACTTGCAGGCAGTCAGCCCCACCTGCGTCCCTGGAAAGGTGATGAAGCAGCTTGTTCTGGACGCAAGCTCCAGGCAGTTGAAAGAGGAGGAGGATATCAGGAGTAGGCAGCGTGGGTTCCCCAGGGGGAGGTCGTGCTCCAGCAACCCGGTGGCCTTCTACGTGATGTCATCGGTGGCTGGGTGCGGGAGGGGAGAGCAGTGCGTGCAGCCTACCTCGATCTCAGCACCTTGACGAGGGGATAGAGTCCTCGGGGTTAGGCTTAGGGTTGCTGGTGAGACAAAGCTGGGAGGAAAGGCTGACACGCCAGAAGGCTGTGCTGCCATTCAGGGAGACCTGGGCAGAGTGAACAGTTGGGTGCAGAGGAGCCAGACATGGTGTAACAAGAGCAAGCACAGAGTCTTGCACCTAGGGAGGAAGAAGCGCGTGCACCGGTACGGGCTGGGGGATGAGCTGCTGGAGAGGAGCTCTGAGCAGAGGCATTAGAAAGAGTGTCCAGCAGGTCAAGGGAGGCGGTCCTCCCCTTCCTTCTAGTGTGCCCCGGTGAGTCCTCATCTGGACTATTGTGTCCAGTTCTGGGCGCCCTGGTCCAAAAAAGAGAGGGATCTCTAGTAAAGAGACCAGAGGAGTGCCACAGAGATGATCAAGGGCCTGCCGGAGCATCTGTCCTACGAGGAAAGGCTGAGAGACCTGGGTCAGTTGAGCCCTGAGAAAAGAAGATTTGGAAGGGATGCGATCTTTGTAAATATCTAAGGAGTAGGAGGCCGAGGGACGAGGCCGAACTCTTGGCAGTGGTGCCTGTTGATAGGACGAGGGGAAACGGCTCACGCGGCCTGGGCTAGGGAGCAGCTTGGGCAGGGAGGTTGGGCTCGGTGGTCTTGGGAGGTCCCTTGCAGCCCCTGCAACTCTGTGATCCTGTGATAATTTTTATATCAGCAGACAGGCGAGCTCTGCTGAAAACGCTGTGTTGAAACAAAACACAGAGCACTGTAGCTCAGTTTGCCCGTTTTTCGAGTTGACTTCTTCTTTTTCAACAGGAGCCTTTGATTTCTGCAGTCCAGCACGGCCTGAGGTGTCTCACGCCCTCTGCTGCTCAGGAGAAAGCCAGGCTTCCCCATCAGCAGACAATAGGGAACAGATCCAAGAGGCGTTCCCGCAAGAGAAAAAGCCATCGAGGAGGAAGACGGAAGAGAAGGGCCCAGAAGAGTGAAGACGAACACCCAGAGAAACCGTGCTTGGACAGCAGACAGCAGGAAGTGGCGGCCTTCCTTCAGGCGTTCGGTAGGTCGATGCTAGAAACCAATGGAGTGAACGGTAGAGAACTCTTCAGGAAGTATGTTTTCTAAACTCAGGGATGAGTTTGAGAGTGCTGTGGATGTAGCCGCCAACGGCCACGTCTGAGGTTAAACGTGTTTCCACGTTGTTAAATCCCAGTGTGTATTTAACGCTTAAGTTAAAATAGAGAAAGGCTGAACGGAACTGCTGACGAGCATCTTTTGTTGCAGAGGATGACTATCTGCTACGGGGCTTCCTCCAGATGGACCGCTGCTGCAGAGCAGCAGACAAGGTAAGTGTTTGTAGTCAGTGCGATCGATCTGGAGTGGAAATCTGCTGTTCATCGCTTGGTACTGTAATAACGGTGCCGGTTGTATTTAATATTTTGTAATGTGTCCTCATTGAAGCTTTGAGAAAATTCTGTTTATGCTTTCCCTGTTGATGAGACGCGTTTGGGTGTGGGATAAACACTGGAAAAGTTGCATGCAATGTTACAGTGTTGAAATAATATACTGATGCTTAACAAGGAGTGTGCCGTGTTGCCTTTTACAACAGTATCTTCTGGCAATGACCTTCGTTTATCTAAAGAGGGCTAACTTATGCAACGCAGAGCATATGAGACTCAAAATCTTTGCTGCTCTGTAAGTATTCTGAAATTACCTGGTTTTATTAGCATAATTTTTGCACGAGGTTGATCCTTCTTTGTTTTTCTGTTTTTGGTTTTTAATGCTTCTGAAGATTCTTGTAGACAGTAAGACGTCATAACCAGTCTGTAGTTGGTTGGGTTCTATAGGCAGCAAAAAAACACGATCTTGCGTTGGCGTAGAATTAGTGCAACGTCAGCACTGTTTCCCCACTTTGCCACTTGAGTAGAAGGGCAGGGACGTTTGCATCGGTGTAGTAATTTATAGCGCAGGCTGCCTATGAAGCTGCAAGTCTCTGCGCTTTTTCTGCATTAGAATAAACGAGCTGTAAAATAAATGCAGCAAAGTAGATAAGACGTGGGAAGGTCTTAGGTTTCTCTCGTGAGGGCCCGTTTAATATCTTGGCAAGCTTGCAAGTCGTTTACTCTGAAATGGTAAAGCGTTCCTTTAATAGCTTACCCTAAGGTTACATTTACGTCTAGGATACAGGTGACGCTTTCTGATTAAGGACGTACGGTAACCTGGAAAGAGGAGTGTTTTGTCAGTAACCTCCTTCCTCGCAACGTGAGGGAAAATCGCTGCTATGTCTTTTAGTGTTAGAACTCACGTTAATATAAGGATTCAAGATTGAAAAACGCAGATGCAAACGCACGCTCGTGTGTGTATATCTATGTGTATTTCAAGGTACCTGGCACACACGGTGGAAGAAGAGGATGATGAAACCAAATACGAGATCTTCCCGTGGGCTCTGGGAAAAAACTGGAGAAAGCTCTACCCGTGTTTCTTGAAGTTCAGAGACCTGCTGTGGAGGAGAACAGGCTACAGGGCAATTGTAAGCAAGCGCAGCTGTGAGAAGGTAGGGACAGTTGTATGAGTGCTGGTGCTGAACGTACAGTTAATGCCAATTAGCAGTGTAGCTGCACACGTACCAAGTTCTTCCCCGCAGTGAGCAGATAAGCCGCAGGAGGACAAGGTAGAGCTTATCCTCCATCGGTGTTTTTCTTTTGTCTTTAAAATACAGTCTCTGAAATAACGGTTCTAAGGTAAGCTAGGACATTGTGTTATGCAGCACCTTGAAGATGTAAGGACAGTAACCCTTCTGCTTTTTGCAAATGATGGCACTTAAAGCATATCATTAGCTGCTGAACGTCGTTCACCGTAGAAGTATTTTTTGTACGCCTCTTTGCTGTACCGATTTCCAGTTTATACGCAAAGTGAAACCTCCCAGTAGCACCTCAGGTGAAACGTTGCTCTCTTAAGCAATGTAACTTGAACTGACTTTGTAAGGTAGCGGTTTTTCAGTGCATTTCAAAAAAGAAAGGACCCGCTTAACGTGCTCTGTCCGAGCGTGGTTGCAGCCTCCGTTGCTTAAACACAGCGGGGGAAAAAGGCGTTCCTCGCTTTCCAGGCGGCCTCTGTCTGTGTGACAGAGGCTGATATTTTTGAAGGACGGGCCGTTTGCCACAGCTGGCGGAAAAGGAGACCTCCTTTCAGCATCTCACGTCTGGAAACGGGATGAGATGCTCAAGGGAAAAGCGCAAGGAGCAGGGCAGGAGTGGAGCGCGCTTTGCAGCACACCCTGCCGACTCGGTGGTTGTGAGCTCAGCGGCTTTGTGAGCCCGAAGAGCCGTCTAGTTTGTGTTTAATAGTACAAGCCAACACGTGCAGTCCAGCAAAGAAAGTGTCAGCTGCAGTCGGTGATGCTTTAGAGGTCACATTTCAACATCTGACCATAACCGATCCGCTTCTCCTAGCCCGAGGGAGCAAAACTTGTAGTGAGACTGAGGCAGATAAGATTCCTCTTCTCTAGTCTTAGTTTGCTGTCACAGACGAATCGGATCCCTTGTTCGTAGTTGTCTGTTTGCCAGTTATTTCCCTGGCTTCTGATGGAGTGGCTTTTCTGACAGGTGATGGCTTTTGCTCCGAGCCATTACATATGGCGGAGAGGTCGTCCTGCCCACCACAGCGGAGCTAGGAGGGCTTACGCCAGGGAGCAGGTGCAGTTGCCTCGGGGACCTGGTTTCTCCCCCCTGCCCTGCAGCCTTTGCGGTAAGAAAGGAAGATTTGTACGGGTGGGATTACGGTCATCTTCCTCCTCATCTAATAGTACTTGAGAAGTAACAAAGTTGTGTCCTTCCCAGGATTCGAAGGACGTTCCGTCTCCCGCAGACGCGTTGGCTGAGTCTTCTGCTTCTTCTTCCCAGGTACGGTTTAATATCACAACTAGTTTTGAATCAGTTTAGACAGGTGAGGCTGTATTCAGCTGCAGGAAGTGCTTTACCCTTGGTGCGATGAGCCGATCT
Source organism: Cyrtonyx montezumae (assembly GCF_038088225.1). Classification (NCBI taxonomy): domain Eukaryota; kingdom Metazoa; phylum Chordata; class Aves; order Galliformes; family Odontophoridae; genus Cyrtonyx; species Cyrtonyx montezumae. Next base: position 12,663,023 of record NW_027071936.1, on the reverse strand, counting down.
GTTTCCTTTAAGCACAGCTCTGTCTTTGAGGTACGTACGGCAAAGAATGTGGGTTTACTGTGAAAACTGTTTCCGGTAATGGGATCTTAACGCAGTGAACTACTCTAAGCCGTCTCCTGAGCCTTTGCAGGAGAAGCCTCTGTTACTCAGAGCAGCTGTGTCTACTGTTTCAGTTCCTGTTGAGAGCGGAACCCTTGATTGAGACCATAGGGGTTCCTGCCTTAAGGCCTCAGCTCTGCAGGAACACGCTGCAGTGCTCTTAGTATACCGAAAGAGCTTATTACCAAAGCTGTGCTTAGCCACGACTGGTTTTGTGCTTCTGGAAACGAGCACAGCTTTATGGAAAGAACAAGTTTGGTGACTTTCACTTTCCACGACAGCTGTGCAAGCACTGTTCTTAATGAAACCAATAGCAATCAGTTGGGATGTAGTGAAGTCAGAAGCTGCTTCGTTGCATTTCGGAAGTCAGATACCCGTGCCTTATTTTCTTATCTGTTGTTTTTTTTCCCTCCTTATCTCTGTCGGAGCCCATCCAGCAGAAGAAGAGAGAACACCTGCAAGGAAGGGTGCCACACTGGAGCATGTTCCACTTTTGTTTTTTTATTAATTTATTATTTATGTAGTGGTTTATATGTAGGGTATGTTATGATTTTGATATAGGGATGTAGTAATAGGTGAAGTGTTGTTTAGTTTGTTAGCGTTACCGTGTGAGTTGTTGGCTTTGAAAATAAAACCTTTGAAAATGGACACTTAGAGTAAATGCATTTTCCAAGCATCCGAGCTGAGTGAGCATCCTGCTGCCGAGACGGTCCAGCTCTGTCGGGCGCCGAGCAGTGCGTTTCCACGGCGTCAGGAAACGGTTCTGTGAGAAGTACATCTTTCCATAATTCTTCCCAGCGAGTCGGAGCCCACGCACCCATCAGACTGCAGTTAGCAGTGCACGTTCCTTTTCTTTTTCCTTCCGCGTGCCTGGCTGCCATCTGGCAGTACTTTGGGACCTCCGGGCTCTGCCTGGACTGTTGCAACTCGATGTCAGGTATATGTTTTTGGACTTGATAAAACAGCATGAATGGAATACAGGGTGTTCTGGCAGCATTTCCATAGGGAATACTTGAGCCCATCAGGATCCTTTAGATCTGCCACGGGACCAAATTTTATTTAAAAAATTCAAGACAATAGCAGAAGGTCAGTCATTTTGTGTTTGCAAATTGCCATTCATTTTCTGCTTAGCCTGGATTTCTAATAAGACATTTAAGGTTATCTAAAGCTGACATTTTATGTTTGGATTATCAATGTTGCACTAACAGAATCTCCTTGATTATAATATTCTTACTGTTGTGTTTGCCTCCATTAAGAACTATCAGATCCTGAGTTTTGATTTCATCACGTGCTTTTTGTTGAGGATCTTCCTCTACATCTTCTTGAGGTTCTGCTCTTTGGCTCAATTTGTATTCCTTGATTTTAGCAGGGAGCACCAGCCAATTTCTATGAGTTATCTCCGTGATCTTTGCACAGGCAGAAGGGAGCCTGCTGGACCGTATTCTGTCTAAAAGGCCTATAGCCTGTGTGATGCTTTTGAAGAAATGCAACGGATAAGTTAATATTTTAAGAACTGCAGTTGGTATTGTAAACTCAATTCTACTGCCTTTGTCACATTCTTTACCTTTGATCTTTTGCACCTCATTCCATTTAAGGATAAAGGACCTAGCAACTCGACTACTGAATTGAAAACAAGTTATTTCGAGGACATTGTTAACTAAAAGCCTCTGCTGACCTCAGTTAAGTGTTCTGCAGGAAACAGAGGATGTAGACAAGTGTGCTTTATGCTGAGTGCAACTCCTAAAAAAAGAAAGGAAGAAAAAATGCAAAAAAAAGAAAGAAAGGAAAGGCATGTACATAATTTTTTAGTTACTTCCACTAGTGTTGGATGGGTATTTTTGGAGAGCTTGGTTTTGCAGCAGTTTCAGGTAATGCCTGTAGTGTAAATGTCTGTGTTCCAGAACTAAATACTTATTTTGCTAAATACACAACACACACACCACCCTCTTTAAGACTTGGATGTACAGACAAAGCTGACTGAGGGTTAAGCATATCCAGAACTGTCTGCCAGAGAATTACAACTTTCTGTTACAACAGTATATCAAAAGCAACCTTTGCATATGGAAAATGAATGCATACTACAGGAAGGCAGTTTAATTAATGCTTCTGAACAGTTTAGAGAAATCTGACTTCCCAGCAGTTATAAAAATAAGTCCGTGCTACTTCCAAATGAGTTTCTTTTAATGCACCAAGTCACACGTCACCAGTGTGGCACTTCTGTATTCATGTTAAACCTCCTACTAATTCAGCTCCGTAACTTTCATAATAACTTCTTTGGATATCTTCTGAATGTTAAAAAGTTCAAATGCACTTGTGAGATAAAATGATCAGGTTCTAACCTGTAGTCTTAATGTGCAGTTTGCTGCTGGTTTCAAGCCTCGGAAAATGTCAGTCTCCAGCTACCCATGGTTTTTTGTTTTATTTTTTGGTGGAAATCTATTGAAGTTGTAAAGCAGTGAGAAATGCAATATCCGATTGTTCCTGTGGACTGTTACACTTAAAGGTTTTAAAGATTAAGTATTTTTATGCTAGCTATTTTGTTCCTTTGCTTAAACCCTTTTACACCATTGTCATTTGTTTCAAGTATGAAAAGAATTAGTTCCTTTTAGAAGAAGCATTCTGTGTTCCATGCAGCTGACTGCCAGGTGTTTACATATTTGTTTTTGTGCTAAGCTTGTGTAATTTCTTTGTGTAATTTACTGCTTGAATTGTTCTGCCTTACTCAAATACAAGAATTTCAGTGTTTCTACCAAGTACAAGCACATTTTTACTTACAAGGCAACAGTGACTGGTTTTGCTGTTCTGCTGTTACAGTGGTTTCACTCTTTCATTTGGGAAAGTGTAGTTGTAACCTGGTGGAAAAAAATCAGGATCACCTCTGCTAGTTAGCATGAAGCTAGAACCAGGAACACTGCTGCTGGCGACAGCTCCAGAGTTACACCGAAAACAAAAGTGCTGATTTGTGTCATGTGTGAATTACTTGGACTTTCTGCATCACGTGTTACAGATTTCATATCCTCAGCTGCTCGTGTGATGTCTTCAAGAATGATATCCACGCTCTCTGGCCACTCGTCTGTACGTCCTATTTTCCACGTAACGTGACAATGCCTGCAATTCTTTGCTAAATGGTGATCGTCTTTGATTTCATAACTGATGACATGTCCCTTGGGCCCCACTTAAAACAACAACAACAAAATACTTGATATAATACTATTTTGCCATTTATAATCGAGAATTCAGAGAAAAGATAGCAGTGTTTGCCTGGAAGTCAGCGCACGATGGAGGAAAGGTGTTGGTGTCTTGGGCTGAAACAAGCTGTGGAGAAGTTTTACAAGCAAGCGATGAGCACAACTGGCTAGGCCTTCTGAGAATGCTGTCTGTGATGAGGAAGGGAAATGCGATTACAAGGGGCTGTCACAGCCTGCAACCATAAATCAGCTGTGCAGTAGGGCTGGTTAGAATATACACATACATTGTTAAACATCAGGACTTCCGAGCAGCCTGTAACTTCCCCTCCTACCTCACAGTGCTTCTCAAGTGCTGAAGGTACTTTCCCTGTGGGGGTGCTTTGGGTTAATCGACTTAAACTGCAGTTTGTACGCTCCGGGATGTTACACTTCTTACAAAGGCTGCCATGTGTTTTGTGTGCTTTGTTCAGAGATGCTTAAAATTATTCTTCCTATGTGTGGCAAAACTTGCAAGAAAGCAAACCTAAAAGATAATTAAGCACTGACATGTGACCCAAAAACCCAGGCACCAGAAGCCATTTTGGATACCAGAGTTGTAATAATTAATACTGTGAGGTGTCCAGGCTGGTTTCTCAGCAGAGTGCATTACAAGACAGGTATCCGAGCAGCAGCTCAGAGCATTCCAACTGCAGCTCTCCCTTATGACTTGACTTCTCTCATTCTGCTTTCTTTTTTCTCACTAATCAGCTTGAGCCACATGCTGAGGACATAAGAAAAGTGTATGCAGTTCCAGGATGGAAGCCTGCCTTCAGTCAGGGCGTCAGGATACAAGGCAGAACCAGCTGGAGTGGGGTCTCAGTCCCACACCATGTGCTGCACGCACACACAGGTGCTCAGCAGATCTCAGATTAACAACCCGGCTGTTGGATGACTGCTGTCCTCAGCACAGGCTCTGCCTTGCACATGGCTGCAGAGCCCAGCTCCGTTCCTTCGTGGCGCTGCAGCTGCTTGCCTGCAGCACGCATCTGAGGCTAGGGCCTGAGATGTTTGGGGCTTCTGAATCTGTTAGGAGTTGTGAGTTACATCATGTCCAGGGTAATAAAAATCTTGCACTTGGGAAGGGGCAGTTGTCAGCCACACAAAAGCCGTCTGTTATGTTTTACAAATGAAACCAGAGCAGCAGGCACAGTTCTGATTACTTCATCAATTTCTTTCACACTAGCCTGGAATTTCATCTGCATGCCTACAGCAACTGGATTCTATCAGCAGCTCACACTACCAGGCAGAGAGCTTAATCAGATGAGAACAGACCTCCTGCTCACTAACTCTTAGGTAATCAGGATTCAAGAGAAAAATAAAAAAGAACAAAAAACCCCACAACAATGAAAACACGGAAAAAAACAACCAAGCCACTTTGGCTTTTTCTCCTCAGTGTCACAGGAGATGGACTCCCCAGCACGATCAGCTGCAACGTCCTTCCCCAAGCCAGAGAGATGCAAAAGCCTTCTCTCAACTTTACTGCCTTGTTGGCACGTTGCTAATGAGGATACTCTGCTGCAGATGGAGTTAACAATGAAATCTCACCTGCACAAATAAAACAACTCCTGCAATTTTGGAAATTATGCATCTCCTGAGAACAGCTTTTTGGGTTTCCTGGAAGTTTTTCCATCAGATGATCACTTAAATCCAACTTTGAGGCTAGCTCTGTTTTAAGTAGGGATCAGCTTTAAATGAACTCTAAAGTTCCTTACATCCTGATTTGTTCTATGACTCTAAGTTGTGCATAGTAGAAATGCTATGTCACGGCTTGAGCCCATGATGGAGCACCTGGTGGGAAGGCAGTGCCACCCAGGGGAGCTCAGGTGCATGCCATGTTCCTGAGTGATCAGAAGGGATGGAGCTCCAGGATCCACCCCTACCCAGAACTCATTTAAGGGCTGGCAGTGAGTGGGTGCTTCTTTCAAGCTTTTTGTCTAAGATCCTGTTATGGTAAGTAGCTTTTTTTTTTTTTTAATATATGTTTTTATTTATTTTTATGTTCCTAACTGTTGCATTTGAGTAAATTCTCACTTGTTGCAGCCTGAGATTTTGCTATTCTGCTATCATTGCTGTGTTTTCTGTTATGTTGTGTTACGCCAAACAAGAAGTTTCTCTCAGGTTTTTCTTTTCTGTTTCATCGGGATTTTAGGTGGGTCATCAAAACATAACAGGTCATCTATCCACTGTGAACTGTTTCCCCTTGTGGCTTTCTTTGTCCTGTGGAAATCTAAGAAATTTAGCTGTGGGATTATCCACGTTTTTTACTTTGCTAAGTTTGTTTCAAGTAGTCTTTCCCTCTCAACTTCTACAGTTGGAGCTGAAGTCCCCGGTGCAAGGTAGTATCTTTCCTACAAAACTCTGCTCATGCTCACGTTTGCGTAATGCTTCAAAAGTTTTTGTATTCTTTGTTTTCTAGTGAAGCAAGTGAATTATTTTTCCAGATGCTATCTCTTTCTAGGAAAGAGCAAGTTAAATTTGTAATCTCTCGTTGGGTTGCAATGTTGAGCTCAGATATGAAAGTGTAAAATTGTATGGGAACTGCTGAATCAAGGCCTGAACCACTGATTGGTCACCTGAGGTGAGCACCGAGTCAGCCATGGGGGCACAGGTGGAGGTGATACACCTGTGTGATTGGAGGGGGTGGAGCCTGGCTCTACTTCTCCCAAACCCCATTTAAGGGCTGACCACCACCAGGGAAGGATCTCTTCTTCTTGGAGATCCCTTCCCCGTGGAGTCCCCTGCGTGTGTTGTTGTCCTGAAGGTGAGCCATCCTCTCTTTTGTTTTAGTTATGTGCTATCTATATAGGACTACTCAAAATATACCATCATCTATACTATTTCTTCGTGAAGTACCATCCTTGGGAGTTACTTACCCCACAAAAATGACCAAGATGAGAAATAGCTGTAGAAGACTACACTCTTTCTGGTGTATTTTTGTATGTATAAGCATCGCTTTGACTATGTTACAGATACCAATAGAAAGCATAGCAAGTGGGATTCTGTATGGTTTACGGTATTTTACTTTAAGGTGTTTTCTTCATAGCGTTATGAGAACGCTTCTTTCTTTATGAAATTTGCTGCTTTCAGCTTAATCTGTGGAAAGAAGGTTTTCCTTAATTATGATGTTGGAGCATCTGTTTGCAACAGGTAGGTTTTGTGGACAAAGGGAGTGTGCTTCAACCCCCACCTGGGAATTAGATGGCCTTTCTTAATTAAGAAGCAGTAGTTTACTTTGCTCTCTGTAAGTCTTCAGAATTCTAGAGTAGTCAGCATCTCCTGTGTTCTTCTCTAGCTTTCTCCCTGACCACTTCTTAGTGGGTTTGAGTTTTCATATCTCTCGTTATTGGTCTTTGCAATTAGATTCTTCAGCGTGAAGGGTTTCTTTAGTACCCTTTTAGCCTGATATTCAGAGGTATTTAAGTATCAGCATTTAAAATGCAGTATTTAAGTATTTTTCTACAGGTCAGATTGAAAACATTATTTTGCTCTGTATTGCTCTTTATTTCTACCTTCAACAAGCAGGTCAAAGGAATGGATTAATCAAGTCCAAATTTCACCTGGTTAGTGGGACTAATCATGCTGGTTATCAGCTCAGGTGTGGACCCTAGGTAAACTATATCAGGGCCTGAGTTTGCTTAGCAGTTGCAGTTTTTCTTGGTGAATATATATTTTTGTAGCACTGTGGTAGCCTGTTTAATGTTTTGTTTGTTTTTGCTTGACATTTACTTTGATTTAGATTGCTTTAAGTGTTTACACCAGTGCCTAAGTCTAGTTACTAACAGTCCTATGCCTCATTTAACAATATTTTTCTTAGCTCCTTGGGATTCTGGTGTGACACCAGAACCTCTCTGTTTTTTAGTTCCCTTGCATGAATGCTGCTTTCTTCCTTGACAGATCCTCATTGATTAAAAATACTTTAAATATTTTGAATTTCACCGTAGCAAAACATTCAGGCATAACACATAAATTACTGAGGAAAATGTCCAGTTAGCATGGATGCCTCCCAACTTTAATAATAACAGGGCAGCACATTGCATTCCTAGCCTGTCTCATTCTGTGTCTGTTCTACGCTGCAGCCGAGACCTTCTGCTGCAGCTCTGTCTGTGCTCTAGCACTGGAGGGAGGAAGAGAAGCACCAGGGTCCTTATTTACTCTCCTCTCTAAGATCACCCCTTGTGTTCTGCTGCTCTAGTGCAGTGGTCCCATGTCGTGTGATGGGGATAGGTGGTAGCACAGTGTTTGTGTGCCAAGCTCTGCTTTTCACCAGATAGCAAAATGCCCTGAGATGAGCAGGGAGTAGTGGGGGCTGCACGAGTTCTTAAGTCAGGGCTGTGCAAGTGTTATGCTGGTTTTACAAGGCCATTAGTTTTTTTAGATCAGAGCAAAGTGTTTGTTATTGTAATGGAGTAACCAGTTGTGAAGAGCAAATTTCATGTGGTAGTGTTCAGTTCAATGCTTTGTGTTACTTTAATTCATCTTTCTGTACTTATCCCTCTATTGCTCAGTTTCCTGGTTGGTTTGTTTAATTTTAGTGCTGTTTTTTAATAAAACTATTAGATATGTACCCATAAAACTGGACCCTCTTCATTGTCTTGGCTTTCCTGGAAACTAGGTTATCGTGCGTCTTTCTTTATACAAGCTTTTCAATTCTCATTATTTGCTTTTCTGAAAGATTACTTTATACAAGTGCTCTAGTGAAGTGTCTATTTTCTTTATCAGTTATTTCCTACTAAATCTGCCTATGCTGCAGGTTGAAGTCTCTCCTCCCTTTCTCCCTTGGCTGCTAACTCAGCTGTAATTGATCATGCAATTTGGTCTGATGATAATTTATCCAGCTAATGATGCATGAGATGCAAAAAAGCCCAAAGCAGGAGTGTGGGGGAATGGAAATTAGGAGGAAAAAAAATCCCAAAGCAAATTTTCCCACCTTTTTTCCTTGTGAACTCAGCACATCTTATGCTGAAATTACTGAGACACCATGGAGCCCTGCTTTTTTTTCTTTTAAACAGTTTCTTGGTGGTGGAGTCACACTTTAAATCATTCTGCAAAAGCATGACTTAGTTAACACTTCATTATAGAAGAAGGTTTCTACTATGCTGGGTTTGGCAGAGAAATGACTTCTCTCATGCATTTTATCCATCATCCATTTCAAATTAAGAGAAGAAAATGTGGTGTATGAAGGTTTTTGTCTAGAAGCAGTATGGTTGAATGCCCACTCATCTGACAGTCAGCTGTGCTAGCTGGTTGATTTAAAAATATAAAAGAAAAGATCAGATAGCAATAATAAACGAAGGCTGTGATGTAAGGTTCCCACTCCTTAAAGGAGTAAATATTGCAGTGTCAAGTATTATTTAAAGAGTGATACGCTTCATCTACAAGATCATGAATGGCGTGCAATCTAACTTTACCACATGGTCAGTTCAGTGATTGCAGTAAATGGAGGATAGAGTTATTCGCTCGTATTAGGGTTTCCAAACTGTGATCTTCAGATTACCAGTTGTCAGTGTCACGGTAGCATGCGTATATGTGGTCCCAGAGCCAGACCGTCTCTTGTACGGCTTTGTGTTGAGGAGAACGGAACCTGTAAAATATGAGGATAAAAAAAAGTGTAGGAAATTTGGCAGTCATGATCTTGGTGGAAAATTCCTTTTTCAAGAAGGAGAAAATAGTCTTAGCACCAGACTAATACTCTATCTGGTTCTTAAAAACATTCACGCTGTCTTAGCACTGGGATTCAAGCCTCTAGGAAAGTGTGGGTGCTGATAGTTAGTTTCTACAGCTGATCCTTATTTAACTTTTTGCTCAGGTCTTCAAGTAAGACTCCAACTTGCAAAGTGTAAATATTTAAACTGTGAGATGGTATGCAACTGAATAGTAAAAAAATTTAATTCTGAATCTTTTTGGAGATGCACTTTTAAGCCAAGAAAGAGAAAGCTCTCTGAAATGGATTAATACCTTTGCTGGGAGAGTATTTAGGAACAAAATATGTTGTCATCAAAATCAGGTGAGCTGCTTCACCTCTGCAAATGTGAACTTATGTCTGTTTCTAGCTCTGTGTTTTTGGATCTGTCAGTTAAAAGAAGTATTTCCTAATTAAAGATATCTCAGTCTGTTTCAATAGGCATTTGCTTGTGATGAAAGATGTCTCGGCTCTGGGCTCAGGTCTGTAATAATGTGATATCCTGACAAAGCAAGTACAGAAATACTATAACAGGAAGTACCATTAAGAAGTCATCTAGTCTGCTTCCCTACAAAAATTATTTTAGTCCCCTTTATATAACTTGCTGAATAAAGACTGCAGTGATTGTTATAGAAAAAGACTGCTGCTCTTATTTTTTTATTGCTCTAACATAGGTATTTTTTACTAGTGCAAGTGGGTGTCAAAAATACTTGGAAAAATTTTTTCAAGCTACCAAGTTTTCAACTTTCAACCGAGATGTTTTAACAACATCTTGAAGTACGTGTCATGTCAGAATATCATTTGAGGTTTTGTAATCTGCCTGTATATGTACAGAACCGAGAAAAATAGCAAAACAGCACTCCCTCACACATGCTCTAGTAGGTAGCCACTGTTTCCTTTACAAAACCAGTTGTAGTCTATGTGAAGTCTGTCTGCAATTGACTTTATCATTAAAATTGGAATGATGATGCAAGTTCTGTTTTGTGAAGTGACAGCTCATACAGTGGTGTAAAAGAATTCAGACAGCTACGTGAGTAGAGACTGCCAGAAATGAGACAGCAGGATGAAGTTAAAATTGGGTTTAATTCATATGTCAAAGTTAAAATTACTCCAGGACTGTGAAGGTGACATAAGATTATGCCTTGTTTTTCGAACTGTCTGTTTTCTTGAAAAAAAGAAAAAGCAGATGATTCATTTGCCTTTTAAATGTCTGTGGTTATGCCATGTATGCTTATGAATTGGGGAAGAGAAAGAAGTGGCCAACCAGAGCCTGAAAGAAGTTTTCTGTTCTTTGTGAAAGAAAGGTCTCTGTGCTTGAGAAAGGATTATAGGTCTTCCTTTTTTGTGCGATTGTTTCTTTAGCTGCGCATGGATTTCTAATACTGTGATCTGCCAAGAGATATTCTGGTCATTCGAGTTGTTACAATCCCAATAGGTTCTTCACAAGCATCGTTCATAGGATGCTTCATCTCCTTCAGCAACAGCAGTGCAGATCCATTGCTGTCTCCCACATGAGTGTTCCCCAAAGTTGTCATCTGCTTTCCATCCTGTGATGTGTGCTGATGTGCTTCCAAGAACTTGCTTTCTTTGTAGTTCCTTCTGTCTCCATGTCATATGCTATTTGGTTTTGTGTTGCCTTGCTTGCGCCTCTAGCAGAGGGCAGGGTTTCTGGAAGGAAAGCTTGTTATATAGTGTGTAGAGATTTGGTTGCAGCCCGAGTGCTCAGTACTCTTTTAAAAACTAGGGCACTATCCATCACCTTTGAAAGGTTATTACAAAAGTGTCTCTGTTTGCGATAGTCTGTTCTTTCTTAGATTTGAGAATACATTTTTTTAAATGAGAGTTGGGCTATAAACTTGCAGGCCCATTGGTTGATTGCTTTATCTCTGCCAATTTCAACAAATACTACTTATCAGTCTCTTTGGCTATTTTCAAATAATGCTTTTAAAGCAGATTCAGTTTTTTGTTTACTTATGTAAATGTTCATTTTTTATTCTGAAAGCCTTCCTGCTCTGGTTCTCATGTGTAGCTTAGTTACCTGTGTTCATTGTTCGGGCAGCTCTTCAGAAGGTGAGTTTCCAGTTTTCCTGCTCCTAATAGAATCCCAAGAGACTGAAGGTAGCACAGTGGAGATAGCTGAGCAAATGGTATCGGAAACTGATGCAATAGATGTGACTCAGTCTTATTCACTTGTAAGAGAAGTAAGCTTTGATCCCTGCGATTAAAGCGGAACATCAGAAGAAGTTCAGAGGTAGGCTTGAGACATTTCTGCTGAGGAGAATCTGTTATTTCAGCTCTCCTCTTCAAGCATAAACTGAGTAATGTTCTTAATTATGTTGTAGGTTTTTTGGGGAGATATCCTACTTCTTCTGAAGGAATAACCAATCTTGAGAGCCGAGTGGCTTAAGGTCCTGTAGCAACATGTCAAAGCCATTTTTTCCCACTTTATAAATTCAACTGCCTTGGAGGAAACCGCCTCATGCTTTGGAGCATTTTAGGACAAACATTAATAATAACAAATTCTAATTAGTCATTATTGCTTGAACAGAAAATATCAGGTTTCTTTTTCACCGGTAGGAAATGAAAATGTCATGTACTGTAATATGACAGGCATGGAATTTACAGTAGTGATACGTATGTGTAATTACCTTTATATGTGTAAATGCACACAAAGCAGAACACTGGGGAGGCCATTTTACAACAGATTTAATCAAGAGAACATCTACATCTCCTCATAAACTTACTTAACCAACTTTGAAAAAAGAATGGAGTTGATTAGACAGGTTAATGGGGTGATGTCTTTATAAATGACAGATGGCCATGTTAGAACAGAAAGTTGTTCACTCTCCATTTTTTATTTTATTTTACTTATGAGAGTATTTTACTTTTTTTAACTTAAGAAAGCATTGCTCGTACATTTTTGATTAGCAATGGTTCACTGAAAAAAAAGCAATTTCCAGTGAAACTGAACTTTTAACTGGATGGATGTTATAATAATGCTTAAGTGGCAATAATCAAAACTAAAGTACTGAATGATATATAAACATCCTGACCTCCCCACGTTGCGTTGCAAATGGCAAAAAGTGCCTACAGATTTGCAAGCTCTTAAGAACATAACAAAGAGAAGAAAACATGAAGAAAGCTAGATTTTTTTTAATGTAGTTAAGGTAACTCCTTAGTGATGAATTTGATAGATTAATTAAAAAAATTTGAAGTTAAAGGCAAGAGTCTTAATAGGAATTGTTAGTGCAACACTAGCTACTAAAAAAAATTGACTTCCTTAGTTTGTATGATGATCACAGGTGCAGAACTGGGGTTGTTAACCCTTTTTCCTATATTAAAAGGTATGTGGGAGTGGATGGTATAAACAGTGTTAAATTGAAGGACTCACTAATACCTCTGCTAAGTGTGAGAAGAAGTATAATATCCAAATTTATTAAGAGCTACAATTGTAGTAGCAGCTCTTGGCTTTTTTTGTGCCCATTTTACTGCTTGGCAGTGATCTGTGTGTGGCCGCTGACATGTGTGACCTTCTGTGGAGCTTTGATTTCCAGTGTCTGCTCGGCTGTTGGGTAATAAAAGCTGTATGATTTTATTCTGCTGTGTTCTCTCATTTCATTTCTTCTCCCATGTGAGAAATGACCATTCTTAAGTGTAGCAGAAATGAAGGAAATAAGACACGTATTGCTAACCCCCTGATCTTCTTTTTCCTCTCCTTGCTCTGTGGTACCATCTCCTTTAGCATTTGTTTATGTTCTGAAGTGTATAGCTTCTGTATCTGATGCAGATCTTTATTCATATTATCCTATTGAGTGTCTGTAGCCTCCAGACATCAATTTGAAAACAAAGCCTCCCAGAAATGTTTCCTCTGGAAGACTTCTATCTAAAATTAGGATTTATGTAAAGCCCCAAACTAAGTATTGATGAAACCTCTGGATCTTCAGTGTCATCTTGATTTGACCAGGACAGTAATACTGGAGCGGTGACACTATGCTTAAGTACCAGTGTGAGACTCTGCAGTAGATAATGGTAATGCGTAGAGAGTTTGAGATCCTCGATCATGACAGTGTGTCTACAGCGCATCAGAGTTTGGCTCAGGATTTTTTCAAGCCTTTGGGTGCTACTATATCCCAGATTAAATTTTGCTCATCTGTACATAGGTAAATCAATAGTTTCTGTGACAGCAGCTAATCTTTATTACTAGAAATGGTTCACTCTTATGTGTGTGTAGGTGGCTGGCAGCTACAGTTATTTCTTGTTCTATGTTTTACTAGTAACATTATGATTGATGCCTTGGGGTGGTAATTTGACGCATTGAAGTCACTATGCAACTCAATCAACTTGTCCTGCAGTTAACCCCTTATAAACATAAAGAAAACAAATTTCACACATGGTATTCATCTAGGTAATAGCCATGATTGGCTTTGTGTCTTGCATTGGCATTTCCAACAGAGTAATTGTGATAGTGTCAGGAAAACCACTTATCCATGTGTTACCATCTGTGTTAGTGTCCTAAGTGCTAGCAAGGCAAGATGGGCACAATGCTCTGGAGGTTCTTTAATTCTGCCCTTGCTCTGCTGTTTTCTGAAGTTCAATCAGAACTGAGTCATGTACTAATGTCCCAGCCAACCCCTGCTGCTAGGTTCCAGGTTTTCTTCAGAGCTGTCATCTTCTCAGGAGTTAGCTTGGTGCTTGCAGCCATGTGGGCTAGGTGCAATTTTTTTGGTCTTTAGTTGGTTCTAAATGCATCAGCAGTGGATCTCTGGTGTCATAAATATAGCGAGGATAAGATGTTATCGGGTTAATAAATAAAGCATTATGTGAAATAATTGTCTTCAGGAAGAGACAGTAACCATCTGCAGCAACTATTTTTCAGCTATCTGGCTGCTTTTCCAAATAGTCCGTGTAAATTTCTTGATAAGCAAAATATCGTAGCTAATCTATTCAGACAATCCTCCCTCATAAACTTCTAGGTTATTGTGCTTTATTGAAATGAATAAATGTTCCTTAATAATAATAAGAGCTCTTTAGCAAGAGCCTGGTGAATGCTGTGATTTTCTCAGTCTTCTATTTCTGTTTGCATTCCTTTCCTTAAACTCACCAGTCTCCTTGATTCTTTCCTGTTCTGACTTCCATGCCCAGGCTCGGGCTGTCTGACTACCTGAACAACTTATCCTTGCCATCCGTCTCTGTTTCTATTAAAAACACTCTCCAAATCCAGCTCCTGTGATAAGTAATTTGTAGGGGATTTCACAGTATCCTCTGAGATCATAGTGGAGTTTTATGTACAAAACCCCTCATAATCCCTCTCAGAACTCTAATATTGAGCTATTTCTGGGTCTTTTGTTCCTTTTGGGCTCTGAGCTCGGCTCTCACCTTTTAAGCAGCAAAACCAGGCTTGGCTAGGGAGTTCAAATAGTGTGTGAAAAATGGCACTGCAGTGCAGGCCAGGTGTAACTAAATGGGTCAGTACAGCTCCTTCCAGGCTGGGAGCAACTGCTCCTGCAAGCTTGCAGACAGCTGTGGTGTAGTGCAGTTAGGCACTGAGCATAGAGGGAAGGCCAATTCCCTCCAGCATGCTGTCCAAGCATGCAGCTATCTATTCTGATAAATACACCACATGAACTTAGGTTTCAGTGAGTACAGCTGCAGTGAACAACCTTCTTAATATGAGCTAATGTTTTATGTCTATGTCTTAGTTTTGAGCTTGAGCTAATCAAGTGGGTATTCTGCCACCAAAGCTGCTAAGGTTATAATCACTGTACTGCTGGAAACTGGGTTCTTCAGAGGGCTTTCATGACAACAAAGATGTTTTTTCACATAAAAGATGGAGGGATGGGGTGGAAAAAGGCTGGCATACTAGGGGTGTATGACTTACAAGGATAAGATAGCAATACTCATTAAAATAGTGGACATGTGCTGTTTCACAAATTTATTCAGCATTTACTGTAGTAAATACTCTAGTGGAAGTTCACATTTCCTGTCAAGTATTTCCTATTAGAGCTTAGATATTGTAAGGAATTACACTGACACTTATAGAATTCTTTCTAAGCTGAAGGAACAGAAGAAATAAGGTAAAGCAGCTGCTTTAGCTCAGTGTTATCATCATTTCCTGAGAAAATTGATTGTATTAGAAAATAAATGTCCACGTAAAGCTCATTAATAATTTGTTTATTAATTCAGGGCTATTTAGAAACTCTGATAGTGGCAGTCCACTAATCAAGAGCATGTAACAGAAAAAATGAAGGAAAAACTGATTACCGTTCTTAGGATAAGTGGACAAAATTCACCTTTTTAGTAATTAAATTATAAAAAAGGAATATTCTGTGTAGAAATGTAGTACCAGTAGAAAGAAAATTATAACTGAAACAAAACAATCTCTAACACAGATTGGAGGAAAAAAAATCACACCTAACCAAAAGTAAACTACCTCTTTTGCCAAGACTAATCTTTATTTTGGGATTACATTGCTCTCTTGAAGTATTGTGCTCTGTAAAAGCAGAAAGGACTTTGCAGTTAAGGTCAGCAGTGTTTATAAGCAGCTTTTTTATTTGGGGTTTAATTTCTAGCCAAGGATTTTTTAAGCAGTCCTTAATGCTTATGATCAAAGAGTGTTTTGTCATGAGAAGTTATAAAATGATTACTTCCTTTTCCTTAAGGGCAGTGTATTTCAGTTCCAGTGGGCTCTGACTGCCAGAAATCACTCTTTTTGCAACAGATGCAATGAAGCTGGCAGTGGGTCTACTGTTCAGCTGTTACATTTAACTGCCCATCTTAGGTTTTTATGCACTTACTTGTGCATATATCCTGCTGTCTTCAACAGTTGAGGCCAGGCAAGGCAAGAAACATTTATTTATCTTTAAAACTATCTTAGGAAGATCTGACAGAATTCAACACAATGCTTTTGTCTGCACTGGCAAACTGGATTTGGTGATGTATGGATTTCAACAATTTTCCTTTATTTTATGTAACTGAAGTGGTTTTCATCTTATTCTGGTTTCTTCTTTGTTTTAACTACAAATATTGCATCAACAAAGCGAAGAAGAGATATGATAAATAAAATTCATAGTCTTAGGCACTAGGTACCCAAAGTTCCAGACAATACTCTATTTCTGCTTTTTGCTCATTTGCAGGTAGCCTGATGAAGATCTTAAAGATAAAGGACAACCATGGAGGCAGGGGATATTTAAAGGTAAGGAGATTCAGCATGTGGAAATGTGTACTTAGCCTGTTTAAATGCTCAAATGAAAATTATGTTCTTCCCTCTTATGAATAGGTAAACAATAATTTAACATACGACTCAGAGAGAGAGACAGTGAATGCAGAAAAGGAGACATTAGGGAATTTTAAGATTAAAATGTCAGGATTGTGCAGCATGTGTGTAACCAGACTCACTGCGGTCTAATAGAGACTTGGAAGTGTCAGCATTATGGTTCTAAACAATTCAAATACCAAGGAAGAAACTGCAGATGTCTGCAACTCAAATTAGAGATTATAATCTCCTCCTAATTATGCATGTAATTAGGGAAAAGAAAGGGGGTTGAAAAAGCAAGCTTACTCCTCTGCTAGTACTTAGTATTTAAAATAGGAGAGTAGATGTGACTTATTTCCATCCTGCTGTATGTTCTGTGCAGGAATGTAACCATATAATAAAGTTCTGCAGAACTGAACTAACATAATAGAACCAATTCTTAAGTTTTTTTTATATTTCTGTTACTATAACCATTGGAAATTGGGTACCATCACACACAAAGTATTTAATTTCCAAACAAAGCCAGAGATGAGTAGAAATATTTGTGATGTATCCAGTTGTAATGAATAAATTTTAACTATTATTCTAATCTTCTATATTATGCTCATTAGAACTATTATGTGTTGCATCAGAGAGCTACTTTATAGAAAAATTTCTGTACTCTTGTTGTGTTGTACTCTTGTGGGAGGCCAGTCATGGAGGCGTACATTCAAATAATTCCTTTCCCCAAGCATAGTGCAATAGGATGAATAAAGAGCAACTTTCTGACGGTTTGAAGAGTTATTCTTTTTCCCTCCATAGAATGTAACAAATATCAACTTTTTTATAACATTGATATAAAAATATATTTTTTTCCTGTTATTCAGCAAGCTCTACATTTCTTCCTCAAATGATCATGCCTTTGTTAATCTTTGATGCTATCATCTTGCTGTGATACATAATGAATAAAAATTGTATCAATTAGAAAGCGAAAAAAAGAAGCAGTATCTCTGGTACTCTTCAGGACTACACCATTTTTTTTTTTGTGAGAAGTAGCACACAGAACACATTTTGACTTTGCTTAAAGAGTTTATTTAGTAAAGGTGCTGGCAGTTATGTTACGGAAACAGCTGCTTTGGGAATTTCCTGCCCTGGGTGGAACTTGAATCTATGCTTATAAAAGGTTCTAGCAAATATGATTCTGGCTAGGAAGTGTTTTATGTCACAAATACGTATCCAGGCTTTGTGGTATGTAAAATGCATACGGAGAGCGCATTCTATGTAGTCTGGTAAATAGTGTTATTTTACCACTAATGTGGATCTAGCCACGTTCTTCTGGTAAGAATCACAGAATCATTATAGAATCGTTTGAGTTGGGAGGCACCCTTAAATGACATCTAGTTCAACTCCCCTGCAATGAACAGGGATAGCTACAGCTCTGTCACGTTGCTCACTGTCCCCTCCAGCCTGACCTTGGGTGTCTCCAAGCACAGAGCTTCCACCACCTCTTTGGGCAACCTCTTCCAGTGCCTCACCACCCCTGTTTCTTAACGCTACCAGTGAGAATGGGGAAAGAAATCATTGGCAAATTTCTCATTTTTCTTGGAAGAGATCTGAATTACGTAGCCTGCACATAAATGCAATAACAGACAGATGCATTATTACCCTTAATTCAAGTGACAGCCTTGTTTGTAATTTGTCTACTAAGTATTCAGAATTCCACTTTAAATAATATATACTCCTAAATCTCAAAGCAATGTAGCAGAAAAGAAAGGATCCAAGCAGCTACGAGGTGAACCCTCACACAGCAAAGCAAAGAAAATCACTCTTCAAGGTCAATATCTATATGGTTTCTGTTAGTCGCCTACAGTTGAAACAAAACAGAACAAATGCAACCAACAGCAGTGGTACGTATACAGATGCTCTTCCAACGGGAGATTTTTTTTGTGTTGCCATAGTGGACATCAAGGCCTCAGTGTATTCCACTGTATACATGCATAACAAAGCAGTGCTTTCCTCTTTAGAAGCTGACAGCAACAGGTAGATCTGTATGAGGAGAAAAAACATGTGAGTTGGGAAACGTGAGGTAGGTACGATTATAAAGAGTATCATACATGGCAATCAGAACAAAGCAGCTGCATAGTCATTGTCAAGTGGATAGGGAAAACAAATTTGAGAGATGTTTGCAGTAAGCAAAAGAGCTTAACTGATCTGATGTCTATGTACTAGAGTGCAGTGTAGCAGGAAGGCTAAGATGTAATCCTAAAGCTAGAAAAGAAAATTGAGGTCGCTTTGAAATCTTCAGGAATGAAGTTCTTCCTTAATGCTTTGCTTTCCATAATAGCTGGACATGGCTTTTCAGCCTATTCATTCTCTGCCATATTTGCCCACCTGTACACAGATAGGTTTGACCAAAAAGCATAGCACGTAGTCTTAAACTCAATGGAGATGAAAGCTGAGTTGTGTAACACTGTACCGATTTAGAGCAAACTGTGCATTTTAAGTGTGCAAACTGCAACGTGGTTCAAGAAGTTGGAAAGGACTTTGAGTAACACATGCTATGCCAACTGTGTTATGCATAATCAACAGAATTAGATAAACTTTCCATTACTTCTGTAACAATCACACTATAATGATGCAAAGTCAGTTTTTCTCCTAAGTAGTAATCAGTTTTTTTTACTGAACAGCCAAAAAATAATCTCTTATCTTTGAAATGGAAGCAGTTGTTAATAGGCACAGTTCTTAATGAAAAGATGAGCATCTGGCAATCCACATGGGATTGTGCTGGTTTTGTTTTTTTTCCTAATTGTCAAGAATTTTCCAACCTTAGAGAAGTAGCTAATTCCAAGAATTTTCTAACCCCTTCCCCAGGGAGTGCTGTCTCCTAGCAGCAGTGTGATGTGCTGTTATGTTATTAGTGACTATGAAATTAACTTCACTTTGTCTTATGACCACCATGGGCTCTATGTGCCTTTATGTGGCTGAAGTGTCCAGGTTGGCAGTGCTTAAATGAGAGTAGTGAAATGACTGCCAAAGTTCATGACAGGTGTGTTAGTTGTTGTTGCTGTGAAATAAGAAGCTCATGTAGGAAGCATAAATGCAAACACAATTTAAAGAGTTGTTCTTTTCAGCAGAAGACTCCAGGAAAAGGATTAAGCGTACTCCCCTCCTAGCAGAACCATTTTGCTTTTGTTTTATTGCTGTTTCTAGATGAGGTGAACGCAGGTCCAAGCCAACTGCCCCGGGACTAACTGAAGTAGACTGTGGCTCGGTTCTACGTGACAGACGCTCAAAAGGCAACAAGCTAAATCCCCGAGGCAGACGGGGGATCCTGTCACGTCCTGACAGCACCCTGGGCGCAGCCGCCATCGTGGCGCGCGCCGCCGCGCTCACCTGGCGCACCTGAGTGCACCTGGGCGTGCGCGCGCCCGCGGCTCCGGCCCCGCGCGCCTGCAGCCCGCCCCGCCCGCGCGCGGCCGCGCAGGCGCACGGCTCCTCGGCGCTCCGGGGGCTGAGCGCTGTCATGGCGGCAGAGAGCGGTAGCGTCGGCAGGAAAGCGATGGGGCAGATTGAGAGCGCGGCGTGAAACGGCGGCGGCCGGAACTTCGGCGGCCTTCCGGGGAGAAGCAGCGGGAGGTCCCCGCGGCCGTCCTCGCCCCGCCGGAGCCGGGCAGCCCGCGCCCCCCTCCGCGGGCGCAGCGGTGAGTGCGGAGTTGGTGCGCTGGGCGCACCTGTGCGCGCCGGCCGAGGGGCGGGGGAGGGCGGCAAGGGCGGGCGGGCGGGCGTCCTCCCCTTAAAAGTAAAAACCGAAAGCTCTCTTTGAGGGCGCTTCCGCGGGGAGAGGCGCGGCCGCCTCCGCAGATCGAGAAGGGTGAGGGGACCCCGAGCGCAAGAGTGGGGGGACTCGGAGTGCTATGCCCTCGGCGATCTCACCGACGTCTCGGTCGTCCTTCAGGCCGAGCTACCGCCGCTGACAGCCGCCTCCTGCGAGAAGAGCGCGGCCGGACTGCGTCCCCCGGCCCGTGCTGCGCCTTCCTCCCGCTCCGCCGCACGGAGGGCACCGGCCATGGCGAGCCACGGCAAACAAGTTGTGCAGCCAACAGGTGATGGTGGAGGAGGAGCGGGGGAAGAAGGAGACGCCGCCCAAGGGGGAAGCGTGCGGCAGCCTCTGAATCCGGGGGTCCCCATCCGAGGGATCAGGATGAAGTTTGCCGTGCTGGCAGGGCTGGTGGAGGTTGGTGAGGTGACAAACAGAGACATCGTGGATACGATATTCAATCTGGTAAGTCGGCCGCTGTTTCGGGTGTGAGTGACACAGTCTGTGCATGGAAGAGTCCCATGTACTTTGATGTTGTTTTTCTTTTGGCTTTTAATATCTGCGTTTTTATGAGAGGTGTATTGCAGTGTTTAGTCCTCCAACAGGTGTGCTCCATGAGGAAGTTAAATGTTCATCAGTAGCTTCAGCTGCCATTGATGTGCACGTTGTTGCCTTCAGTTACAGCAACTCCTCCCGGGCATTTTATGCCCCTGTCTGCTTTTGGTTGGCTTTGAATTCGGATGTTCTGTCGACTAGGAAGTGGGGAAGGAAGCTTACGTGTTTTACTTTGTTTATGGGGGGAAATAGGACTCGATCTCAGCGTTTTCACTTTGTAATGAATGACCAAGCCAGGTGCTATTCTGTGATGCAAGCAGTTTTAATGCTTAATAATAATTGAGCTAAAAGCTGGTGATGCATCTTGTAGAAAATACAGATAAAATACATACCACTAAACTCTTTGGGCCTCGTGTTAAGCTGTTAGGCTGGTTGTTAAAGACTCTTTACTGTAGGAGACCAAACATTAGGAGAAATTGTTCACACAGATGGCTCCACTCTTACCAGAATTCTCAAAAACCCTCTCTAAATCTGCACATTGTTCCTCCTCCTTGCTTTTAGGGAGCACCTTTGGCTTTAAAAAAGCGTGGCTTCTGACAAAACCAGGAAGTGAGACCATGCAATTGCGTAAAGTGTAGCAGAAGGAAGGTCAGTGAGGAAGACATACAGGTTTTTAAAAGCAGTTTGGTTTTCTGTTACATGATTAGTAGCATTTTGCAGTTTACATGTAAATATTTAGCAGCCGTTAAACCTGTGTGTGCTTTGTTGACTGTTTATAATATCTATGTTTTAGAATATTTCATATTGACAACTTTGGTTGAAAGTCACAATGCTGAGCAACTGCAGTACAGGCAAAAATGAACTGTAGGGCACTTGTTAGGGGGATGCTTCACATTGGAGGAAGTGATTTAAGTTGCTTAGAGTGCTCTAGACAGTTCTATTTAAGGAAACTCAGTGCTCAGATAGATACATAGGAGAATCTAAAGGAAATTATGGATAATAGTTAGATTTAGGACACTTGTCTGCAAAGGCAAGAATTATTCATGAGGATGTTTGATTTTTACTTTATCTAGCATACTCTTTTGAGAAGGTGTGCCTTTTGGAGGGAAGCGTATCTTTTACAGCAGTCAAAAGAGGTTGGGGAAAATAGTCAGAAGCGTAGAAGCTTCTTCATTCTGAGATTATTTACTGTTCTGTTTTGGACTAAAAATTAAGAGAGTCTGTTTTTAGTTTTGAAAGGATTGGTGAATTTCATCAGTAGAACGTGTTCTGCTGGGTCTTTTTCCAGTTAGAAGCTGGGAAGAGTTTCTGGCTCTGGAGATTCTTGGAACCGTCTTTTCACTTTGTCAGAGTGACACAACATCCCTGACCTCTCTGAGAAGGTTCCCCAAGTATTCCAGCACACCTGCCTCTGGTGTGGGAGGCTGAAATTCAAGCCTCTCCCCCCCTTCTTACTAACAAAGCAGAACTGATCAGTTGATACTTACTGCACAGCAACATATCATTTTATAACATTGTAATAAACTAGCCTTTAACTAACAGTTTTGGTTCTTTACTTGAATGAATTGTGTGAGAATGCTAACTTTTTTGTTCCAGTTTTTTTTTTTTTTTTTGGGGAGGAGGGAGTATTATAAGAAGAAGTACGTCCCTCAATTTTCCCGAGTCTCAGGAAAACCATTCAGCTCCTCATTTGGAGGGAGATAATCTCTTGGTATTGTGGGGTTTGATTGAAACTGGAATGCCAAAAACAAAAACACAAAGTAGCCAAAGAACTGAGTTTTTGATACAAAAAACATCCGTTTTCTGGAGTTCCTTACCCATTTATCTAGTAAAAACTTTAAACATTTTTGCTTTCTCAAACGTGAGTGCATCGTAGAAGATGAAAAGTTGAAGCATCCATGTCTCTGTGCAAAGTAATGCTTATCCATCTGGCATTGAGTTCTGCCTCTATTCGGTTATTAACGGTGATTTCCTTCTAAAAATCAAGCTGATCAGAAAATGAGCCACGTCAAGTGTCGGTTGGCAGCGGTGTACTTTTTTCCTGTGTACGTGTGCAGAAAAGATGCTTCTGTGAAAAAAGTGATTCTTGGCTATGGCTTTCATGTTTCCCAATAGCTTTTGAAGTGAACTTACTCATGTGGATGCAGGTTCAGTGGGTGGGTATGAAAATCATGCTGAGTTCTGTCATTGATAGTGGGGTTAAGCCCTAAATATCCACTCCTAGTAGTGAGTTTCTTTCACTTTGGTGACTCATAACTGCACTATCTCAGCAGTGGTAGCAGAAATCAGCTTGTTTGCTTCTTGTTCTTTGCAGGGAGGACTCTTAACAGTATCTGGGGGAATTTCTGATCGCAATAACACGATGTCTTCAGTCCAAACTGAAGGGAGGGTTGAGCAAATCTCTGTAGAAAGGTGTGACTACATGCTTACTCTTCATAACAAAACCACTCTGTCAGGTGAAACATTTTTTTTGGAAAGGAGGGTTAGTTGACCTAATTTTTTTTCTTTAAATACTTGAGCAGGCATGTTACTCTAAATTATGTTCTGTGGGCTTACTGCAGCACATGCAGGTTACGGTGAATTTGTTTTTGCCAGAGTTGAGAGAAGCCTAAGGTACCCTCTTGATGTTCATTATCTTAAGGATTTAAGAGATGGTCGTGCTTTACATGTGAAAGACTCAAAAGGTCAAGAGTTTGAAGTACACAGTAATTGAGTTGCTGCTTATTAAAGAAATTTAAGCTCCTGTTGTCCTGATTACTGGAGGAGGTAACTCATTTTGTCCAGCAATGTTGGATCTTGGAGCTGAGAGGCAGCTATAGCATTTTCCCTGTTTAGTGATGAAACAGAATGCTTTGTGAGCTTACTTCTGTCATGTATCGAAAATCTAGTTTCATTTTATTGTCTATGGGCATGTTACTCTTAGAAATTTTCCAACTTGACTGCTTTGTGTTGGTCATTGTTCTTGGAGAACCTAAATTTCCAGCCCATCTTAGATGGCACTTTTGTGTATTTCAGCACTTAAAACTGAGGAAAAAGATGCTGAGCTTCAGAAAGTCTCTTCCGTGATTAATTTTGGAAATATGTTCTTGTTCAAACAGTATTGTGTTATCTTTCTGAAAGACAGTAGGCTAAACATGGATATGTTACAGTCTTAAAATAGTAATGTGCATTTTGTAGTAAAGAGGGGATGACACTGCTGCTACTGAAGAATTTTTCAGAAAGAGTAATAAAAATAATTAATTGCTTGGCATAACTCCTTTTTACAAGTTCCGTGTTACTGCTGTCATAGAAGGTTTTTGGGATCTGAGAATTTCAAATTCAGAGATGTATTTTCTGAACCTGCTATGAGGGCCATACAGTCTGTGGCCTTCAGGGCTAAAATGTTTCATGGTTAAGAGTGTGGATGGAGCTTCTGCTCGGCTCCGTTCTCAGCAGGCTTCTGTTGTATCATATGTCCATGTCATGTCATTTCTAAGCCATGGCAAATTTCTACTTCCTTGTATAAGACTTAGGTCACTGCATATCCTTGTCTTGCAGGAGGTAAAAGGCTCACTGACAAGTGCTTCGTTCATAATGAGTGGGGCATGTGTGCAGTGGTTAACTGCTGTATTGAACTTGCAGAAGGAAATAGATATTCTGGCAAAATTCAACTGTGCTTCAAGCAGCTGGCTGTACAGTTATCTCCTTTTGGTGCCATGTCGATGCGTGATTCAATTTGAGGACTTCATGTCAGAGTTTGCTCAGGTCTCCAGTTGGCTAGCGTGTAGAGATATCAGATGTTTTAGGCTTTCTGCCCTCCTTTAAGGGAATGCCACACCTTGCTTTAAGCTATTTTTCAAAAGAAGCCTTAGTGCTTTTAATTGTTCTATTAACTAGAATATTGATTTTGCTATTTGATTTTAGATTTTTTTTCCCCCTCCTTAGGCTGCGTTGCAAAGGAGACTTGTACGATTTTGTCCCTTTTTTTTTTTTCCCTGAGGAGTGTGTGCTGTTGCTTCTGATTCTGTTTGTGGATTATGAGGCTCTCACCAAGATTCCCCTAGTAATAAAGTACAAATGGCAATTGTTTTTTCATCCAAAGATAATTAAGAAGTAACTGGATCTGAAGAGCCAAGAGTAAAACGATTTTAAAAAACGTATTTCTTTCACCTCTCTCGTTTCTGCCAGACTTAAGTAAAACCACAAGCAAAAATAAACTAGAAGTTTTTTCTTTCCAGCCTTATCAGTACTCTCCTTTTTTTTTTCTTTTCATTTTTTTTTCTTCTGGAGGAACTTTCCTCCTTGCCACCACATGTCTTCCTTTCAGGAACAAATCGTAGTTAAATGTTGGGACTAGCACTTACTTTCCTTCTGCTGATGTGCCTCCTGCTGTTTCTTCTAATTTTTCCATTGTTGTGCTTCCTGTACTGTAACCCCTGTTTATTGTAATTCATACTGAAAGCTAATTACTTCACCTGCTGATGCAGCAGGTTTCTAATCTGATATGAATGCTTCTGAAACACTAATCTAATGGATTTTATGAACTAAAATTCTCCTGTTTTCATCTTTGGTCACCAAGACTTACTGTGTGCTTCTTGTAGAGAAAAAAACAAAGTTAATTCTGGTAGAACTAAATGTATTACAGTAGTCAAAAATGCATCGTGAATGTCTTCATAACAGTACATTGTTTTGCCTACCTTGGTGCATGTTTTAAAAAGTGTTTGGGTTATTTTCTGTCTAAACAACAGTGTCGATGTATGATAGAAACCCAAGAGCTTCTAGAGCATTTCTTGGTGCATACAGTCTTTCCTAGTTTTCCCAAGTACACCTCTGGCTACAGTTATCCTAATTCAGTCACTTCTGTCTGTTTTACAGTGTAGATGATGAGGTAAATCTGTGGCTTTAGCTGGGTCAAGCTTCTAGTTTCTTCCTTCTTTTTACTGTAGTAAAATGGACAGTCAGCTGTCTTAGTAATCATACAATCACCAAGATTAGAAAAGACTTTTAAGGTCTTCCAGCCCAACTGTCCTCTGACCACTACAATTTCCTTACTAAATCATGTCTTGGTCTTGTTGGACTTCACCCCATTAACTTCACCCCAGTGATACAGCCTGGCCTTCTTACCCCCAGGCAAGTGGACGCTACGTCCCAACTTGATGTCATCTGCAAACTCATTGAGGGTGCAGTCATTCTTCTTGTCTAGGTCATCAATAAAGGTAATAAACTGTGTGTAGTTTTACATCTTGTCTGTATGTGTAAATGAGTGGATCTGTACTGCTTCCAAATAGGCATTTATAAAATAATTTTACTTCTTAAGGTACTTTCATAATGGGTGGCTCGTACCCATTTTGATGAATGAGTTTAGACTTGATTCTGAAGGCATCTAATTTGATGATCCAATAACAGTCAAGGATAATTTTAGTAGTTTTGGCTAAGTAGATGAGGATGAGAGATGTCTTTCACCAGACTTAACCCAGCTCAAGCTTATTGAGCCATGAGGATCACTTATCCTTCACTTGAGCATTACCAACTTCCATCTTAGTAAAATATATTCTGGGTATTTATGGGTATACTTAATATTGATCTGAGGTCATTTTTTGGGAGTGTGTGTTTTTGGGGAGTTTTGATGCACTTCGGAAATAACTTAGTAACTGTCAGTGAAAATGGAAGTATCATCCTGACTATTAAGCATAGGTATTTAAGGAACTTTTGTGGTTAATTGAGAAATGCATGGAATGTAGAGTGGGCTGATCACCTTAAGTCTCCATGTCTCTCATGACCAATCTGAAGTTTCAGACATCTATGAAAGCCTGTAAACTATGTGTAGTCTGAGTTTTCCACAAGTGTTCGCATCAGTAAGTTCAGTGCAAATGGAAGATAAAGCTAAGAAGGCAAAGCAGAACCTGGTGTTTATCAATTATTACTAAGACGTGATATATAAAAACTTTTAGCAGCTCTTTTTACAAGTGAGCCTGTTTAAAATGTGTTCGTAGCACGTTTTATTATTCCTCTCTAGAGGGTGATGCATCACTTTGGTGACAGGATTGTTCTAGTTGATATCTTGAAGAGCCCAGTACTCACTGTGTGGTTCCTTCTCTCTCTACGTAGTACTCCTATCCCATTTGTCAGGGAAGCTGGGCTAGATGGGCTGTTGGCCTGACCCAGTCGTGCAGATAGCGCGGTAAAGTAGTGGCCATATGGACTGGCTCAGGAACAGCATTTTCAGATTAAGGAGTAGGATGAAATCAGTCAAAAGCATCAGGGAAATAGGTGGATGGCGTGTCAAGGTTGCTGCTAAGGTTGGACAATGCAGAGAGAGATTAAAAATAGGTAATTATTCCTGTATTCTGAAAGAGATTATGAGAGGAATGAGTCTAAGTCTGCAGATTTGTTTAAAAAGCAGTTTTATGAAGAGGCTGCATTGGGCTAAAGCTAGGGGTTGAGGAAAACCAGGGAAGTTGCTGAGTTCTTTTAAGGCAGTGTTGGTATGTTATAATGTTTGGCACTGACTTTGGGTTAATCGAGTGTATGTTCACCTTTCTGAGAATCCGGTCTTCTGGATATCATCATGTGTGTTTAGCTGTCAAATTTGGTGGGAGATAAAGATGAGCCTTCTCTGTGGTTTCATTCGCTTTCTATTTCTTTTATGGGGGATGCTGTGGTCATTCTGAAATCCACGCGGTGTTTTGACTCTTCTTAGTAAACGAGTAACTAACTTTCAAGTGTCTTTACCCAGTCATGAAGTTCTTTCTGAAGCTTAAGGAGGAAACTTTGATCTATTGCATGGATTAAATAACCTCTGCAGCTTATTCATGAGATATGAAATAGCTGCATGCCACCTTCAGTGTTTCTGCTTATAAAATGCTTAAGAATCTTTTCTGTCAAATTCAGTCTTGCGTAAATTAAATTTATGCATATCTTTTTGAAGGACTTCTACTTATTTTAATTGGGTCAATCCAGAAGAAAGTTCTCGTTCATAATCACTAATTACTGTTAGCTAACTTTCTGCCATTCACGTGTCTTCCCCGGCCCCTTGAGGCCTTGCTGGCTTCTTCATAACGTTTTGCATGATGGATTTTTTTTTTGTATCAGCTTGCCCTAATTACTAATGTCCTAATTTAGGTTACATTTCTGCTTGAACTAATTTTGGCTTTTCCCATTATGATTTAGTGTAATACTAAGTCTGTTATAGCCAGCTCTAAAGCTGCCTTTTAATTTTTTTAATATTATTATTATTATTTTTATGTTTTCTTCTGGGGAAACCTTTAGACATTGTCCATCTGGGAGCTCTGGCTGTGTGCCAGACATCTGAGTGCTCTAACTAATTTGTGTAAAACAGGATACTATAGCCACCTGCTTTTTGAATACATAGTGTGGCTAGTGGAGACTGCAGTTTCCAGTACTCCGTGCTGCATATCTAGAGCAGATAGCAATCGAGAGCTGTCCTTGCTCAACTGCTGAAAATAAGGATTACTGCATGAGTGGCTGCCATTGCATGTTTTCTTTTGACACTGTAGTGCTGTACTCTTTATGCTGATGCTGGAAGCTCATTTGAATTTATGAAGAGCTTGCCTTTGTACAATGCTTCAGATTTCAAGGCTTCGCAAATAGAATCTAATTCATGGAGAACATAACCTGATGCTTTCCATTGCATCATAGTCCTCTTGTGATAACTGGGGATTTGGGAACAGCTATGTCCCAGGCATGATTTTCTGATTAATAGCTGTCTTGAGATGGTGTTGGAACAAGAATAGCTAGTGGGAATAGGTTGTGCTCTTTTGCCTTCTGTGAAGTCCTCTGCAAGTTTGCGCTGCTCGTCTCTTTATGGAAACCTGTGTATGAGAAGCTCTTTTGGTGTTTTTGTCTTCTGTGTACATTTAGCCTGAAAATTCCATTTGTGTTATGCAGTAAATTCAGATAATTTGGGTTACTTTTGATGTGACTGGAAGGCTGGATTTGAAATTTTTGTGGAAAAAAATCCTATGTTGATCCAGCTAAGAAAACAGTACTGCTACTATGAGACTACAGCGTTGTTTTTCCTTTGCAATTGAATATCATAACCAGGGTCGCGATTTGTAACTCATCTGATCTGTGGAAGTGCATTTTTGTCCCTCTTCCCCCTTGGTTTTTCTCTGCCATCAGTGGATGTTCTCCATGGTGTGGATGCAAGTTGTGGAAATAAGTGAATGGAATGAAGTCTCTTCTGTTTGCCCTGTGTAGGCCTTTAAATGTTAAGGTTTATTTTGGGCTAGCCCTTTAAAACAGTAACTCTAACAATGCAACTGTGACCTTTAACATAATCATTTTCTCTTCTGGGAATGCTGAAGGGCTGGAGGCACCAGTATGCAGCAGGTGAGACCGTCACTGCTGCTTGAGGGCACGTTCTTCTGTTAAAAAAAAAAAACAGCAAGGGAACAGGTTGTGTCTTCTAGTGGATTGTGAAATGTGTGATTATCTGAGCTAGGATAGTGAATGTTAGCTTAATAAACCTCTCACTAGTCGGTTTCTTTATCAACTTTGTGCAGGTTTGGATAGCTACTGCAATTTCTTTCCCAGATATGACTGGAATGGTGTTAGGGTTGAGCTGTCTGGTAGAATAAGGTGAACTCTGCTGACTCTGTGGCTTAATTCTAAGTTTTAGTAGTCTGTTATTAAAGTAGTCTTTCAGTAATGCTGATTGCACTTACTGGGGTTCAAACTGTGCGCCTAAGGACAGCTCTGTTTTATAGGATTATTAACAATTTGGAAGGACCCTGGAATCAAATATTCATTTAAAAAAGAATAAAAATCTTTATGCAGAATCATAGATGTAAGATGGAAAAAAACAAACACAAAGATATAGGGAAAGAATGGTTAAAGCCTTTTAAAAATATGTGAGTGGTACAGAATGGAAGGAGTAGGGGAGAATAGGAATCAAGTGACTAATGTTGGTTATGTTGTATGACTGTTAAATAAACAAATGGAAATTATCAGTGCAGTAAGCATCTGCCTCTTGCAGATTATTTTTGTTGGAAGTAAGCGTGCGATTTGTCTGTAGTTGTGATCTTAGCTCAAAAGAACTTAAAAGCTTTTCTATCGACTTCTAGGCAACTGATACGGATTATGAAGCTGAGTAACTGGCTGTGCTTTGAGACTTGTTTCAGAATAGCTAACGTGAGATGGGAGCTACGTGTGTTTAACGGGTAGTTTAACCTCTCACCAAGATGCTCTTCTTTGTCCTCCCTGTGCTTGCCCTTCTCTCAGCTTTCTGGGCTTCAGCTGCTCTCGCTCTGGGTCACAAAAGTGAGTTGCAAGCGTTTCCTGGGTTCAGGGCTGGGGAGACCTCTGTATGCTGCAGTTACTGTGGGTGAGCTGATTGGCAGTGTCCTTTCTGGGGATGCTTATTCCATGACTCATCTGAGAACTAGCAAGTAAGAACTCGTGTCCTTTCTTAAAGTCTTTGAAAGAGAAACGTATATTGAGCTCCGGGAAATGTGGCGACTTAGCAAAGTCTCACCCATGCAGGCAATGAAAGCTACTCTCAGTTCTTGCCTTAGCAGGAAGAGATTCAGATTGCTTTCTGACAGTAGTCCATAGCCATGGTGTTTTGAGAGACTTGTAAAGGAATATTTTCAGTGCCTCTTCGGAAAAGATCAGGCTCGTATGGAGAAAAAATGCCATGCCGATTAGTTTCTAGAGCACAGAAAGAAATAAGTCTCGTGGGGAAGGTGTTTGAATACGGTTCTGCTGTCATTTACGTGACTGGAAAGGCTTGGAGCTGGAAGTTGTGGATTTCTTGTCCACGTTTTGGGGCTTTAATCAATTTTTGTGACTTTCAGAATCCTGATTTCCTGCTGGGGGTTGAAGTATCATCGAGTAGAAAAATTGGTCTGGTGACTGATCTCATGAGTTGGTTTAGACATCTTTCAAAAAGATAGAATTTGAGTCTCCTCAGGCAAAAGATGACAGAAGCCTGGTTTTCTTGCTTTTAGATGTTGCCATCTTTTTACTGAACAGGGATGTCCCAGTTTCCAAGTGGGTTTTGTATTGGGAGTGTGCTTAATACTTCTATGTCCCATCTTGAGAGAACCTGTGAACAAGCTGAAAATACGTCTTAACTGCAAGTTAAAGTGCTACCCAGAAAAAAAAAAAGTGTGGAAATGCTTTTTTTTCCTTCCTTCTTTATGCGCATATATATGTATAAACTATATATATATATTTTTTCAAACCCTGTGGATATCTGTAATGAGGTATAGCTTAGGGTTTCCCTCAGGTAGTTTTAGTGTGGCAAATAGAGAAGCTTGGAGAGTTGGATGCGAAGTGGAAAATTAGTTCTCAAACTATTTTTATTATCTTTTTTTTCCTAAGAGCTTTTGCTCTTGTTCTCAGTTCTTTAAAGATGAATGTGTCTGTGGGGGGTTATTTAATTAGGTATTCCAAGAGTTGTTGGGATTTCTTTTCAATCTGGTCATAGGAATTGGGATAGAGGTAAAATATTAGGGGAGTAACTTAACTCTCCCTGGAGATATTATCTTAAAATAATCTCACAAATGAACACTGCAGTGTAATCGATTTGTCTTTGATGTAGTTCAACTCGATATCAACTATTTATTAACCGAGAATAACTCTGCAGAGAAGGACGAGGGGTTCTGGTAGATGAAAACCTTGATGTGAGCTAGCACTGTGAGTTTGCACCCCTGTAGGCTGACTGTATCCTGTGCTGCATCAAAAGACAGGTGGCAAGCAGGAAGAGAGGGGTGGTTGTCCTCCTCTTTACTCCTGTGTGGCCCCATCTGGAGTAATGTGCCCAAATCTGGGATTCCCAGCACGAGGAAGATGTAGAGCTGTCAGAGTGGGCCCAGAGAAAGACTACAGAAATGATCCAAGGGCTGGAGCACCTCTTCTCCAAAGAAAGATTGAGGGACTTGGCTATCAGGTCTCCCTGGAGCTGCCTTTTTGGCAGGCTCAACAGCCTCGGCTCTCTCAGCCTGTCTTCACAGGGGAGATGTTCCATCCCTGGGATCATTCTTGTGGCCCTCCTCTGGGTATGCTCCAGCAGGTCCACGTCTCTC
Organism: Cyrtonyx montezumae; assembly: GCF_038088225.1. Taxonomy (NCBI): domain Eukaryota; kingdom Metazoa; phylum Chordata; class Aves; order Galliformes; family Odontophoridae; genus Cyrtonyx; species Cyrtonyx montezumae. The sequence goes on along the minus strand of NW_027071936.1, from coordinate 12,631,384 downwards.
CTATACTGACAGCACCACGTCTGGACGTAGTACTCTAGGTGAGGTCTCACAGTGCAGAGTAGAGGGGCAGGCTCGCCTCCTACAGCTGGGCACACTTCTTTTGAAGCAGTACAGGCTGCGGTTGGCTTTCTGGCCTGTGAAGTCACATTGCTGGCTCATGTCCAGCTTCCCATCCACCAGTATCCTCAAGCCGGTTTTGGCAGGGCTGTGTTCCTTTCATCCCCCAGCTTGTACTGATAGTGGGGCTGCTGTGACCCAGGTGCAGGACCTTGCTCTTGGATTAATTGAACCTCATGAGGTTCACCCGGACCCACTGCTTGTGCCTGTCTAGGTGTCTGGATGACATCCTGTCCCTTTAGTGTGTCAGCTGCAGCACGTAGGTTGGTGTTATCCACAAACTTGCTGAGGATGCACTCAGTTCCACCACTGATGTCACTGGTGAAGGTGTTGAAGACCACTTGTCCCGGTACTGACCTCTGAGGAACACCACTTGTCAGTGATCTGTATCTGGGTATTGGGCCATTGACCACCACACTCTGGGTATGATCTTGAAACTGGTTGCTTGCCCATTGAAAAGTGCTCTCATCAAGTCTGTATCTCTAATTGGGAGAGAAGGGTGTCGTTGGGAGCTATGTCAAAGGCTTTACTGAAGTTCATTCAGGTAGGTGTCAGCAGCTCTTCCTTTGTCCATTGATGCAGTTATGCTTTCATAGAAGGCCTTAAGGTTGGCCAGGCAGGGCTTGGCCTTGGGAAGTCATGCTAGTTGTCCCATATCACCTCTCTGCCTTCTATGTGCCTTAGTGTAGCTTCTAGGAAGATGTTTTCCATGATCTTCCCTGGCACAGAGATGAGGCTATTTCCCTCATTTGTCCTTTCTACTCTTCTTAAAAATGGGTGTGACGCTTCATTTTTTCCATTCACCAGGGATTTTTTTTTATTGCTTAAATGACTTCTCTAGTGAATATGGAAGTTGGGAGAGAGAAAACTGCTATTTTAATTTACTAATCCTGTAAATGTAGCAGAGCCTCTTAAAAGCCAAGCTGGGCTTTTTGCATCCATCAGTTATCATGCGGTTTCTGCAGGGTGACTCAGAGTCCTGCTTTGGCACCAAGCAGGCAGTTGTGTCTGATGAGGCACAGGTTGACTTGAATTCAGGTTTCCCAGGAAGAGGATGAAGGTCCATATTTTTCTATGAGAATATAAGGATGCATAGAGTAGCAAAAGACTAGAAACCTACTACTCTGTAAAGGGGCTGAATGCTTCCAAGGCAGACATGTAGAAGACTGGGGAGAACTGGTAGAAATGAAAGAAGGGGTGGTACTTGATTCTACAGCGCCGTGTAGATGGTGCAAAATGAAAGCGCCCCAAGGCACCTTCCAACACAGTTGCTGCTGTTAGAAGTGACCTTTCCTTCTGGGCTGCATCTTCTATGCTGTTTCATCAAGAGATGCTTCACAATTGGTCCTTGGTTCTAATGACAGTGGTATTTGTCATCAGAATCACTTTGGGTTATTCTTAAACCTCCATCCTATAGCAAAGTGTTCACAGGGATGCTGTGAACAAAGATGGACCTCTGGCTAGCAGCAACTGGAATGATGTCCACAGTATCTTAAGCAAGTAAACCCAGGGATAGAGAATAGGAAATAGAAAGCTGTTATAGGACCATGTGTTGATCCTTTACTCAAGTAGCCGTAGACATAAAATCATCTGTAAAGTGGACTTTTTTCTTAATTAATGGGGCCACCATAGGGATCAGTGCGCTATAACCTGTAGTCTATCGCATTTGTTCTTAATAACAATGTAGAGTCAGTGTTTGTTCACAATAAAAAGTGTGAACTTAAAGTTTTACCACTAGATAATTATTTAGCAGAAAGCAGAAAGCTTTGCCAGTTTTCTTTCCACTATGAACTTGTCCATATGCAAGTCCATGGTATTTTGTTTTAATGACATGGGTCAAAATCTTCAGGTTTGAGCTTGATAGTGATGAATAGTGAGTATGATTCAATAAGGAATCGTTGGGAATTTCAGGGTTTTACAGCAGAGCTAAGAAATACAGCAGCACAACTATTTCTCTTAAGAATGAGAGATTTTATACATTATTAGATGTTTTCCATTTAAACGCATCTTCCATGAGTTCTTGAAGCTGTATTCTTGCAGCCACTGTAAGATAGGTGTAGGTTCAGCTGTTCCAACAAACTTTCTTTAAGAGACTGATTCCTGCTGCAGTCAAAGCAGCAGCAGATACGTGTGTTCTGTTGGCTGGAATCAGGTGCCCAGGAAATAAAGTTGGGAGGTAGGGAAGCCCACTGTGACTTCCCTCCTTGCTTTTAATTTGGCATGAAATTTAGAGTTGAGACTTTTTTGTTCTGATACTAGAGAGTCTGAAACTCTCATTATGCTTCTGTAGCCCCAGTGGCACTTAATGGGTTCCAATTCTGGCTTAAATTTTATCCCAGTGTCTTTTTTTTTTTTTCCAAAATGTTTAGTTTTATTGTTTCTGTGACCTAATAGTAGTCTATGCCTTCTGTTGCTGTCTTCGTTTTGTACTGCTTTCTGCAGAATGTTTTGTATGTTATTAAGTGACTTCCAAATAATAATACAAAAAAACAAAACCCAACTTCGCTCAGGCATGTAGGGTGCACTTTGTTAGAAATAGGGATCTTTTCTCCTCACTGTATGTGCAGAGATGGTGGCTCCCAGCTGCATTATTTGAAATATTTAATGAATGTTGCGTGATCTTTGGCTTTCATTTTTGGTTTTTGAAGCTTGAGAGAAGGAACTGGTCAACCTTCTTTGGAAACAACATTCCCTTTCTGGAAACAGATGAAAGTGTGGTGTTGGTTATGCATTATGTGCATTCTTATTATGGAAATCAGTTTCTTTTTTTTTCAGTGTGCTTAGTAGAGGACCACTCAGAAAACTTGTCTTTCTGAATTCCACTCAAACATATAGTAATATAAAAATTCTTCTAATGAGAATTATGATGATGAATACATAATGGCAGTCTTGGTAATTTTAAGGAAGATAAACTGCTGTGCTGATACTTTTCTTGGTTTGGTGGCTGATTGCTGGCTTAAGGCTGTAGTTATGCTTGCAACTCAGAACGTGGCTCTGAATGAATAGCCACACAACTAGAATGGAAAATACAGTGCCAACAGCATTATGTCTTTCTTGTATGTCTTGCTTACAAGGAATGCTCTTTGATTATACTGCAAAGCCTGTTCCAAGAATAGGGTTGCTGCTAGCAGACAGACACAAGGTTGAATTTAGACCCTTCCTATGAAGGGCTCATTTTTTTCTTGTCTTCTGTCAGCATATTTGGCAGAATATTTGAAGTAAAGTACAATGAGTAGGTTGTGGCACTGCAGGGGCTCTTTCAGGTAGTGGGCTTTCCCGTTTTTTTCCTTTATTTTTTCTTCTTTTTCCTGAGATTGCCTTGAAACCACAAAAGACTCATTTTTAAGCTAATTTATTTCAGAATGCAGTCAGGATACAATCTCAGGATACAACTGAGACTCATTCTTAGTGTAGTTCAAGGAGGTCATCTGTCTCCACGTGCTAATCTCCTCACATTTTAACAGAGTGGGATGACTTATTGATATTTGATAATTGGATAATCCATGAGTATATTCCAGGATTCTAGTAATTTACTGGTTGCTGTTAGCTAAAATAGTGGAACTTCAAGTATTATGTTTTTGATAGAGGCGTAGTTTGTGCTGTTTCAAAATGTATTGTCTACTTTAGGGGGGATAGAACATATGGCAGAAGTATAAACTTGTTTAAAAGAAACTAATGAATGAAAATATGAAATGAGAAAATTAGAAGAATTAAAATCTTGAAACTAAAGCAGTGCTATCAAACTAGGAATTGCGTATCAAGTGAGCTAACAACGTAGTGTGTTAAGACAAATCTGGTGTCAAATTGATTGCATGCTGAAATGTGAAAGAATACGAGAACGTTATTGCTGGAAATCCAGATTACCAGCAGTACATTGTCTTTGTAATTCTATAATTGCCCAGGATTAAAGGGGATATCAAGAAATATACATATACAAGGAATGCAGTTTAATGGACGCTTTTTTGTAAAGCTATTTGTGAACTGTTGCAACTGATCCTTAAACTCTCCAGAAGAATATTTACACAGATGAATAAGCAATGAACTAAAACCCAAAATGAGGTTATCTGTTGCAAAGCTTTGGCATGGCTGGTGGTGTTCCTGGCTTTAATAGTGGAACGTGACGCTGTATCGTCTGGGATTCTGCACTGATGTAGTTGTGACCACGTAATAGTTTTGTGAAAACGGGATGTTTCCTTCCTGTAGAGCAGACAAATAAAACCCACAAAGAAAACCCCAAAGAGTAACCTGTAGCAAAAGAAATAATAGTAGTAATTTTTCAATGCAATGAGCAGCTAAAGAAAGCAGGTTGAAAATAGTGAGGTGATGATAAACTGTCCCATTTGTTGAGCCTTTAGAATGCCAGCAAGCATCATTTTTTTTTCTGGTTACTTGCTAATGCTCTGACCTGTGCGTGCTGAAGAAGCAGCTTTGAATGAAGGGAGATGTCAGGATGGAAATGCAAATAGTATGTCAGGACAGGTTTTCTAATCTGAAGTAGGAAATGTGTAATTATTTTCAAATAAAGGCTTTTGGAGTTCCTGCGTGTTACCTGAGGCAGGGATATGTCACGGGCAAATGTATGTTTTCCTGGTTTCCCTGTGGGGAAGATGATTTCAGAGGAAGCACAGTAGTGTTACAATTTGGAGTAGGTGGTTTGCTTTGCTGTGGGTGCAGCTGTTTGACTGCCATCTCTGCAACCATTTAAGGTTAGAAATAAGAGCTCTTATGTCATATAGTCCAAATTTATAAGGCCCCTTAAATTCATCACTGGACTAGTGCCTGTATGTTTAGAAAAAAAAATAATTATAAACCTCTTGTCCCATGGGATGATGATCTTAAATCCACAGTAATCTACCTGTGGATTTGATGTGAAGATTTAATGCTGGTTAAGATGATTCATGGACAAAATGCGTGTTAAATATTGAAATACGTAAATGAGATGATTTTATAGATACCACATTATTATGCAATGTTTGAATAAGAACTGTGATGAATTTTTGCATTAATAAGGAGGCATGGGCACAGAAAGCAAGTCCCGTGTCCTCGCTAAAGTTCTTTTTTCTAAATGGATGCGTGTTGCAGTTTATTTATGATAGTCTTCTGAAGCGTTTTGTTCAGCTTCATTCACATATTTTTGGCTTCCAAATGTGATACTGCTCTAAAAAGCTGAAATGAGTTTTCTTCTGAACGCAGTGACAGCTTGTTATGAGATAAATGGATTTTTTTTTCACTTTTGTGAAATAATAACATTTCAAGAGTGTTGTTCTGATAACCTGGGATCGGTCACTACTATCTGTAGTGCCATGTGAAATGCTGAGGATAAACAGTTAAATTAAAAGTGGCTGCTGAGCAAATGAGTGTCTTCGATTTTAGGAACTGAAGAACCACTGTGGAGAGGGCTTTTTTTCCTTTCCTGTAGCGTGTTGTATTTCATACCAGTCTGCGTTTTAGTCTTTGGTTCAGTGCAGAATTATGGCAGTGATGGACAGATTGCTATGGGTAAGTTTTATTGGAGAGAATGTTCTTAACTGTGGATTTTGTGCGTGCTCTCAGCTCAGTAGAGGACTGTATTGCTGTTGAAAGTGTCTTTTTCTGTAGCCTCATCTCTTTGCTTGGAGTGCCCTCCTATAAAATGAGAATCTGCTGCAATGATTGGCTGTTCCTGTGGTGGCATCGAGAGTTTTACCAGTCTCTAGAGTCAAACAGCTGAATTAGGTTCAAATATTATTTGCATGCAACCATCTGTTTAAACAACAGTGTGCCAAATTCTTGTTCATTGTCTTAACGAGAAATGCTTAAAATAAGAAAACCCTTCTTGATATGAGTTAGTTAGAAGAACTACTTACTTAGTGAGGTATCTGAATTTCAGTAACGTAGTAGACTGACAATTCTGAAAGAGCTGTTTTCTTTTTTTTCACTTGTTCATAAATTGCTTTGTACAAAAGTGACAAAATGTAACTGACTTTTGAAGAGTATGCGTGAAGAAAATCTGTTCTCATAGAACAATGATTGTGGAAAAATATGATTTTTTTCATACTTTTGGTTTATATGTGTATTAAAAATATTTATTATTTCCTACACTAAGTGTGTAAGTTGGGAGCACGAGTCTTTTGAAGAGGGGATGAGGGAACTGGGATTGTCTAGTCCAGAGTAGAGGAAGCTCAGGGGAGATCTTAACGCTCTGTACAGCTACTTGGAAGATGTAACTAGCGATAGGACTAAATGCAAAGGCATCAAGTTGTGCTGGGAGAGATTGAGTTTGAAGATAAGGAAAAAATTCTTTTCCAAGAGAACGGTCAGGTGCTGGAATGGGCTGGGCTGCCCAGGGAGGTGGTGGGGTCACCATCCCTGAAGGTGCTCAAGAGACGTTCAGATGTTGTAATGAGGGACGTATGCTAAGGGAAATATTGGTGGCTGGTGGATGGCTGGACTGGATGATCTTTGGAGGTCTTTTCCAGCCTGGGTAATTTTATGTTTCTAGTGCTACAGTTTTACGGTATAATTACATTCAAGTACTAATTTCAAGGTATAAAACAAATAAATGCCAATTTATGGCTGAAGTAGTGGTATGTGAGATACTTGTGCGTTGGCAGATTGTTATTCCCTGGAAGAGGCTTCATTCTGCATGAAATGTTAATCTGCTTCTCTTATGCTTTTTTTCAGTCTCAGTTACTAAACAGGAAGAAGTTAAATTTCAGATAGTAAAGGAAAACTTTCCAAACATCTCAAGGGTTTTGCAGAGAACTTGGGTTGTACAGATTTGAACTTCTGGTTGGCATCTGAAGGTGTTATTGTGCTTACTGGAGGAATTGAGTAAATAAAGGTAGGGCTCTTTTCTTGCCGTTTTTAACTTAGCAGGTGATGAAGTAATGTGGTGGCTGTGCCAAAACCTCTGTTTATATAGCTCTCTTTGTTTTTCAGTTAAAAAAAGTGGAGTGTTCTGTACTGCAAAGCGTGTGCTCAGCTTTGATGACAGTAGGAGGACACAAGAAGTTTAGGGTTTTTTTGTTGAATTTATCTGGAGAAGAGAATGTGGATGTGTGCATTGAGAGACCAATCCAACTTAAGCCTATATCACAGTGTGTAAAAGTTATCTGTAATCTTGTTAGTGCATGTAAGATGTACCAATTAACAGTTGAAAATAATGATTTTCAAACCTAAGAGTAAGAGGACATGTAGGATGTTTGCAGACTTTTAAAAAACAAACAAACAAAAACCTCTATGTTGCAATTCCTGTTAGTCAAGGCCCACGATTGGATTTGAGATGGCAATACTATGGATTTGTGGATCTATGTACCTTTAAAATCTATTTCTCAGCCTAGATAGTTTTGCATAAGTTAATAGTGGCTTTGCTTTTACTTTCATGTCTGCTGTGTGTGTCCTGTATTACTTAAAGCTTTCTGTTTCTCTATGTTTTACATGGGTCTCTGTTCACTTCTTTTCTTCTTATCCCTCTAATTTGTGTCTGATTTTCTGGTCTTCTTTGAAGTGCTATTCTTGCTTGTTATGCAGACCTTATATTCTGTAATGTTACACACATTTGCTGCCTATAGGTATGATTGTTTTTTTATTGTTTGTAGCCTTATGTGGAATTATTTAAAACAAAATAATTGCAAGAGGAGATGCATAAGAAACAAAAGATGCAAAAATTCAGTGAAGTGTGATGTTTTCTAAAGTTACTGTAGTGAAAAGCTTATATTGAAATAGCACTCTAAAAATCTGTGTTGCCAATGAAAGCTTTCTTTAAAAGATTGTCAAATATAGATTATAAGGCCAAGGGATCAGTGTATTAATGTGACAATACCAGCCAGAAGGCCAGCTAGTATTTTATGCAGTTAGTCTACAGCATGTCCAAAGTGGAAATAGTAAATGCTCACCAAATTGATTGGGGGACAGCTTAAAACAGGTGCCAGAAAGCTCTCATTCATTTAGTGATGTTTAATACAGCGATGTAAGAACTTAAGAAGTATTTTCTTATTTGAAAGACAGTTTTTATAAGGCGTTCTGCTAGAGATCTGAAGTTGCTGGAGGTGAAGTACTAAAACGAGTAACCTCTGAGTCTTACAAGGTGTAGCTCAACCGTGTACGCTGACTGCAAACGTGTGTTTTAATGGATAATATTTTAGCTGACTTCGAGGGTTACGTGGAATACCACAAAAATGATGCATGAACCTTTTTTTGCAAAGGGAATAAAACTCAGTGTGTTAACTGAAGTCCACCCTAAGATACTAAAGTTGTCTGGATGCATTGAGTGGAACTCTGCTTTCTGTGTTTGCCCTTAACACCAATCTCTAATGTGCCGTGGAGGTCTGAGTGATGCGATATTTGAACTGCTGCTTAGCTAATAGAGTCAGAAGGAATGAGGTAGTGGAAAATGCCTCTGTTAAATTGATCTCCATAGAAGGATTGGGGACCAAACATAGCTGCTTTTGAGGTGTTTTTTTTTTAATTTTATTTTTTTATTATGAGTGGGTTGCTGTGTCTTGGCTACTATCATAACCTGGAAAATTCTTTCAGCGGATTGTGAGTTTGTACGTTTGTCCCCATCAAAGCAAAGTTGTGTGAAGATGCCAGTTTTGATCCTCATAGCTTCACAGACTTAGATGTGATAAAGCAAAGAATTAACAGTAATTTATGGCATAGTGCCTTCCTTTGTATTGGAAGGATACAGGCCGACTGATGCGCTAATGCATTGTGACTTGGAGCAGGCTATGCTTCAGTGCTGAGAAAGGAGTGTGTGGAGATCACTGTAGTGAGTTTTGGAAGGAAGCCAAAGACATTTCAGTGTTTACTCTGAAGGATTATAGAGTCCTTCCGATCTGCATCTGAAATACTACATCTGGTTTGATCCTCAGCTGCTGTGGAACGACTGCAAAGATGGTGTGAGCCAAGTGACCTGTCGTGTCTGATTGGTGACCTGTGGCCTTTTTTTCCAGGTGCACACCACAGTCTCTAATTAATTACCATCCCAGTGTTCAAGGCAGGGAGGTAAATAACAGTGCATTACATCTTTCCCTAACTCATGTTGCTCTGGAATTAATTATCTAATTTTAATAGAGAAACTTTGCCTGAAGCAGACATCCCTCTAAATTGCATTGCTGTAGTAATGCTTAAAATGCTGTGATGATTTTTTTTCTTATTTCATGTGATTTATTTTTAATTTTTATTGTTTTTGCTTTTGCATGTTAAAGGCATCCAGTAATAAAAACTGGTAAGCAAAAGTACAGATCTGATGCAAACGAAGGGGTAGAACTAGATGAGGTTCAGTCATAAGTTCATAAGTTCATAAGTTCATAAGGTTGGAAAGGACCTATAAGATCATCTAGTCCAACCATCCTCCTATCACTATCTCTACCCAACTACTAAATTAAGTCCTTTAGCACCTCATCTAAACGCTTCTTGAACAGCGCTAGGGATGGTGCCTCAACCACCTCCCTAGGCAGGCCATTCCAGTGCCTGACCACTCTTTCAGAAAAGAAATGCTTCCTGAGGTCTAATCTAAATCTTCCCTGGCGCAACTTGTGGCCATTCCCTCTCGTCCTGTCATTACTTATCAGGGAGAAGAGGCCTACCCCCTCCTCACCACAACCCCCCTTCAGGAAGTGGTAGAGTGCAATAAGTCATGTCTGAGTCTGATTACAAAATGTTTTATCAGTAAAACTTACGGGAACCATAATGGGGAAAAAGAACCCCTACAAACTCCTAGTTATCAGAAATGTGTTTGGTAAGTTACTTGTTCATAAATTTATTTGGTCTGTGTTCCTGCTTGAGTCCACCTCAAAGATGAGTTAGGATTTTACTGTTTTCTGGAGTGTCCTGACTCATCTTAAATAAGGAAATCATGAACATACCCTACGTACATCTATGAGCATTAAGAGAATGTTGTGATTGTTATTATCTTTATCAGGAAGAGAGTTTGTAATTCCATATGAAGTAAGCTCAGTTTGTGTTGTGTAGAAGAATAGTTGCTTTTCAAGAGCTGAGAAAATTTTTTTTGGGGAGATATTTCTCTTGGGACAAATGGCCCTTTAAAAAAAAAACCCACAGTGTACAAAGAAACCTGTCTTTTGTTTCTGAGACAGAAATATGATGGTGGAGTCTGGAGCGGCCGCTAATGTTACTCCAGGTGAACCAGAGATCTACTGTATCTTCTCGTTGAGAGCTCATTTACTTCATTGTTAGAATTTTTGTGGTAGTGCCACTGTATGTGCTTGTAGTTGTTCTTTCTGTCATGTTTTATTTTACTGATTGTAATATTTTTTGAATGCAACTGTAATGTTTTTATGATAAACTTTTCAGTTACCTGAAGAAAGATCAAAATGCTACGTGCTACAACAGGGAGAGTGTCTTTGTAACCTGAACTCGTAGACAGCTCAATAGGGATGTTCCCTCTGAGGTATTGCTATTACTGGGTAAAATTTCAGGTCACAGGGGAAACTGTTGTTGAATATTAAGTACTCCAAGTAATGCATAACACTGTTTTTAACAAGTTATGTTTTAGCCTGCTACAGTCTACAGGAATGGATGTGAACTGTCTATTAGAATCTCAATGACTACTGTAAAGTTGAAGAAGAGAAACAAACACAAGTATACAATTGAACTCTTGTTTTTTTTCTAACTGTTGGCCTGAAGGGGTGGAGTTCTGTTGATACCATTCTCAGTGTGTTTTTTCAAGACTCGTTTTACCAACCCCAGTGGATTCTTGAGGCTGAGGGTAATTGTATGTATGCGGTTGTGCTTGTAGAGTATTTTAAGTGCATTAATACCTCAGTGTTTGTTTTTGTTTTGTTGTTGTGAATGCAATGAAAGTCCCCTCAGATGCAATTTCAGTGACTAATTTTTGAGAAGTGTTTCATTTGTGCCTTATTTTCACATCTAAACATCTGAAAGTTAGAAGTTCTGCTTGTACAATTCACATTTTGTTTGCTTTGGGGTCCTTTTTTTTTCCTGTGTAGAACCTGTTACCTCGAATGCCCATGAGATGATGCTCATCGGTCTTGTTTTTGTGTAACAGCAGGTTCTCGTGGCTCTGACTTGCAAGTAAGAACGCAGTGTTAAGCGTTGCTATCTTTCTAAAAGAAAAAAAAAAAAGAATGAAATACTGACAACATCTTGATTTAATACGCAAAATACCTGTTAGAGAATTATTTTGACCTGTGTTGTAAAGACAGCCCTGACATCCTTGCTCACCATTAGGAAGATTGATTTGGTGCTAATTTATACAAGAGATAGTTTTCAACTTTATTTTTCTTGTTTAAAATTAATTTTCTGAAAATGTATTTATCCTTTGCCTGTTTAGATTTTCATCCTTTTTGTGCTGCTGTATTTCCTTCAGATTTTCTCATACAGCTCTGTGCAAGTTTCCTTTGCAGTGTTTCCTGCTACTAATATAAATTGGCGTGTTCTCTTAACTGATGTATTTCTGTGCAAGTTTCATTAGTTTGATTTGTTTACTTCTTTCCTGTGCCTTATGCCAGCAGTTTATCAAAGCAACACAGGACAGTGTGGCTTGAGAGCAGCGTTAAGCACTTAGCCAGTAAGGCAGAGAGAAGGACTCAAGGTGTTACATGCTCCGGTGCCATTTTTCAAGGCTGTACAGTTTGAGAAGGAAGGTGGGGAAAATACAGCCAGTGAAGAGGAGGAGATTAGAGTAAAATGGCTGCTCACTGGACATTGGGCTTTCTCTTTTGTTCTTTTTTTTTTAATGAAGTATCCTAATTTGGTGTTATCAATGGAAGCGTAATCACTTGCTTAAGGTTTTAGAGGAACTGGGGTATAGGATGAAGGCTCTTATGAATACTGGTTAATTTAAAAAAAGAAAAAGGTGGGGGGGAAATAACATGAAATGTGTTTAACATTTTCTCTTTTTACATCTTTACGGTATAGCAATTACTTTTTCAGTTTTTCCAGTTGTCACATTTCAGATTTCTTGAGCTGCAGAGTTAGGAGCCTTGGCTGATGACCTGTGTGGAAGAGCTAGGTAGCAGGGTTGGATAGCTTGAGTTTGACTTGTGCTTTTGTGTGCTGAATTACTCGTATTTGTCGTTGGTTTCCTTTTAAGTGTTTTAAATCTTCATTAAAAAAGCACTTTTGCTAACGTCTTCTTACACAACAACACTTGTTAAAGTATAGAAATCAAGCTTCAACTAAGTAAGAGCCTTGAATGAGTTATTTTCATTTAATTTCAGAATGCTATATTGAATCTAATCGTGGATGCATCGTTCTTCTCTGACTGGTGAAGTTTCTCTTGAGGAGAAATGTATGCTGTCAGTCTGCCAGGGAAGACACTGTAAGGGAATACTTCCATGATTGTGTCAGCCTATCTCACAGATCCCTAATGACATTGAAACACAGATATTTTTTCACCTCCCGTGCTTCCTCTATGGAGCAGTCAGCAGCTTGGACTCAAAGGTTGCAGAGTACCTGGCTGGACTGGGAACCTGGAAGCTCTAGGGACTACAGTTTCACTGTGCATGTTGCTAAGGAATCCACAAACTGGGCTGGTCTTTGTGTGTGTCCTGGGTAGTCTGCCAGGAAGCCAGGGTTGTTAACTTTGACAAGTTTATAATACGATCAGTGATAAGCGGCCAAAAATGTCGCAATTTCAGCTAGCAGCATTCCCTCCCACTCCATACATGCTTTTTCTTCCAGAGTGGTGGGAAAATACTGTGGAATTGAATGCTTCAGGAAGCTCTCCATGTTTTGTGTTTGTCTTGGCTAAGGGAAGAATTTCTTGAAGTCTAAATGTGCAGCAGAAATAGACCACTGATCAAATGACTGTTTTCTTAACATTTGTTTTCTGCGCAGAAACATGTGAGTGAAAAACTACAAATACTGTGAGCTGTAGTTGCAGTGTGAAAGAAATAAGTTACTGGATGTGGATAGGCACGTCGCAGAAATAGACGTATTATTTCAATGGTAACTGAATCTCACATAGGTACAATTACTGCTGTGGAGTTGGCTTTCTGCTTGAGAGGCGTGGAGAGCTACCCAGAAGAGTTAGATCTATACCAGCAGTTCTGCTAAGGCAGCCAGTAATTAGCAGTGTCCTTTTGGCTTTATTCTCCAAAGTTGCTCATGTTAGTCTTTTGTTTCATACCTAAGAGGCCATGGTTTATCCTCTGATCAGGTTGTTCCATTAAAATCAGAGGTTCTTGCTTCAACTTTATTATTATTATTATTATTATGGTATTTGCTTTTTCTGTCATATCCAGAAGTATTTCTCTTCTAAGTAAATACTGAGATTGTGTGGGAAGCCACAGGAAAATACTGTGACTAAGACCTTGATTTGATAAATGTTAAGGAATGCCTGAGATCTTCAGGTAGAGTTGAATTTGGTCAGCGAAGCTTTAGAGATCATGTGCCCGCAGAAGAAAAGAAATCAAAACAGCTTAGAGGCTTCCAAACTCTTCAGGTTTGACATTTAAATCAAGATGTCTGATGACATGAAGGTACTTCATCTACTTATGTGTATTTGTTGACTGAAGACTTCACCCATTTGCAAAGATCTTTGGGGATTGTGTTAATTTTCCTTCCCCATTTGTAAGTTCTGTAGTTACCCGTGTGGTGCAAGAATTCATGCCTGTGATAGATGCCACATCTTTGATGTGCTAAGTTACAGAAATAGGGAACTGGTTTCTTGTACTTCTCTTGTGGGCTTCTACTATTGAAAGAATTTGAAGGAAATTATATAGGACCACAGTGGCCATTACCAAGAAGCACAAAGAGGAACAAACAAACATATAACTTGAATATAGAATAAAAGATTTCATTGAAAATTATGCTGTTTGTTTTCATTTAACACCTCCTTGTGTAGTGGTACTCAATGTTCAAGTTGAATAGCTTTTCATAAAGGCAGATGTTCTTTAATTCATTGTCTCACTGAAGCAGGATTTTATTGTTCAGTTAATCCCACTTTACACAGGGAAAATGGTAGTCTAAGGAAAACCATGTAGCGTACTCCCATGCTATTTGGATATAGCTTTTTTCAGGTTGTGTACTATCACTCGTAGATGATAATTGAGTTTTGAATAACAGATTTGCGAGGGGAAGATAAAGGGTAAAGATAAAAGATACTGAAGCATCCTTTTGAGTTCTTGAATTCTTTCGAGTATAGCAATTCCAGATCAAACCTTTTTGCCTTTGAAGTCTGGATACGTGATATGGTGTTGATGATGAAGAAATGCTGAGAATTCCATTAGTACTGTTGTCAGAATTTTAGGTGAACTGCTGAGTTTGTGTTGAAGTAGTTGGAGTTTGTTAGAAAAAACACTTGCTGGAGAAGAGTTGGGAGATTTTAATTGGAAAAAGAGGAGGGCATGTTTGTAGTCAGCAGTGAGATTAAGTGCAACATCAGTAATCTTTCTTTTTCGTTTCTTTTTTTAGTTTGTTTTGGTTCTTTGTTTTTAAGTATTAGTAATACTATGCTTTCTTTTCTATCTTTTCCTTGGAGAAAATTTCCATTCAGTCATTACTTACGTGGTGAGATAAGGGACAGAGACAAATAGAGGTGGGGAAGAGACTTAGGGTAAACTAGAAGCTTCTGTACGAGAAGGAAAGCAGGAGCAGACGTGATGTGGCAAATGGTGGCTAACTGAGGATTCCAGACCTGAATTGCCCATCTGATTGTCTGAATCCATCGTGGCTCTTGTTTCTCTTTGCTGTGGAACTTTTTCTTGCATCCAGAATCCTACCCATCCCTGCTTCAGCTGTGGCAGACAGTCTTTGCCAGTTCTGAGAAGGCAGGTGTGGTGTTTTCCAGCTGTTCTGAATCAAAACACTATCAGAAATGACAGAAGCAGATGTGCCCAGTTCTTGGTTTCTGTGTAATTTGTAATCCATTGTCTTTAACTGTGCTGAAATGCGCTGTTCTTCTGCTGAGCTATGAAATGTGATGGCTGTTGAGGAGCTGGCATACGTTTGTTTCTTACGTGCTACATGAAGATTGCAGCTTTCCATAGGAGAGGAAATCCTGAACTCTTGTGAAAGCTGTTAAAATCTATCAGAGCTTTAGAGGTAAACAGATTATTCTCTTGGTCCTTGATTCTCTTTTGGCTTTTTGAGCTTCAGTTTACTCCTCTGATAAAGCTGTTTCTTGCTGTTCAACAATTCTGTGTTCTGAACATCTTCTGCTTTACACTGTTTCCTTGATTTCCGTTGTTCCTGTAGCCTTTCACCCCTTGCTTGTTATCCTCATGTCCCTGTCAGCTTGTAAAATACATCCAAATGTGTTTCTTAGAGCTCGTAACCTTGTTGTACTCCGGCATTGCATTGTTACATTGTTCTTAGAACTTTGCAAGTATTAAAAGTTGACATCCTACTTAAATGAAAAGTTAGGTGAAGGAGTAAGGCGTGGTGTCACTGTTACATTGGTTTGTTTGTTTGTTTTTCTGGAGTCCATTATGGGTGTTACAGGGAGGCACAGGCAGAGTGCCTCCACATAACACCCAGGTGTCTTTGGACTTTTCTTTGGACTTGGTGGTGGTTCATATCATGCGATTAATTGCTCATCTTTTGCACTCCTTAGAAGGACATGACCTGTGCATCTGAGGTAGGCTTTAATACTTTTTTCTAAGCAAACAGTGGATTGTTTTTGTTTGTTGATGGGTATTGTTTCTAGTCTTGCCAAAAACTGAAGTGCTACATCTGAAATTATCTATCTGGACCGAGATTTTAAAGAAAGTAAATATTTTTTCAGCGTTTCGATAAACTAAAACAAAAATGGTAGATAACTTATAGAGGTGTTGGTAGGAAGGGAAGCGCAGGGATCATGACGTGGATGGCATGGTACAGTGCTTCACTATTTGTTTTGTGTCTTTGAGTTTTAAATTCAGAGTATAGTAACTCGAGCAGACTTTCTTCTACTGGCTGTCATAAAATGACAGATTTCTGATTTTTAAAATGTCGCAACCATAAATCATTAGTTTGCTAAGATTGCACTAGCAAGCTATTAAAGAACATGACAGTATTTACTGTAGATAAATGCAAATTTGAAAAGGTTCTCTGTATCATGGTTTAAATGATTTATTTACTTTCAATCCATATATGTATCTGATGTGATGTAAAATTCAAGGTATTTCATTTCCTGTATAGAGCTGCAAATTTGCATGTTATTAAACCATCTCTTGGAGTTATATCTTTCTTGTGTATCTTAAACAACATCGCAGGTTCAGGTGCATTGGGAAGAAAATTGTAACAAGCAAAATTTAATGCTGCTAATAGAAAAGCTGGAAAGATTAATTTCATATGGAAGTAGATACAGTCAATGTTGACTCTAACATCTTTTGAGATCTATAAACCAAACTTGGAAAACTGACAGGTTTACTAAATATGTCTTTAGCCACTCTGCAGGGTATATTACAAGCTAATTCTGTCTTGAAATTGGTTTGCAAGAAGTCAGCTTCATAATCATTGGTTTCCTCAGGAATGCAGAATTAAGTGTGCAATAGCATTGCCTCGTCAGTGCTCTGCTCAGAACAAAAGCCCGTGGAAGAGTCGCTTCCGCACCCTCTCTACATTTATTCTCCAAAACGATTAAGCCCCACTGTAGCTGACCCTGTTAAATGGCCTTGCAGGTAGGCTGGGCAAACCCATTCTCTGGTCTGTGCCAGAGTGGGGTTGGCTACCTGGGGGATTTTTTTTCTTTTTCTTTTCCTTTTTCTTTTTTTTTTTTTCTAGGAGGAATTTGAATTTTGCTGATCATTTCACTTAAAACATGGATTGATTGTTCTCCCTTCTAAGAGGGAGATTTTTTTTTGCTACACACTTTAAAGATTTAAATACAAAATGTATAAAATTTGAATTTTACAGTACCCTCCCATTTATATGTTACAAGCATTGCATAGAACTGTTTTGTCCTTGTAGTGTTCTGTTTGCCTTAGGCGTTCAACTGTGTGCTTGGAATGGAGTACGTTGTATTAGTGGACTACTTGGATGTAAAAATGCTTGCAAGCAGAGTGAAAATAGAAGATTATTAGCTTCAACAAATAGAGCGTAATTGGTTGCAGCATGGCTGCCTTTTAGAGCTTCTTTTCTCCTTCTCTGGGAAGGGGAAAACATAGGTAAACATAACTACCATAAAGATCCTGAGATGTGTTCTACCTATGGGGATAAGAATCGTGCTTTTTTTGTATTTATTTCAGCTGAGAGAGTTAAACTGTCCTGAGGAAATCTCTTTTAAAAAAAAAAGTGCTGGGTCCAACGTTAGGTGGCAGTAGCAGTCTCTTCACACCTTTAGTGCGCTTCAGTTTATTTTTAAGCATCTTTCCAAAGGAGAAGCTGGGTAAAAAAAAAAAGTTAATACAGAGCATTTAATGTAAATAACAAATAGAAATGATAGTGATGTAGTATTGCTGTGAGACATTTACTATGTATACATTTGTTTGAGCGTGACTGTTGGGTGGGAGGGAGCTGATGTCTTCAGCCTGGCGTGGCATCAGAAAAGTTTATTTTTTTTTTTCCCCCAAGAAATACGTTTGCTTTTTGAGCAAGTCCAGAGTTGAAGCAAAGTGTAGAGGAGGCTCCTGGAAGAGGCTGAAGTAGAATCCTGTTTCTGAGGAAGAGTTGCATTTCACTTGCAAATTTGTTGTGGTGTTATTTTAAACTCTGAGCTGCTGCTCAGGGTGTCAAATGGTTTTAGATCACCTGCATCTTATGGTTGGTTATGACCTTGCCTTTCATGAACGGATCTTCCCCACGGTTCTTCGTTCTTTGCCTACTTGGATTGCATTTTTATTGATACAGTAGCTGCGCATTGAGCACAGGATAGTGTACAGCCAAGCTTCCTCAGTTCTTCCTTTCCTCGCTGTCTCCTCTCTGGTGAAGAGACCTATTTGTCATGACTTCTCTGTCTTGACTTTCTTGCCGATGTCACTGTTTGATATAATGATCCAAAATGTCAACACAGTTTACTAGAATAATTTCATTTAGTATTTTGTATTTTCATACGTTCTTGCCTTGAAGTGTAGTGTAGTGAAGAAGTGCGGAAGGAGGAGGAAGTGAGAGGCAGAGAATGGATTGCTGGAAATGAGCATGTACTATTTCTTCTTCCCCAGCTGTTTCTTCTGGTCTGTAGAGGCGTTTCCGAACCAGAACCCACTTTAGCACACCCAGGATCTGTATCAGCAGTGTTGATTTCTACTGTTCATTGTGTGTCCTCAGTCTCCCAAGTCTTAAACGCGTTTCTAATCATGAATCCATTTGTTTTGAGCTTCTGAATATCTGTAAAGGGATGGAGGTTATTACTTGGGTGGGGGATAAAAGAGTGGATGTAGACACAGAAGACTCACTGCTTCTTACTGTTAATTGTAAGCACAGTGGTTCAAATGAGCCTATCTTCATGTCTTGTTTTCAATTTCAAGCGTATCAATTCATTTTCAAGCATAAATTCTAAGATTTCTGTTGAGATAAGATTGTCCTTCTATTTAACTATTGACGGTTTGTTTTCTTTTTTCTTTTCCTGGGATCAGCTTTATCCAGTGGTTATTTGTCGTTTACACCTCTTATTTGGACGTACTAAAGAAACAGTTCTGAGATTACAAAACAAACTTAATAGATTAATAGGTGCTTTCTCCTGACTTTCGAGAGCAAAACAAATATTTGTCTTTTTGTATAGCTTATTTGCTAACCATGAGGAAGAGGACGCTCTGTAGAAGTATTAAGTCGTCTTTAGAGATTTGGGGTAGGATTATGAATATCCAGCTCTGTAGTTGTCCCAAATATAACCATTTTTAGGATATTCACAAAGAAGGAGAAAGTGATTATCTTCTTGGAATTATTTTTTCTTCCCTTTTATAGCATGTTAAATGCTTTTTTACATTTTCTTGCAAGCTTTTGAAATATTTTGTATTTCATAATCACTTGGAATCAGGTTCATAGCCTCAATCGTGATCTTGTGCAGATCTCAAGTAGAGTTTGTATTTTTTTGGTGATTTTCAGCATACTTCAGTGTGTATACTGCTCGCTTAAAAGGTGCAACATCCCGTTTTATGTCTTGGATCTCCCATTTCAGTTTAGGTGAAGGGTTCATAGGAAAGAGACGTTTGGTTTGTTTGAAGATGTAGATAAAAATTGCTGTTTTCAGTCAGCTATACCTAGAAACATTTTATTGAAAATCTTTAGCTAGTTTAGTTTATATATACATATATATGTATATACACACACACACACACATATATATATATAAGGTAAATATTAATGGCAAAATGTAAAATTTGTCAAGATGTGTTTGATGAGTACTTTGTATACTGCACTTTAAAACCACTGCTGTAGGTTTACACTTAAGCTACAGGCCAGAGAAAGAAAATGTTATGCCACCCTGTAGGTTGCTATAAAGATTGTTTATGCAGCTCAGCCTAAGACTTAAAATACGTTGAATTGGAGAATTTTGAAAAATGTACTGTGCGACATTAGAGACCAAATCACGCTAAAGTGCAAGGAAAGACTATACATCAGTTCAAAGGCTACATTATTCAAAAAAATACAACCATAAAAAGGTAATAAGATTACATTCTCACACTTCATGGCTAGTAAGGTGCATTAAGCTGCTCAGATATTCATAACTTACTGTGACATTTGGGAAGATTACATTTTGCTGTGCACAGCCATTACTGCAGCTCAGATAATAACTAGCCAATGCATGGACCTGGATTATGATCCCTGTCGTTGGAAACAAATTTGTGTTTTGAAGGTTGATCAGTTTCAAATCACCATTAGAAAGGGTTAATATGACATACTGTGGTGTGCGTGTGCTTATGTGTATCTAATGGGTATGCATACATACAGTACATCAACTGTGCTGTGCCTTCAGTATATTGCTTTCTCCATCAATATTTTTGTCCTCATTTTCCCTTAAAGGAGATGTTAAAATAGTAATTATTTCTTCCATCGCATATTATTTCTGGGATGCACTTGCTGAAATGCTTATTTTTGCAGATTAGATTGGAAACCTGATTTGACAGCTTCCTGGATGGGTGGTTACTGATAATAGTGTACCTAGCCAAAAGTGAAAAATCGGTGGTGTAGACTATAGGGTGAAGGTAAGGTCACCTCTTCCAGTTGTATATGGTTTTGGTATGAAAATTGATGGTTGGCTGGTTAGTTAAAACCAAGCACATAAAGAGTTGAATTTGTTGTTCAGAATTAGCAGGTGTTTCATGGCTAGAATTTATGGCATTCTGCATGCAGAGCAACTGAACATTATAGTCTTTGTTTCTCACCTTGATTGTGAGAGAGAGAGACGGGCTTCTTCAGTAATAGCTCTGTTTTGTAGAGCATGATACATTCAGTATAAAACAAAGTGTGATGCTAGCAATTGGTTTTGTGTGTTTCACGCATATTTTTCAGTTATTAAAGCAGCATTTACATTTTTCTTTGCATTTGTTTTGTGATACTTCTGCTCCAATCCATTCTCTTTATCTTTTTTAAGACCCTGGAATGCTACCTTGCAGTGCTTGAGGTAGGCCCCTGCCGCTTCTGAAGGAAGGGGAAAAGTGAGGCTTGGGGTATGCTAATGACTTGATAGATATGTTTTGAGTGATTTGACAGGATGAGTTGATATAGAGAAGCTGGGAATGTAATTTAAGTCTCCCCATTCAGTTCCTGTGGTTTCCTGAATATTAAGAACACATCTAGTAAGAAATTGCATAATTATTTTTTGTGACCAAGGGAGGAGAAAACGGAGGAGTGTAAATTACTATTTAGAAATGGTTACCATGAGACATTGTCTGTTCTGCCATAGAACTGGTAACTTTCTCTGCTTCTTGTGATGCTTGGCACTACTGATTTATGTCCAGAAGACCAAAGATTGCTTCTTCAGAGTGACAAGATTTAGTCACTTGAGGAAAATGTATGGTAATTTCAGTAGTTAATGAAGAGCATATATTCTGTTCTGTTGCATAAGTTTATCTTCAGCTCCTGCCTAGCGGAGAGAGGTTGTTGGGGCTAAGATGGAAACAACTTAGTGTTTTGGGGCAGTTTGACGTGGTGTTATTTTGGCAAGTGAACTTACTTAGGGTGTTAATGATCAAAGGAACACGATATATGATAGAAGTTATGTCTTTTACTTGACAAACTCGTTGAACTGAGGAGGTGATACACTTCTGATCATGAGTTTTGAGTTGGAGTCAATTCTAATTGAATTCCACTTTCTGTGCTTTAATGTAATAGGCAAGTACGGCATGTTTTTTAAGGTAATTATAGTTATAACCTACAAGATGTGTTTGAAATGTGGAGAGATTTGGGTAGATCTAGGCTAATATCAGCTATCTTTGTTTCTGCTAGAATTTTTATTTTATTGAGTAGAAAACAAAACAGAATGAAGTAGGTTACAATTGGTTGGTTGGTGTATGTTCAAACGAAGCCTGCATCTGGGTGACCTGAAATATCACAGGATTTAAGTGCCTAGGCCAAAGCATAGTCTTTAAAGAGTGATGAAGTTTCACATTCATCCAAATATAGCTAGGCTTTACTTCCTTTTAGTACCTCCAACTACTAATGAAACTGGCAGTTAGTACTTAACCAGCTTCATTTCATATATCAGGAATGACTCTTAAGTGATTATGTCTAGCAGTTTTTCTGGTGTGCCTCAGGTTCTTTCTGCTAGAGTAGCCCACGGATTTTAGGAGTGTTAGGTACATACAGAGGAAAGGCTT
Source organism: Cyrtonyx montezumae (assembly GCF_038088225.1). Lineage (NCBI taxonomy): Eukaryota > Metazoa > Chordata > Aves > Galliformes > Odontophoridae > Cyrtonyx > Cyrtonyx montezumae. The sequence continues at coordinate 12,609,617 of NW_027071936.1, read as the reverse complement.
TAGGGCCACTCTGGGCTGTTTAAGCGATCCTAGCTGATCTTGCTCACCTGTCTTGAAATACTCATATGGTCTGTTCACGTCTCAGATGTGTGTAACAGCTCAGGACATCCGTGTTGTTAACTCACCTGGGAGTTCTCGTGCAGCAATTGCCTGATAGTTACTGATGCCTAAGGTGTACCTTCTGTTGAAGTTTCCCAGCAGACCTCGAAGCAGAGGAAAAATATGTCTTGGTATATTGATACTGACCTTGCTGTATTCTTTTAACTTATATTTTTGGCAGTTTTCTTCTTGCAGAATTAATAACTTCAGTTGTGGAATTATATTTTCACTTTTTTTTTCCTTTTTTCTTTTTTAAACATTTTGTCTGAAAGCTTGTTGGAGGCCAATTTGACTTGGAAATGAACTTCATAATCCAAGAAGGAGAGGGCATTACCTGCATGGTAGAGTTGTTGGATAAATGTGACGTCTCCTGTCAGGCTGAGGTGTGGAGCATGTTTACAGCCATCTTGAAAAAAAGTATACGCAATCTACAAGTGTGCACGGAAGTGGGACTGGTTGAACAAGTGCTCCGGAGGATTGATAGAGCTGACAACATGATTGCAGGTACAGCTTCACCTACTGGATGAGTCAGATTGTGTTTTCGTTATGTAAAATCTCATGGGAGCGCTTATTAATGAAGTGATGGAAATTTGACGTTGCATTTTAATAAGTAATTACGTTTTTTTCTTTTCAGATCTTTTAGTGGATATGCTGGGTGTGTTGGCTAGCTACAACTTGACGGTTCGAGAGCTGAAGTTATTCTTCAGCAAGCTTCAAGGAGAAAAAGGGAGATGGGTAAAACAAAGAGAACAAAAGCCATTTTTATAGTGTTGTTTGTTTTTTCATTAATGTTCCCATGTTAAAACTCCTTTTGATAACCTTAAATATATATTTATTAATCTATGAGGAAATGAAGGTGCCTACTAGTATTGTTACTATTTTTAGTTTAACCTTTTTTTACATAAAAGCAATTAAAGCAGTTAAATACATAGAGTAGTGCAGCAATGACACTGAATTTAACTTCTGGGTATACTGACTGGCTTCATCTTTTTGAACACGTGGGAAATGATACAGTGATTCTAAGCATGTGTTTCCATACATGTTTGTATTTTTTAAGTTCTAGCTGCATGAAATTGAAGGAGGAAAAAAATAATATTGTTTTTGGAAGATGAAAGATGGAAATCAATGCAGATTGTTTATATACATATCAATGTTTTCATATTTTCACATTGTCTTTATTGGAAAGATTTTATCCAGTTAGAGAAGTGAGCATTTGTAGTAAAAATGGAAATGAAAATGAGCGCTGGCTGAAGTGTTATGTTGTACATTTTTTCTTGTTCTGCATGAACTAGAGAAGAAGAGTGCTCGTTTACTGCTGGGAGCCTTCTTCTCTCAAGTGAAATTGTTTTGTTTTAGATGCCAGCAGATACGATTTCTTGTGCAAAGGTTTTGCTTTGCTTTACCTACCAGTTGTTCTACCCACTTGGATTTTTAATTCCGCTCCTGTTGTCTCTAAACAGCCTGCCTCGTGCACGGAGAAGTCAGGTCGATGTCTGTGTTTCTTTGAAATAATTTAAAAAATATGTATTCAGTATGAAAGGCAATAACATAGCAAAGTTTAAAAAGAAATAGTGAAATAACTTGTTCACATAAAAATACCGTATATAGGGCTTAAAATGAATGCTTGAACATACAGAATATATTCAACCGTAGCTAAATTAAAGTTGTCTTTGTAACGTTAACTTTTCATTTCCTGGCTCTCTACTATTTGCATTTAATTTCCCTTTCTTTATTAAAGACTAAATATAGAGGAATAGAAGAGAAAAATGCCACAAGTGCTTTGCTACAGGCTTGCTCAAGTCCATAAATCTTAAAATCAGCAGCGCTTTAAAGATACAAAATATCAGGCTACAACACAAATTGCCAAGTGGAATTCTACAGTGCTGAAGACATCTGAACAGATCTCAGTGTTTCCTTCTTCAATTTTTTAAATTCAGATTTATGAAACATTATTTATCTAACAGTAATTTTAGTTCATTTAAAATACTTGTGATAGATCATATAATACTTAATTTTCAGAGTAATTACTTATAAAGAGGGGAAAAAGAGCATCTCTAGACAAAGGTCAGAAGGGTGGTAAAAATTTAGTTTGAAAAGAGATTTATCAGAAAGCTGTGGAGTGGTAAAGGAAGACGCACAAAAGTATTTTCTATCACAGTGTTTGAGTTTTTGCTGGGTTTTTGTTGTGAGCTCACACGCTTGGTTTGGAGTTTTTAGTTGCTGAGTGTTACAAGGAGATTAGTCCTGAATTAGGATTGCGGTGAGGAAGTGTTGACATTAATGAACATTCCATTTAGGTGCTACTTATCACCCTTGAGACTTGAACCTTTATCATAGACTTATATGAAGAAGTATATCTAACCACAGTACCATTCACCTAGTGCATGACTGTAAACTTGATGGAAAGTCATGTCGTCTGCTCTTTTTCCCCTTACCAATCTTTCCTGTGCTGGCATGAGTTTCATACAGCCACAATCCAAAATTGCTCTGACAATTGCTTCGCATTTGTTTTTTCCTAACTAGTTTTCATATGGGTCAGTTAATTTTTTTTAGCTTGCTTCAAATGCACACAAATGGTAAAGCTAATGGGAATGGGCTAACGATGATGGCACTAAGCATGACACTGACTATGTCTTTTAAGTCCTTAATTTAGTTTATCTCATTAATTGTATTTCAGTGCACATAGTCTGTGCAACATGAGTAATTCTCTATTAATGTTGAGCATTTTAGCAGTTTTACTCAGTCATGTGCAAGGCTTGAAAATATGTAGAGTCTTTCCTTATAGATGTGTTTTATTTATTTCCAAATCTAAAAATTCTTTTTGACAGCCACCACATGCTGGGAAGTTGTTGTCTGTGTTAAAACATATGCCTCAGAAGTATGGACCTGATGCCTTCTTCAACTTTCCAGGAAAAAGTGCTGCAGTACGTAGATATTTTAAGTCCTTTGTTTGCTACTTTACTACTACCTTTGGCTATTTTCACTCCTATTTTTCTTTTGTCCCGTCTGTCATTATTGCAGAGGTAGTCTTAACAGATTTCTTTTTTTCTCTGCCTGTTATCTACATTGTGTATAACTAAATCATGCTTGTAACAAATGTACACAGTCACTATGGAAGGACAAATAGTATTACTTAAAGAATAGGTATAAATGATGTCTTTGCCCCTGCAGCAGTTGAGTTAAATGTTGATGCAAGGAGAACGTGGAGAATGTTTGCTTTTCACTCCTTCATTATGTGAGAATGGTGTTTGTGTTGTTATACAGTATGTGTGTGCAGTGCCTTACTCCTGGAAACCTTAGCCAGTGAAACTGCAGAAAGTAAGGCCATACTTGTGCCATTTATTACTGCTCTAGCAGTTGGGTAGTGTGACCATAGTGTTATGCATAGTAATTATCTGAGAAAATGATGAGTTTAGGTGTGCATAGGTTGAATGCTACTGAAGAAGGTCAGATTTAGTGGTGTTTAGTCTTCTGTAATAATTGTTAGGGTGATTTTTATTCACATTGAAGTTCTGTGCTGTTCACTTTAAAAAGAATTTGTCACTAATGGAGTAGCTTATGAATGCTGTGTGGCCTGCGTTCTTTAAGAAGTATTGAAGCTTTTGCTCCTTAAATTGTAGCATGAAATAGCATGTTCACCACTCCATGCTTAAATCAGAATAAAATTCATAAGATATCTCTTTCCCAGGTAGTGTATTTTTTTTCTGTTGTTGTTGTTGTTTTTTTTTTTTCTTCCATAGCATCTGTTACATTTTTGCTTTGATGTCTTTGCTTTTATATAACTAAAGATATTACTCAGGACACTCAATCCTGAAGTTGAACTTCACCAACTTGATGACCTAAAAACTTTTTATTTGAAGATTGAAAACTGCAGACTATCAGAATTGCGCTGCTGTAATTACATTTATCACATACAGCAGAACTCGGCAGTAGACGTGTTTCTGTTCACTTGGGCTACTTCTGCATTGTGCTTGTATTTAACTTCTGATAGTTGAATTGAATGCTTGAACTGTTTGTGGTATTGGGGTTCTTCACTAACTGCAGTGGGAACTTTTTCACTGATTTTTACAACATGAAATATTAGAAATTAAGTATTTTAAATACTTTGTAACTGTTGTGATTTAAACCAAATGGTAGTGCTACCAGGTCCTGCAAGTTGGGCTCAAAGAAATGAAGTCTGATTAGTTAGCTGGTACAGAGAAGGATTTATAGCATTTTATTTGGTTAGGGATAGCTAAATGGAGCGTGAAAGCATATTAAGATGTCTGGCAACACTCAACTTCTTTGATGTTTTTTTGTTGATTGGTATTGATCATCTGGAAAGCATCTTTGATCAGAGGTTATGACAGTCTTAGTTGAAGCACGTACTGAGGTCTTCAGAGGAACAGCTGAAAGTTAATAGTGATGTTAAAACAAACGAACAAAACAAAAAAAAAATGCACAGCAAAGCCCAGCTGTTTACAAAGGCCTTGGTAGCATTTAAGCTACCTTTGTTTCTGTGCTTGATACCAGGATTTTGCATGGGGGTTTTATTATCATAAAGACCGTCATCTAGAAGCCAGAATCCGCCAAAATGAGAATTTAGGTGAAGAAAGTAATGGTAACGTGTGGCACATGTGCTTCTCTTTATGTGGACAAGTTCTTTTCATAACCAGTTATTTTCCTGACTGACAAAACTGTGTGAGAATAAATTTATTAATCTGATTATTCTTTTAGGCTAATGCGAAGTGAAATCTTATGCATTTATGTACTGAGGGGTTTTTATGTTGTAATGCTTCCACTGAAGTATTTGAATTTTGAATCATGGGTTACTATTAATAACACTATTTGAGATAATGATCAGTATTAAAATATTTAGATTAAATTTTTAACAGTGGAATACAAAAAGTAGTGTACAAAAAAGCACAGATGTTAGGCTGGATATTTTTGGTTGTACGTGGATAGTGTACACATTTGTAGTCTGTATCTTAAGCTGCATACTGCCAGTATTGCCATGCTCGTATTTCTACATGAGTAACTTTGTTTTCTTTAGGCTATTGCCTTACCTCCTATAGCCAAGTGGCCCTATCAGAATGGATTTACTTTTCACACTTGGCTAAGAATGGATCCTGTAAACAATATCAATGTGGATAAGGATAAGCCATATTTATATTGGTGCGTATTAATGTAAAACCATATGCATATTCAGTGACTTCTGCTGCCATCTATGTACGTGCTGACTTTGTTCTCCATTGTTAGTTTTCGAACGAACAAGGGCCTTGGCTATTCTGCTCACTTTGTCGGTGGCTGCTTGGTTGTAACATCCATAAAATCAAAGGGAAAAGGTTTTCAGCATTGTGTAAAATTTGATTTCAAGCCGCAGAAGGTAAGTACGAACAGTAGAATAGTTAAATGAATTAGAAATGTGTGTTCACACACTTGTGCGTAACTGGAATTTAGCAGGGCATGTGTCTAACTAGCTCCTGTGTTTGTAAAAAATGTCTCCAGAAACGTGTATCCTAGGGAAATTGGTCATCTGTTTGTTAGGTTCATCCCTCTGTAGAAGAACACTTGCACAAGAATGAAAATAGATCTCTGTTCTGAATTGATATTTCTTTTAAATTTAACTTCTGTGTAAGAAAAAGCTAGACAACGCGGTTGACCAGAGGTTTTTATGGGTTTGTGAAACAGATATGTCACTAAGATCTCTTCATACCTGTATGTAGTTAGTGTTGCAAGACTTTTCAAGTCTTGCAACACTAACTACATACAGGTATTTTTGTTTTTTCTTTCATCTGTTTTTATACTTTGTTTCCTTCCGCTTCAGCCTTTCTGTTGTCCTTTCTCTGAAGAGCTTTGCCTAAGGCTCACTTTTAGCTTCTTACTTGATACTCGAGGTGGACGAATGCAGCTCTTCTTTGTAAATAGATTACAAACTCAAATTTAATTTTTCTAATCAAGCCATGGCAACTACTAGAGTTTACACTTACAGGTTGGAGAACGGCAGATTGGCTTTTAAAACTGGGTTATAATCATGTTCATTGAAGTTGTCTACCAAGTATTTTATTTGTAAAGCTCAAGACCTGCTTGCTCATTAAGCAGCATTATGCTGTGTTCAAAAGGTTCTCGTTTTCAGTTGCTAATGTTTCTAGAGCAAGTGTGTTAATGCTCTGTGGGAGAACAGACCTCCTGCAGACCTTCTCAGGAGTTTCGTATTTACGGCAAGGAATTACTGATATGGATCCTGTTTGTGACAATTTAACATGTACAGCTTCTGAAAGTCTTAAAAGTATGGAGCCATCTTTGCTCTTAGGGATGACGACATTTGCAGTAGCTCATCGTTCTAAGTGTTGTGATCCAGCTTCCAACGTATTTACATATTTATTTCAATATAAATACGATTCAACGCTGTCATATTTTTGTTTGGTTTGAGTTTAATGTTGTAAATATTTTCTGGGCTTCCATTTTGGGTTCAGAGACTGTACTTTGACATGGCTATAGAGGAAAATTCACTAATGATATCATCTTTTTTAGTTAAGATGAAACTGTTGATGTTAATATAATTCACAGATGCTTTTGAATTGACTGTAGCATGCCTCCTCTTCAATGACTGTTCTAAGCTACGTCAAGTGTCTTCAGAATGGTATCACTTTTCTTCTTGTTTAGTGGTATATGGTCACTATTGTGCACATCTATAACCGCTGGAAGAATAGTGAACTTCGATGTTATGTGAATGGGGAACTGGCATCTTATGGAGAAATAACGTGGTTTGTCAACACCAGTGATGTAAGTAAACTCCGTATAGTGAATCTACTGAATTCCTCGAGATGTTCAACTGTAGATATCCCTATTTTTATTTTTTAAGTGAGCTTCTCCCATTTCATGCAATTTATTTAAAAAAAAAAAAACAAAAACAAATAACTATTTAATGGGGAGAGCACTTTGTACTTACACTGTCAAAACTTAAAATTTTTTCTGCTAAGACCTTAAAAGTTTTCTTACTTGTAAAAATGATATTATTATTTGTTAATATATGTATTTCTTGCCTAATTTGTCTGTGTTGCTTAATTGAGATTGTTTCCTTTTCAGACTTTTGACAAATGTTTCCTGGGTTCCTCAGAAACAGCAGATGCCAATCGGGTGTTTTGTGGACAAATGACATCTGTTTACCTTTTTAGTGAGGCTCTCAATGCTGCTCAAATCTTTGCCATTTATCAGCTTGGTCTGGGATATAAGGTAGCATGGAATTAACTGTAAAGCTTCTGGAGTTCAATTCAGATAATGTGTTCTGTGGTGGATTTTAAGACTGCTGTGACGTGCTCATTTCTTCTGAAAATATTCTTACCATTTAGTATCTTTATTAACCTGTTGCATATATTAATATAAGCCTGTGCATCATCTTAGAAACTACAATTAAACGTTAATTCTTTTTTTAAAATTTCTTATAAAAAAGAAAAAGCAACAGCATAAGAATATCTTTGAGTTCTTGTTCTCAATGTTTCTTGCGATTGGAAGAGTGAGAAAAACGCTGTTTTGTTTTAGTAGGTTCATTTTTTTCTGTTGGAGCTGAAAACTTCAAGAATTATGCATTTGTTTTAGGAGAGTAGCTTTGTAGTTGCTTTGGCTAGTTTTGCATAATGTGTGAAGTTAGTGCTGAATGTGAGTTCTTTTGCAGTGATTTATCATTTGTCTTAGCCTGAGGGGCACTAATAGAAGACTGCTATTCCCTAGCAGCTGTAGAAACATAAAAAGATAGATCCTATTCTCTCTGCTCCTCAATTATTAGTTCCCTCTGCGTGAGCATTGTTGGCTGCCAGTCTGTTTCCTACCTAATGTCTTTCTTTTGTGTTACCCACCATTTTGACAGTGTCATTCTTCAGGCATCAGAAAGCGGTTGCACAGGTGTAATTCTATGAAATTGTATTTGAGTTCATGTCGTTATGAGACTGCTTTCTGAAATACTCTTAGATTTAAGAAACAGTGTCATTTTCTGTCATTAGTTGTGTTCTGAACTGTATTTCCAATTCATGTATGTTTTTTCTTTTTTCCTTCCTAAACACTGCTCCCCAATCCAGGGAACATTCAAATTCAAGGCAGAAAGTGATCTCTTCCTTGATGAACATCACAAACTGTTGCTGTATGATGGCAAGCTATCCAGTGCTATTGCTTTTATGTACAATCCAAGGGCTACAGATGCACAGCTCTGTCTGGAGTCATCCCCTAAAGATAACCCTTCTATTTTTGTTCATTCACCACATGCCCTCATGCTGCAGGTATGGCAACATTTTTCATAGATATAAAATGTAAATGGTTACTATTGGAAAATCTGGAAGTTTTACTGGGATTTGAATAAGATAGGAAGATGCTGATGGTGGGTTCCCCCACTGGGTCATCTCTGCTGCTTTCCCCTGTCAATTCTCAGCACAGCTAAGCACTTCACTGTTTTAATCTCCAGAGCTGATGTAGATGAGTAGCAGTCAGTTCTTAAGTTATCACGCTACCTGACTTTTTCCAGTTACCACTTCAGTCCGGAAAACAAGGGTGGGCAGCTTCTCTGAAATAGCAAGAGAGAAGAACATAATTCTGTTTCTGTTTGTAATATCACATGTATTACAGTCAGAGGAACTGTTGCTTTGTTGGTGTGTGGGCATACTATCTTCTTGAATTCATGTCGGTGCACATAAGTCCCATGAGAAGATTTTTTCATCAAAGTTGCTTTCTCAAAAATGTCAGTATTATTAAGAAGTCCTTTTTTCAGAATCCTTCTTCTTCTTCATTTCTGACATAATTTCATTCCTTACAGACATTATCTCCAGCATCTCCAGTGCTTTGCTCTGTTGACGTTCAACTCTTTTCTCCCCTGGGCTTTGAATGCCTAAGACTTTTAATTTGCTTGAAGCTTTTTTTCTAGTGTTTTGGTTTAATTAAAAACTTATTTCAGAGTTTGCAAGCCACCTTCTGTGTATTTGTCTGAGGGTATACACTGTAGGTTTTCTCTAAAGCAGTAAATAAGACAGCTTGAACATTCAGAGTGGCTATAGCAGTCAGTTTATAGTTCTTGCTGGTTTTTTTTATTCTGTAATATTACAATTTTTATGTTGAAGAAATTTCAGACTTTCTAGCAAACGTTTTTTTAACAGCTTCTGAAAGAGTTCTCAATGCTTTTCTTTTTTTTTTTTTTTTTGTCAGGATGTGAAAGCAGTCTTGACACATTCTGTCCAAAGTGCCTTGCACTCCATTGGAGGAGTGCAGGTACTTTTCCCTCTCTTTGCACAGCTGGACTATAGGCAATATTCATCAGACCATGTTGACACAACTATTTGGTGAGTGCGTGTAGTTACTGTGTTCTTTGTTTCTTATTTGTGTGAAGGAAGTTAAATCTTACTTTATTAATTGGCACTGTATTGTAGTTTCACTTGTGGAACAACGAGTTATGGCTAACTACAAAGAAATAACATTGCTGCAGGCATGACTGTATTGTGAAGTATATTTCTTTTGTACCATACGTTCCATGAAAGTTCATACAGAGTTAGATGGGATGCTTATTGCTACATGACAGTTTTCTTTTCTTTTTTCTTTTTTTTTGTACCATAATTATGATCAATTATTCTTTAGTTTTTTCCTGTCGTAGAAAAAAATCCATTGGTTAAGATTTCTAAACAAAGTTCAGGAAAGATGCTCTTTTCAGTTTACATAAAAGCATTCCCTTTTTTTGTGTGTGCGTCTTCAGACATTTTGTGACATAGAGCTTGTAAATAGCACAGAAGAATGAAAATGCAGTCTTTTTTCAGCTCACCTGTTAGCATTTTTGAAGTAGATTAGTGTTTTTACATTGAAGGTAGTACTGAAAACAATCTAAAGCTATTTTATTTTTTGTTCTGCTACACACTGTTACTGTCGAGCCTTAAGAATGTATGAATATTTTGGCTTTTCCCCTGTTTTTAACTCTGTTTCCCCTCTGTCCAACTCCTGGACAGTGTTCAGGAGCTGCTGCAGCTCCTCACTTACAATACAAACAAATACAGTAACACCAAAGAATTGGTCTGTTTGCTCTGTTCCATTGCAATTGTGGTTTCATGACTGTTGAAAGACTATCTAAACCTGTACCATTGTGAAGGGGGGAGGGGTGCTTAACAAAACTCCTTCAGCCCATTTGTGCATTCCTGGACCTCACCTGAGATGACTTAGACCTATGTGTCTACGTGATTAATCACGGCTTTGATTTGACTGCAAAGTAACTCATCTACAGAGGGTTTTCAGCTGGCTAGTCTTGATTCATAGGTAGGTGCTAGTTCTGTGACATGAGGGCAAAGGCATGAATGTTCCTTCTAGCAGCAGCAAGGAGTTGAATTAAACCAGGAATAAACCTCTGTCTAGGAAAATATTTCTGTCTGCTTATCTGACAGTGAAGCAATGGTAAGTGGAATGACATTGGTCACTGATGTTGCAGAAGTTTGTAAAGTGAGTAAGTGAAACAAGAAGCAGAGAGAACCACAAACATAATTATTGCCTTTTTGCGAGAGTGTATTTTTACAATTCTGCTATTGCACGCTTAGCTTGGAGTACACAATTTTGAGTTAGGCTCAGATTAAAGAAAGAAATGAGAGCTTTTTAAGTTTAATCTTTTATTTTTGTCCTTAAAATTCTCATCTAAGCATTTATTTGATGCATTAATTGTATTAATGGGCTGTATGATAGAAGGGTTAATTTGAAAATACCTTTTATCTCACGGTGGTCACACTTTAAAATGCTTTCCCAAAATATTACATTTTTCAGTTCTACTTTGTTGGCTTTTATTATGGAGTTGTTGAAGAACTCAATTGCTATGCAAGAACAAATGCTGTCCTGTAAGGGCTTCCTTGTCATAGGATACAGCTTGGAAAAGGTAAGAAAAAACTTTTTGATCTCAAGTTTATGTTTAATATTTCTGGGGGGAGACAGGGAGGGGGGGAAGGAAACTCAGTGGGTATGACAATCTTCAGGGTTCCTGTTTAAGCAGATTTTCTTTTACAGTCTTCCAAAGCTCACGTTACCCGAGCTGTACTAGAGCTATGCCTTGCTTTTTCTAAGTACTTGAGCAACTTACACAATGGGGTGCCCTTGCTGAAGCAGCTGTGTGATCATGTTCTCCTTAATCCTGCAATATGGATTCATATCCCAGCACAGGTAAAACCGCTTATTCTTAAGAATACAGAGCCTTATGATGTATCTGTTTGGGGGTGTTGAGAAGAAGACTGGCTTGCCACAATTAAAGGTTCTGGCTTCCAGAAGAAATCGTATCGCAGCTGTTTCCAGACTTAGTTTTTCTGTGTATGGCAGTCAAGTGTTGCAGACTCGTGAAGTAATCAGAGAATTAGGAAGCTGCAGTGCTCAGCAGAATGAAGTAAGTTGGCTTATGGAGTCCCTGAGCTTGTCAGTGTTTGAAATTGACAGAGAAGTTTGAATGGATTAGTTGGCTAAAGAGGAAAAAAAAAAAAATTAATTTTTATGAGAAATCATCCTGGGTTGTCCAGTTTGATGTAGTTATTTAAGTTTATGTACTTCCTGCAGAGTACTTCTGCTTTTCTGAATCTGTTCTGAGTGTGATCCACTTGAACAGAAACTTTCCAGTTGGTTTTACTTAAAATCTTGTCAGATTTTTTATTGTCCCTTCTGTGAAGATTTGTTACTCTTTTAACAAAAAATGTCCAACACTTGTCATGTTACTGTAGAAGTCGTGGCAAAGCATCTGTTTGCTACAGCTAAATGAAATTGCTAGAAAATTATTTTTAAGTCATTCCTCAGCAGAGAAAGAGAAGTAAATAAAACCTCTTATATGCTTGAATTCTTATATACACACTTCCCATAATAAAAGAATAGTTCGTGTGAAGTTCTTCTGAGAAATGCAGGTTTCTTTCTAGTTTTAAGTAGCGTTCACTGAAGGAAATGAAAACCTAATGATGAAAAATCTTTGACTTGTTTTATTTAACTAGATTTGTTTGATTAGTGAGGTTTTGTTATTCTCAGTGTTTTTCTTGTCTAACAGGTTTTTTTTCCATGAGCATCAGGTAAGGAGAAAACCCTTTAGAGAATGGCAGTTTTGTTGGCTGTTAATGCTCATGTTGAACCTTCTGCTTTTTGGTTTCTGATTGTGTTTTAGAACGGTGTGGTTTTTTTCAGTGCATTCTGGATATAGTGGACATAGGCATAATTAACTGAAAAGCTTATGTAGGTTGTTGCCTCTCCGTGAAGAGATAGGAGGAGCGCTCATGCCTTGGAATTTAGTGCTGTATTTAGTGTTTTTCTCTCATTCTTAGACAAGGTCTTTAAAGAGCGTACATTGACGTAGAACAGCATTTACAGTTGTGAGTTTTAGGGAGGGCCTAAAAAGTGAAGTAGTACATTAACTTTGTCAGTCTTCAAAATACATTAAAAGTGTTTTTGCAAAACATTCTATTCTGAACAAATGTGAAGAGTCAACATTAGCGTAAATATTACAGATATTTTAACAAAAGAAATACTGTATTTCCATCCTCAGTATAATTTTACTGGCTACTTCTTTTGTCTTTTTCATTTTGCTCTACGAAATATAACAATTTGTTAGTATTGTTGAACTTTCAGCAAGTGAATGAAACCATTGCTGTTCTAATTTCAGATGTTTAAAATAATTTGCAAGTTTATCTGCCAGAGTTTTGTTAAGGTTGTTAGAAGTTTCTATATTTTTCTCTCAATATATGCGCTGGCAACGTGTCTTTGTGGCCAGCAGGATCCAGAGCTGCTTTAGGCATTGTAGGCAGTTAATTGAGGGAAGTGGTCTTGCCCCTTTACTGAGCACTGGTGAGGCATGTCTGGGCTAGTCCATCCCATCCTGAGCACACCCTCTCACCGTGCCCCGAAGCAGTGCCAGCCAACTTCAGCTATCTGTGATTGTGTGACTACCATCCCTTCATGCTCCTGCAAGTGTGGGCCACCTTGTGGGGAAAAAAGCAAACAAACAAAAACCAAACATCACTAACAAAAACCCACAACCATCTATTTTATTTTTATCATCATTTTTTTTTTTGTCATTTTGCAAGAACTCTAGGAGCTTTGTGACTACTTTATACTGTGGAAATCTATTCCTTTAAGAAATTTTAACAGATGAAATTTAAGAATGCATTTGTCTGATACGCTGTAATTTTGCTACTGTGATTTTTAATCTCCTGATCGGGTGTTGCAGGTTCAGCTGATCCTGTACACTTACTTATCTACTGAGTTCATTGGCACTGTTAATATATATGGTGCAATTCGACGGGTTGGGACAGTTCTTTTGGTCATGCATACCCTGAAGTATTATTACTGGGTAGTGAATCCTCAAGATCGCAGTGGTATAACTCCCAAAGGCATAGGTATGTATTCATTTCTACTTGTTTGTTTTAAGGATTGCTTTGTATGGAACATGACAGAGCTGTGTGTATTCCAGAAACTGTGCTTTAATGGAATTGGTTCACTGTAGTAGTCCCAGCAGCGTGCTTTTGTCCATAGGTTATTCTTGAAAATTCTTTTTAAGAGAGGTTTGAAAGCTTTTGAAGGAAACAGTATCCTCTGTGAGCAAAGACTGATACAGATTAATACTGAATAGAACTGACTAGCAAAATTGTAGGATTTTGGAATGGTAGGTGTTTGGTTGCAAAGATCCTTCTGTAGTATTGTAATAAATAAAGTGTTCTTTTTTTCTTTCTTCTCATTTTCCAAATGAAGACATGAATTTCTGAGCTCATCTATTGGGAAAAAAGTGTATGTTTTAGATAATATTATTTAAATTCATGACTGATTTTTCACTAGTTTGGTCTGTATTGAAAATAACTTGTTAAATGAATTATGCCTGTGGGCTCATCCTGTTTAGGATACGTAAGCTTGTAATAATCACTTGCATTTGCTGCTTGATTTGCTTTTCCCTAGAGAATAATGTTGTAAAAAAAACAAACAAACAACAAACCAACAGTGACAACAACAACAAAAAAAGGGAACCTAAGAGCAAGTTTAAGAAGCATTCCTGGAATTGTATTTGAAACTGTACACTTGCTTTCTGTATGAAAGCTTTTACTCGACTTTGTCATATGGTTGCAACCTCCTGTTTTAACCCTGTCTCTGCTCAGAGTGATTCCATGTTTGACTATTCAAAATGATTTAGTGGAAGTTGTCTTTATGTAGATATGTCAGAAACAAGTCTTTTTGACTTGGAGTTAACAAATTTGGTCTTTAACTGTCAAGGTAATCCTTATATGTAGTGCTCTAGGATGAGTTCTCATTGTAGTTGTAGCCAGTGTGTACTGTGGCTTCCTGTGATCCTCAGTAGAACAACTGTAAAAACTATTGTCAACTGCTAAAATCTGGGTACTAAGCATTGTGCTCTCTTTATGCAGTGAATGCCATCTGATTTTCTGTTTATGAAAACACATACTATGCAATCATTATTGTTTTCAATCACTGTTGTTTTCAATCACTATTGTTTTATTTATTTGCATTTCACATATGTACCTTTTTTCTTTTGTAGATGGGCCACGACCTACTCAAAAAGAGACTTTATCCCTGCGAGCATTTTTGTTGATGTTCATTAAACAACTAGTGATGAAGGTAGGCTATCTGAATTTCTTTTCATAAAGAAATCCACTTAAGCATTTTTCTTCTAATAAGGATGAATATTGTCAAGAAGTAAGTAAATGGAAATATATTTAAAGTACATCTTGCTGTGGCAGTCAGTAGTACTCAAGATGTGTTTTTCCGTTTGAGCTATTTTTCACCAGAAGCAGACTTATTAAATCATTACCTTGGAAATGTCTAGTACTTAGGAAATATGGACTGCTCTGCTTCATTTGATTCCTTTTTATTTTTTTAATTACTTTTTTTGAAAGAGCAGTGCCACCTGCATTACAAGTGCTCAAAGACTAAGGAGTGTTATTGGACATAATATGCTTTGGGACAGAAAGGGATAAGAAAGATGCTGCCAATAAGTTTTACAATAATTTTTTTTTTTTACATTAGAGGAATATTGTAATTTAGTAGTTCTGCTGCTTATATCCATTTCTTAACCCTTGGCTATCGTAAGCTTTGTTTTCTCTTCTTCCTTTCTTTTCTAGACTGCCTTTTCTGTGTTTGAGTCTCCCTTTTCCCCTCTTTATTATTAAGGCATCCTGTGCTGCTGCTCCCCAGAGCCCCAGCAGCTGAGAGGAGTAATTACCAGAAAAGTTCTCATCCTTTTTCATTAAATCAGTTGATCTACAATTGAAATATCAGAGAAAACTTAGCTGGAAATATAAGGCTTTCTTTAAAATTTAGACATAAATCTCTCACAGAAAAAGCTACAACTTGGACAGTTTTGGTTAGAGTTTCACAAGGAAAGTGAGAAGAGTGTCCATGATTAAAGGTTGATTTTTCTGCAGATCTTTTGTTTGCATGCAGTAGTGTAAGATCATTTTTGAAATCGAGTGACTTAATAATAAAATAAAATAATGGAAATCCTGGAAATGAGGGAACAGCTCTCCCCTTGCGTGATCCCATTCTTAGAAACGAATGTTTTTGCTTACAAGTTCACAAAGCAAAGATTAAGAAAAACAGCAGTGAAAAGAACCCTCTTCAAGGTATATTCCTAATGTGTTGTAGTAAGCGTGGCTGGGACATAGGGATGTTATGGGACAGGGCCTCCACTGCTCTGAGTTTGATTAATTATGCATGCTTAGGGGTGTAGACGATGATAGATGTATGTATATAAAAAGCTGCCATGCCTTATTAAAGGCCATTTTGCCATTTTCTACATAACCATATTGGTGTCTGTGATGGCAGTGGCCCTAGCGTGGGGAGATCGCTAGCCCTCAGAGGTCCAGTCTCCAAGAATGGAGTCATTACTAATGTAGAAGCCAGAAATGATTTCACTTTAAGAGAAACTGAAAGTAACTGTAAACAAAACTCTGTAGTAGTGTAAGAAGCAGAGTTGGCTATAGGCGTAGCTAGCAGGCCCAGGTCTACTTTGAATTCTCTTTGACATTGTATTTTAATTCTGATATTAATGAGATATTCATATTCTCTGTATCAATTAACATGCATCTGTTATGTGTTACGCTAACAATTTCATTGTACTTTTATTATCTTTCTTTTTATATGCTTGTATTGGGTTCTTGTACTTCATTAAGCTTCAGTGGGTCCTTCTAGAGCAGAGAAAAGAAAACATCTTCTATTTATGAAGCTATTATAGTATCAAATGAAAGAAAATTTGCCTTGTGAGACTCAAACTGCATATAATTATGGCTTCTAATGATGCTCTTTTGAGAATGGTTCTTTTGTCCTTGGAAGATAATAGTTAAAACTTGATTGTTTTTAAAGGACTATGGAATAAAAGAAGAAGAATTACAGGCAATCCTCAATTATCTACTCACTATTCATGAGGTAATTTTTAAATGTTTGCTTTTCTGGGCACTACTTATGATCTTGGAAACCATTGAAACATCTGTATTTTCCAGTATTACTGTCTTGATGTCTCAAGATAGCTCTGTAGAGTTAATAGCAAATATTGTTCGACTTCATTGTAGCATGCTGAACTACCAGTATTCTTGCAGTGATTTAAGCACCATGTTCAACGTTAGATTGAAGTTCATTAAGCTAGTAAGTCAAAATGGTTTCCTATGTTGTTCTGCAAACTGATTTACCAAGCAGAAAAACAGATGGTGAGACTGGCTTTAAGGAGGGGGAAAAAAAAAAAGACAAAAACTATTTTATGCTGCCTAAGTAATATTTTTTGTTTCTCACTCCTTTTTATTTTGCTTCTTAAATAATGCAATAAAATTGAAAACATGCATTAAAAAATAAAGATATATGTTAATGGGATCCAAGAGAAGCATATAAACTTAATTGGGAGAAAATGTTGGTTACCACTGATACATCTGCATCTTCATATTTTAGCACCAGGAAAAGGCACTTTATGCCAGATGCAACATCAAAGACAAGGGAAATGGGGACATAAATCTGACTGATCTCATCTCTGTAAGGGTGCTTGAAATGGGAAAAATAAGGAATTAATTGAACTTCAAGCAGTACAGATTTTTTTTTCTTTTACGTTTACACCTATATTTTCCTCTTATTCTTTGTGCTGATTACTGCTCTGTGTACTTGGCAGTATCACAGTCAAGTAACTTAATTCATTCAGTTTAACAATGATGATATTAAAAAAAAAAATTCTTGGTAACACACAGGAGTAAACCAAGAGAGCAGAAACTTTGTGCCCTTCAGATGAGGAAGTGATATTTTTAACTATTTAAGCAATTTATAGGGTCATATAATAAAAGCAAGATGTCACGGAATAAGGTATCTTGATGTATATTCAAAAAGCCTCAGAGCTTATGTCAGTGACAGTGTTTGTGTTATTAACTAGTAATATCTTCAGGTGAGTGCAGTTGTTCAGAGGGATGTAACATCAGTTTTCTAATAGGGAAGGAACCAGAATATTCCTTCAAAAGTGGAAAATGTGGGAAGTGCTTCTGAAAGAAATTCTTGTTTCATTACTGCGATGAATGATGAAAAGAAATTTCACTATTTCATAGATGATTTTTATTTTTAACATGGATCAAATTCTTAAGCTGTAGGTTAGGATGCTATTGGTGTGGAAAAAAACATCATTGAACAGCTTGATTTATTAATTTTAAATATTACCCGTGGCAAGCTGTGAGTTTCTTTTTTTTTTTTTTTTGGAGGGGTGGGTGGGATGGAGGCACGGGTTTGGACAGTTGTTAGTAGAGATTTTATATTGAACTATTACTCTGTTTCATAGAATATGTGCAGCAGTTAAGTTCTAGCTGCTGTGCAGTCAAAGAGAAGGAAGTTTGTATATGCACAGACAAGTATAGGCATGGAAGGAATAACATATTCTAATAGTCCATTCCTTGCCCAAGACTTACTTCTCTGTCATTGATGTCACTCTTTACAAAAGAAAGTTTTTTCTTCATAATGTTTTCTCCTGGTTGTGTGATCTTGCCTTCCAGGACTGTAGCTCTTTTGATCTTGTCGAAGTTGCTACTGTTACTCTCTTTTGTAGTATTTCAAGTGATTCTTTTAACCAAAATAATGCCCTAGCATTGACAGTTTTTAATTCAAATGTACAACCTTTATTCAACAGGATGACAATCTAATGGATGTCCTGCAGTTGCTCGTCGCTCTCATGTCAGAGCACCCAAGTTCTATGATCCCTGCTTTTGATCAGAGGAATGGATTACAGTAAGTTAAGTTTTGTAAGTGGGCAAAAGAAAATGATATTTTTGACCACGTTGTTACTTGCTAGAGTTACAATGAAATGTGAAAGATCCTCATTGGTATGTGTTGTGATCTTACGCTCTCTTGAGAGATTTTTGTGTCCAGATGTTCTTTTGACGAGGTGATGTTGGGTTTGTCGTCAATTAGATCTTTTTAAAAAATGCTTCCAAGGTTTTGCTTTTGCTTAAACAGGCAGCGATCCACTTAAGTTAGTCTGTACACTGAAGTTAAGTCTCAATCATCGAGCATTTAGTAGATGCTAAATGCCTCCCTTTGCATGTAACCTCCCTTTATTGTGTGTGTTTTGGAACTGAAGGGGCTGACAAAAGTCGTACAGGTTTCTTCTGATCTTGTTTTAGCTTTCATTCTTTTCTTGTGTGTGTGTAAAGCATTATCAGACTTCTACAGGAGAAGCCCTTTGATTACATTTGTCACTGCTATATTCACGATCTCTGTTTACCAACAAAATGTAAGATATTTTTTAACACTATTAGTGAGAGAAAAGTAGGGAAAGTAGCAAATTCTAACAGTAAAAACACAGGCGGAGATCTGCTAGAATAAGACTGTAACTCTGATTTTGTGCTGTAGTTCTTAGAAGGACATCAGTACTGAACTTTCCTGTTCTAATGGAAATCTGCCTGGAAGTGATGGGAGAAGAACTGGTACAGGCAAACAAATAAGAACTCCGTATGAGGAATATAATCTTACTATATAAAGGCAAAGTTTCATTTCGTACATCTTGTTGCACCTATTGGTTAACCCCCGTTTAAACATAATTTTTTTTCAGTTGGTCTTTCTCAAGAGACAGCATTGAGGCACGTTCATACTGTTTCCTCCATGCTTAATGCTAGGCTGTGTCTTTTAACCTATTTTCCTCACCTTAGACTTCATTTGTATGGTAATGTATTTTTGCTATAGGAAACTAATAAAAACTCCAAATAATAAAACATTTGAATGTCATGTTGAGTCTCCCAATGTAATATATTTGTTTTTACTTAATAGCTGGCACTAGACATTTTCTTTTTTTATTAACTAGTGTACTGGCAAGTCAGTATGAATAGTGAGTCTACTGTGAAAAATCATTTTGCTCTCCTGTCTCGTTTGTTACATTCCTCTCTCCAGTATCATCACTGGTCATTTCTTGGCTTGCTCAGTGATATATCTGCTATTTGCAATTACAAACACTATGTTCTGGAAGTTAATAAAGCACATATTCTTCTGTCAAATGTTCCTGGTCAGGTAGTGTTCTGTTGTCAGTATATACCTCTGAAGGTGCTGGTGAAGTCTCTTACAGTCACTTGTAGCAGCTAGTCTAGAGGGGGGAGGGAAGCTCCTACTAGCTAGCTTAAGGGATGGATACCTGCAGAATTCTGCTGGTGAGTGTGATTAGTTTTTTGAAAATACAGGTAAACTACATTTTGATGTTACTTGTGAGAACTCTTCATGATTGCTAAGTCAAGAGCTTCAAAGACAGGATTTCTGAAGCGGATTTTCCAGGAATTTTAATTTGCTTCCTCTCCTGTTGTCCTGTACTAAGACAGCTGTGATATAATCTTACCCAGTTCGACTTGGGGAACAAGGCCAACTTCTCGAGAAGGACTTTTGCTTTAAATATATAGAGATGAGGAGTAGTAATCTATCTAGTAATCAGCGATAGTTGATGGAAATATGATTGTCTATTCTATGCTTACAGAACCTGAGTGCTGCTTGAGGGAATGGGCTTTTCACACTGGCTGCCAGGCAGACTGCATACATCACATGTCCTTAAATGTCACTGTTTCTTAACTTTCTGTGGTCCCAAGAAACAATTTCTAGAATCACTGAGCATTGGCTAGTATAGATCCTACATTGAGGAAGAATGTGTTTATCTGAAGAGGATTGTATAAATGAATTCATTTTCAAGGCTCTTATGTATGTTGACTTTTGCATCTCTAGCAAAGAATGATAACATTTTTGATTCCAAAAAGCAGAAACCAGAATGAGTGAAATGAGAAAAATGCTGACTGGCTGTTTTCTCACTTTTATGTGTACTTTGTTGAAGCATATAAGTGTCAAATATTGTGGTAGTAAAAAAATAATCCCCATCGGTATGTAACCATGTCTGTACAGATGTGTATATAGTAAAAAAAATTGCTTGCTTATTGTTCTGGGTAAAATATCAGTTTAAGATACCTTTGCATGTGGGATTTACAGTAGACTTTCCACAGCTTCATATGTAGATATTGGTCTTTGGAAGGTGCTTTAACTTGATTTTAAAGTCTCAAAATATAATTGTAAAATCACAAATTGTTGGGAGTTAAAAAAAAAAATGTTTTTCTGTTCTTTCTATTCATCTAATAGTCATCCTTTTAAAATGGATTTGGGCATAAATTTATTTCCAGTCTGTTGCAATTAATTTGTGATGCCATAAAGTGTTGGTATTTCAACCATTTCCATAAGCTTTGTGTTTTTTCCTAGGGTTGTCTACAAGCTTTTAGCATCAAAAAGTGAAGGCATCAGGGTACAAGCTCTGAAAGTGATGGGATATTTCTTAAAGCATCTTGCTCCAAAGTAAGTAATAGTTTAAGTCTTAAAAAAAAAAAAAAAGGTATCTTGTGACTCGTCTGTGTGTGTATGTATAATTTTTATTTATGTCTGAGTTGGTATGTGTATGCGTATTGTTTTGTATATAAAAAAGCTATATTGTAGGTTAATCATTAAATATACTGTGCTAAATAGCAGCTACTGTTCTTTTAGTCCTTGCAGTTTGTCACTAATCAATTTCTGACATGGTAAAAGTACCAGTGTCAAGGTTTTCTCACTGTTTTCTCAGATTGTATGTAGTTTGAGTTGTCATGACAGTGTCAAAGCAGACAGATACTTGTTTCATCTGTAGGAAAATGGTGTTTTGTCAATATGTATGTTTACTTTTTCACTAGGTGAGTGATGTAGCATTCTCAGCTGAGACTGCATCATCATAATTTATTTGTAATGGTAATCTTAATTCACTCATGGCCTGTGCATCTGACAGCGGGGCCATTATGGGCAAATGTCTTGACTTTGAATAGTAGGAGTGTCGTGTGGACTTGTCCTCTATTTTTGCTTTAAATTCCTTTGTTCACCACTTTTTTTTCTTGTTTTTGACCTTTAAAGTCATGAAGTTGTGCAACTATGTCAGGATGTGTGATACTGATATCAGTTAGCTCAGTTACCTGGGAAGTTGGTTACAGTACTAGATAACTATTGAGATCACTGTCCACGGTTAAAAGACGTTTTGGAGTTAAATCAGGAGAAAGATGTCCTTTTCTAGATGCTTATCAAGAAGTCTCTAGGAATGTGCTACAGGATTTTAGGCCTGTGAGTGACTGGACAACATTTATGGAAGAAAGACAGTTGTCTTCTGTGTTCACTGAGTGACTCGTTCCTTCAGAATTTGAATTGTTACCCTTTTCTTTTGCCAAAAGTAAAACTCTTCAAAATGACTGAATTATATTATTATTTTTTATTTCTCTAGCTAGTTGAATACTTTAAGCTTATTTTATCTTTCTGTACTATTTTAGGAGAAAAGCTGAAATCATGCTTGGACATGGATTGTTTTCTTTGCTAGCTGAAAGGCTGATGCTTCATACAAACTTGATCACCATGACCACGTACAATGTCTTATTTGAGGTAGTAACATATTGGAGTTAGGATTCCATCTTTCTAATTGTTTGTAAGACGTTGTTAGAAAATTGCTTGCATGTTTCTAGTGATGTTTTCCAGATGACACCAAAACCTCAGTGCTGCTTTTTTTTTTTCCCTTGAAGTTCGCTGCTTGATTTTATTTTTGCCTAACTTGGTTATGCTCATTATGAACAATTCCAGAAAAGTAAGGTGAAAACAAACTTGCTATTTTTTTATAACTGTAGAAAAACAAAATAATAATGACGTATGGAAGTTGTGTGCAACTGTTTTTCAATAAGCTCTTTTAATTAGTGTTGATATGACGTTTGTTCTTCTCTCTAGATTTTGACTGAACAGATTTGTACTCAAGTGATACATAAACAGCATCCTGACCCAGATTCAACAGTGAAGATACAAAATCCACGTAAGATTGACAAATATTTTTTCAGTGATACCATAATAAAAGTCTGCTGCGAGAGGGAAGGAGGGAATGCTTATTCATTACTTTAGCCAATCTTAATTCTCATCTCAGTTCTAAGTAGTTTTTCATACGAGAAACCTCTACTTAGTTGGAGTTATTTATAAAGCAAATCTCTTCAGCTTTTCAAAGGACGTTTGAGTATAAATATGTATGTAGTTCATAACTCACTGTTCTTGACTGTGCAGTCATGTTATGAAGTGGATTTTCAATACTTGTATGCACGGAATACTTTGATTTAATACATGTTAAGGCTCCAGCACAATTCTGATTGCATTATTTAGCGATGCCAGACTAAATTACCTGAAATATGGAAGCAGCCTTCGTCTTAAATTACCTTCAGTCCATCAGTGCTGGATGGAAGGTAGGAGAAGTGTATCTGCTCACTGTTTTGGTTAGCTTGCTTTATGGAAAGTATCGTGATGTGAAACGTTAGACGTCTTTTGAACTAAGAGGAAATACTGATCTCCTTTCCTGAATTATATGCAGTATTAATATACACTTGGTATAATACGACGGCATTATGTTAGCTTTGGGAATTCATTTTTTTTTCTGGAGAAATATATATTTCTCACTTTCATAGCTGCTTTGTTATTAGAAGTAGGTAGTAGTTCTGGGTTTGCTTCGGGTGGAAAGTTAGGAAAAGAAATGGAAGCAAATCAGATAAGAAAGAAATGTGGTTGCAGTACACCGTGGTAAACTGTAGCCTCATTGTAAATATGTATGAAGCAGGAAACTTGAGATTTCTGTTTCTTAAAATTTTTGAAGCTGGTACTTAACTGTTGTAATTAATACAGATTGTTTGTAGTGTGAGATATGAATTGGAATTACTCAGGTTTAGCGAGACAAGTGATTTCTAGATTATCTGTTAAGGTCACTACTAATTTCATCCAAGAAATTTCAGTTCTTAAAGAAATTGTGCAAGATGAATTGAAGCTATCACAGTGACTGTGTACAAATTGCAACTTTTTTTTCAAAAAAAGTTAACTTTTTTTGAAGGAACAAGAATGCTGACTGCCCCACTGCTTCACAGGTGGAAGATGCATATTATTTTGACCATCTCCAAAAGCACAGAAAACATTATGTTCCTAGAATAAGCAGTGGAACTTAGGATCAAGAAGGTTTAATCTCCTTCCTCAAACATTTATTTTAAGGCTTGAAATTATTAAGAATAAGTTATTCACAGTTTTAAAAAAACTGGTAGTTATTAATGGAGGACAAAATTTATGCGTTTTTCTCTAGTTGATTTTATACCTGATGTTTTACCTCTTTCTTAGAATAAGGTTCGGACACATTCTGATAGTAGTGTCTTTTAAATTGTTTTATCATGCAGTAATGCGTGTGATGCTGAAAATTGATAATTAAAAAAAAAAATCCCAAGTAGTCTACTTCGGTTTTCTTCAACTGCATTAGACCTGCAGTTCCCATGAAGGATGAGCAGGTTTCAGAGCTCACGTAAGAAGGGATTTGTGATAGAAGCAACTATCTGAGCAGAACGTTTAACTAAGTATGTATGTATTTATGTATTGAAATTCACTTTGCTTGAAGTAGTTGGCATACAGACGCTATGGGAAGGTGTCTTAACCTTTACTTGATACTAATGTTTTCTTGCTTGTTGACTGTTTTACAGAGATCTTGAAGGTTATTGCAATCCTGCTACGTAATTCTCCACAGAGTCCAGAAACTTTGGAGATTCGGCGAGCCTTTCTCTCAGATATGATTAAACTTTTTAATAACAGCAGAGAAAATAGGAGGTAAGATGGCTTACCTTATGCATATATGTATGCAAATAAGCAGCGTAAAGAACATAACAAGGTGTTCTTGTTAGCCTCATTAAGAACATGCAGTTCATTGCTGTTCAGCAAAATCTGTGATATAGTCTTGGAGATGTAGAATTAGAGCATCTTGCACACTGCTGCAGTTTGAGAGATATTCTTCTCACTGGATGTATCTATATTTCTAAGACATTTTGAAATTTTATTAAATCATGTGTATTTTGCAGGAGCTTGTTGCAGTGCTCCGTTTGGCAGGAGTGGATGCTTTCTCTTTGCTGTTTTAATCCCAAGACTTCTGAGGAGCAGAAGATAACTGAGATGGTGTACACAATTTTTCGAATTTTGCTTTACCATGCAATCAAATATGAGTGGGGTGGCTGGCGTGTTTGGGTGGATACTCTGTCTATCACACATTCAAAGGTGAGTGTTCAAATTGGGAGTTTTTTATGCCATGTAATGAATTTTGGAGCCTTTAAGGATCATACAGTGTGATAGTCTTATTATGAAGATGAGTATTTAAAGTAGTTAAAATACCACTGTTTGTATCTGTTACCAGATACAATTCTTTCAAAAACTTTACAGTTAAATGTTATTTTTTTTAGATTAATGCTTCAAAGAAATATGTGGGTGGATTTTTGTTTTGTCTTTTTTTGTTGTTGCTGAAATAGTAACAGTATTGAGTTTTACTGAAAATCAGTGACAGTTGAGAATCATTTTAGAAGCATTTCCTGAAAAATTTTACTATTTGTTTGGGTTTTAGTGACGGTGTGAGCACAAGGGGGCGCACCATATCTATCCATAAACAGAAGTACCTTGTGATATGAACAGGCTGTAAAAACAGTGAAAAGCAAGAGGTATCAGAGTTAAGACAGATGCTTCAGCTGTTAAGCTGTCACGGGATACAGAGTGACAAAGCAAATCCTTGTAGTATGAAAAAGACTATTTGCCTTTTTTATTTTTTTTTGCCGTGCAAGTAGAATTATACTGTAAGAATTGTTAGTGGATCTCTAAGCAAGTAACTCTTCTCTCTTTTTCTGAACAAAGAAATGAAGCCAGTGTGTCTTTATAGTTATCAGAAATAATCAGTTTAAATGGCTTTAATTGTGAATTCAGTATTTCCGCACATGTGCAATTGTGCAGTTTAAGTATGTAAGAAAGGACATTTACAACTCTTCAAATCCTAATGTTTGTTTTAGGATTCTAAGGAATTGTTCAAGTTTCTGAAAGTCTTTGGTTTTTGTATGAGTTCCCCTTTCACCCTTCTCTTGAAGTAGCAAGAACATTGTTATTTTGCAGCTCTATTTCTTCTCCATATATATGGCTTGATAGTTGATTATTTGGCTATGGGGAAATGAATATAGAAATCTGTACTAAAAAAAAAAGTGTATGGAATGGTATCATTAAACAGTCACTTGGCTAAATGCATTCCAGGTGCAAAGAATACAGTGCCAAATTTTAACTCTTTATAGACGTCAGTTTTTTAATTGTTGAAATATGCTTTATTATCTAGCTTCTTGGCTTTATTGTCCTCAGAAATTGGTTTCTTGTATTTCCTTCAGGATGCAGGAGTGTGTAGAATAGATTGTACAGTGGCAAGGTATAGCTGGATTAAGATTCCTAACATGAGTTTATAAAAACTGGCAAAATTGAGAGCATTTCTGTGTTTGGTTAGAATTTCTGGGGAACTGGCCCTGCAGAGGAAGAACACCTTCCTACCTTTGATGTAGAGAGCTTTCCTGTATTTAATATAAAAAATATTTTCCATGTTGTAAAATATTTTCCGTGCTGTATGTCTCTTTCTTTTTTCCTTTGGATGCAAGATAATGTAATTTATGAAATCCAACTTCGACAGCTTGATATGAAAATAATTATATGGATTTGGGGTCATTGTCTTAATTTATTGTCAAGAGATGAATCAACCGTCTAGAATTTATAGATAAATAATAGAAAAAAAACCAGCACAAAAAAAGTCAAGATTTCTCAGTTATCCTTTCACAGACAAATATTAAGGAAAGAAGCCTGGTTTTAGGGAATAACAGAATACTAAGAAATAGGAGGTACAGTTAATTATACTTGACTTTTTTATTTTTTGGTATAGTCTTGCGTGTTTTTTCTGCAGAACCATAATGTGTGAGAATATGGTGTTCTTCCCCCTTCGTGTTTCTCATAGGCAATTCCTGTCATGTTTGCACAGCAAGGTATCCTTGGTAGTCTAAGTAACATCCTATTACCAGTTTGCCTACGTCTAACGTGTTGGCTTTCTAGTTAATATGTAAGGACGTTTCTTCTTCCTGTGTACTTCAGAGGAAGTAGAACTACAATAGAGGTGGAAGTATCTGATTACAGGCAGCACTAGCAATGGAGCAGTCTTGATATTTTGAAGGAATTTGGAGGAATTTGAGTTCCTGTTGTTTGGACGTTGATGCTAATAATATTTAGCTCAAGAAACACAAAGGAAAATTTAAAAAATCAACCACAAACTGACATAATGACAGCAGTGTGAATGATAATACAATAATCAAAGGTTTTAAAATTGGACTTTAACATACATTTGCCTTGATTTTTTTTTTAATTTATATATATGTTTGCATTTTTATGCTGGTAAGCTGTATAAAGCTATGGAATGCATTTCATAGCCATCTTGCAACTATATTAACATAAATTATGGTAAGTTGCTACAGTTCTCTGTGGTGAAATGTTAGTAATCACTTCAAATGTGCTCAGATATCTATATCTAATATTAATTTTTAGTCCCCCTATTTTTATTTTTATTGAATATGCTTCTATTCTGCTGTACAAATATTGAGATTCATACAGGTTCATATGTAACATAGGGTAGGCATCATTCAGATGGCAAATTGTTAGATGTTAAGTGCATCTCAGGTGTGTTTGATTTCTAATATGCTCTCAAAGTATTGTAGGAATTATGGGAACAAAAATATTTCCTTAACACTGCTAAGAGAATAACCAATTTGTGTTTTTATTATTTCATCTCTAATTGTATCAGGTTACTGCTTATTTTTTCTTTTTACAACCCTTTGCTCCTTTCTTACTACTAATTTATAACACCATTCTATGATAAAGAACTAGTGTATAAAGGAATAGTATTACAGAATTGGATAGGTTTTGCAGAGCTACACATCAAGATACATGCAGCTGCTATAAAAAGCCAAAGAAACTCAATTGCAATTTTATTGTCCAGTTTGATAGATTTCCTGCCACCTTTGTAGCAGGGAAGCTGTTTGTCACTGTAACCCTCTCCTCCAACAGCTGCACAACGCTTTATAAGCAGCAACGGCTTTTCTAGCATAATTGCACTACATTGGTTTCCTTGCACTCAGAATTTAAAAGGTGTGTGTGACCTTTTTAAAGCCGAATTTCTTAACTTTGGTCATGTATTTTACTGATTTCCCTATTATATCTAATGCTGTTTTTTCAAGTATTAGCATGCTGCAAACAATGTGTTCCATTTCTGGCTTCTAGTTTAATAAAAATGCTAATGAAAAAAATTAAACTGAGGTTTGTTCTGATCAGCTGGAACTGAATTTATGAGAGACTTGAAGAACTTCAGGTTCTCATACATTTTAATCATAGTAGCAAGGCCTTAGTCCTTATTGCTCTAGTAGTGTTACGTAGTAAAAAGAACAAGTAGTTTTTTTTAATATTTAATAGTTGTCTCTTCAAGTGGAAAATGTTCTGAAATTCTGCTCACTGATCTGAATTAGAAGGAAGTATAATTTTAAAATGTTCATACTTTAAAACACAACTTACTTCAATGTAGTTGTTAATTTTCTTACCAAAATATAATTATAGTAAGCATTGGTAGATGTTAAATTTGTACACAGGCAAATTAGCAGAACCAGTGAAGATTAGGTGGTGGAGAAAAACTTTGCAAATCCAACCAGCAACAAAACCTAAAATATCACGCAAAACAACAAAAAAAAACACTTTAATTTGTAGAGATGAGAACTCGGAGCTGTAGTTTTAGAAAGTAACAAGCAGTAGCAGTAGTCACTCAAGTCCAAATCTGGTTAACATTCCTGAGCTGTTGAGAAAGACTGTCTCTCCATTTTTCTTCCGTTTTTTGGGGAGGGTTACGTCTCCTGCATTGGTGTGTCCAGGTGGTTTCAGCTATAAGGTGTTTTGGAAGTTTCAGATGTTCTTCAGTCTTCTGAAAAGTGTCTGCATTGCCCCGAATAGATGTGCAGGTAGCTAGCCAAATGAGTTGTATAACTGGCAGGGTTTTGGAAGCAAAGCTGGGGGAGATGCAATTACTAAATAGCTTGCTTGAAATACTGAAATAGTGGGTTAATTCTTACGGTGTGAATAGCTTAGCTATTTGTTAAAGAATATTGCCTTTTCTAGATATAAATGGTTCTCAGAGAGGAGCACCTTATTTGTGGAGAGCAGAAGAAACTTGTAAAGTAGAATGTGCAGCCCCCTTTCAGATTGTGCACACTTCAAGGTTGTGGGCCTGATGCAGTCTTCCTTTCATAGAATCAGAACGGCTTGGATTGTAAGGGAGCTGAAGGATTGTGAAGTTCCAGCCCTCCTCCACCCCCTCCACAGGCAGGGCCACCAACCTTCAGATCTGGTACTAGATAAGGTTGCCCAGGACCCTGTCCAACCTGGTCTTCAACACCTCCGGGGCGGAGCATCCACACTGCTCTCTTAGTGTGAAGAACTTCCCCCTGACATCCAGTCTAAACCTTTTGTAGGAGTTAAGTAAGAAGACTTTTCCAAATCAGGACTTCTGAAAATAAAGTAATTACGTTATTTGTCAGGCGGATAGTTGGAAGGCGAGGTCTTGAACAACTGATGGGCTCTTACATGTGCAGCATGCATGCTTGCTGGGGAGCTCTTCCATCGTATTCACTTGGTTTGTGTGTTATGTCACAGCTAAAGGCAGGTTGTTAAAATCTAATTAAACTGAACTGAAAGAAGAGATTGAAATGGGATGAAAATGTGTAGTAGACTGTGAATTTAAGAAGCAGGGAAGACTAGGATCAGCTGAATAGTTGAAGCTGCACATGAGCCCTTGAAGAGAGATAATAATAGACCTCTGCTACTGATTGAGAAATGCCA
The DNA here is from genome assembly GCF_038088225.1 of Cyrtonyx montezumae. Taxonomy (NCBI): domain Eukaryota; kingdom Metazoa; phylum Chordata; class Aves; order Galliformes; family Odontophoridae; genus Cyrtonyx; species Cyrtonyx montezumae. The sequence continues at coordinate 12,580,301 of NW_027071936.1, read as the reverse complement.
AAGATATCTCTTGAAAAGAAGAAATGGGGGAACAAATGCAATAGAACTGATGTGAAGAAGTGGCAGGTTTGAAGTTCCTAAGCAGAAAGGACTTAGAGAGAAAATGGCTTCTCATCTTAATCACTTGGTAGAGCACTGGAAAATGGGACCTTCCTCTGCAGGTCTGCTAACTGTGAGTGGCCTGCTTGGCAGTTGCTGTAAAATTTGAGATAAATCTCCTCCACACTTGTTGCTATCTGCATTCACTGTGGCTGTGGGGACTAAGGGAGGAAGTCTCTCTGGTCTGAGTTGTATTTTCTGCTATGGGGCTTCCTACAATGTATGGACAAACAGAAGAGCTATGGCCGGGAAGAGAGAAGTGTGCAAGATGTATAGATGAGTGTTAGGACATTCACAATGGTAAACACTGAACTTAGCTATGATATTTTTTTGTTAATAATGAGGTATCAAATGTGTTCAAGGCACAGTGGTATTCTGTGGAGAGTTTGACTGTATATCGAACTTAGAAACAGTGGCAAGGAGTGGAAAAGAGAGGAAGTAAATATAATGGGAGGTTAACCTGCTAATATTTTGCAATTTAAACAAGGTAAAAAAATTCAGAAGTGAAAATGAGCAAATGTGTTTGGTATGCTACTTCAGTTCATTATTGTATAGTGATGTACCAATAGTGATATAGTCTGTGGCTGATTTACAACTTTCTCTCTCAAAGAAGTGGTCTTCAATGAATATGTTGACTGATACTTGCTTTCTTATTCAGGAAATGATTTGAATTCATAGAATTTCTCAACCTGGGTAGAAAAGATATGAAAGTATTATTTCTCAGATGAAAATGTAGGAACTTGAAAGTGAAGTTTTCACCTTTTCTTTTTTCTACTTTAACGTCTATGAATGCTTTTTGATAGAACCATAGAAACTCCTAGAAACTTCTTACATTTGGTGTCCTGCATGATACATTTCAATTTGCTTTTCTTATCTGTCTTCTATGAAATGATCAGAAGTAACCCTGAGATTCCTTAGGTCAGTAGGTTGCAGACTTTTAAGTCCGTGTATGCTGCATATGGTAGCTTTATATTGTTCCCTACACTGAACTGAAAATTAGATATCGATGCCGGTTATCGAGGGTCAGTTTTCACTTTTAAACAGTTAATCTTACTGATGGCAAAATGGAAAAACAGACTAAGACAATGTTTGTTAAGATTTTAAAAAGTTGTTACGCCTTCTGGAATTATGAAGCTTATTGAAGGCATCAGTAGTGCAGGAATTGCTTAGTACTGAGCAGACTCTGTAGGGAAGCAGTGGTACCATATAATTGTCTGACCTGTCTGGCAGACATTCACTTCCTCATCTATGAAATTGCCCACTTGATAGTGGGAAAAAAAGACAGTATCTTAACGTGTAGTTAAAATATTTTCCCTGTGTTTTTTAATGCAAATGTCAATCATCTTAACCTTTTTCCTTGCTGAATGCTAATTTTTCTCCTTGCCAATTAGTAAATGTTGGATGTCAAATTAAGTTTAAATTAATGGTGGAGGCAAATGTTGCAGTTATTAGCTCACAAGTGTCTTTAGCTAGTAGTGCGTAGAGTTGCATTCCAAGCATTGCAAACAGCTATGGATTACCCATCAAATGATGGTGAAGATTAATGATTGGCCTTTTAGCTCACCAATTTAGAACAATTTCTAGTAATTAATTTTGTATTATCAGCTTTACAGTTGCCAAATGCCTTAAGGAAAATAAAAAATGACTGAAGTACCTTTAAAGGCTCTCTAAGGTGATTGTTTTCTTGTAAATGGTTGCAGATTTGCAGATCCTAATGTTTAATACTTCTATACGTTATTTCAGTCTACTTGTATTTAGTGATCTCAATTTCTGTTTCATTTTGTGTTCTGTTCATGCTGCTTTTGTTAATGTTTGCATTTTCTCTGTGGGGTATATTGCTTGTTTTGAACTGGTGTAATTCCTAAATGCCATGTCACAGAATGAAAGTAGGGAAGAATCGTCCAGTGCCATCATTTTGCTACCACTATTTCTTTGTTTACTGTCAAACAAAATCAGAAGGCTATGTAGTAAGTAGAGCTGTTTAGACAGGCTGGTCAAAAAGTTGGGTTTTGCCAAGCTGTATTTCATGATTTCTGCACTACTGAGAAAACCCCGGATTTGATGAGCAAGTTAGAAAAATCCCATCTTGTAGCCTGTCTAATTTTATGTTTGTTGCTATTTTGATTTGTGTATTTCATAAAGTAAATTGTTTAATTCCTTAGAAAAGTTTAATGCCACTTAATAACTGATGTTTATGGTAGAAGGAGAAAATTGTTTCCTTTTAAGATGAAATTTTGTGTGTGATGTACTCCTGCAGGTCTCTGCTTTCTGATTTCCTTTCAGCGTGTCTCTCCTTGCACTTCTCTGCATTGTTCTTCAATCAATATAGATTCTCATCAGATTATGCCTGGATTTATTTGCCCAGAAGTTTACACTGCCCATCTGTAAAGATAACAGTTGTCCGTATTGACTTTCTTGCCACGTTCTTTTTGGTATTAGCGATTAACAATCCTAAAGAGCACAGTTTGGTTTTTAGAGTGTTAAAGGGGTTGCTGTGTAATAGCATCCAAACCATTATCTATTCCTTGTTTCAAGTGAGACTGTGAAGTTATACTACATCCCTGTACTGTACTTTTTTTTTTTTTTTTAACTTTTGACTCAAGCAGAGAAGAACCTATTGCAAAGTTGGTTGCATCGCTAGTCAGTGTGGCCATTAGAACTCATGCTTGTGTCTTTCAGTTGTCATAGTTGGAAAAACTAAACCACAAAGCCTTTTATTTAGGTTTTGTGTGTTAGCACGCAAAATTAATCTGTGGTACCAGTCTGACTTCAAGATAAGACATACTCAGTTATTAAAAAAGAATGCCCCCCCAAAACACGAAAAAACCTTCAAAAGGAAACTACTAAAGTAAAGAGAGTAGCACAGGCTGATTTTGGTTGATCAGTTACAAGTATGTGCCAATGGTATTTTCATTTGTTAAATACCTCCATGCGCACACTGCGGAGGCGAGCAGTGGAAAAGGAAAGGGGGACATCTTGTGACTTGTGAGCAGTTTTATCTTTCCCTCTGAAAGGAAAAGAGAAACAGAACCTTGAACAGTTCTCTGGTATATGTAATTCTTCTGTGACAGGTATACCTGGATCTGTGGATGACCCGTGGAACTAGGGCATTAACTCTTTACCTCCCAGTGCACTACATGATGTTATGACGCGGAGTACCGATAACAAAAGTCATAAAACCATGACAAAATACTTCCTGTTAGTTGAAGTGGTCTGCAATATGAAATTCATTTGTAACTTTCTGTTTTACAGTATTGTGAGGATAGCATCCAATACAAATTTGTAGTAGACATTAGTGATTTGAATAAGGATTTTGAAGTTTTCAGAGGAAATGATCAGTAATGTTATGTTTTTTGTTCTTTCAACTCTGTTCTTCAAGGTAACCTTTGAAATGCACAAAGAGAGTCTTTCTCAAATGTACAGGGAATACCAAGGAAAGGGAGCTGAAGGGAGTGTAATATGTCCTTCAGCTCCCATTAGAACAATTTCTGGAGTTGGCAAAGATGCTGAAATAGTGGGAAGGAAGCAGTGTTTGGAATTAAAGGAAGCTGCTATTGCTCCTCCTTTCCATGATGGTATGGAGTCCAGTACTGAAAAAAACGAGTCAGATTCTTCAGTCTCTAAGCAAAAGAAGGAAGTAAAGGATGAGGACAGGGAAACTACGCAGGATCTAAAAGCAGTGCCTTATTCAGAACTTTCTCCAGAGCCAGAAGCAGTAAAACCCGATGTTTCAGAAATCAGTAGTGGAATAGCTGAAGCAATTGAAGATTCTCTGAGCAAACCTCACGAGCTTGTTGAGGAAACAGTTGCTGTTACTGCATCTTCTTTGGTAATGGAAACTGCTTTGGAAGAAGAAACTCATGGAAGTCCAGAAGGAATGGAAAAATCAACAGTGGATGTGGAAGATGAGGATGATTTTGTTGATTTGAAAGAGGAAACTAGTATGCCTTTACCTTCAGAAGAGTTTACAGAAACAGACAGAAAGCATAGCTCTAATGAAGAACAAGAGACAAAGCAGGAAAAAGCAGCACAACAGCACCTTGAATCTGTGCTTTTAAAACCTGAAGGTACTGGAGACACAGATGTGCAAAACAGAGAGATAGCTTTATCAGAAACAGTCAGTTCTGCGGTTGAAGAAGTAGTGAATCAACCGAATTCGGAAGGGAAAAAGAAGCTGGAGGAAGAAAAGGTGCTTTACAGTGAAACCAGGACAGCGGAAAATAGCAGTGCACGTGTACCGGAGCCTGCAGGAGCCTCTGAAAAAAGAATTGCTAGGCTTGATGTTTCCAATGTTGCATCAGATACAGAAAGACTGGAACTGAAAGCCAACACGCGTCTGGAAGCACCTCTGCCCCCCAGATCCCTACCTGAGGTAAGTTCTGTCTGTCCTTTATATGCTTAGCTTAACAATAAAAGGAGATCATTAACTGTTAGCATTTTCAAAAAAGGGTGCCCGTACAGAGTTTGGGGATTTTAATATCTCTAGATTTAACCTGTTATCTAAAGAGCACTTTCAATCGTCAATTAAAATAGCTGCAACTCTTAGAAATTTGTGTGCTGTGGAGTTTCAAAACTTTTATTCTTTGTATATCTGCTTATGGATGCTGACAGAGATGGAGTACTTGCCTACTTGTAGCCTTTGTGTCAGTACTTGTTAATGTGGAAGAACTGAAAGAAATAGTTATGTTCTGATATATTTCATCTAGCGTTTCTTCTGCTCTTTTACTCAACTCGCTTGTTCTCTTATCAGTCTTATCTCTTATAATTGTAATTCTTTGAATTACTTAGTAGCAAACATGCCTTGTGCATTAAAAATACCACTGAATTTGTATGATATCCTGATGGAACTTCTGAAAATATTTATTACTCCTGGTTCTCTGCAGGTACACTATATATTTTTGAAATTAAAATTTTAGAGAGTTAATCACTCGATTGTATCAGCTTATGTTTTCATGCAAGCATAATTTAAAACTGGCCTTCTGTTGTCTACTGCCGTGCTCCACTTCTCTAGTTTTTAGTTTCTGTCTCAGCCTTTTGTGGTTTAATAGTCATGCATCTGAGTACTTCCCTTCTGCAGAGATACCTGCTAATGGATGCTCTTGATTCTGCACCATTCTTCCTTAAAGGAGGAAAAACACTGTCTGCAGCAATATATACTGCTCCTGTGGTAAGGTTAAGTTGCTAAATGTGTATGCTTAGACGGACAGGTGTAGTAGTGCAGCTGTAGACTAGTTTGTAGGTTTGTTGTCTCCAATAAATAGCTTCTGTGTATTAGTTTTAGCTTTTTTGTAACTATGTGCGAAGTTTAAACTTCTGCAATATCCAAACACTGAATGCCTTTCACTACTCTGTGGAAACCAATAACGGTGTGTATTTCTTTGTCAAAAAATGGTGTTTACAGATGTCAAGGCAGCAAGATTCTTTAGGACAAGAGCTACCTCCTACATCAGATGGGCAGAGAAGAGACTCTAGATCAACTGTGTTCCGTATTCCAGAGTTTAAGTGGTCACTGATGCATCAGCGCTTGCTTACAGACTTGCTCTTTTCCATTGAGACAGATATACAGATGTGGAGAAGGTAAATTTGTGCTTTCCATTGCATGATCTGGTCTGGCATTTTGAGTGTGATTATTTTGAGGTTTCCTTGAAATTGACAGTTACTCTTTCACTTGGAAAGCTGCGCGTCTGGTAGTTACCTCATTTGCAAAAGTCTGTTTTATTGTCTATACCCGAATGTCCATTTTATTATTTTAGCATTTATGTCTTAGTATTCACTTTGTTTTTCCAAAGATTTATGTTAAGATTTAGTTAATACTGAACTAAATAAGTTAATCAAGTTGCATTTTATGCATTGATACAGTGTTTTTTGCTGTAACATAGTCATGGACCAGCCTACAAATATGTCTTTATCCAAATAATTTTTAGTCACACATCTTGATTTTGTTATTAGCTCGGTTTAAGAACTGAAAGGAAATGTAGGTATAGGTTTAGAGTAAGAAACATCAGCCAAATCTTATGGTCGTATTTGCTGCCCCTTGCTAACTGTTTCGTTTTTTTTTTTTGTAAATGAATGTGCTAAAATACTGTGAAATGAAGCTGTTTTCTGAAAGTATTTTCCTGAAACCTACTTTTGTGTTTTGAACAGTCATTCTACAAAAACTGTAATGGACTTTGTGAATAGCAGTGACCATGTCGTATTTGTACACAATACAATTCACCTCATATCTCAAGTGATGGACAACATGATCATGGCTTGTGGGGGCATTTTGCCGCTGCTTTCTGCTGCCACATCTGCTACTGTAAGAGATTTCATTAACTTTAAAATTTCTCTTGTGGGAGTATGCCTTCCTTTATGTATGATTATACACTAATTTAATACATTATGTAGTGTATTAAATATTATATCTGCCCTTTTCAGAAAGGGGGGATATTTCCACAAGCATTTTTCCTCCCTTTAGCCACTTCCAAATTTTCTCCAAGATAAACTGGGTTCCTGCTCTCTTTGCTTGAAGAGATAAAAAGTTGTCACTTAGCTGCATCATCTCACAGTGGTCTGGAACAAAATTAAATCCTTGGTATGAAAAAGACAGGGATCTTCTTGAAACAGTCTAGCAGAGGGCTAATAAAATGATGCAAGGTGTGGAACACCTCCCTTACGAGGAAAGGCTGAGAGGCCTGGGGCTGTTCAGCCTTCAGAAAAGAAGACTCAGAGGGGATCTGATCCACATCTATAAATATCTAAGGCATGGGAGTAAAAGGGATGAGGCTGGACTCTTCTTTGCAGTGTGTGGTGTTAGGACGAGGGGAAATGGCCACAAACTGAAGCATAGGAAGTTCTGCACAAATGTGAGTGGGAACTTCTTCACAGTGCAGTGACGGAGCACTGGCACAGCTGCACAGAGAGGTGGTGGAGTCTCCTTCTCAGGAGATGTTCAAGACCCACCTGGACACCTACCTGTGCAACCTGGGCTAGGGAGCTGCTTTGGCAGGGGGGTTGGAGTTGATGATCTCTAGAGGTCCGTTCCAGCCCCTACAGTTCTGTGATTCTGTGGAAATAAATCACGTGTTAGGAACAGTCATTAATTACTAGTTTGTGACTGAAAATGGATGCCCAAGTTATGTTTTCCCTCACTTGGTTTGTACAAATGGTCATCTTTATGAAGAGGTAAATGGTACTTTGAATTTTTCCGTGTAGCATGAATTGGAGAACATCGAGGCAACTCAAGGACTTTCGGTAGAAGCTTCTTTGACATTTCTCCAGAGATTAATTAACCTTGTGGACGTGTTAATCTTTGCAAGTTCTCTTGGTTTTACTGAAATTGAGTCTGAGAAAAATATGTCATCTGGAGGAATTCTACGACAATGCCTTCGTCTGGGTAAGCAAATAAAGCCACTTAATAAATATAGAAGCTTGTTATCATTAAATAATTAGGAACTGGTAGCTTGAATTTTAGTATTATTTATTAACATTGACTAGATTTACGAAAAGATGCATTGGAGTCTTTTACTATTTTACTATTCCTGTACTTCACACTGCATATGCATTGCGTTGCTTTTTTTCCCCCTCTTAACAAAGTTTTGAAACTAATTATTCAAGTGAGTTTGGTAGCCTGACCGTTTTGGATGTGTGTCTTCTTTTTATCTATAAATGAACTTGATAGTTCCTTGGAAAAAGATCTCTAGATAGTCAAGGCTGAGAATGTTACAGCAGTAAGAATACGAAATTTAGCACTGTGTATACAACTGTAAACCTTTACACATCTGCCTTAGAGAAGAGGTTTAAAGATTGTGGTCAGTACAAATGCAAACTGGTTAGTAGGTGTAACCAGTACTATAGTAGGTTCACTTCAAATTGAATTGGTCATTACTAAAAATTTCAATAAGAATCATTATGCATCCTGTTGGTTAATATAGGAGAGTGTTCATGCCAGTTGCATGCTATAAGATTTCTTTGCTGTGAAGAATTTAATTTGCATGAGATCCAGAGCGGCTCAGAGCATCAACAGTAACTAGCCTTCCTCTCCCTTTCTAGGCAATTAAAACTTTGTGCAGGTAGAACAAGATTTATGGGATGCAAACAGGTATAGAGGTGGGGTAGTTCTTTTTTCCTTTGAAAATCATTTTAGAAGATGAAACAGGTACAATTGTGAAGCGAAAAAAAACCAGAAGATGGTATAGTGTAACATAAGAGTCTTTAGTCCAAGAGCATTGTGAAACAGCTTTTCTCATTTGTTTTACTGGTCTATTTTCTGTATCTTCCTCGCTAGTGTATGAAATCTAGCTACTTCACCTTCCCCAGCCCATGAAAACACATGCATGGTAACATCTAGATGAGGAGTGAAAAAAGGATGTAATAATGCTAACTTAATAATTTAGATTTCTAACTTACTTGTTCTAATGGTTTAGTATTAATCATTAAAGTATTTTGAGCATTGTTTTGCAACTTTTTAAAATTTATGGAAGCAGAGTATTTTTTCTAATTGCATCTGCTTAAACTTTAATAAACGGAAATGTATTATATGTCTTGGTAGGGGATATAGACAGTACTGTTTCCCAGGGTAATTATTAACCTTTTTATTTTTATTTTTTTCCCTTTTAGTATGTGCCATAGCTGTAAGAAATTGCTTGGAGTGTCAGCAGCATGCACAGATGAAGGCAGTTGGAGACATTGCAAAGAACCAAAAAACAGTGCAGGGCCCTATAGGAGCAGGAAAGTCTGCAGCAAAGGTGTGTATGAGAGCACGTTCGGGAAAGCAAAAGTCAATAATTATTACTCTATTCAGAAGGATAGTTTTTGAAATTCATAACCACACTGCTGATACTTTAATTGATCTGAAGAGCGTGAATGCTGGAGATGTCGAAGTGATTTTTCCAAGATGCAGATTTAACGTTTGCATACTTAACGTCCCACAGTGAAGTAATTCTGTCAGAAGAATTTGCCAGATTTTTTTCCTTTAAATATGAAATGAAATCTGTTCTTTGTGCTCCTATTGGAGATAGTATTACGTACAGAGGAAAACTGTACACATTCAGTAACTCTTTGTAAAATGCTTTTTGAAACAGAATCTGAAACATTTGCTTTTCTTTCGAACAGAGTCCTGTGGACATTGTGACTGGTGGAATCTCTCCAATACGAGACCTTGACAGGCTTCTGCAGGACATGGATATCAATAGGCTTCGAGCAGTAGTGTTCCGAGATATAGTGAGTTACCAATCATGTTGTTTCCTTTGTAGCTAGACTTCTGTGTTTATCTGTTGGCTTTAACGCTTGCTGTGTTACGGTTTATCTAAATTGATTACACAAAAACTGAGTACAGCATGCAGTAACTGAGAAGGCATGAGCTTTGAGAGCTCTGTTGAGTTGTTTGGGACTGGAAAGAGAGAGGTGAAAATAGCTCGATTACTGCATTTGTTGTTTCCAGTTTAAATGCATACTTCACGTGCTGTATATAGACAGACTGTGTATACTTATATCAGAAAGATGTTTACGTATACTATTTGAAAAATGAATAACTCTCTAGATAATTAAAAATTAGAGACCTTACTTTCCCCCAGAGGAACCAGTTTGTGTGTATGTTCTATATATCTGCGTATGCTTTTATGGCTTTGAATTGACTGAAAGTAACTTTGGCCTTTGTCAGCAACTTTATAGCTGATACTGAAGAAACAGAGATTGATTGCTGGAAAAAAAAACAACAAACACCCTCTGTACTGCAAGTACAGGAGCTGCAATGGCTCTGAGTCATTAGTAGCCACAAGATGGAAAGCTGGAACTTTATATTTAAATAGAGTATTTAGCAAGTATGATGATGTACAGAATGACTTTTGTGCTGTTCATTGTAGTTTAGAAAGAACTATTTCAGCTATTACTGATTGAAACAAGCTTCTTTCACACTGATACCTGCTTTGGTATCAGTGTGCAGAATAGTAGCAGGAAGTGAATGCTCCGTACTGGTGGCTTTTAAATAATGAAATCTGGAAAGTCAAGCACATTTTATGTTCTGAATTTTTATTAAAAAAAAAAAAAAAAAAACAAGCAATTTGCACATATGCTTTTTTTGGTTGTTGATCTAATCCACCAAATAGATGTGAGGTTCTTTTTTTTTTTTTTTTTTTTAATCTGAGCTGTTTCTTTTTGCATTTAAAAGTTTCATGTTTGATTTTTTTTTTTTTCATTTTGTTCAGTGCATATAATTGTGGTTGGTATGATGCCTAAATGTTTGGGAGGAACCCAGATGGATTCCTCTTAACTACCAATATTGATAATAACTGAACTTTTTTAAGAGTCCTTGGTAAGGACAGTTGGAAACTGTCTTGCAAAAACTCACATGGGAAGGAAATTCTTCTCAATCCTTATTGTTGTAGCGGACTGCACTCTGATCACAATTAAATGGACTTGGCAGTTCAACTTCATTTCTTGAATTGCACAAAGAAAGGGGAAAATTAAGTGTTATCTAAGCCCCCGTGTAAATGAGAAGATTTTCTCCACCCCTCTTTCTCTTACTGATTGTTCACTGAAGACCCAAATTATTAATTTTGTCCTGTGTTTCCAAAGTGTACGAAGCTCGTTTTCCTTTGGTAGATTTGTTTTAACCAAAGGCTGAAGGGAATAGTCTCAGGCTAAATTGCTGTGTGTTCAGATGTAGCAGTGTAGATCTACTCGTTTCTTTCACTGGGAGTTCTTCAGTGCTCTGAGGAGGCACTTGACATAAATCATAGGGAAATGTGTTAAAGACTTTTTTTCAATTTCTTTAGCTGCTTATGCAGGTATTGCAAATAAATGTTTGCATTTTTTTGTCTAAATTATATACTACAGTACAGCCATCCAGACAATCTGAGGGTTAAACAAATCCCTGTCTTGAGTTCTGGAATTTGTTCCGCTTCCTTCATCGATATATAGTAATTTATTAATGCTTTTTCAGTTTTGTTGAGTCCACGTGCCTGGTAGTACTTCACAGTTGGTGTCTTGGCGAATCTGGGAAAATGGAGTAAAGCAAATGCCTGTAAATTAAAAAGACTTAGCCTCTACACTAGTAGTCAAAACGCATAACCTTAGTCAATATTGTCATATATAAATATGAGAAAATGAAAGGATTAGTGCCACTTGAATGCAATTGCTGTATTCTCTAGCTTTATAGGTGAGCCAGATTGTGAGTAGAGAATATTGTTCTTTCTTTGTTGACATATTCAGCTTACTTTCAGTTTGTTTATGGTAGCGCTGGGCATACTTTAGAGAAAAATAAGCATGCTGTTGAAATTGCAATGGAAAATCTGTGTGTGTGTGTCTTTTTCTACAGGAGGATAGTAAACAGGCTCAGTTCTTGGCCTTGGCAGTTGTATATTTTATTTCTGTACTCATGGTTTCAAAATACAGAGATATTCTGGAACCCCAGAATGAAAGAAGACCTCCAAACCACAGTCAATCATTCAAGGAATCAGAAAATGAAAATAACAGAACTTCTGCTGCAGGTGAACTGTTAATTATTTGGCTAAGTGAAATAATGCAACTTACACATTTTAAAATTGTGTACAAGTCCACTACAGATCACATAGAAATGTGCATTCTAAGCATCTGGGTAAACAACATGGATCTATCTGATTTGCCTCAGTATTTGCATGAATCATTCTGATCTGAGAGCAACTTAATCTGTAAGTTAATGTTGCTGCGTAGAGATGTTCAGTCTCACCTAAGTAGATAAGTATTCATAAATGCTTGTTGCAGAAACATTACTGTTTTGCCTACGGCAAAGTATGTGTAAGCATAGGCTGTCAGCTTTTTATTTTTGCTATTAGTCTATTTTTCTTTCTACTCTTCCTAAGAACACTCGTTCATTTTCATTCTTTGACTGTTAAGTTAGTATTTTCAGTTTGGTTTTCACTGAAATTTTGGATGTTATATCTTTTCAAGCTTCTTAGTAATTTTTTCAAGCTTCTTAGCACTTTTTTTTTCTGTTTCTATTAAGTACTTAATAAATCTTTAAGTAGGCAAGAGGATACACTAAGTTATTTTCTTTGTCACCTATTGGTGTTACTTTTCTGGAGCAGTGTGATGAATAGGGTTGTGCTAATTATGAATGTAATATTTGTTTCTTGACTTTGGTTTGTACAGATGCAGAAAACCCATCTGCTGCTCTTGGTGCTTTAACTTCAGATTCCACTGAAGATACGGAATGTACAGCATCTGTACAAAGAAGGGACTCTGGTCTTGGAGAGGAACCAACTTCAGGGCAAACAAACAATTCAGGCGGTGTTACTGAAGCAGGAGCTCTGAGTGTCAGTGCTGGTCCGGATGCTGTCAGTGAAGTACTTTGCACTCTGTCATTAGAAGTAAATAAGTCTCAGGAGGACAGAAATGAGACAGGAACGGAGGATAGTAAGCCTTCAGCTTCTGTGCCAGCTGCAAAAAATGTTAATGTAAAGGACATCCTGAGAAGCTTAGTAAGCACGCCAGCTGATGGGACTGCAGTCGATCCTGCTCTTCTGCCACCAGCCTTTCTTGGAGTTCTTGGTGATGGAGCTGCTGAGCAGCCTGTGCAGTTCCATTCCTTTGACAGGTAACATAACTTCCACAATTTTTAATCTATCTATTTCGTTTCTTTATTTAATTTTCAGTTTGTAAAGTATAAAAAGTGACACTTTACTTGACCAGATCTCATGTACAGTGACATCTAATAATTAATGTAATCAGGATGCTTTGTTCTTTAGTAGTCCTTGTGTGCGAAGCCCTCTTGCATCACATAGGCTCATCCTGGAGGTACTGTAGTATACTCTGCATTTCATGGCATGTTACATTATGCTACAGAATACAATGGAAATGAAAAAATGATTGGTGGTTAAGTTAAACTTGAATGTCTCAAGGTCATTGCTTCATTTTAAAAGTTGACTTTTCTGTGTCCACGCATGTTACAGCTCAGGAGCAGTACTGAAAGGGTGCCAAGAAATGGCCTACAGATGATTGCAAGAGTAAGAGTAAAGATTTAAGCGTGAAAGCTGTTGTTTCACCTTGCCTGTTTTCCTGCAACACTTTCAGGTTTTTTTTGCTACCTTCTTTGTCCTCTGCTGTGAATAGCAGCTGTTACTCTCCTTGAAACTGTCTCTCACTCCCCATCATCTTCCCTCACGGTCATTGTTTTCTGAACACTTCTTGAGTGTTTCTATATTCTCACTGTGTACTTGCCAAATATTGATAGATTAGATGGGTTTTTGTTTTTTTTTGTTCGTTTGTTTTCAAGCAAGTTGTGTTTAGAAATCTCAGAGAGAGACTGGGGCTTTTTCAGGAGAGGACTTTCTGTTGGGGGGAAAAAAAGAAGTTGTGTATGGAAACCTGATACCATCTAGTGGTTTTCTCTGTCTTCGTACTAATGGTAACAGTGTGAGATACCTTGCAGATATTTCATCTGCTCTAAGACTGATACAGATTTGTGATATTTCAGGATAATTGAGGAATAAACTTCTGGGTTACGTTCAGTAGTGCCACAAACTGCTTGAGGAGACAGTCAGCTCACTAACTTCATGACTGTCCCAGTCTGGGGAAGAGGAACCATTTTACGTTTCCTAAATGAGAGTTGGCTCATAATCTAATGAGTGATGTTGTGCTATGCACATAGATAGTTTTAAACGACCTGGGAAGTAAAATGGATGATAAAGAATTTCAGTTGTATAGATTAGTATGTGTATTGATAGTAGAGCTATATCTCGTTTCTTTTACTGCAAAAGAATACGGACTAGATATGGGTAGAAGACAGTGGAGGAATCGGCTGGGTGTCCTTCCACCGACAGACTATTCCCATGTTTATTAATGAAAATGCATCTTTGTACTGCCATGTGGTGCTGACGTCCTACTTAAAATCTTACAGGCTTCGTTCACTAGATATATTTCTAACCTGTATGATTTTCTTTGTTATAATAGCTAGAATCCTTTTTTCATTTTGTTTTATTTAGATAAATATCCGCCTTTCTTAATACAGTGAATTTAAAATGCTTTCCCCCCACCCCCCTCTTGAAATTCTTCTTTCTCGATGATAATTTTGGTATCTGTTACGTCTCTGTCTTAATGAACTCTTTATCTTTTCCAAAACAGAGTAGACCACGTTGTCTTCTACTGTTGTTTCTGTTTTTCTTTCCCCAAAGACAGCAAAGGAAGCAAAGAGCAAAGGAAAGAATCCTTTAATATTTGCATGCCTGCCTCTAGAAAAACTGTAGTCATATGCAGAAATTCTGTGGTGGATCTAATGTGAAAGATCCTTTGTTAGCAAGGTATTCTTTGCTTACTTATGGATATCCCTTGGCTTTGATATCTCTGCAGCCTGTGACTGTCTTGCTCAAACTACTGACGACCCAGAAAAGTTCAGCTTTGCCAGCAGTGTGAGTGCAGCTGCATCAAAATATTTTCTCAGTTCAGATAACCATATCACTAATGGGAGAAGGAGTGGTGCTTGTTGTCTGGTTAGATTACAGATGGTGTGAGCTAACACTGGGCTCCTTTGCTCTTGTCTCAAAGTAAATATTGCAGTTCTGCTTGAATGCTGAACAGGAGGAAATGTTTTGGAAGCAAAAGGAAGATGAAGACAGGGGCTTAAAAATAGGGGAATAGAGACTGAATAAATAACCTGTCATGCCCCGCTGTTCCTGCTCCTTGAGGCACTTCCCTATAAATACTCATCGCTGCTCTTTAGAGTAAGTGGACAATTGTTGTGACAGAGAATACAGTTTTAGAGCTATGACTATTGTTTGTCTTCAGGAATTTCTTATGGTTCATTGTTGAATGGCAGATATCTGAACCACAAAAAGTACTGTATTTGGTAAAGAACTGCTTGCTTTTTTTTTTCTCGCCTTTTTATCTTTCCAGTGACATGCAGTCCCAGGTGTACTCTTCTCTCCTTTTCCTGCCTCCAAATTGCCAGTCATTTCTAACTGCTACACCGAAATTACTTGACCTTGAGACATAATTACTTTGTCACTAGAAGTAAAGCAGTTTGGCAAGAAATTTATATGGGCATTTGGAAGGAGTTGTGATGTCGTGCGTAGCTGGAAGGCAGCAGCATGCTTTTGAATGGAAGAGCTGAGGGCAAGCAGTTCTGTGGGGGTCCTTGCGTGTGCCTTGACTACTCCACACCATCATGAGGGTGTTACTTTCCCATGACTTTGTGTGTTTGATAGGAGGAGCTAAATAAATGATGAGAAGATTGCAAACTAGGATATTTGGTCCAACAGCAGTTGCATGTGAGCTTATTAAGCCAGCTCTTCTGTGTTTCTTGGGTGAATTTTTCTCTTGGTTTTCTTTATGAGTATGTCAGGTAGACAAAAGTTGACTTAACGGTGGGGAA
This sequence comes from Cyrtonyx montezumae, assembly GCF_038088225.1. NCBI lineage: Eukaryota > Metazoa > Chordata > Aves > Galliformes > Odontophoridae > Cyrtonyx > Cyrtonyx montezumae. The sequence goes on along the minus strand of NW_027071936.1, from coordinate 12,564,877 downwards.
GCTTTATCCCTAGTCAGTTGTGATCTGGTAGGGACAGGCAGGGTCTTGCATCTCTGATAAATCTGCTTATTCCTGATGAGGTATCTTGCTTAGCAGCAGTTAATCAAAAAGATACAGTAACTGTGTTTATGAAGCATTTATGTTTAAATTGATGTATAGAGAGAACTTCAATGACTGCTTTGAAGTGATGATATCTTCAGATAATGTTTACTTAAAATACAGTGCTGTTGTGCCTAGTGGTGGTAGTGGGAAGGAGTTGTACCAGGGGAAGAAAAACTGTAACAGAGTTGGAAAGAGTAGCTTTCATCTCTGGGCTCCACAAAAACGCTAAGAGTACATCAAGCAAGTTTGGAAAAACAGGCATTGGGATGCTTTCCTTCTGTGTCTGGTTTAAATATAACATACTTGTCTGATCACAGACGAGCTGTGTGAGTTAGTGTTCAACTTTTTTTCTTAAAAACACAAAAACACTTTGTTATAAGTTATTCTCATGTAGCAATTTACCACTGGGGTGTCTCTGGGAATTTCAAAGTATCTCTCTGATCCTGCATTTATCTCAGGAATGCTGTGTCAGAAATCAAAACTCTCCTCATATCTCAAGGATTATCAACTTCCCAGCCATAGCTGGAGAGTATACAGTAACAGCTATGTGAGTGAAACCTTACTGAAAGGCTGCCAGGTTCCAAGCCTTTGCAAACAGCTAGGTGAGTGTCTTCATTCCCATGCCAAAAATCTTCTCCTTATCTTATGTGAAGATACGATCTTGTGATTAGTGGGTGCCAAGGGTTTATCATGATAAAGTTCAAGGCTTGCATTGGCTTTTCCCAGCATCCACAGGGACTGAATTAACGTTCCAATTTCAGTGAGTACTGAAAGAACAGTTTTCTGAGTAAGTACTAATTTTGTAGGGAAGGAGGGAACACTAATGTGAACAGATCTAAATAACATAGAAAATAAAATAACTAAAGCTAAGTTTTTATTTATTTTATTTTTTATTTTTTATTCATTCGTCCTGTGTTTATGTCAGCCAGTGTTGGGCCTATGCCTTCATAATGATAGATTATGGTCATTCATTTTAATACCAAATTCATTTTTATATGGAATTAATGCATCTTAGACTTCATAAAAATAAAAAGAAATGAACTTTTTGTTTACAAGATTAAGTCTGCTGGTGATGGATGGGGACAGATTGTGATTGTTGAATTTGTACATCGCAGTCCATGTACTTATGCACTGATGACATGTTTAACTGTTTTGGTACCCCAAAAATCTGCATTAGTTGAAGAGTCGAAACATTTGAAGTCTTCTCCCTGCCAAGTTGATTTAAAGCTAATTCTTTCTATCAGCTCGCTGTCCCGCGTCCCTTTCTCTGATCTCTCACGGCTTTGAGAGAGTCTCTTTTTCTTCCTTTCTCCTTGGGTATTTAACGGGAGGCGTAAGAGAATGGCTATTATCTGCAGACAGCAGGGCCCATAGAATGATGCTGATGTGGCAGACTGCTTTCCTGGTTTGCAAAGTGGAGGTGAAAGTAAGTCTCTGATCCTCTTTATTGGTCTTTGCTCATTGCATAGGAGCCCTGGAGTGGTCATCGTTTTGGTAGCCTGGAACAAGGCTAACTTCTTTTTGAACTGAAGCCATTATGCCTTAGGGAAATGATCATACTGTCACCCGTATTGCTGCTCGGTGCTAAAAATCTGAATACTAAGTTTTATATTAATATAAATTCCTGTAAACCAAGAGAAATTAAAGCTCATGTAACTGTTTTTAAATTATAGTGATATCATCAGTTTGGTATGGCCCATGTTGTGTTGGGGAATGTTTGTCTCGCCCCCAAGGTAAATCTGTTACTTAAAATACGTTTAAAATCAATGGCAGACTTACCAACTTCCAAAGAATAAATACTTAGGAAAAACGTGCTCAAAATTTGAGAGATCAGTATGTATTTTGTACTTCTTCGTTGAAACTGAAATCTGTGGTCTTGAAAACAAGAAAGCTTTCAGTAAGTAAATCCTTACAGAATTTGGCAGAATAGGTCATTATTGTAGAAGCCTTCGTCTGTAGTAAAAGTCAACGTTCAGCTCAGTGGTCTGTGCTCATTCAGCAGTGAATAATTGTCTGCAACACGAAGGCTTCTTACACTTCAGCATAATTGGGACTAATAACACACTGACCTTCTGGCTAAGATGTATTTATGGTGGCTAGTTCTCACTATGCCTGACCTGCGTTTATCAGTTCATGTGCTATAAATTCATACTCCAAGCCTTAACAATTTCATTTCAAATTAAAAAGGAAAACGTGGTATTTACATGATTGAGGCAATTGCACTATCATTTGTACTGTAGAACTGGAGGTCTTCTTGATGTATATGTTCAGGATATTTTTATGCATTTTCTCTAGTTTATATTATTTCTTCTGTATTTGAATATTATGACAACAGATGTTATAATTTACCAATGCGACCAGAAATAATAGAGTTAACTGAAATGATGTGGTGCTTCAAATATCAAGGACTAAAACGTATTGATGGTTTTCTTCTATGTAAGACATCTGTATCCGTGTAGGAGGTTGCTGAATGTTGGTTGCTCTTCTGATGAAATTATTGTATGCGTATGGATGTTTCAAAAACACATTGTTTTTGTAGATTTATTGAAAAGTATTACAAGTATACATTTTTATGATTTTTTTTATTCACATGCATGGCAATATTTAACTTTTTTTTAAAGAGTACCTACTTGTTTAGCTACACAGAAGTCTTCTGTGTGCTTTTTGGAAGCAAGTGCTCTGTTACTCGAGAGAAGTTGGAAGCATGTAAATTTTGAATACACTTCTGATTTACCTGGTTTGATATGACAAATACTTCATAACTTCCATGTCATTTGTTTACTACAAAATTTAATTCAGATTTTTCCACTCTCATATGTTTTTTCCACTAATAAGATTTATTTTACTTATATTGGCATTTAAATAATCTTGTCAGAAAAGTAAGACTTTTTAAACTGTTACATCTCTACCTAAATATTCAGAGAAAATACCGTATTACTACACAAACAAAAATGCAAAAATTTATCACTTTGAACAAAAGAAAAAGGCCAATCTTTATGTTTTGAGCATATGATAAATGTTTCATTTGTTCTTCAGAAATCCATTTTTCCAGTGGAAATGGGATAGTAAAATATGTGTAGAAGTAAGCAAACATTACGTTAAAAATAATGCAGTGATGCTCATGCATAAAATAATTATTTTGATGCTTTAGTTCATTATTCTTGAAATACTTGAAGCATTTTTGAATGAAGTGGTTGTGGTGACTGGCTGTAAGGCAAAGAGAAAAGTGTGTTTCGGGGTTTGGGATTTCTTTACGTCCTGTTCATGGTCAGTATCTCACAACTTTTCATTGTGAGCTTCCGTTTGACACTGCTCTCACTGGTTTTCCTCACCAAAAATGCTGTTTGCTTTGAGTTACTTTAGTTGACCTTTGAAGTTCGCTATCCGAAGTAAGTTCTGTTCAGAACTAGAAGTTTGAGGTAAAAACAGCTTTATGGTGAATTGTTCTATTCCTCCATTTTCTTCCAAGGTTTAGACTTCTTAATATGAAGCAGATTTTTCTCCATCCACTGAACAGTTTCCTTTTATCTGGTTGAAGGTTTATGCGGCCCAGCAGAAGTTTTTGGTCGTGGTGCATCATTAGCACTCTTTAGACCCTTAAATAAGTTTGCAACAGGGAACCAAGATATAAAATTGCCTCTAAACAGAGGAATTATAGTGGAATTCATGAAATAGATTTGTCTTGATCTAAGAGCTTGAAAAAAAAACCCACAAAAATGAATTGTCATGTGTGACAAACCATCAGTTTCTCAGAAGACTCTAAGAGGGAGTGTTTCTTGCTCAGAGCACGTGGGGAATGTCTGGAATAGGCATGTGCATATGAACGTATACTGTTTGTGCACTGCATAGGTTCTTCTGTATTTCAAAGTTTGAAATGTGTACTTGTTCATTTTTGTTCATTGAATGAAAGTGAAGGGAATGAAGCTGTGTAATTTACTGCTGCTATGTCTGCCAACAACTCTACTTTGCAGCTATGTATTGGTGCCATATTCCCAGTGCTAAGTGTCTTTCTTAAAGTCAGTGCCATTGCTAGGCTCTGAAAGTTACAATGCAAGTGTTGGAATATAATTCCTTTTTATGTTCTTGATGGAAAGTAGTTACTGAAAGAATGATAGCGGTGGCTTTACTTGCATGCCCAAACGTCTACAGATTTGAAAGTGAAAAGAGCTTCATAAGATCATAAAAGGCAGAAAGACTATATGGTCACTCACTGATGTTACAGCCTAGGAAAAAATCTCTCTAATTTCTTTGCTTGAATGTACCTCCCCTTGGGTGACGATAGAGAATCTCACAACTTGCTGAAACTGCTCCCTCAGTGCGGCTACACTGAAGTATGCTGAAGGTCAGTAGAAATTTATAGGACAGAATGATCACGTGTGGTGGTGTGTCAGAAGCAGCCTAGAAACGAAAGATGTAGTTGGGATTTCTTTCACGTCTCCACCGGTTGTCATGTACTGGAGAACATGTTTATTTCTGTATTTCCATCCAAAATGGGGAGGTTTCTAGTATCTTAAGTGAGAATTTCATCCAGTTAAGTGTATCTGATGTTTTTAAGGCATGCATCTGAGCTACCCTGTAAGTATTGAAATACTATCTGCTTCCTAGTTCCTGCGGCTCTTAGTGGAATCACAGAGTAGGATCTGTAGTGTTCATAGGCATTCAGGGGGCATGGCAGTCCTCATTTGATGTTTCAAGAGCATAATGACAGACTTCAAACCTAAGAAATATAAGACTTTCTAATTGTTCAAGAGACTATAGAAGCTAATTTGATGTATTATATATATATGAAAATTTGTTACATCAATCGTATCTTAAACAGACACGGCCAATCTATACATAATTGGTGTCTGCAGGTGGCACCAGACTTTGTCACTAAATGTTCTGCTGTACTGCTTTGTATGTGATATAGTTGTGGGTATAGTTGTTAGCAGCAAAAAGATATTTGTCTCTGTATCTTAGTGAGTGTGCAAAGAAACCTTTCCAGCTTATTCATAGAGACCTCATACAATCCGTATGAATAGACATGCATTTCTAACGTGACTGTTTAATTGTGGTTAATAGTGTTGGTCAGTGTTTCTTTAACTGGTTACAAGAGCTTAAAATCTGTGAGGGAATACACCTTAGTGTTAATGTGCAATCCTGTGTTTTGGAGACTGGGGAAATGTCCAGGTATTTACTATGTGCGGATGCCTTTTCTACCAAATAAACTTGCATGAATTTCTGAACCCCTTCCCAGAACTTGAAGGTGTGTTAGAGCTTAGCAGTCACGGTTTCCAGGCAGCTAACGTCACACCATATTGAGTAAAATATCCCCTTCTTATTCCTTGGTAATGCCGAGTTAATTGATAGTGCAGATGTAATTTAGAAGATGGTCTGAATAAATGAATCTTTTGAGTGCATTGTTCATTTTTGGGGAAGCTGACATGAATGTATCAGTGAAATTCATGGTTTGGGCACAGTATCTAGACTTGGGGCTCAGGTGTTGTTGCTTCTGTTTTTTAGTGTATAGTTAACATTTGCAGTCACCCTTATAATGATGTGACATGTACTACCTCCAAGTATGGTGGCTGACTACTCTTGCCATTAGGAAGAGTTGATTTGGTTAGTAGCTTTGTCTAGCTTCTATGGCATCCTTTGAAATGAAGAAGGGAGTGAAATACAACATACTATACAGTGTAGCAAGAATGATTTGAGAAATATTTAACAGAAGTTCTTGATTACTATTATTACACCTTAATTTGGGTCATTTCTAAGTTACTTTATTTAGAAAATGAATGTTTTAAAGCTATTAAGGGAATAGTTTCAGTGTGTGGTTATAGTACTGCCAACAAAAGACGTGATTAAATAAATTGAATGTTGAAGACTTTCGGCTTACGGTTAACACCAGGTAATTAAAAGTAAGCGCTGCTGTGGGAGTGCATTATATATCAGCTGTACTCTTTACCTCATTAGCTGGGTTTTTGCATGTTTATGGAGCTAACTTGCAATTAAAAATGCCTTTAACGTATGCTTAACAAGGCCTTTTAGGTATTTGGAATAAAGTGCTACAATTTAATTGAAATTTGTATGGCATAAATAGATGTCTTCGTAACATATGAGATAAATCTCCATGCCTAACTTCCCACTTTGCGTCTTTTCCTCTTTAGTGCTGACTACGAGGCCTGAAATTAAACTTGCATAAAAAATGGAGATTGTCTTCTACTGCTCAGAGTACTTTGATACGTCAGTCAAACTTTAATTATATAAAGTTATACTTGAACTTACGTTATTAGCTCTATGTTGATTTTCTTATACTTTTATATAAGCTATATGTGAAAGCTGCAGTAATGTTAGCACAAACACACCGATTCTGCTGGGTAATTTTTAGCTATTCCATGTCCTTCAGTTAGTTTTCAGCTCTGCATTAGAGCATCGGGAGTATTCTGTCTGTCAACCCTTACTATAGATTTTATCTCTGTTCATTTTTTCAGTACCGTGATGTCTTTTCTAAATAGTTGTCTGGAGTTTAAAAGCAAATCTTAGGGAAACTGAGGTGAAAAGTAAGAGCTATTTGGAAGTCACTTAGCCTTCTTATCACTGTATGCTTTGTTGCACAGTGAATTTGTATAACTGGGTTTGATTTTAAGCTACTGTAAAAACGAAATGGCAGTGAGCCATCCATTAGGATAATATAGATTACCAAGAAGGAAAATAGAGAATGAAGAACAATTTGGCAGGACACAAAAGTGTATGTGCTACGTTTGTAAGCAAGGATCATGTTGAAGTTTCCTACAGTATTAATTGTTAACTTTTTGTCTCCATGTAGGAGTGTTGTTGTACCACCCAAGAAATCAAACATTTTGACTACTGCATCTGCTATGAGTATTCCTGCAAATGCTGTCAGCGTGGTTTCTTCTCTAGACTCAGCCCAAGCCCCAGATTTGTCAGGAGAATCTCCTGGTGAGTAAGAGTAGCCCTTGCATACTTGCTTCCCATTTTCCCACCGTCTGCTATGAATGCAAGTGAACAAGTTCATATGTGATTTCCTCATAAAGGTGAGTTCTTCAATATATAACCATGTATTCTATCACCGTCGATGAACAGATGAAAGCATCTGTTTTTCAGACATGAAATCATTAGTTACTTTCAGGTGTAATACTGATTAATATATCTATCCATCTCTCTATATTGACATGTGAGTTAATACTAGTTACTGATAGTTATTGCTGATAATATATTCTTAGTGGGCAATGCGTCAATTTGGAAAGTGAGTGTTTTGCACTTTCCTTTTTTTCTTTTTTTTTCCTCCCTTAAATTACTGGAGTGTATCTGTTATAACATCTCCTAAAATATCAAGTCAGCCAAAAGGGCCTTTGAGATTTCCATATCCAGCATACTTAAACATTTGTATCTATGTCAGGCAATCTTTTGTAGTAGTTTGTAGGTTTGTGTTCGTTATCCGCGCGTGTAACAAAGACCAGTACTGGGTACTTGCATAGAACTGTGGAATTGTTTGAGTTGGAAGGGGCACTTGAAGTTTTTGATGTTCTTTACAGGAAAACAAATACAATACTGAATTAAACTGGATGAATTGTCATTGACTTTATATTCATGAACCCTCGTAAAATTTCAGCCTTTTTGGCTGTTTTCTGTTGGTTTATCACACAGATAATTCTATTATCCTTACTTTTGATGCTGTGGACGCACAAAAGCTTAAACAATGAGAACAACACTAAACTGACAAAGCAAAAATGAGCTAAAAATCAAACATAATCCCTTCTGTTAAAGAAAGAATAAATTAGAAAAATAATGCCCTATTTAGAAAGACTGCTAATATTAGTTGAATTTTTTTCAGGTTTTCTTTTTACCTCTTAGCTGAACAAATGCACATCTGAACCTGTTGAAATAGTGTAATTACACAATTCTTCTGATTTAAATAAATATATATTTTTTTCTGTGTAGACTGAATATATTTTACAATTTTTAACAGATTTATTTTGTTACTTAAAAAATGAATCTGTTTATAAATTCTAGGACACTTATCCAAGGATGTATTTGTTAATGCTGATTAGGACTGAAAATTATATGGAGTTGCTTCCAGTACCTTTAGCCTAAGGTCAGATTCAGTGTTGCTGGTGAACTAATTGATTTGGACAGTTTTTTCAGTGGGGACAAAATTGAGTAGGTTGTTTATAAGTGAAGTGGTCCTTTGAACCCTTAGTCTCTGTGGTTATTCCATGTGAGATAAATGATGCTTAGCCTTATATACTGTGTCAAAGGCATGCTTTTCTGCATAGCCACATTGAAATTGCAAGACTGTGTAGGTTCTCATATTCATGTGTGTGAAGTTGAATGTCAAGACTTGGAACTGATATGCTTCTTAATGAAGGAAATCTCAAATCTCAATTTGCAGTGGTTGAGCCTTTTTTCCCCCATTTTTATGATCTTGTATCCAAATTGTGAAGGTAAAAAAAAAAAAAAAAAAAATCTATTCTGGTGTCCTCATGCGTCTAGCAGATATTTGTTGTCATCTTCAACTGCTAGTTATGTTTCCTAGGGAAATCCAAAAGGTTTTTGTTTCAGCCATGCTAAATGAGAGCTACTGAAACCTAATACATCCTTATTCTTTGCAAAAGGGGGAATCCGTTTAGTCATTGAAACTGGAGCTGGTAGCTCTGTAGTAGTTATAACGTTTGGACTACGAAAAAAGGTTGTTTTAAAATGCCCAGGTGCTTTGTGGAAAGATGGGCTCTGAGGAGCAGATCTTTTTTTTTTTTGAAAGTATAACACCTGATCTACCCTGAAATTGTTTTTTAAGGTAAGTTATAATATTAATTTCTCACCTGATTATCCATGTTAGATATGGGCTTAATTGCTACCATTTTTGAAGACAATATTTATGCGCTCTTAATGAGAACAAATGCCATACATACTAATTTTCAGATTTGCCCAACCTTTTAAGACAGCACAGAAGAAATACAAATGTCCCTGTGCCTGTGGAATGTATAAGAAATCCAGACAGTAAACAATACTGGTGTAGTTTGTAACTGTGTGGCTTTCAGCATGTCTAGGAGTTTTGGCAAAAATTCTACACCTAATCTGAACTGATAACGCATAAAAGAAATAAGTCAGGTTAAAAATATTAGACGTGTTTAAACTGGCAGTCTAAGTAGTTAAAAGAAGTAGTGAATGGTTAAATGAAATGAAGATTTTGAACAAAATGTGAGACTTGTTTTTTCCTGGTAAAACAATGGCTTGGAAACAAGGAACTGTGAAGTTAGCATAGATAATGTTTGCATGGATTGGATAAATTGCACGTGTTAAAGTTTGAAATACAGTTCTGTGTTCATATAGTTCTTTAGCTTTATTGGATTAACTTCAAGTAAATTTCCTAAAAAATAAAATTAAAATGTTCTCTGAGTTTAGATCATGTTTTTCACCATTTGTCTACTTGCAGCTGAATCAGTACTTCATACTCACTTTTTTCCTTAGCTAATGTTTTTGTATGTCTTTTTACTTACTGAGATTTTTTGTTTGAAAAACAGTTAAGAATGAGAATATATGTAATGGGTATAAATTGTAGGCTTTCACATTTTTGTGCATGTTGTCTATTGAACATTGTTGCTACATTTTAAAATAAATTTCAGCTGCCTTTAGGTAAAAAAAAAATATTTAATAAAATGTTTCATGTGCATTTCTTTGTTTTTTTTTTTTTAAGCAAATAGAACCTTTACATGTAATGCTTTACTGTTTAGGCTTATTGTTTTACTCAAAAACAGATGAGAAGGAGGTAAAGACGTTGAAATGAAATTAAATAGCAAGTGGCAGTGTTTTAGTTGTAAGATGTGTATAAGCATAATTAGAAAATAAGTCGTAGGTAGTGTGTGAGCATCCTCCACCTACAGGTGTAGCATTAAAATTGCATGCTGAAATATTAGTCCATATTGTTTCAGAGGCCTATGTACATGTTAGTGTGTTCTTGGAATTGATCTATCTCCCCACCAATATTTTTTTCTTAGAGTTTTTAATTTGTCTGTAGCTCAAAGTGTGTGAGTATCTCAGATATTTGACCCTTAACGTTGTCCTAAGCTTGCTGGACTTTATATCAAGTGGATGTGACATGTCCTGGCCTACTGAATATGAAGTGCTGACAAGTTGAAAAGATAACTATCTCAACTTGCTCTGTTCCTCTGATAACTCTGAAAGACGGTGAAAACATGGTTTAGCCTCAGTGTGTTTGAGCAGAAGTTTCTTGACTTTCTCTTATTCAAGCCATTAAGTATTTCAGAGCACAAAAAGCTGTTCCTGTATACAAACCCCTTGTGATCTAAACTTGCTTTTGTCATCCTGGTGATGGCTCATATTTGCACGTCTTCTGCTGGAATTATTATCCCAGTTTCTGAGAGATCCTGAAAATGAATGAAGAGAACAAGAGCTCTTCTTAGCCCTATCTTACTGAGGGGTGGTATTGAGAAAAAGAGCACCAGTTATGAGTGATTACGCAGGGAACAGGAATTCACTTGAGTTGTTTCTTCCTTGAATTTTCTGTAGGCAGTAGGTGAGATCTGATATTTTACATGCAGAGTGCCCAGGAAGGGCTATCAGAAAGGCAGGACTTGATGAAGTTGTCCAAGCTACTGTGAGTGTACTTCTAGCTGCCCCTTAGTTTTCTTTTTAAACGTCTCAGTTACAGTTGTAGTGTTCTGAAGTGGTATGAACTTCTTTTGAACTATTTGGCAGTTTGCTTTCCATCTGTTTTCTGTGATGCTGAGTTTCTCTATTTGTGTACTTAAAGGATTACATATGTGTATTATTACCATTGTAGTGTGATTTTGAGGCTTTTGAATAATTGGAAAATGCTTGTTCAAGCTTCACTTCTACGAAGCACGAGTATGAAAGTAGGAGGCAAGTGTAGATTGCATCTTGTCCTTGTATAGACAGTACTGTGAAGTTCCACTCAGTTTCTGTTGTTTGCCTCCTCCCCCTCTGCTTTTCCTGAGGAGAGGCATGGTCTGTTCCCTAAGTTGGAGGTTATAAGCAAGGCCATTTCAAAGGCTGAGGTGAAAGCAAGGTTGGTTATTTGGAAAGAAGCTGGGAACAAGCACTGACATGAGATTTAAAAAAGGAGTTGTGACTGCTTCCTAGTCCTACACATTGGAAAATGTAAATGTTCTCCCACAGATTACTGCTTTGGCAAAGAAAAATGGTGTTCATTGATTTTTTTATACAGAGGTGGAAGTATCTTCAGTCTTGCAATAAAGTGGGAGACAGGCTCAAGTTAAAGTGCATGCCAACTGAGTTACCACCGGTGAAGTAGTAATTCAAGATCCTTATTGAAATACAATAAGTATTTCAAAGAGCATTTCAACTTGACAGTAAGAGTAGTTGAAGGTTAGTTACCAACAAGTTTAATGATGCGTTGAAGATAATCTACGATGTTAATGATATGCAGTGGAATATTTTAATTCTAGTATGAAAACCGTTTCAGAACAGCTTCTCTTCAGAGTGCACCGTTGTTTTGTGAAATCTGTTTTGGTTTAACCTGTAGACATGTTTATGTAACAGGTCTCTTATATTAGCTTGTAAAAACCTTTCACTGTAGTCTTTCATTTTACACTTCCAGCCCTGGAAGTGTACTGTTGAATGAGCTCATTATTTTATCGGATGCTCCTTTCATAAAAGGCTCCAGTATAGTTCAGTGTGTTACATCTGTTATACAAAATTAAGAAGTGGAATTCTTTTTTTTTATTATTATTAAACTCATCTGCATCCTCACAGATTGAGGTATGCCCCACACATATTTTGTAAGTGCTTATGCAAAAGCATTAAGATCTTACACAAGGAGCTGCTTTAACAATATTTTATTGCTAGAAACATTATTTGTTTAGACCTTTGGGGACCTTGAATAAACAATAAGGTTTCACTGCAAGGGTGCTAGACAGATGATCTATTTGCATTTTCTTTTATGTCCTTGCTAATGTCTGTAAAACTGTCAGTTTGAAGGAGCCAGTTTATCAGTGAAAGGATAAGGAAGAGATAAGTTGGTTTAGTTCCACATGTTTGAAGTAGCTACTGCACTTACCCACATGTGTATTGTGGATGAAAATATGCTACTGAAGTGGGGTTTTTTTTTGTTTTGTTTTTGAAGCTAAAATATTAGAGTAAAAAGCCATTTGTGAGTTAGAAGTCAAAAATAAAATGTTTTCAGAAAACAAAAAAGTGAATGCAAATTCCACTATGTCAACTGATCACATCTAAAATGCTCTGTTGTGATAAATTAGTGATTTACCCTTTTTAGTGAAATGTATCTGAGTTTGTAGTGCAAATATAGCTTTTCATAAACATTGAGAAATTGAGACAGTAAATAATTTTACCTATTCTTAACGTAGAACATCAGTTTATGTAAATGCCTGGATTCCTGACTTAAGCTTTTGTTGAATTCAAATTAAGAGTGCCTTTTTTTGGTTTTATTTTTTGTTGTTTTGTGTTTTTTAGTTGGTCTTAACTCTTAGTGGTTTTCCACTTAAACATCTAGACCTTATTGTTCTTTGTTATGCAGTTTGTTTTGTTTTCTAGAAGGAAAAATATCGTTCTCACTGTTGTCAGAGAGTTCCTTTACCTACATGTTTGCTAATGCTGTTGTGCAAAAGAGATACCTAGTGTTCCATGCATGTCTCTCTATGAGCCTCATGATGGCTATTATAACCTTCCCTTGTCTTAGGTGATGTAACTCTTGATTTTTTTCTAATTTTTCTCTCAGTTATTTTACTTGTGGCCTAAATACCGCTCTGAATTTCTTTCATCTCATTTAACTGTAAAACTTCTGCTATCCTGCTGCACTGCTAAGGCCTTTTTTTTTTTTTTTCGTTTTCCTTTTACTTTTGATGCCTTTGACATGCTCAAAGATTAGTGGATTACTGGTCACAGATTTATAGTTAGTACAAAGCCTGGATGTATTTATGCAACAAAATATTCTGCATGTGCAATCTGCATGTTGAGAAGACTTTCTCATTTTGGAGGCTTTAGATACGATGTCAGTCCTGTATTCTGTTCAGCTTCCTTGATCAGTGTGCAAATTTCAGCAGACAGGCTGTGTATGGGCTGAAGTCTGTCACTAGGCAGTTTTGTATTAACTTGAAGCATTAAGTTGTTTTGTATTAGGTTTATTTGTTTTAGTGACTGTAGAGATGTTGGGCTTTAGTGAGAAAACTGAAAATTACAGTCATTTAATTTAAATTTAGAAGTTATAATTGAAATGAATTATTTTCAAGTTTCAATGAAGCAGGTAGTTTGTATATGTGCATATACAAACATGTATAAAAAATGTAGTTATCAGTAGGTAGCTACTGTCAGTAGCTTAAAGACTTAAGTCTTTTGAATTGCTGAATTGTTTTTTTTTGCTCATTGTGGTCTTTTTTTTAATGTAGTTTGACTGTGTAAAACTTGATTAAAAAAAAAAAGGCAGCATTATATCTATGAACACTAATTACCAGAAGTACTTCAATAGTTAACATTGAAAAATATTCTAGCTACTCCCATTGAATCTAGCTGTCCATCTAAGGAAATAGGTCTTGATTTGCCTCAATTATTGAAATTATTTTGGAAAGATTGCATCGAAGATTCAGTTTCTGCCTTACTTTCTTCTCTTTTGTGCCTCATTCTGTATGGCCCACCCAAATTTGTTTCTGACCCCATCATCCCACACAAACATCGAAATAAGAGTTTCATGGTGAATTTATGAAAAGAGCAAGTGATTCGCATTCTTTCTGCATAGGTAGATTTCTATGTGAAAAATAAAAGGACAACTTAGAATTTTGATGCATTGGTTTTATTAGTTAGTTTCTATGTTGCCTTTCTAATGTGATTAGAGACAAAAAACACCTTTTACAATGAGGCATAGATCCTTGGGGAAAAATGTGTCAGAGTTTCAGAGCAGAAGTTTGAAATGGGACAGTAGAAAAAAATAACCTTAGTATCACGGATGTGTACTTTGCCTTCTTCTTAGAAACTTATTCTACTTCAGTCAAGTAGAAAAACATAGAGAAGTTGTAGATGACAGGTTTTGGTAGGCATTTTCAAGATCTTAGTAGCTTAGTTCCTCAAAGTTTGTGTTTAGTTGAGCATGTGCCAGTGTAGGCAGGGTGATAGGGAGTTTTTCTGCCTTCATTTTTCTGAGAAGGATCAGGTCTTTGCTAAGCTAGATATGGGAATTGGTACGATTAAACTCGTATTTCACGCTTCCCCTGCCCACCCGACTTCAGCAGCAATGGGAGTCTGTAACTGTCAAGGTGAGAGGGAATAGGATAGGGCAGGGCCTTAAGTTGGGAAAAGGTAGCATTGGAGATGGACTAGATGTGGTTGTGCTCCTCAGAAATTCACATAAATCTGTCTGCTAAGATCCATTCTTTTATAGTTTGGAATGCAGTAAAAGATTTGTGAATTTCACTGTTCCTTTTCTGTCTGCAAATATCTGTGAAATCTTTAGCTGTTTTGTTAGCCTCTCTCCATCACTGCTAACACCAATCCATATTGCAGTATGGAGTTTGTGTTTCTCTTTATATACTGAAAAGCGTTTCCTACCCTGCTGATGAAGCCACGTAGTGTTAGTTTGACATAATGCAATTGTGTAGGGCTTTTTTCCTAAGGATGCATAAATGATTCATTCAAAGGTTCATAGTGAGGACTAATCGGTGTGACACAATTAATAACTCATAAATGAAGTTATACTGGTGCCATTATGCTAATAAAGCTGGTGGTGCAATTGATAATTTTATCACAGCTGTCTTAGTCAGAATCCTGGTGTGGCAAAGCTTTAAACTAGACTTGCTGGTTTTGTATTCTGCCTTATTTTGAAACAGATGTACTGTTAATGTTAAACAAAAAATGAAGGCTTTTCTTTAGTTAAAAATTGGATAGGCACTTCCACTAACCAGAAGAGATGCTTTAAAAAGTTGCCATTTGGCATTATATTAGTATATATTGCATTTGTATTAGTACATTGTAGGAGTATTAGGTTTTTTAAGTCATGACATACATTCTCTGTTTCAAGGTTGTGTGTGTTCTTAAATATATTTAGACGTGTAGATGATAAGGCCAGGAGGGATTGCTGCAGTGTAGTCTTGAGTTCCTACACAAAGCAGTTGATGGGGCTTCCTTGCATTACACTCTGTTTGTGCTAGAGCAACATTTTAACAGCTTACTAAAGCACATCTGGTAAATACAAATGCAATTAAAGAAGAGACCAAATAAAGTTTGTAGTATGAAAATGTCAGAGTTTATCTAGTCCTACGTGTACTTGAAAACAGCGGTTTCTCAATGATAGAACTTGAGACGCTAGTTTTTCTGTTCCAGATGTGTAACCTCTGTCTTATTCTTTTATAATTAGTTTGTTTATTACTCTTTCTTGTAGGAAGGCGATCATCTAATTCGAAACTGCCGTCTGTCCCTACAGTTTCTTCTGTGCCTGAGGATTCTGCTTCAAATATGAGGTAGATTCCTTAACTGGACATCTGAAGGGCTGTGCTGTGGCTTACGTTTTGATGTTCCGGTTGATAATCCAATCACACATTTTAATAAAAATCACTTAACTTTGCTTGAAATTGTTGTTGATAATCAGTACTTACTAAATGCTTGGGAAAGTGTGAATGTTGGGTTGTTTGTGCTTTCTGTATCATTTTAACACCAGCAAAAACCTGTGCTCCTTTCTGTAGAAATTCTCCAGCATTTTGTTTGTTAATCATACATATCTTTTTACTAGTATTACAGACAGACTTGAACATGCTTTGGAAAAAGCTGCCCCACTTCTGAGAGAGATTTTCGTGGATTTTGCTCCCTTTCTTTCTCGAACTCTTTTGGGCAGCCACGGGCAGGAGTTGCTGATTGAAGGTACAGGTAAGTTTTCATTAATTATATATGTATTTGTTTTGTTTTATCTTAGAGACTCAAAATGTCTGTTATTACTGCTGGTGCTTCCCTAGAAACTTTTTTTCTGCCTTTCCACACAACTGTCCACTGGATTTTGCTGCCTCTTCTTTACTCTCTTTTTACTCCTCAGCCAGAGATCATTGTTACTGCCTCCTCATCTTTGCAGTTTGCATGTTCCTTCTTGGCCTGTATCTCATCTCATTGCTTCTTCTGTCTCATTAGGTCAGACCAACCTACTGTTCTGGTTTAGTTTTCTGATTCATCCGGGGAATTTTATCATAGAAGCTCATGTCTGGAATATGTCGTATGCTTTAGAAAAAAAAATTGGTGTTCAGATCGACACTTTGAGCCAAAATTAAGTATGGGGCGTAAAAACTGACGTATACAAAATCGTTGCATATTCATGGTGATGCTGTGACAGCAGATACGTTGGAAGCTGTGTCAGCAGAGAATATTATGATGTAGCTCTTACGTGTGAGTCTGCTGTCCTTTTGGTCCCTCATTGGAGGGCAGTATTGAAGGTAAGAAGAATATGTTGAGAACAATTCTCTGTCACTTCTAAAATGATACAGGTTCAAGCATAAAGCAGTAATAGTGGCGTTTCCTACTACTGATTGGTTGACCTTGGGAGGCTTGAGTTGTCTTTCTGCTGGTGGGCTTCTGTTTTTCCTAAAAACCTCTAAAGCAAAGGTTAACGTTCTCAATTTAAGAAGTCATATTTATTGGGTTAATGTGGATTTAGTAGTGGATGCGAGTTTTTCAGATCTCTCTTAATTTTATTGTATAAAACTGGTTTGTCCAGCCATTTATAAATGGGAAATTGCAGTTTTTGCCCAAAGTGATCAGTTGTATTAAGCCGAGCTTATTGCAGCTTCCAGTATCTTAAGTACTGACATGCTGGAAGCTCATGACTGATAAACTTGTGTTGATGGCTTATATATGGACAGTATCTGCAATTGGTAAGGTTTTTGAATTTGCTTATTTCTTGGATTAGGGCAGGTAATCCTGCATGTAGTGCTGAATATTGTCACTGTTGTCTGAAGCAATGTTAAAGTATCAAACACAGATTAAGTGTTTCTATCAGACTCCATGTTATTAAACTTCACTGAAATTATTTGTTATAAGAGTTTAACTTGCCTTTAGGAGTATCCTGCAATATTTTACCTTGGAAATGAGTATCCTACTTGCATTTGCTTTGTCTATGGATAAGGAGAATCTGATTTCAAACTATTTTGATTGTAGTATAGATGATATATACAGAGAAATGTGTATGTTATAGATTTGAAGGACAGGAAAAAAAAAAGGCAAAATGACTTGGTCAGAATAGACAAAAAAAAACAAAACCAAATCATTTTTGAAAAAAAAATATCCAACAGTTATAGACTAACCCCAAATGTTATGCAGATAAGAATAATAACAGTAGTCAAATTAGTTTATAAACAATTGAGAATGTATAATAAGTTGCTGCTTGCACTTCTGCTAAGCTTTAGTGTGGGGTTAGGGGTCAAGGTACTAATAAGAGTGTTTGGGATGTCTGCTGCCATGAAACAAAATGGAAACTTGATTGATAGCTGGGGGCTGAATAGAGAACGTGCAGTGGAGAAAGCAAAGGTCATAAAGCCATTTCCCTTCTCTGCATATATAATGACCTAATCCTTCAAGGAAGAAGTAGCAAAATGTAGATACAGTGGATTCATATAACATGTTAACCATACTTCTGATAGTTTTGAAATTCAGACATTTATGAAACTGTGAAGAATGGAGGTAATCACAGAATCGCAGGTATTACTGACATATTACTCTTAGCTGCATCTTTAAATGCAAAGCATGTACACATGGTCTACCTCACAAACTTTTATGCCAATTAAGTAGAAAATTCCACTGTGAATATTATGTCAGCTTTCTTTTATTGTTGGGATGCATCTGTTATGCTTTACAGTATTTTGTGTTAACAAATGATGCTACGTGATCTTGCATTTATACCTAAAACTTTTTTTTTTCATTTTGTAGGCCTTGTGTGTATGAAATCTAGCAGTTCAGTTGTGGAGCTGGTGATGCTTCTTTGCTCGCAGGTGAGATCTGTGTTAACATCTGAATTGTTGTCTTTGAACACGTTGGAAATTGCTGCGAAATTTTTACTTTAAATTTAAGATTTTGTAGTTATTTCAAAAAGATGATTTGTAAGGTCTGTTGTCTTACTAAGTGCAGAAGCTTTTTCATAGCAGCTTTGATTATTAGGCTGGAGAGAGACGGTACTAAAGGTTTTATGTTACTTTGCTGTTTGTGTTTACATAACCTTGAAGTTGACATGCCTAAGTAATTCTGTGCTGTCATTTTTGTAAAATAAAATAGAATCGATGAAGTATTAAGGATGTAGAAACAAATTGATATCTGCATCTTGGCATGCTGAATCCTCGGGGATGAGTAGAATTTTTCCTTTTGTGTAGAGATTATAAAGTGAGTGATAAATACTTTTGAAACCCTGTCATTCTTAATTGATTTGACAAGCAGTAAGAATTGGAGAAAAATGTGTAAGCAACACTGGTTATCAACTGTCTGGGTCTTCCTTCCTTTCTAAAAGCAAAGACAATTTATTTATTCTGGGTGCCATTTTCATATTCTTAAATTTATAGAAAAAGAGTGGGAGTCAAAGTAACATCCTCAAAATTATGATCAAGGAATGTCATATGCTGTATTAATTGTGTTTCCCTTCTGATTATTGCTTTCTTTTTTTCTAATTAAATGGAAGGATGTTTTTATTGAGCCTTTCTTTTGGTGCCTTAAAAATGATACCTTTCTGGTAGTAAATTCCCCTACTTAAAACTTTAAAATAGCCTTTTTTAATGGGAATGGTATTGGTCTAGATGTCAAGGGTTCTGACCCATTTCAAAACCTTTGACCTTCATTTACAACCCTTATGGTTTGCTTGCCTGACGAATAAGGATAATGCAAAATTAATGTTTCTTCACATCGATTTATTCGTTTTAGTGCCTATATTGCCAAATTTATTTAGAGTGTGCTGATAGACATTTCATGAATACAAATGAAAGAATCATAGAAGGTGTGAAAAATCGGTAGTCTGCATTGTCAATAAAATGCAATAAGAACAGTTACTTCTAGAGATTACACCTAATAGATTTTACAATGAACTAGTGAAGAGTAGTTATGTTTTCTGGTGAGCTTATTCCTAATGAACGTATGTAAAAATTTGCTCATCTAGTTTTCCATTTTCTTCAGAAAAAAAGTGCTTTTTCTTCTGAAAGAAATACTCCTCGTGGAATTTCTGGAATGGTTATTTGATGTAGTGCAAAGCTGCAAGCAGGCATTTGTAAACTAGACGGTGAATTTGCTACTGATATTAATTAAAAAAGAACCTTCGTCACCCATAAATCCATATGCAGGTTTTAGTGTTCTCTCATTAATGTGTTAAACTAATCCGAGCACTAAATGTATGTCTGAAAGCTTTTTGTTACCATTTAAAAAATTCGTTTTTGGTATCTTTTCTCCCAGCTTCAGTAATTAATGATTGGCCTTTCCTTCTTTTTTTGGTAGGGTAATCTAATCTTCTTTTAAAATCATGTTGTGCTCTGCACCGTACGTCACTTGTTTGGTTGTGGGAAGTGTAAGGGATAAGGAATAAATGACGTGCTCTAATGCATCTATTTGTCATACGTGTCACAGTGCCATTTAATACTAATTTAATCAAATTGAGGATATAGTGATTGCTTAGTAGTGCTGGTTGCTGAGACTGAAGTTGTGCTTTGTGAAATAGTAGAAATAAACCAGTAAAGTCACAAAGACCTCAAAATCTTTTTTAAGTTGCATAGCAGCTGTAGTTTTTGGCAGAATATGAAAAATGATGTGAGAAATGAATCTAAAATTAGCTCCAGATGTATACAGATTGTTCTGGGGTGATAATTACATTTTTCACTTTGAATTTTCCTAATTCAAAGAGGTCAGCGTGGCAATCACAGAAGTGATTTATTTTGTTAAGAAGTGAACTGTCTTTTGCTACATGAAAGCTTGAGAGATATGAAATTGAATTTCAAGACGACATTTTACAGATACTGGGAGGAGATGGGATTGAGCTTGATTGATTTTTTTTTTTCCCCTTCCTTTTCATTTATTTATTTATTTTTGACCAAGATAGGGTGGGAAGAGAAGTGATATCCTTTTGCTAAAATTTTAATTAATTTTTAAGAGGAGATGGAGAGGATCAAGTGCCAAAGATCAAAAGATCAGGTCAAAAACTAGTTTTTAATCACATAAATAATGTGCCATAGTTACAAAGTAAGTATCTGCAAATTTGATTTAAAACTTCACAAATTTGTCAGCCATCATTTTATGAAACTGAAAGACTGTTCTGATTAATTTCTTTGCTGTTTTTATGTTAACCTCTTTCTGAAAGTTTGTTTTAAGCATCATATATTTGTTGTAAGCACTTGATTTATTTTTTTAAAATATATTTATTTAGATTTGTCTGTGTTCATTTTTTCTTAGAAGTTCAAAATAGAACCATAAAATCTTTCCATAAAAATACAGAAATGAAACTCCTTCCCCATTGAAAAGTGCTTAAACATCTTAAGATATTTCTGTTAAAGTATGATGGCACCTGGTTAATAATTCTTCTCCTTCGAAGTTTGTGTATTCAGGCACATGAGGGGAGAAGCAAAACATCGCTGCTGTGTATTGTTTTCATGTTTATATTTTGATGCATTGTGTTCTGGTTTACTCAAAGTAAAAGGAGAAACAGGTGGTTTGAGGTGCAGACAAAAGGTTGTTTCTAAGGTGAAAACAGTTGTGTGTTTTTGATAGACACGCTACATTTTCAGACATGTGTCTGTGTGTATACTTACATTTATATAAATCTATCATAAAGAAATCCTTCATTTAATATTACTGCAGAGTGTTCCTGCTTATTTGACATTAATATCATTTTTTGAAAGAATCGACGTTGCATTCAAGGCCACTTTATAAAAGCGTTGTGTTGCTCATCCTAATTCAGTCTGACACACATTCCAATAACACTACCTCCCTTCTAGGGTTTAAAATGAAATTTATGGCTGAGCATTGTGAAGTGCATCATTTAAAAATGGTTTCAACCCAAAACATCTAATAAATAAATAATGTGTATGGCTACTCAGTAGCAGACTTTGCAGACTAGAAATCATTCCATCGGATACTCAACAGTCCACTATCGGAGAGGGCTGTCAGATAAATCTTATAGTAGCTGCATTCGTGTCCTGTAAATCACATGTTATTGTCTGAGCCTTCTGCCAGGTCATCTATTCTTTTCCCATTTATCAGAAACGCATACAGTACAGTGAACCTAGAAGCACCATCTAGTCTGGCCTGGCATCCTGTTGGGGTAATTAAACAAGCTAAACGAGTGAAGTCCTGTGTCGAATATCCCTTTCAAATGAGTGACGTCAGGATGGTGAAGATGCCCGCATGCTATTGTAAAGCAAGGCTTCTGCTTGGCGAAACTTGATATCATCCTTGAAAAAAGAGTTCTAGTCGAAAATGATTCTTGCTTTATGCCTAAACTCAAAAAGGGGCCTGTTATGTTTATCCATAAATTAAACATGGTACTGTGCGTCCTTCCATATGTCACTTGTTTCCTAGAAATACTCCATGAGAACAGAAATAACTGTCACCTTCCCTAATCTCTCACAAAGTTCCTAAAACATATTTCTCCATTACTCACATGCGTGAAACGTTTGTGCTGTTATTATAGATTCAAAGTGAAAAGGTAGAGTAGAAGGGGAATAAAGTTCTCTGTAATTCCTTGTTGCCTTTTAATTTAAAGAATTGGCAGCTCTTGAAAAATGCTTTATCCTTTTTGTAGTAGATGAACTGAACTGTTACTGGATTATACGCAGGAGAATTAATTAGTTTCTTCCTGTCAGATTTGTCTTTGACTTGAGAACGTCCAAGTTTTCTAAACCGTTAAATAGACTTATTCAAACTCACTCAGAGATTTTCTAAAAGCAGTGGCAAGACATCCAACCTTCATAGAAGTTTAGGGAATAAAAATTGATGAATGCTGCATCATCTTTTTTATTATGCTTCTTCCCCCCACCCGACCCCCCTTGCTGGCTCACCCTGCCTGCACCCTGCTCACCTTACGTGCACCCTGCTTTCTGGCTCAGTACAAATTGCTTCTTGGGTCCTCCTCCTGCTCCCTGTCGTTTCAAAGGAACATGAGATGGGATTTCCAAAACCAAGACAGATATTTGAATACCTTTAATTTCTATGTATTTTAGCTTACGCAAATACGACTATGGTGTATTGCAGTACAACTGAATAGTTGTAGCTATTGGATTTATATTGGACCTTCTTCAAATACAGTTTTCATGGGGAAATGGGGGAGCGAAGCATAAACTCAGACTCTGAAAGTTTTTGTGTGCAGTGATACTATCTGTTGTATGGCCCCAGTGAAATAAGACTACAGTTGAACGTGTCATATTGTGCCGATACTTTTGGGTTTTTTTGTTTTGTTTTTGCTTTGTTTTGAAGAGGAAAACATGATTTGAGGCATAGCATGTTTCTGTTCAGAATAGAGCAGAAAATAAGCTGATCAGTAACGTTAAAGAAAACAAATGATAGTGTGAAAGTTGATCTGTATGTGTAGGAGAAAATCAGTTCTTTTTTTTCTGGTGCCACTCTACACTACTTATGATTGGTTCATTTGGTGAAAAGCTTGCAAAAGGGTTTTCTTTAAATGTTATCTTTCTTAATGAAATGTTTTATTAATATGCTACTAAAACAACACCTTTATGGGTAGTATCGTTCATACAGAACTCACGTTCATCTTCAGTGTGGGGGAAAGTGTTTTAGTAGCATCATATCTCGTATTTGAATTGTAATCATTTAAACAGTAGCTACATATGCCATGCAATCGTGCACCTGTGAACAGCTGGGCAACATTTTGCCCAAGAAAGTTTGGTGGTAGTTAAGAATTTGCACACCATTCCCTTCCTCCACAATCACACTTACACGTTTGTTCAATGTCATAGGATCTTTAAGCTTTTCTGTGTATTCTGTACACAGAAAGCTTAGCGTCGATGATCCAAATTCGTTACCTCAGCAATAGTTTTCTCCGTTCCAAAATGTGGCAAAGCTTTTCAGTGCTTGGAGGTTTAGCTGGTGAAGGAGATGGATGGTTTCCGTTTTTGTGGCAGGGAATATAGCAGAACATGTCGTGTTGCTCTGTCATCTGCACTGGTTTCTAATTTACTTTTAAGTGCAATTTCATTTGATGGATAATTACAGTGAATGTTACCAAGTTGTAATTGAATTTGGATAGAGGTGATCTATAGAGCTATATCACTGTGATACCATGGCAGCTGAAACTAACAAAAGCACCAAAACTTTAACGGTATCCTGGTTTAAAAACAAAGAGAATAAATGCTGTTTGGGTACTTTTTGTGTGCCTCGCTTGTAAGGTGGTGTTTTTTTACTGTCTAATGACTTTTGTGTTCTAATAGCTGAAAATTATTTTTAAAATAATAAAAAGATCCACGATTTGCAAACCTGTATAATTTGGTACAGAAGGCAGATTTTGTTGGATTTTTTGCTGCCAAATGACTTTCTGTCCATTTTAGTGCAAGTTCCAATTTCATTTTGGAGTT
This sequence comes from Cyrtonyx montezumae, assembly GCF_038088225.1. Classification (NCBI taxonomy): domain Eukaryota; kingdom Metazoa; phylum Chordata; class Aves; order Galliformes; family Odontophoridae; genus Cyrtonyx; species Cyrtonyx montezumae. The sequence goes on along the minus strand of NW_027071936.1, from coordinate 12,541,238 downwards.
TCTTACAATCTGTAGCAGTTAATTCTGGTCTTTGTACCAGCAAGGCTTTATGTTTGTATCTTTTTCTTATTAAAAATTACAGTTTGGATAGCATAATTATGGTAAAAAATGAAAGATGAACTCAGGTGTATTTGATTAAAAAGAAGACAAAGCACAGTAACCAAACCCTGAGTGATAATTTACCTTGTGGTTAAAATGATTTGAAATAAAACTCAATCAGGTGAATAGAAAAGATTAATGACAACTGATAAAAAACATGAAGGGACTTCCCAAAGTCCCTTTTTTTTTTTTTTTAGGATTTTGTAGCCTAGCTTTCTGTAGGGATTAAGTGGCTGTGGAAGGAAGCAAGAGTATTCAGGGTTATCTTATTCAGTGTAGCAGTTTTATATACTTCTCATTATTATGAGGTCTGATCCAAAAGTACTGCCTCCTGTTTTATTATCTTGGCTCACAACGTAATTGTGTCAGAGGTGGATGTCAGTATGGTGGTAGAGACTGAAATGTTCCCATCAATTTCCCTTTCTGATAGGATTTCCAGTTATTTTCCATTTATTTAAATATTTTCCTTAGAAGTGTATTGAAATAACACTTGAAATTAGTTCTGGATTTATTTTTTTGGTGACCTAAGTAGCGTTGTAGACTTGGTTTCTCCAGAATTAGGCTATTATAAGCTATTCTGTGTGAAAATCCAGGATAATGCAGGACTTTCCTGTTGGAACTTCACTCCTAGTTAGAATTCCAAATTGTTTGAAACATAGCTTACTTAGAAAAAAAATACCTGCAATGAATTCAATGGAATTAACTGAACAGCCACTTTAACCTAAGAAATAGGAGTTTCTAACTGAGTTTTTGATAAAAATCACTAACCATCAGACGTGCTGGATTCTGTTTTAGTTTGCTACATGTATGATATATTTCAGTTCTGTCTTTTTTCTTAGCGCTGTTGTTGGCTTTGGCAATAATGTGGTTTGTTTGCTGTTTGTGGGGCTTACAGATAAGGACTTTAAAGCCTCTGTGTTCATTACTAGCTATTTTATTTTTTATTAAATAATCTGATAGAAAGGGATCAGTTTGTGTGAAGTCTGTAAAGCGGGTGTATATTGACAGTTCTCTTAACAATAGAAATTCAAGAAGTGTATAATTTAATCTGGGCTGTTGCTCTTAAATAGGTTTGAATGTAGTGGAATGATTTGTCAATACTACATGAATAGTAAGTAGCCTATTCTTGACTTCATGGTGCAGTAAGCTTTGTATAGTTGTATCCTAACATGTAGTCATAATAGTTAAAACATATAAACTCCTGCTTTGTCTTTATTTCCTTACGTCTTTCCATAGTTTGTAGTCTAGGAGATACATCAAAGGTTTGCTCACTTCTCAGTTTAGACGTGGAATATTTGATGTGGAATTTTAAGGTGGGCAAAAAGTACAGAGTGTGACTAAAGCTTGAGAAAAATAGAAGAACATCTGATATTTGCTAAATATGAGTTATTTTGGTAGTTATTTTATTAAATGGGGTCGGTGTGTGTGCATATTAGACAAAAAAAAATCATTGAAACAATATAAGTGGCTTCCTAATAAGAACTTGGTTTGTCTGGACCTGACTTTGCCCCATTTGGAAGATGCCCTTTGTAATTTTCACTGAAGCCATGGTGCTTTGGTGTGGACTTGGAGAGTGAGCTGATTTTTGGGACGGTTCACTTGGAGAAGTCAGCATGACTTGAAGACTTTGGATAATGGAAAGAGTAAAAGCACTGAAGAAAAAGCCCCTTAGAAATAGTTGGCTATGCTGGAGGAGCAACGGATGGAATTGGCTAATGTAATCTTACAAAAATGTATATCTTCCCCATGAGAAAAGTTCGGAGAGGGAAAAAGTAAGAGTATTTCCCCCCCCCCTCCCCCTCACAAAGTACTATCTTTTGTAGGCTTTTCAGATTAAATTAGAGACTCTTACTAAGAAAAATTCTCTTACAATATGAATATAACTTAAATTTGGTCAGGAGTTCATGACACGTTGGTGTTGGTAGCAGTTGAATGGGAAACGTGTCTGCTACAGCTAAATAATATTAGCCTGTAGAATGTAAAACTGTGCTGAGAGTTTGTTTGATTAATGTTGAATTTTTTTCATGTTCAGGGAAGAGAGCAGACTGTGTAACTTAAATGAGAATTTTGGTAGTCTGGTAGGTTGCAGGTCAGTTTCACAATCGTGAATCGTGAACTGCAGATGCTACAGATGTTAACAAGAGTGTAATTTAGCTACAGAAGCAAGACTTTTCTACAGAAAAAAGGCATCCTGTTGCTTCACCAGCGCACTAGGACTTAAAAAAACACCACCATTTAAGGTGAGTTTTGTGCAGCGAGAGCACACCCTGTGGCTTGGCAGTCTAGTCAGAAGGATGATACCATGCTGACTTTATAACTAGATCTTTGAACAATATTCTCATGGGTGGTAAATGCAAAACAAAGTAATATCAACTGGCACTTAATTCTGTGAGCTCCCTGCTGATGGGGCTTTGCACTGAAATGGAACTCTTCCTGACAGGAAGTCAGCCGCGAAGTGTGGAGACCTCTGAAAATAAAGCGTGCCTTAATTTGACACCCTGCTGTTTTACAGCTAGTCTGTTTAATTTGAGACCATGGAAAGAGGTTTGGTGGAGGGTAGGGGGTAAGATTGTGGAAAGTTCAGAGAGTGTGGCAGTGCTTGTCTTTTAAACTTCATACTAATTACACATACATGAGCGTTTTTTGTTCATGTTAACAAGCCAAATCATTTCAATCTCACTGTTGCCAAGCAGGAGTTTAAGGAAGATCTGGGGAGCTGAAAGTTATGGCAGGAGGAGCTTTGCTTTGTGGTGATGTGCAGTCTGAACTTTAGGCTTATTTACAACTTGTTGTGCTTTTTTATGTCTCTCTTCAACTGAAAAAATCACCAGATAGGCTGATGATTCACTTTATACAAATATATTTAGAGACTTTTTTCAAGTGAAAAAGCTCGTAATTTGGATAATGCGACCGTGAAAATGACAGAGGTGCAGATGGTAGGTGCTAGGCCCTACTTCCGAGTCAAGGTTTGACTGAGAAGAATGAGCTGGATTTTTCAGTACCCTCAGAGTATTTACTTAAAGACGCTTATTTTTATTTCTACCTAAATATAAATGATAGCATTTTTATTTTTGGACAGTTTACTTTGTATGAGCACGGGAGAATTTGCTGAAAATTATTTATCGGTGTTGTTATAGCAACATATGAGGGCAGATGAGATTATAACTGTGGGATGCTGGGTGTAATGTAACAGTGGAATAATGAATAGATGGAATAAGAGTAGAAGAGAGGCAAGCTGAGGACAGGAATGTAGTATGGAAGCGGAGTGTAATGGAAGACATGCTTGCTCGTTTTTCTATGTTTATTGTGAATTAATATCTAAGATTTCTGTTCCTATTCTTCTGTAAGCTTCTGCCTTTCTTCTTTGCATTGAAAATAGCTGATGGTTACAGAACCTGAGGAGGAAACTACAGATGAAAAGGTTTGCTGCTAGATGAACTTAAACCTGACCCCTGGTGTCATTTCATGGAGTCATGGCAACAGCCTGCTCATGGGAGAGAGAAAGGGATAGGCTGCCCAGGCAAATTGCTTCCTCCATCAGAAATGTGGACCTGAAATCAGCGATCCGCTCTCTCGATTTTTCTTTATTCTACAGTTTCCTGCTCAAGTAGAGAATGTAGAAGTGGAGTTTAGCAGAGACTTATCTTTCTCATATAGATGAACGTCAGTACTAGGGATGTAAGTTTACTTAGGAAGTCATGAGTTAGGTTGCGCCGAATGGCACAGAATAAATGTTTTTCATGTATGTGCTCGTATCTTCCTGAAACCAGATACAAAAAATAAAATCCACGAGTTTTGGTAATATGCAGGCTCAGTGTGGTGATGCTTTTTACTGGTAGCGTTCCGTTGGTACAGTTATGTTTTAATCCTTTTTTATGGACTTGTTGATTAAGTTAGTTTATTATTATTAGAATTCCTCTTTAAGAATATTCGGTATTGCCATAAATGATGACACCAGCAACTTGCACCAGGATTTTATGGCTGTGTGTAATTTTTAAAAGATTGTGCGTACTTATTTTACGTGGTCTAGCTTTGCTTTTAGGACAGGTCTCTATAGTTCGCAGAGAAAGCAGCAGTTGTCACTTCAAAAGTGATCTCGTGGCTTAGAAGGTATCGTCTGACAAGCTGACAGGTTTTTATTCTGTATTTCACTGAACAACTTGGCACGCCAGTATGCAAACTAATCCAGCTTTGTATGTGTGTAATTTATTTTCAGAATCTATAAAAACTTACTGTGACGTGAACTCAAACTTTAGGCATTGAAATTAAATTCTCATTATAAGGTAATTTCAGGCATTTACCAGTAACAACGTAATACTGGTTTATAGGAAGCTCTGTTTACATGGAATATCCCAAGTGGTTAAACAGCAGGGGAGTCTTCTGCTTTTAGTTAGATAACTGCTGGTTCTGTATGGCTTGTTTACTACTTCTTTAATTCTTAGTGTGGTGTGCTATTGAATTGGGCATGCAGAAGTCAGCAAAGAGTTCTGTTTTCTGTGTCTCGGTTTATTACTTGCTGTACAATAATAAAGGAACTATTTTATTGGGTTAGTTGTAATTAACTTCAGCACTAGGCATTGGTATAAATCATTCCTAATCTGTTTTCTTTACATTTTCATTCTTTTTAACTGGTTCAGCGTAGTTTCTTTCTGTCATCCTCTTACATGAAGACTGGGGTTGTAATTGCTTTTTTGAATTAGTCTGTCGGAAGTTAATGTGCGTGTTGATCCAAGAATTGATTAAGGAGCACTAATGAATTTCATATAACGCTTCTAAAAGATTTGCAATAAATGCTGTGTAATAAATACTCTATAGCAGTGATCTGCTACACTGTTAGAATTCAATACAGTTACGTCGTGCTGTGCAGCTGGAAAAATGTTGTGTAAGTATAAGGTACTTTGATTCAGTTTCATGCTTAAAATAGTTAATGACTTTGTGGTTCTGAATTATTTTTAAAACATTCTAACAATTCCATGGGGTATGAAAGTAACTATTGTTATGAAAACCTTTATTTCTATGTTTTATCAAAAGAAAAATACTGTCACAACTTATTTCGAGTTTCCAGTTCTTTAGCTCAGTCTTGGTGTTTGATACCAACTGAGCCCTGTATCTCCTTAACTAACTTATCAATACATTTGGGTACTTGTGCATTTTCAGTTGTTAGTTAACAGCACAGAATTAAAACAAGTAAATGTATCTTACGGGTCCTTTTCAATGAGTTTTGCAGCAGTAATCTTGCTTTTCTTCAATTTCCAGTTCTTTTCAGGGGCAGACAGTCTCACAAGCCATATCAACGCACCTTTAGCATTCAATAGTAAGATTTTAGTGTATTTTGGAATATTTCCCTACTATTAAATCGTCGATGTTATGTCTCCCCTTGAGAAACTGTCTCCTTTAGTTGAATTTTATGCAACTTTCTCCTAGAAGACTCATTAAAATTTTTAATACAAAGACTTCACTAGCTGACTTTTTTTTCTTTTGCAAAAAGCCATCTTTTTTTAATGGGATGCCAGCAGTAAATAGTTGTTATTGTAACTGAGTGTGTTTGATAGTTTAAAAGTCTTATAAAAATAATTAGCTCTTTTATATAGTTCTGATGGCAGCCTAGCAAGTTTCCCCTGGAGCAGTCTCTAATGAACAGGCCTTGATTTTTCCAGTTGGGCTTTCAGACTCCCTGAGGACTTGACTTCAGACCTTGAAGGGCAGCAGCTGCCATTTGTCTTCAGACCGGAGTTGCCAAACGAACAGACCATGTACTAATAGGACACATTTGTTCAGCCTGAGTATGTAGAGCCCTGATAGAGGCATAATGATGATCATCAGTTGAGAGCTTGTAGCTGGTTAGGGTTTAGAGCAACTTTTATCATCCTTACTGCAGTCAAAACCTCTGTACTCATTAGTCAGATATCTTGACTTGTTATGCTGATGCCATGTTACAGCTTTCATACGTGAGATGTTGTTTAGGTTTTGATAAATTCAAAGCTGTTTGATAAGTTTTCCCCTGACAAAACATCAGTATTTTTGCAGACTACTGCTTTTCTCTGTAAATGTCGAGACTCAGCAGCAGTGATGTTCTTATTTATGGAAGGATGCATATATATAATTATTGTTTTTTTATCAATCAGTTTCAGATAGCTCTTCCATCACTGTTTTTTATCCTGCCTTAATTTGGGCATCCAGGTACGACTGTACTAAATAAGGTTGTCTTCAAATATGTTTTCGGGTTGCTCTTACATTTAAAATGTCTCATCCTCACAAAATTTTGCTGTTTTGTATGCTGCTTGGTAGGTGTTAATTTGATATTAAAGAGTTGTGTAGAGTTTCTAATTGTTTTTCGTAATTCCATACTGTATTTCGTTTTTTAATGAATCTTTGTAGATTTAAAAATGTTAAACAAACTCTCTGCAGGGTATGTTTTTGCACATGTCAGATATTCTGCTTAATGTGCAACCTAGCTTTTATAATTATGAAAAACACAGCTGAGATATAATCTAGTTTTTGCTATATATTCTTTATTGCTGAGTTCATTCATGCCTGTAGTGGATGTGGTGCTGAGAGAGTGGTGACACCAAGTACAAACACTGCTGAAAAGTTCTTGATAGTTTACTTTAGACACTTAAAGATTAGAATATCTCTCTATGAACAAGGTTTTCATGCAGATTTGACCTTTAGTCTAGGATATAATATGTCTCTTAGTCATATGTTAACACATTTTCTCACCCTGCTCCTTAGTGCTCCATTCATAGTTGTCACTACCAAAGTCATCCTTCTCATTTGTTTAAGAATCAAAATAAATTCTTAAAACTTCAGCAGATTTATGGGCAGTGTGGATTAAGAAATAGTTTACTGTCTTTATTCTCTCGTGTTTGAAATGCACGCTCAAACATTAAATACATTCTTCATTGTGTAATATGTTTATATTGTCAGATGATTTTTATACAGGTTTCTAAGGAGTTATGTAAGTGTTATGTGTGAGTGTTTATGTATACGTATAATCATATAAGATGACTTGTAAATAGCAGTTGTAGTACTATTTGTTGATCTGGTTTGATCTGTTGGTACTTTTTGGAATGTATTTGAGATGCATGTTTATTTGTTTAACAGTGAGATCAGTACCTGGATTGGGATCACAAATATTTTTGTTTGATTTGAATAATATATATTTTTGGTTAATTCTTTGAAATACAGTTCTGTTTCTTTGCTAGAAGTGGTACACGTGAGGATGGATTGTACATTTGCTGTGTACACACGAGCCCCTGAAACTGCAACACATCCTAATATTTGTAACAAAACAAATAAAGAAAAAACCCAACAAACTAAACAACAACAACAACAAAAAAAAACAAACAAAGAAAACCCCCACAATAATTACCTGGCATTTGTTTGAGTGATTAAAATTTAGAAACATCTGTGTTGTGTTAGCTAAGGGGTCTTCCTTGCGTACTGCGAATGCAAAGAGATGCTCAAGGTGAGCATGTGTGACACTTCTTTCACTCCTCCTTGTGCTTCTCCTTTCCAGCTACTGTCAACTTTGGTATTTTCTGAATTGAATGCACTTTATGTGTATTCACTAAATATCAGTGAATTTTCCTTGCATATCTTTATACAGTCTCCACTTAAGCCTACGTTTAGGCAGCACAGCATTCTTTAACAGCAGGTTCCACTGGTCTGTAATGCACTCTGAAAAGAATTAGCTCAGTTTATTTGTTCTCAAGATGGCTTCTACTAGCTGATGCTTGTAGAAGAGGCTTTTAGATGGGCCTGGATAAATAATGAGCTCCTAAACCATTAAATCTGATCAGGAGTATTCCTAACATGCAGGGAGCCAACAACAAATGGAAGAAATGACTGATCAATAGAGTTGACACCTTAAAATCCAAGTTCAATGCAGACTTTAAAGACCTTCATATTTATCTAACGTTGCCATAAATGAGAGACATAGCTTCTTTTTGAGAAGAGGATGAAGTAGTGTATAAGTCTTCTAAATGAAATGTAGATCTATCTGAAATAAAACGGAACGCAGTTACCAAAGATTGTTTTGCTAGAATAATCTCATGGCTGGCTGTGGTCTAATGCTTGCTCTATCTTTCTGTCAGTGTGTTTCCCAGACAAAGGAAGTGTGGTAGTGAGCTATATGAATTTTAGTATCGCGTGATTGATCATTATTGAGGATTAATTAAAAAACAAACCTGTGAATAGATTAAAAAATCCCAACAAGAACAACACAGAAATGTCTAACTCAAATGGGATGACAGTAGGTTAAAATATAAACCTTGAAGGGGGATTATTAGTTTCTGAAGAGATAGTTTTAATACCAATACTATTTCATGTTTTTAATTAATGATCTTTGTGCACTTATGTGTTAGTGAAACTAGTTGATGAGATAAAATTGGTGCTATAGAGGACCGGGATATGATTTTGCTTATGACAGTTTTACGGTAGCTACAGAAAATGTAGTATATTACTCTATACATAGCTTTCATTCAGGTGATGCTCCAGACTTCATTTCAGAAAAGGATATAGTACTTGCATTTTGTCTTGAGTACTTATCAAAGTGTTTACAGACTAAACATTAAGGAAGTAGGTGAAAAAATAATGAGCTAAGAAATTCCCACATCAGACATGATATCTGAGTAAAAAGTGATTTCTTATTTGTCTCCTTGAAATGGTTGCTTTTCACTGTAGCTATTTGTGCTTAGTGCTTCTACTCTTCTTTTTTTCCTGCTTCACTATTCTCATTGTACAGTGACCGAAAGCATTAAAAGTAGATTATGTCTTTGAGTCACTAAACATTTATAGCCATAGGAAATGATGGTCAATTAAGTACAGCTTAGAACAGGTATGAAATTATTGACTTTGTTGTTCTTCTCATATAGTCCTTCCTTAGGAAAGTGCTGAAATGTGTTTTGTAGTTATTTAGTTGCATTAGTGGTTGAGTTTGAGGCTTTTAACGTGTTTTTTCCCTAATACCTTTGGGAGATGGATAACTAAGATGTTGATATAATAATGCAATATGCACACTGAGCGTAATTGTTTGAGAGAACATATACTGTGGGGAAATATTGAAGGGATCATGAAATATGATGACCATTAGTCTTTTCTTTCAACTATTAAAACTAGCTTTAGGGTGTGTTCAGCTGGGATTTATGAAATTGTTTAGACTAACATCACTTTTGGTGATGTCTGATGTAGAGAGAAATGCTGAAAGGTATCATGATAAATATCATTTCTTTTCACTTTTGGCAACCTCCATCTTCACCAATTAAATTTTCAAGTGTTGTAGTGAGTTGTGTTAATGACAGAGATATTGCTAACTTAGACCAACAGATGGGCAGTGTCATAAAAAAGGAAAATTTTTTTGCTTTTCTCGAGTTTTCACACATTTTAGCTAACAGAATCATTTTAACCATTGTTGTAAAAACCTAAATGTTTACAATTCGTTATTATATTAAAAGAGCCTCTTCACAGTATTAGTTCTACAGATGATTTTGTTTAGAGTATCAACACCTAAAGGGATTTCTGAAGAGAAATAAATATTTCTCAAAGCTATTTGAAACAGCTCACAGGCTAACTTGAAGTCTTGTGATGATGACTATAAGAAGGTAGTGGGAGAGAATAGGAAGAAGGATGATGGGAGGAATATCAGAAAAATACATGTAGCTGGAGCAACCAATAATGCCACCGGGGGTATTATTAAAAAAAATAAAAATAAAAATCTGTGTGATAATATGGAAATGGAATCTAGCTGACATTTAGAATATTACTTGACCAGCAATGCATATAAACAAGTTTTATAAGAAGTAATGAAATCTTTAATTATTCATGAGTAGTACATCACAAATTCCAGTTATTCTTAATTTTGACTACTTCAACACTGCAGTACAGTGTTGCACCTTAAAAGTGATTAAAAAGTAGAAGATGATACAGAAACATTACAGACTTGCATTTTTCTGTTGGCTTTTGTGTACAGATGATCAAACCTTTATATCACTAACTTATAGAGGTAATATAACTTTGCAAATCTGAGTAGTTAAAAACCTGCTGTGGTGATACACTGACTACTGAATACTTCTGAACTTGGGAATCTGAAATTGATTTAAAACATACTTGCAGTTTTGTGCTTTTTATCTGTTCTGCAGTTGACAAGATTTCTGAAAAGAATGATTCTAGGATTGTTATTTCTTAGGGTGAAACTGAAAAAACAAGAGCGGTGATGTGAAAGAACCTTTGATACTAATCTGCCTGCTTAGTTCATTTAGAAGGGGAACAAACTTAGTTAAAAACAGTTATGACTGATTTAAGTGAAGAGCTGCATCTAGTCTGTTCTTTCCAAATCCCTGTATTGTTACTCCAAAATGCAAGTCTCACACATTTGTTACCTCTTTTAAATATTTATATATGTGTGTGTGTGTATGTATGTGTGTGTATGTGTGTATATATATATACACACACTTGTGGCAATTAATTGCTATTGAGTATGGGATTCAAAGTCTTTGTTGTGTTTTTGTTGACCAATTCTGCTTACTTGTCAGCTTTCAGAAGGGGAAGCAAGCTCCACTAATAGATGATCTTGGTTGGTTAGTTTTTAAAACGTCTTCACGTTGCATCAGACACAGCCTGCACCTACCCCTATGGGACATGTAGAATTTTACTGTAGTTCAGGGTTCTCTTGGATGTAAGAAATATGTGCTGCATCTCTGTGCTGTTAGTATTATTTCAATGATTTATTTTTTTTATATTTAACATATATTATGCACACACACACATATATGTTACATTTGTATTTAAGAAATCTGCCCAAACAATAAGCATTAAATTGATTTGAAAGATTATGTTAGTATTACCAAGCGTCACTAAGGCAAAGAGCATCAGTGTACCAGTGGAAGTCCAGGATTAGTACACAGTGTAGTGAGCAACAGAGTTACTTGTGTTTTCTTCTGCCATCCACAGAACGTGACTTGGAGTGGATGACACTATTTTGTTCTTGCTGGCGAAGTTTCTTTCCTGATTAGCACACAATTAATGCTTTTTATATTTGTTAGTGGTATTAGTTACCATATTTTAAAAGAAGGTACATGACTTTCAAACCCTAAATGTTTTTCTTGATCTCATTTTACAATTTTCACTTTTTTTGTTTTCTCTTAGGAGTGGCAGAACTCCATACAGAAGAATGCTGGCCTTGCCTTTATAGAACTTGTCAATGAGGGAAGGTAAGTCACAATTTGCAACTCTGCCTTAGCATTTAGCAACTTCAGTGACTTGAGATACATGTCTAGAACTTCGTTTCTGCTGTTTTTTTGATGATGGTTTGTTTTGTTGTTGTTGGTTGTTTTGTTTTTTACAGCTTCGTTGAGTTTCACAAGCATGAATTCATATTCTTTAACAATTCTACTTAGCTCTAATACTTAATAAGAGGTTTTACAGAATCTGAGTGCTCTAGTTTCATTAAATAGATCACTTATCAGTGTCATGGATTTTCTTTCCTCCTGTCCTTGAGCACTGGTTAACATTGAGACTATAATTTGTATTCGGCTAATCTCTTGAGGAAGGGAATTGATATTTGGAAGGCATTATAGCTAGGAAGTGTTAGATAAGCCTTTGTCTCAAAAATTAGATTCCAGTTTTCTCATCTATTTACTATCTACTTCATAAAATGGAAATGAAAAGAATCCCTTTAAAGTACAGAAGTTGTGCTAATATTCCCAATTAGCTTTCATGTTATATATATGTATGTTAGTGGGACTTAAAGAAAATGACAGAGCAGTTGATGGAGCTGTGCTCTTTAACTTGTAGTGACTATTCAGAGCCATCAATATTTTCTTCATTAGGCATTGATTGTGAGGCAGACTAAGAGCAATATTTACATTTTCAAAAGGATTTTTATTCAAGATGTCTTAATGAGTTAGCTAAGGGGTATTATAAGAAATAATAAGAAATGCCATTTTCTAAACCTGTATTCCGTTGGTAAGCAACTTTTCAGCTAGTAATAATTTCAACAGAAAATCGATGTAACAGAATTAGGACAGCTACTCAGTTAAAAATAGAATAATTTATCACAAATTAAAACACTCTTCTCTATAGAAGAAATGGATATTTGAGATTTTTCTTTCAAATTGCATAAATGTTCTCCAGGTTTCTGGAAGTAATGAGCATTTTAATGGTTGGATTTCAGTTTATGGTAAGGGAAACACCATTTTGAGGCAGAAAACCATTTTGCTACTAGTCTTGATCCCAAGGGCCAAGGTAAAGGAACAAGGGTGTTCAGTTACAGTGTTAAGATCTAGCCTGTAGTTGTTTCCTATTATGTGAGGCTGACCTGTCCTGACCTTACTTATAAAGTGCCTGCTATAAATTTGGCCCTTGATTAATGTTTTATTAGCATAGATAACGTAGGGATCCCACACACATGTAAACCACAGTGTAAGGTTCACCTAGGTAAGATTATGATCGTGAACAAATCAGTTACTGAGTTTTAAGTAGCAGTTACCTAGTAGTCTGTTTGTTCAGGTCGAGCATTCGGAGAGCATTCTATCAATAAGGTGTTCAGAATAGACTACTTTTAAAAACCTACAGTGCCCATCACAGACAGATGGAATCACTCCCCCGCCTCCATAAACAACATCAATAACTTACAGTCTGGTCTTAGCAGAGTGGTTGTCTCAGGGAGAAATGATCCCTTAAAGGCAGAAAAGTGTGGTTTTGGTTAGCAGAAAATATCTGAGTAATTGTTACTTCATTTTTTGCACGACTCGTAGCAGAGTTGTTTTTTTTTAAGAAAGTGGGAGCATAACTTTCATTATGGGGAAGAGGAGAGAGGATTCATTACTTATAGAAGTGTCTCCTTTTATCTAGCTCCATTTTCCTCCATTCCATTTTATAGGAATCTTTAAAGTTACTGCTGAATTGGTCATTGCATTGCTTTGTGGCTTTTCAGCATTGACTAAAAGGAGGCTGTTATCCCTCCTACAACATGAACTACATTCCAAAACTACTCTTTTCATCTCTTCATACAGGTCACACGTTATTCTTCTTACACATAATACTAACACTTAAACTAAAGCATCTTTTTTTTTTTTCTTTTGTAACGGTACAGTTTTTAAGAACTCCAAAAGCTGAAAACTTATACTTTAAAAAAATAAAATTAAAAAAAAAATAGAAGGATGCTGATTTAGACTTTTAACACAATTCTGTAACAGTAGTTGAATTTTTAAATTGTCTCCTAGAAATACTCAATGAAAGATGACAAGGTGTTTGTACGCAGGACAGAACTGATTTCAGCAAGTAAGGATGTCTGTGGGGTACCATGATGCATGGAGTGTTAGAATAAATAAAATAATATTAAAGACTTTAAGAACTGCCTGGAATATGTGGAGTCACAAAATTGCTATTGTCTGCCTCTTTGGTGGAAAATAATCGTCTTGTAACCTTTGTAAAGCACAGTTTTATTTGCAGTCCTTATTAGCCATTTTCAGACAAGTTATTAATACTAAAGGAATAATCTAGTTTGAAATTTTTCGTCTTGTGGTTGATTTTTTTTGTTGGGTCGTTGTTTGTTTTTTTTATAAGGCAATTAAGACAACTAAAAATGTTTCTGGAATCAAATGAGCTCTAAAAGAAGAGATCTAAATCTCTTCTTATATTTGCCTTGAAATGTGTTTTTTCCTTTTATGTGAAAGGTATGAATGTAGCTCTCACTCTCTCGCCAGTTGAAAGTTTTATGTTTTGACTTGCTGTGTTTTGGCTACGATTCCCTGGACAGAAATATGTGCAGAAAGTCTGCCTCTGGGACTCATAAGGTCTGCAACGTATGTACTGCATTCAGACAGAGTTGGGCTGAATTTCAGCATGTTCCCAAGTATCTAGTATATAACGTGTTTGCTCCCCGGCCATGCAAATGCATTGGGTCCACTGCTGTTGTTTGCACGGCAAAATACATTTGTTTGAACCCAGAGAAATTTTGCATCTTCAGAACTGGGAAAGAACTCTTTAGACAGGAGAGAGGAGTGTGAAAATACAGAATGGTAAACCTACCTAATTCTGAAATACACAGGTGAAGTCCTTGTAGGCCAGAGTACAAGTGCAGAAAAAAAAATAATAATTCTGCGTAGGAAACCAGGAAAGTGTGGGATGTACGTGAAAAACTGAAGGAGCAGGCAGTGGAAAAAGATCTTTCTGTACATGAAAACAAGCACAAATTTCAAAACATTGCTGTATTGAATATTAATCTGTTTTTAATGAAATGAATATGCATTATACAATAATGTTATGTCTGGGAACGCTGTTACTGCTCTTTGAAACCTTGTTAAAAAGGTGCCAGTACACACTGCTTCCCTGTGTTCTGAGCCATGTGTTCAGCAGAAATGTAGATTGTAAAACATTTTCCTTAACCTGCTGAACTTCTGTCAGTCTAGATTTCAGTCTTGATGCTTGCCTTTCACCTTTGGGTCCTGCCTTTAGGGACAGTCTTTTTCGGAGCCTCAGCTGAAGACCTTACTGATGAGAGAGTGTGTTTTACTGGAACCATCCTTCCAGAGTGATTGGTTTTCTCACGTAGCCCGTCCACTTCTTTGGTGACAACCAAAATGTCCAGACATATATTTTTTTTCCACTCTGAAATAATAATCTTTCCTCCTTATGCAGAAGATGCTCAAGCTATTATTTCTGAACTGGGAAAAAAAAGCTACTACTTTGTATTGCTTTCTTGAGTGAACAAATGTCTCTTTTGTTAGATTCTGATTTCCTCTACTTATTTAACAAACAACTGCTTTACTCTGTGAAGGTTAAAACTCTGTCCTATCGCCTTGATTCATTAGCACACTTTAGCGTAAAACATCTCTTGTGCTAGACCTTGTTTTCTGTATCAGCCAGTGCACTAACAAACGTACTTGTGCTTGAGTCTAGGCATGACAGTTATTATCCCCTTTGGGGTGATAATGGGTTTGGCATGGCAGGGGTTGAGGGATCAGTCTCCTAAGCATGCTGCAGCAATTACTCTTTCAGATTTTCGGTTGAAGAGGCTCTTGGACATGATTAGTTTTAATTTTCTCAAGCACAGCTTTCTTGGTCGTGTGAAGAACTAAGTGCAGTATTCTTCTCTGTTTATACATCTGTAAATGAGCTTTCAAACAGCTTTTGCATGTAAAAAAGGGAACAAAACAAACAACAACAACAAAACTGTCACATAAAGTTTGGTGGAAAGATGACCTAATTAAACGAACAGAATACATTTGTCCACCCCCCCTTTCAAATCCTAAACCAAACAAAACCTGAGGATTCAGAGATATATACAGGGGAAACAGAACTAACAAAGTTTGTTTTTCTGTTACTTTTTCTTATGGGTAGATTCCTTGCAGTCTAATGAGGAATGAAATCTCATCAAAATTCTCCATTATCGGTGGATTCTCATCCAATTTTGTATTATTGGATGTTTTTTTTTTTTTTCCTCTCAAGGACATTTACAAGATTTTCTGTCCTTGTTGGATATAAAACTATTATGTTCTGGAAAACTCCGTCCTTCTCTGAAAAAGAGTATTGGTTGGAATTACTCAAAGAATTCTGAAGTTACTGAGAGGGGGAATAGGGCAGGCAGCATACCAACCTAGTCTCCTTAGGCAGTTAAAACTGCATCAACCAACCAGAAAAAGTCCCAAACCTCACCGTAAATAGCCAGATATAACTGGTACTATTCTCCCAAAGCATAACACCCCGTAGTTTAAAATCTGGAATGCTGCAATCATCTGCATTTCCACAGCCTTCTTTTTTAGGAAGAATTGTACTATGAAAGTTTCAACATCACCTGCTGTTCCTTCAGTTGCAGATATTACTTTTGACTGGTAATAGATGCAAATATTTTTTTAATATTGAAATCGTTGGCAGTCGAACTATTTGGCCAATTATTTGCACGCTTTCCTAACAGAAAATAGGGGACAGATGTAGGCTGCCCCATTCCATTGTCTTTCATTTGCAGTAGTGCAGTCACTCTCAAGGAATGAGTGTGAGAGAATGTGTTGCCATAGAAGCAACTACTGTGATGGAAAGTAGTTAGAAAAATATAGCTATTAATGAAAAAAGTGGATGATAACTAATGTGCTTAGGCTTTATGCATAATTGACCAAAGAAGGCTCAGAAAAAAATAATAGTAGTGTCCAAACTAGAATTGACTATTACCAGTCTGCCTCCTTTATTACAGCCTTTCTGCCTCTGCCTGCTAATAATACAGAAACTGCACCTTAATCTTTGTAGGAGGAATCAAAGTGTGTTCCTTTTTTTTTCTCTTCTTATTTTTAGCAACCTGCCATTCTGGTTTAGTGGTAGGTTTTGTAAAACGGGTTATAGATGATTTATTTTCGGAGTCCTTGTGCTATTGTTTTGCTTCGTAGCAGAAGCAGCTTTGTTAATGTGTGAATTTGAACTATAGAAGACGGTTCTGCTAGACTTTAAGCAACATTCGAAATGTGTTTAAAATTAGAAGTTGAAGCCTGCATGTGTTTCAGAAATGGATAAGTGATTTGAGGTGGAGTTCTTGACACTACATGATGATTTTGTGCTTGTGCATGCACCAAGATATTGTGTGACATACGCAGCCATTTTTAAAACAGTTTTTTATTTCACTGAGTTTTGTTTGATCATCCGCGCAAGGATTTAAATTGCATCTTTTTATGTAACTGGAAACATATGAGGTTTGCTGCGACTTAATGAACAAGCGGAAGCTTTTTGGGAGAACTGTTTTAATGATTAAAAATTAATGTAAGCTTCTGTTATTGGAGATGCTCATAATTTTGGAGTGTACGCATGTGACAAAGTTAAGTTTTGCTTTGGGGAATATGTCGTTAATTTGTTGGTTCGATAAAAAAGCAAAATCATAAAAAGCTTTGGAGTGCCTGGAAATTAACTGTTTTTTTTTTTAATATTTATTTTTTTAATGTATTTTTTAGTAACATCTGCTTTTGAAAAATAAATTAACGTAACAGTAACAAGAGGGTATTTATACTGCACATGCTGTGTGAATACAGGGATTGTACAATTATTCTGTTACTAAATTTTCATAAACTCTGCCACACTTGATGCAGAATTGAACATGACCTCAGATGAGTTTTTCCTTTCTCTTCATTTTTCTGAATGTCTATTCTAGATAGAAAAGAAGGAATTCATGTGTCCTTACAGTGCGCCATTTAAGTTTATGCTCCTGCAAGTCCAAGACAGCTTTCTGGTGGCACTGCACTGTTTATTTTCTCCAATATTTTGAGGGGCATAAATGTGTTCAAACTATGGACTTAGCTGTATTTTTTTTATGACAGAACAGGATTTTTGTAAATCCAGAGTTCCATAAAGCCACGATTATACTGCCTTGCAGCAGTAATCCAGCACTATACACTGACTAGTCAGAACCCATGAAAGACAGTGTGTATTCCTGTAAGATGCATCTCTCTTTGATGTAAGAGAATTTCTAATGTGCTAGGTTTTTGAGAAGCACAAAGAGTAAAGCTTGCTTTTATCCTCCTTTCCTGGCTATCTCAGAGTTCTCTGGTGTGGTGCTATCTGGCCATTCTAATCAACCCTGTAGTGCTTTATGAGAGATTAATGCCTAATCAGCTGCCCTAAATGTCACCTACAGAGGTTTTGCAGTATTTTGACTAAAACTGATAATTGTTGAACATCAGCAATACTAACCCAGGATTTATCCATTTCTCGCTCTTATGTGTGTATTTCTTTTCCACCTTTTTTTCCCTCTTGCACTTTTTTTTGCTTGTGTCAAGGAGGTTGACCACCTAACCATTCAGCAGCCAGGCATCAGGTTAAAGATTTCTTGCTTCATCTCTTGCAGCGTTCTTATTTAGTGTAACACTAACAATCAGAATATCTCATCTGTTTGGCTGTAATTCCCGGCAGTTTTAGCACTTCATTCCCATCCCAACTAAGTATGTAAGTATGTATTGAACTTCCCACAATGGTTCTGTCCCACTGCTTGTTTTTTTTACTAGGCTGTTCACCTTTTCAAAGTTAATGATGGGAAACAAAGTGCTTAGGCAAAGGAAGAAGAGTTGTGCTTGAGACCCTGAATCTGGTGTGTATTAACAACAGAAGAGCAGGCCTGGTATTCAGTGCCATTGCCCATAGCTGTTATGGTCAAATTCCTGCAGAACATGCATGTCCAGCCATGCAGCAAAAACACTTCTTTATTAAAGATCAGGAAAAAACTGAGTAAAGATACTGTAAATAAAACCAAATCAATGATGATCTATCAAGTGGGAGTGTATGTGAGTGGCTCCCCAAGTAATGCCTCTTATTTCCATGGAAACTACAACAGATAAGACAATACGGTCAGTGTAGCATATAGACACATACGTACAAAGCGTGTTTAAGAAGTTTGGAGGTTAACTAATACTTTGGCAGGAGTGAGCGTTTTTGTCATTGCCTCAGCAGTGGTCTGCTCAGCTGGAAATATTTGTTTCTGTTGCATGCAGTGGGCTGCCCTTAAATTTCGATTTGATGTTGTGTTTACCTCGAATGAAAAAGCAGCAGCAGCCAAAGTTTTCAGAATTTGTTTAGAAATAAATGGACACAATTCTATTATACAAATGGATGTGCTCTTTCATGGAGATGCTAAGAGCTTGTACTTGCTTGAGTTTTAGTAATGACTGTTTATTCTTGTTATATCATGCCACCGCTGCTTTTGTAGGTAGGTAGATATTACACGGGCTGAATTCAGTCCTTAAAGATGTAAATTCAGAATAAAATCTGAATGATGTACTATGTAAGAGGATACTTTTTGCAAAGGAGAAAGACTAGGCTGAATTATGTCATAATACAATTGGAATGGTTACTAAAATTCTATAAACTTAAGAAAGAATGTTAATCTAAGAGAAAGCAGCGTTTGGTAAAGGTGACTGAGAAGAAAGATTACTAAAGAGATTTTTAATAATGAGCACAGCTTTTCTATGGTAAAAAAAAATAAAAAACACAACAATAAATAATAATAATAAACCTATTTAAATATCAATAAACCTAAATTAATATTTTTCTAATAATAAAAAAAACATTTGTTCTTATCTCCCAAACATCTCTACTTCCAGTATTTGGCAGTTTGTTATGTAGTAATACAAAGCTGTTAGAAGTCTTCTTGAGAGAAGTTTGAAGTTACCGGTAGGTATCCATACTGGGTTTAGGCTGTTGTGTAGTTTTTAACCTTACGGGTTTTTGGATTGCCAAAAGAAGGAGTTCAGCTAGGCTGTATCTACAGAATCAATTATGAGGTTTATCTCGCTTTGTTAGCCCAGTATGGAATATCATAGTGAAAATGGGGGAATTGTGTAGCATTAGTAAGAGAGTTGACAAAAGTGTCAACTGATCCATAGGAGAACAAGTTTCTTCTGATGCATAAAAGCTGTATGCTTTCACTAGGTAAACTTCTAGTTTTCTTTGAGAGCGTTCCTTCTCTGTGACAGAACGTAGTTTTATGCTTTGTATGGATCGAATCCATCATCTCTGCAAATGCATAGTAAGTGCCAGTGTTCAGTCATCTGCTGGGGTTGGTTGCTGGTTACATTTAGTAGATAAGAAGGAAAATCTGTGTAGGAAGTACATAAAACAATTATTGCAGGGCATGCTTTCTTCAGCGGAATAGGAAATGACTAGTTTTTTCCAAAGACTAATAGGTTAGCAGAAGGAATGGGTATTGCATCTTCAATAACGGTAAAGGGATGCTGTCCAAATAAGTTAAATATTAATCAGGAAATATATCTTTATTTATGAACTCTATATTTTTGGTAAGTTCTTAATAAACTTTTACTTAAATACTTCCTTGGTAGATTTGCAAGTGCTACTGTAGATCTTGGGGAAATATGAGACAAATGTTTGGAATCTGCCCCAGTGTAATGACTGTGAAATTAGTTATGCAAAGATTCTTGTCATTGTAGGATTTTATGTTTAGTTTAATGTTACCGTAACTGTTTAGAGACTGTGATATTGGGGCTTCTTTTTTCAGTTTTATCAACCATGTCTTCTTAACTAGTTTGTTTTCTAATTTTTTTTGAAGTCATAAAAATTACAAAAATGAAGTTATGTCATTGCAGTAGTGCCAGCTCTGCAAGGTTTTGAAAGTAGAAATGTCACTAATGCTTTCAGCCAAACTGTTGGTTAGTTGATAACAGCTGCTTCCATTCCAAAAGTGACTATTAAAAAAGAAATTAAAAAAAAACAAAAACAAAACTAGAATAGTTCTAAAACAGTTGCTTCTGTATAAGCAAATGTATAAGCAAACTCTAACAGTAGGTGAAGTCATGCCCCCAATAAATAATCATTGTCATTTCTTTTAAGACTTCATGCATAAAGATAAAGTGACTTGACTGGTTGAAATCATGATGCGTCTCATTTAGCTGCAGTTTTCCTGGCCTTGTAGTGTGATATACAGTCAACGAAGAACTTTTCTGTCTTCTGATGTTCTTCGGACTCTAGATTTCTTGTCATAAGTTCAGAAATGTGCTTACAGAATCATGAACGTGATAGGAAACGAGATAGCAGAGTAATGACGATCATACTGTCAAGCATACGTATAGAAACAGATTGAGCTTGTAAAGGTGAAGGGACCAGCACAAACAAGGTAATGTTACAAAAGGAAGGAAAATGAATGTTCACCTGTCTCCAAGAATCTAGGCTCACAAAGAAAGAACTCCAAAAAGAGGAATATCCAACAGGAGATGCTTTTTCAGTGTCTGTCAGCCCTTAAATGAGGTCTAAGAGGAGTGGAGACTAGCTCTACAGCTTCTGGTTGCTCAGGTGAATTGCCTTCACCTGCGCTCCCAGAGCTGACCTTCAGGTGCTCAGTCAGTGGTTCAGGCTGTGACTCAGCAGTCCCCATACAAGCTGAAGCTCAGATAATTAGCTTCTGGGTGACACAGTTGATATCATATGCATTAGAATGCATGCTGCATAATAAAGCCTTCCTTTTTAGAGAAAGAATCTCACTGGACTTGTTGAAGTGTGTTTTAGTTTATATGGCAACCAAGTGATTTTACATTTTGCTCCTGTGCTAGTGGTGGAAAGCCTTTGAAAGAAAAAGAAGTTAGAATAGGTTAAGAATAGGCATTTTGTAAAACTATCCAGTAGTAAAGGATTTGTCTCGGTTCTCTTTGAGTAATCCTTTGGAAATGTACACCTTTCAAACCAGCATATAGCTCCTGTATAGTCAGTTTTAACTTTATGAATCCCAGTGTAACTAATTAAAAAGGAAATGTTTTTAGTAACAGTACGTGAACTCACAGAATAATTGGGTTGTAATTCAGCCTGTCAGATCTACTGCCATTCATAAACTCAGGGTTTATGAAGGTCTCAGAAATTTCAGATTGAATTACAACTTGGTTCTGTGTATAACCTGAACAGTGTGCATCTCAGCATTCTGTTTGCAAGACTGAGGATATTTTATAATACCTTTATTTTATATTATCCTTTAAATATTACTTAAATATATACTTAACATAAAATTCCAATTTTGTATCTGGAGGAAAAAAACTATACTGCAGAAGTACAATTCACATCTCATTTGGACTTCATATTGGTTACAGTAGAGCTTTCACTCTGGATGTTTATTGGCATAAGCTGCTTGCTTTTCTTTAGGATGTGTTGTGCGTTTTTGAAAGGTTTTAATATATTTCTGTATTTTAAATAAAACAAATTGCTATTTATGATATTTATGTTTTGTTTGTTTCTTAATTCACTTTATTATTGAAATACAATTTTACTATTTGCCAGAAGATTATTCTTTGACCTCATTTATAACATTTTCTTAACACAGTCAAGTCCATGTTGTAGAACGTAGCTCAGTGCATTTATATATATGCAGTATTGTTTTAGGACTTCATTCTCTTAAGGATGCTTTTGAATATTTTCTGTCTGCAGGTTGTTGAGTCAGACTATGAAGGATCATTTGGTCAGAGTGGCTAACGAAGCAGAGTTTATCTTAAGTAGACAGAGAGCAGAGGATATCAACCGACATGCTGAATTTGAGGTAAGAAATAAGTTTTTGTTTTTTGTTTTTTTAAACAAAACAGGAGCCACAACCAACAATGAAATAACTGCCGTAACAAACATACGGTAATGGAGTATCCTAATCGTAGACTCATGGAGTTGCTCAGGTTGGACTTCAAGATTTTCAAGTCCAACCTCAACCAAACAATGCTACCCTAATACTAACAGCCCGCTTCTAAATCATGTCCCTGAGCACCACGTTCACATGATTTTTCAGTGCGTTCAGGGATATGGTGACTCAGCCACCTGCTTGGGGAGCCTATTGCAGTGCTTAACAGCTTTGCAGGCCCAGGCAATTCCGCTGTAAATGATGGTTAGCAATACTAGTGGATTTCTGTGCAGAGAGCTCAGAATCTGCAAATTATGGTTTGTGGAGGAAGAAATTGTATCATACCGGGGCTCTTCTCTTCCTTGAAGCGAATATCACTGTTAAAGGTGTTCAGAGTCACTCTCAAGATACAACTGTGGAAGAAAAAGACAAATCCAAGCACCCCCAGTCCCTCCAGTCTTGCTGAAGATAGATGATAGCATCCTGTTAAGCACAAGACAAGAGATTATCTTTTTGTCTTTTTCTGTAGCTTGCTGTTTCACTTAATCCGTTTCTAAAACCTTTTTACTTATATTTCACATGCTTCAGTGTGGTTTGTTATGTTTTTGTATTTTCACCCCACTTAAGGGATTCTGAAGTACCATATAGGGCTTGGTTTTTATAGACTTGTAATAAACACACGAGGCTTTTATTCTGAATCACATTAGTCAAACCTCCAATTTTGGATCATGGTTACTTCATTTAGGTCCTTTCTGTGTGCTGTAATTACTGGGATGTTTTAATGAAAATGAAGTTAAATCTCGCTAAATTTGCTAATACTATGCATAAAATGTACTTAGTCTTTCTTCTGACATGTGATACTACTTGTGGTTTTGTTTCTAAAATGAAGCATTAAGGGATTGAAGGCACATTTATGTTTAACGTATTCCTAAACTGTTTTTCTTTTAAATCTTTTCTTGAAAAAATACTCACCCGACATGAAAGCATATTTGTCTTAGACAGTGCTTATATTCTAAAGGTCATCTGTGTTGGCCCCAGGATTCAAGCTGTGCGTTGTTTAATAACATATCTGCACTTCATCTAGAGCTAGTTACCCCCTCCTGCAAACAGAGATGTTGTAAGATAACTACAGTACCATTTTGCAGTGGTGAAATAGCAGGCGTGTTTCATTTACTACATCAAGGGTTTGGCGACAGTCCTGTGGAGATGAAAAGTGCATCTTTATACTTTGTTCCCTAGTAATCATTGGCCTGGGACATGCTGACATCTTTTGCTCTAGATGTAGGCAGAAACTCGGTGAATGATAAACAGATCGCTTTTTTTACTTCAGATGCAAACTGTACACAAATGTGTGTGTATATGTGGGAAACGTGTGAAGGCTCTATGATGTAAATAGACTGTCAGTGAATTCAATATTTCGATGGCAGCTTCACTATTATAATCTGATTTGAGTGTTGGAAAACCTTTTTATAATATCTAGAAGAAATTTACACTGAGCATTAAGTTAGATCTTTAATACAGCTCTGAATTTTGCTGTAATTTAACTATCTAAGGTAATACGACGGATCAAGCCAAGTGTTCAGCTCCTCAGGCTGAACTTAAAGAGGAACTAGTGTACTGAAATAGCAGATTGTTTATTGAGTTTAGCATTGTTACTGTGTTGGAAAAAATTAGATCTAGCATTATTTCTGCACATGTGTAAAAATCAACTATATGATTTCATTAAATTCTTCAGTAGTGGTGTCACATGAAGTTGTCCTTATTAAGGTCTGTGGCAGACTTCAATCAATAGTTCAGTGATGTGTGTTTTATTTTTGAGTGTGTGTACATGTGTAAGAGGGGGCTGTTAGTTACATTCGTTAGAATTTGCAGGTATCGCATCAACAGTCAGAAGTTCCTGCATACCATACTGAATCCATGGGTTGGTCTGGTTTTCATGCTTCCTGTCTAGTGTGCCCAGCTGGATTTAGCTTTAGCCATGGTGATCCTTTTAAAATGATGCTGAGGTGTATGGACTACTTTTCCTACTTTCTACTGTGTCCAGAAATAAGCACTGTCACTTGGTTTAATTCAAGCCATTCCACCTCTTAATGAGGCCTGTGCTGTGTTGGGATGTAGACATGCCTCGTAACGTGATTGGTAGGCATGGGATGTTGATGTCTGCATTTTTGTTGTAACACTCATGTAATTTTTTGCACTGCTGATATCTTAAGGCTAGGAATTTCCCTGCTCTCAGAGTGGTAAAAAGCAAGTGGAAAGGATTACACGATTTTTTGGGAAACAATATGATACTGTAACAGTTAGCTCTGGGCAATAATATATACAGATGTATTTCAAATTGCATTTTGAAACACTTTGTGCTTGTGGTAATTACTGGTCAGAAGGATGCAACCTGTTTAAAAATACATAGAGCTAACATTGGTGGTTCAGATCCGAAGCGAGCTTTGCCACCTGTGAAGAGGGAGAAAAGAAATGAGTTCGGTTGAGAGAAACAGAAACAGAAACGGTTGAGAGTTGGTAAGAACTGTTATCCATTTTTTTCATTCTTACTTGCATTTCTGGTGTTTCAGATCACCTATGAAATAAAACACTGTAACACTGGCTCAGCAAAAATTAAACTCCCAAATTTCTGTTTCAAGATATGTAGTAAGCTTACTGCTGTATCGTTTTAATTCTCCCATTTCTAAAAGCCATGCCAAAGATGAACCTCGCTGTATGTATGTCAGATTTTGAGTAGGGGTTCATCTCTCAGTTTTTGTGAGATTTTACTCTTGCTCTCCTTAATCTTGGGAAAGTTTTTCCACAAATAAACATACTGCCTAAAAGCAATTATGTTAATAGGGCATAATTGTGAAGCAAAGGATATTTTTCTCTGGTAAGATAGTTCTTATAAAACTCTTAATGCAAACATCACCAAACATTTAAGTTTGAGTATCTGATTGCAACTGTATATGTTCTACTAGAAAACTGTCTGGTAATGTATTTACGCTGACTGAAAGTGGAGTGGCAAATATACAAAAAAGTTGATGATTATTTTTGGCAATATGGAAACCTGTTCTTGAATTCTTTATCAAAACTGAAAGCAAAGCTGCTTATTTTTTGCTGTTCCCAGGACTATATTTAGCCAATGGAGTAAAATGAATTAAAAAAATCGCCACAAATTGAGCTTGCTATAATTCAAGTGTCACTTCAAATATTGTAAGGTTTGAAACAGCACAGATAAGGTGATTTTCACCTTGAAGACGCAGGTTTAACTCATTTGTGAAAAGCTATATTCAAGGATAAATGTGAACCATTTTTCATCTTCATATTCTGGCACAATTTTTCCTTTTGATTCTGTAAATGTCTTGATTTCCTTTCATGAAGGATAACAACTTTTTAGTACTAGCTATCCTGGGCTGCATGTGGCCCACAGGCCCCAAGTTAAACATGGTGGTCTGTATCCTTCCAAAAGTATAGGATGACCAAAGCCACCAGAGGACTCTCCAAACAGTGTTTTTAGCATACTATTTGAGTTTGAGCTATCGCTTTCAGTATAAAGGAAACTGTGTTTGCCTGGGTGAGTTAGATTTAAGTTGAAGAAATCTGAACAGAAATCATTCTTCCCTTTGTCTTTTCAGGGCAAATCTTTCTCTTTAAGTAACTTAGTTTCCACTTCCATCTCTTTAGGCAAGAAGGGCATCTGTCATCTTTACTTGGCTATTTCTCTTTTCCTTCATTTTGGTGGGAGTCTGTTTCCATTTGCATTGCAGGATTCACGTTCTTTTGCAGTTCTGTGTTCCAGAAGCTTCTTCAAACAAGAAATTATCATCTTCCCTTAAGTAGGGTGCACTCTCCTACCCTCTCTGATGAGGTCTTAGCTTGCAACTCCGTAGCGTGGACAAAGACAAGTTATTGTCTTGAGTGCCGAGTGGCACATTATTTAGTAGGAGATAATATAAGTCCCATAATGAATAATGAGCAAGCCAATTATATCTGTCTTCAAAGCTAGCATTTAATAAAAGAAAGAAAACAAACAGTATTTCTGTGTTAGTTGTGAGAGGATCTTCTTGAGCTGAATTCAGTCAAAAGGCAATCTTATTTCCTTTCCTTTTCTGATCTTCTCCACACTTGCAGTTTTGACTGTTACCTCTATAAGTATGTCTATGAATGTAGACATAGGGGGAGGTCACAGACAGAGCTGAGGTACTTAAAATTTTATAGTGCTGTTAAATCTCAAACATGCCTGATAAAGCAATATTGCATACATTTCTTTAAGGAGATGGCCACAAGGCACGTGTTTTAACAATGAAAGGGAGAACGGGCACATTTCTAATGTAACTTATTGTCTTACTTACAGTCTTACACTTAAAACCTTAAATTTTGCACACACGCAGCAGGTCTCTTAGGCAGTTTCTTACCCCGAGTTTTCGTAGAGCTGAAAATCCTGAAGAATAACCAATTTATGCCTGAATTCTAACGACTTATTTCGTTACCACCTAGCCTGCTTTCTATAAACGACCTTCAAAAATCTGGTGATTTGCACTGTCTTAGATTATGCGAGCAGCCTGCTGCAGTTTGGTCTACGGGAATAATTGGATTTAGTGTGAGGAGGGGGAGGGAATTTTGTACTCTAATTGACTTTATTTTATAATTTATGACAGGTGCGCCCATTGCCTTAGATTTGCCTCCTGTCTTATATAAATCTCTTCATGTATTTGTGTGTGAATATACATATTTATAGAATTTAAAATATGTAAACTGGCAAGTCTTTTAGGCCTAGTGTTTTCAGGCATCTTTCTGAAAGAGATTTAATTTGCTGTTGTATAGTGCTACTGAATTTTTACTAAGACCAGTAATACCACATCTCAGTGCTAGTGTATTTTTGATGAGCATTCTTCCAGCAATGTTTTTCTTCTCCCCTCAAAGAGCCACATGAAGAAACTATTCCAAGCCATTCATAGTGCAACCAATTGTGTGCGTAGAAGAGCGCTGAGTTTTCTGAAAACGCTCCAAACCAGACAAAGGTTATTTGCTCTGAACCTGTGAAGTTCAAATAACTGACAACTTCTGTGATTTTTTTTTAGCTTTCTGATTTACAGAGTAACCCACCTCCTTCAAGTGTCATTTTTAAATGATGTCTGGCATCGTCATTCTCTTCACTGCTTAGTTTAACTTGGTTCAAATTTTCATTATCTGTAGAAATACGAAGCGTTAGCATTCTTGTTATTGGTCCTTTCTGTTGATTAACCGAGAATTTCACATGACTTTATCTTTACATTTGTTATAAATCATTCTAGGTGGCTGGCTTCTCTGCATGATTTCTCTTCAATAATTAAATCTAGCATTTACAGCTGCTGTAAAATTTGTTGCCATTTTCTGTTCAGTTATATTTTTTCATGCATAAGAGTTACACTCTTCCTCATAGTTTGAATTCTTATTCAGTATCAATTTATGGACTGTGGTTTAGCTGTAATAAACTGAATGTTTTACTTTATGGCTCACGCTGAGAAAAGAATCTCAATTCACGTATTGCCTCGACAGAGGTAAGATGCAAGGCATGGGAAGTGTTCTGCTAGGGATTTGGTTGGAGCCATTTGGATTTCTTTTGTAAAGCAGAAATGTAGAAAGCAGCATTCAGTGCTTCAGTTGATCGGTAATTTTGTGTGTCCTTTACCTTTTCCACTTTGATGTACTGAGCGTTAAGTATTATTTAATCAGAGGAAGTTATGTCGAAGTTGAATCGCAAATCAGTTGCGGTAGAACATACTAAAGTCAATGTTAGAGAGATGTTTAAAGAATTATGAAAAGGTACTTGTTATGTGTGTAAACTCTGTAGATGATAGGTAGTTCTGTAGGTAGCAAGTAGTTACTCTGGCAAATAAAGTAATTTTTAATCTGTGTTCTTCATATAATTTTCCAATGTTTTTACTAAAAGTTTTTTTTGTTTTGTTATTAAGCTCATGTATCAAATAACCTTTCTGTGACTCTTGCAACATCATTTTATATGAAGTGCTGTTCAACACGCTTAATGGCAGGTACCTTGTTCATGAGAAAAATAATATTTTGGAATTCTTTCAGTTGGTGTTCTGTCTGCTACGGTGGGTCATCAGCAATGAATCTTTACACAACTTACCAAGATAGCAAGCTAGTTGTAGGCTTCCTGTAATAATGTTACTGAAAGTTACCACACTTGATTTTCAGAACTTTTCCTTAAGGAATAACAGATATATCCTTGCACAGAAATACAGCATTATGCATTTCTTTTTAAATAGCCTTAACTCTATCCTAAACAGATATTTTTAAATAAATACTACCTTTTGCATTGAGCAGGTTAGGCATTGTACAACCATCTGTTGGAGAAGGAAGACTTGTTTGTACTTAAATTGTATGAACTTTTTTTAAGGTATAATATAAAACCTGGTAACTCTTCAACAGTGCTGAGCATGGAAGAACTTTTCTTCCATTACAGGATTAACTGTTTTTGTGCAGCTGCACCGTGCTTGAGAGTTCCAAACTGGAAAGCTTTTATTTCTCGTATTGCCAAGGTGGGAATTTTTCTTTTTTTT
The DNA here is from genome assembly GCF_038088225.1 of Cyrtonyx montezumae. NCBI lineage: Eukaryota > Metazoa > Chordata > Aves > Galliformes > Odontophoridae > Cyrtonyx > Cyrtonyx montezumae. The sequence goes on along the minus strand of NW_027071936.1, from coordinate 12,512,519 downwards.
TTTTTTTTGTTTCAAAAGATGCTGATATGGGAAATTGCACTTTCCACATGATTATGATAACATGTTTCTTGTGCTGTGAGGATTAAGTATTGCTTGATTATATAAGAAAAAATGTACATTTGCGGTTTATTTTACAGTATGTTTTAATAAGCAATGAGAAGAGAAACACTGAAAGCTTGTGCTGGTATGCTGATAGGTCTTCTTTGTTTTATTCCACGTTTAAATCAAAATACAATACATCTGAGTAGTATCAAAGATAAATTTGCTTCCGAAGCAGATTGAAACAGAAGCATTGTTTTAGAACTGCCCTATTCTCAAGAAGTGATGTCATTCTCCTTAGATTTTTTGGCTTATTTTTGAAAATTTTGGCAAATTTGGCAACAGGCTGTGAAGAGGTGTTACATTAAGCTTAGTCATGATATTTTGCTGCTTAGTGAATGTTACAAATATGTAAGCTACATATTTATTCAGCTCAGCAAAAATAAACATCACATGGTTCATTCTTGCTAGCACTTTACAGGCCTTTCAATTTTTCTAGGAGTTATGAAGTGTATGTTTTGCTTAGCATTATAAAAGAATAAGAAGGTAGTAGAAAGTGTTTATGGAAATGAGTTGATAGAAATCATGTATGTAATTAAGTATTTCGAATTTGACTGTTGCATCTGCACTTAGAAAAAGAACAGAACTGAAGTAATTACTGGATTTTTCAAATCTATTGAATATGGAAATAGATTTATAACCATAGCTATCTCATATACTAATCTGGTTTCTGATGCAAATGAAGTTTATTGTTTAGAATTAATACACAGTTCTTAGTAATATGATATTGAAACCTTTCCACATTTTATAATGTTTCATTTCAATGTAAGTTGAAAATTATTCAGGTCTCTCATGCGGTTATGAGTCTGTCTTCTGTATGTTGTTTCACGATATTAACTACGTGAGATTCCAACTTTCTTTAATGGCCTTTTACATATGTATTGCATCTACTTATTTCTCATCTCCTGATAATTACCTTTGTTTTGGAAACTTTCTAACCCCTCCCTCCATGGCTATACTGATACAGCTGATTATTTTCACAAGAGATTATCACTGAGTTTAATTAATCTACTCCTCTTAGTCCTGCAAGAGTTAACAGAACGTGATCCAGAGGTCTTCTTTTGCATGTGTAGGCTCTGGAGACCTCAAATAAATAAATCTCTGTCAGAAGGAACTGAAGACTCAGTTCTTGTGACCAGTTTTGTTTAACAATTTTGCCCTGCACTGGAAGACAGTGGTATAATTTGAAAATGGGAGAGCAGTGTTCCATGCTTCCCTGTTCTGTGCCTTCTGTTAGACTGGCAACAGGTATTCCCTTTTGACCCCATCCTTTACTATGCCTGTCCATCTTAACTGTTGGTTTTTTTTTTCATTTATTGTAAAAATTTTTTTCTTCTGAGAGACATAATTACAAGTATAACAGATTTTTCTTTAGTTAATTGCCTAGGTAGTCAGATACCACACCAGATCCAGTGTAACTTTTATCACCTGCTTACAAGGCTCATGAATATAGACAGTTTTGAAACAGTGCTTTAGTAGAAATAGTTTCCACTTGTTTTGTTTTTTTTACTTACAAATTTTAAATAAAGCTTAATTTTAGACTTGCTATTTAAAGTTTTTGAAAGAATAATTCTCAGGGTAAAAGTACACCCAGTAAGAAATAATTAAAATTTAAGCTATGCTGTGTAATATTTCCTCTTCAGCAGTGACTTGACAAGTTACTTTAGGAGGTGGTCTGTGTGGAAAACAAGCACAAAATTACGTATGCCTGCTATCTTGTTCATGTGTGCAAGTTTTGCAGATGCGTGTTCCACTTATCACAGGTCATTTCTTGTGAAGTCTGACTTGTTATGGGAATTGTTCCCATATTATTAGAGCATTTTAGAATTAAAGATTCTGCCAGTTTCCTGGAATAGGAAAAGTCTTGCAAGTAAGCTTTGAATGAGTTAGTTTACAACCCTGAAAATCCAAAGTCATTTATGATGTTAATACAGTCCATGTGGAAATGTTATGTCTTTTTTACTCAACTGCATTAATAATTTTGCTCTTCTGCTTTATGTAGGAATTGTGTCTTGATGCTGAAGAGTATCTGTAGTGGGCTGGGCCAAAAGTCTGTCCAACTCAGTACCTTGTTTGTAACAGAGTTGAATAGTAGATACCTTCTGTAAGAACAGTGCAGTTATCTGAGGTGCTTTCCCTATTTCCCCATGTGTCAGGGGTCACATTTTAGATAAGGATTTGCATGGATTTTGCATATAGTTCTCTCTCCCGGTCTCTGTGTTAGCATTTTCCTTGTTTTGTTCCTGTTTTCACTGCCCTGAATTACTTACAGCTGTCAGAAAAATGTGACACCTCTTTCCGTCTCCAGACATTTCTAAATATGATTAATAACACAGCAGGATTCAACTGGTGATTTCCCTCCTTTTTGAAGACTGTTCTTTAAAAAAAAAAAAAAAAGTTTCCTATGTTTTATTTTTACTTTATTTATTTATTTTAATCCACATTAGGATGTTCCTTCTAAAGCACCTTGGCTTTCTTTGAGTATCTTCTTGGCATTCTAACAGTAGACTTTATGAATTGGATCTTTCTTGTAGCCATCCCCTGTGACTCATTGGAGGAAATCTAATGAAGCGTGACTCCCCTTTACAAAAGCCATGATGACTCTTGCCAGTGTGTTTATTTCATTGTTTGCCTTTTTAAACACATCCACCAATTTGTCTTTTGTAAATTTCAGTTACTACCGTGTAGTTCCCTGCTGTCTTCTGGAATCCATTTGGCACGTTTAATTCTTTTGGCACTGAGGCAAGCCTAAGAAGAAAAATGTAGCTAATGGTTTATCTGCTTTCATACCTGTGTTCTTCTTCACCATCTGAGCTCCTACTGTCAAGCGAGTGACAGCTGGTCACTTGCTAGTTGTCTTGTGTGCTTCTCTCCTAGCACATCGCTGTGATGGTCTTGTGTTCCTAGTGCTCTTTTTATCCTTTGATCATCTATTAGCTGTACGGATACTTTAGCAGGCTTACTGTTCCTTTCATACCTTTACACAAGTATTCCTCAAACTCTTGTGTCCTGCTTCTTTCTCTTTTTAAACCTAACGTGCAGTAGTTTGACATATTTTTATATTTTCCTTGTTTGGTCTTCTAAAAAGCTTTCTGATGGGAGGCATGCGTTTCCTTTGAAGCCCTTAGTATTGTATCTTTTTATACAGGCTTTTGTGCTGTCTGATGAAACATTTTCCATGTTTGTCTGCATCCTTTTATGCTTACTATATGAAAGCTAAACTAGCTAGCTTCAAATTAGATGTTCCCATCTGGAATGTTGTTGTTCTCACCCATTCATGAAAAATAAATCAGTAATGTTTACCTTATTTATTATTCATGTACAGACATTACAGAAGCAAATGGTAGGCAGTGATTCTAAAATGCTCAGACCTAAGCAACAGAAGTGTATATTGAGTATACATTTCTGCCATTAACTAAGCAGGTATCCTGTTGTGCATGATGGTAGAATTTCTTCTGAAATTTCTGTCCAAAGATAGCTTGCTTTACTTGCATACTTTTTAAACAGCAGCATTAGGGTTTGTTCAGCTTTCCAGAAGAAACGCAGGTGCCAGTATACATCTCTGTGTGCTTTATCATGGCTTGTTTTGATCTAAACAGAAATGCATTATGTTAAAACAATTCTGATGTTGGTGCTGACAAGGTCACAAAGAAATCTTGAGGATCTCGATACCCAAAAGTATTTTTACTTACTGTTCCAATTGGTGGATTGGACTTGGACACTCTGCTCCACTGTAACACTGTCATGGTTTTAAATTTCCTGTTATGTGTATTCAGTATATATTTATTTGTTGTTATCTTTTGGCTTCAGTAGTCTTTTGTTCTGTAGATGTTCTTATTGATACTTTATACATAGTATTTATCACATCTTCACTTTGTTTTGCTAGGCCAAATGAGTTGTTTTCTTTTAAGTTTGTCTAAGATGGTGCATGCAGACTTTAGCTGTTCTACTCTGTGTCTGCTCTTGGAAGATTAATTCTTGCTGGAACATGTATGAGTAAGATTAAATGCACTCAATTGAGCGTGTTATCCTATCTCAAACAGTGGGTACTTCAGGAAGAGTTTATTCCAAGTGCAAACATAGTAGCATTTTTCCTGAATACACTTCCATGCTTCTGCAGTTCAGCAATTCTGATTCTTGCTGTGCAAGTAATGGTAGCCTTGTGCTTGGTAGCCCTTTAAGAGGTGATTCCTATGCTGGGAATCCCCTGCCACTTCATTGTGGCAGTGTCTTCAACATGGAATTTCACTGAGTTATCTGTATATCTTACTGGCATCTTAGTTTCATACTTCTTTTGTATAATGCCTTTGCTTTTGTAGGGACTGTAGTTGACGTGGAAGCAGACAACCGATTTTTCTGTTCGCTATACTGTTTTTGTTATAAGAATAAAGCTAAGAGTTGATGACTTCACACAGCTCCTGTCACTTTCACTTTTATTGTTGGAGTAATAGTTGGAAAGCTGATTCCAACTGTATACTATAAGCGTAAGTTAAGGATTTTAATGGCGTGTCTGTGGATTGAAGGATGAAGTTCAAATTTTTATAAAGCGTGTTGATCTTTAATGCTGTCAGCACAGAATATCCATCCCTCTGCAATTTTGTCTGGGTAATACAACCTGCTGCTGGAACTAGTGTGTGCTAGTCATGGCGTACAAATTCAACAGACCTGTAGTATTCTGAACTGACGAGTTTTTTTTTTTAATTCAACAGGATTGCTGGGCCTTAAAGCTTACCAGCCCTTGGGAAACTTTCACGTACTTCCTTCTCAGTATGCATTTGCTCTCCGTTTGGCCTGTTGCTTCTCAGTGACTCTATCCATCCCATCTTATAATTAACGATAGAGTATATTCACAAAAACTTGCTTAGAAAGAGTCTGCAATATCACATTTATTAAAAGATTCTCATATCCCTCCTGAGTCTTCTTTTTTCTCAGCCTTTATGAAGCATAGTGTTGCTTTGCTGTTTCATCTATGGCAGTGATTATTATGAAATGTTTCTCAATTCGTTTTTATTTTCTGCTGGAAGACCCAAAACAGCACACAGCATTTTGTATGTTTTCCATGTTCTCTCTTCTTTAGTGGTTCCTTTTTTTGTTTGTTTGTTTTAATTTGATTCCTCCATGTTTGTTTATTATCCCATACCAAGCTGATGTTTTCATAAAACTCTCTCATGATACTCAAATCTTATTATTGCAGTAAAGGAGAAGTGAAGATGAAGATGAACTTGGAGCCCATCTTTTTATATCTAAAATCAGATACTCTTAAATTTCTTCTACCTACACTGAAGTTTTGTACTTTTTTATTACTGTGATGACTTGGTCTTCCAAGATTCTTCTCCACTTTCTCACATCTCTTCCATGATTTTACAAATCTGAAAAAATTATTATTAGCAACAGCCTTTTTTTCATTTCATTATTCACTCATTCTTAACATTGTTTTTAACATTTATATTCTACAACCTGAAACCGTCAGCAACTGACAAGTAATGTACAATTAATATTAAAATTTGACTAGAACCGTAAACTTCTCTCCTCTCCTTCCTTTTGGGAAGCAACTGTTCTGATTCTTGCTATTTACTCTTCTTTTGGCTGCTGTATAATTTGCTTTTCTTTTGTGATGTTGATCGAGACTGTATCTTCCTAAGACTTTAACAACATGCTAACTGAATATAGTTCGCTTGCATCATTGGAGGATTTGCGCTTACTGATGTTTTTAAGACCATTACTGTAATAGATTTTTGGAGTGTACTTTTATTGCTGGGTTTAGAAATAAGGTGAAAATGTGAATGTCCAAACCCTTATGGTGGGGGAAAAAAAAAAAGCAAGTGCAACGTATCTGGTTGTTATATTCCTACAGGAACCTGACAGTGCTGTGACATTCTGCATCATTCTTCTTTGTTTCTGCTAAGACAGAATGGTGAATCAAACAGTTTATAATAACATTAGGTTCCATATAAAATATTTTCAACCAATCTTTATAATTTGGGAATTACTGGGGAGCAGTTGTGCCTTTAGATTCTTCCATCAAGGCTCAGGGAAGTGAATTATTGAAAAGATAAAAATAAATTTGTTTGCTTTCTGTCAGAGTTCATATCCACAGCCAACCTTGATAGAGGACCAGAATGATTTAGACAAGTTTGCTTTGGAGATTCATAACATATGCTTGCTGGACAGAATTGAGTTATCTCTGCTCTGGAGAGTAAGTTATTGTAGCAGGAGCTGACAGAGATGAAGATAACTGAGGGAAATTCAATTACCTTTTAGTGTTTTCCTTCTAATAGGATTCTTAATGTGAAAAAGATCCTTAGATGATGCGCCTGTGTTGCTTTGTGAAATCTGCTTTGATACCTGCATCCAGAATAAAGTGAACTCTTCTTTTCAGGCTTTCATTAAGAATGAAATATGCATCTGCTTGCTAAATGGGTGTTAACTTTTCATACAATATATTGCCATTTATAGCCTTGATGTATTTGACAGTGTTCTGGCAATAGCTTTGGATATTCTCTTAAATACAGTTTCACTTGTTTTTATTGATTTTGTATGAGAAACTTGTTTATAGTGAGAATGACAATAGATCTCACAAAACTGTAGAATATTTTCCCTCTGTTTTAGTTCAGTTTAGTTTCTACGTGTTTAGTTCTTTCCTTTGCCTGGCAAAAGGACTTGAAGTACAGATAGTGTATGATTGATTTGAGTTCGTGTTGTTGGGCTAAAATGATCCAACTTGACTGCGTTTCATGTGACACCTCTGAAGTTCTGAAATTGCCATTGTAGGTTGCTGCAGAAATAGGTACTAGGGTGTTACTGTTCAAATTACATATAAAAATGTCCATCTTTTATAATGACGTTTAAAATAACAATTTAGAAGGGGATCTGGGAAGCCATCTCATTCTGTAGTTTTTTTTATTTGAAAATGTTTGCATACCTGCAGTACGCTTTTTTAAAGTGGCCATTCAGCTACTGCATGTAGCTGAATGTAGTTATTTGTTTATCTTCCCACATACATTATAATATATATATTTATTTGAATACTCTGACCCTTAGCTTTGGAATATGAAGTTCCCTTTTTATCTGATGGATTTAGTCCAACTGCTTGCATGCTGGTATTGCAATAAAGCAAAGAGGGAATAACTATCTTTGTGTAGATTTGCAATCCCCAAACCAGATGAGAATGTACATAAAAGCCATCGCATACCTGATAGGTAGAAGTCACTGAGTACTTAACTTGTGTTGATCTATATAAGGTATTGATAAACTTGTTAGCTTGATTATAAACAACTGGTAGTATGTTTGGTCTCGCTGTTAAAACAGTCTCCTCATTTACTTATGAGTGATGATATTTGTTTGATGTAGGTTTATTTTCTTATATGCATGAAGGTGGCTTATCAATTTTGGTGGCAACACAGAAAGTGAGATCACCAGTAGAATACAAAGACACTTCAAATAAATGTTTTAAATGTTTCTTTTATTTCTTAGTCCCTTAGATTATTTCCTCTTTTGTTTATTAGAGTATTACTGAAGTCAGAGTTGTGCAAATATTGCCTCTAGTCATGTAGTTTATCCTGAATTGTTGTCTTCAATTATGTTCTCATTTCTTCATTTAGAATGCTCTGTTCTAAATACAAAATGCCGTTACTTTGCTGAAATAATTGTGTGAGTGATGACTGTGAGGAGAAGGTACTTGCTCAAAGAAGGACTTCACAAATAAATCGTGACAAGGTTTTTTTCCTGTAACACATGTTGCTTTAAGTCCAGTGGGGAGACGTGGTGCAAAAATTAAGTTCTGGTGGATGGCGCTCCTGTTAATGATTGATAACAGTAGCCTTTTATTTCTGAGTAGGTGTAAACAGCTTTCCAGGAAAGGAAACACCACTACACTAGTCAGAATTCTTGATAGGAACTGAAAGGTCTTTTCACGTTGCAGAGCAGTGAGATAGAAGTGACAGACAGAATCTTGTCATCTTAACTTTTCTGTATTAGCTTTGAAATGGGAATCAGAATAACAGTTCGGGGTTTTTTTAAATCTTTTTCTTTTCCCATTGTCTCATTTCTATACAGAAATCTTTACAGCAAGAGTCCACCTATTGATTTAATTTTTTCACTTAGCCAAGGGAAAAATTGGGCCAGTAAATCGATGCTCTTAGATTATGAAAAAAAACCTCTGTCAGCTAAGTCAGTCTTCAGGAGATCATTGTGTTGGGGAAGATGCCAAGTGACTTGCAGAGACCTCTGGATTTCACTGTTAATCTGAAGTCCTACTCTAAGTGTCAGGGTCTGTCCGTAAAGAGCTGCACTGTTTGGGAAGACAAATGGTTGTTGCTATTCTGTTTCATGGAATGAACAAGACAGGTTTCCTGATAACTTCCTCACATCCATCCCCTTTTCCTTCCCGCCTTTTTTCCTGCTCTGAGGTGGCGCAGCTTCACGTGGAGTGCTGTGTGCAAATTTGGGCTCCACAAAATAAGGGCATAAAACCTTTTGTTGCTCTCCTTTGGGTGCTCTCTAAGATGGTGAAGGGTCTGAAGGATGAGAAGTGGCTGAGATCCCTTGGCTTGTTCAACCAAGGGAAGAGGTGGCTGAGGAGAGGCTTTATGGCAGCTACAGGGGGCAGAGGGGCAGCACTGCTCTCCGGTGACAACGACAGGACCTGAAGGAACAAGTATGGAGGTATGTTAAGTTGGGGTTTGGGTAACAGTTCTTCCCCAGAGGGTGATCAGATACTGAAACAGGCACCCCAGGGCAGTGGGCAGTCATAGCTCTGAGCTGCTGGAGTTCAAGGAGCATTTTAACAGTGCCACCCACAGTCATCACTGAGTTATCCTATCATTAGTGCTGAACACATCAATTGTTTATGGAAGAAACGGTCAGATATTCTGACCTCTTAAATATTGTTCTTTTTTTTTTTTTTTTTAATTTTCTTCTACATTGCCTGCTAGGAACCTCAAATATTTGATTTTTTTTAGCAGTTCTTGGTAGTCTTGAAGGCAGCGTCACCCATCTGGCATTGGACCAACTTGTTTCACAGTGTAATTTCATATTGTAGAGAAGGAATATTTTGAAAATGATTTTAAAATGGCAGTTGTTTGAAGCTGCTCAGAAATTTAAATTATTAAATGTCGAGCTTGATTATTGGCTAGTGTGTAATAAACTTAACAAGTATGAAAAATGATGTTATTATGCATATATGGGCTCTTTGTTTTGTCCAATAGCTGTCATTTACCTTAGTTCTGTACGTAATATTTTATATAATTTCAGTAGCTTGTTTCCTTTGTGTTCATGCTTGGTCTAACATACGTTTTTTCATTACTCATCATGTAAACAAGCAAACTGTAACTTGCATCAAATTCCAGATTCTTGTTTCACAGTCTTTGGTGCTGGTGTGGCTTTTTTATTCTGTGTGGCTGTTGCGTTCTTTGCTTGAAGCATATTATGTTTAAATGTTGTCATTTTGTGCTAAGTTATTAGTGTCAGTTAGTGAGATCGAGTTAAGAAGGCTTTGCACAGTTGTGCTGTGTAGTCTGTGTTGTGCCCTTTCACCAACATCTGAAGAGTTCAGCTGTATGTAACAAGTGCTGACATCATTATCGGGGCCAGTGTTAAAATACCTTCATGCTGTTTGTGAGTAGAAGAGGAGAAGGCAAAAAACCTCACACTAAACTGAAACAAAGCCAAAAGTACAGTTGGACAATGACATCAGAGCCTTGGAACAGGGGGTTTTACTTATTCTGAAATGGGAAATACAGAGAAAAGTTAGTAAACGGATCTGCCCTGCTTTTCCTATGTAAGTAAGTTAATGTGGTAATACGTTATGTTTTTTGAACAGTGAACATGTTTCCAGTAGAAGCTGAGTGGGTTACAGAGTACTTGATTCCTCTGATGCCAAATACTATGTAACACCACCCACCTGATTCTTGCATTGTTGCAATATTCTCATTTCAATGGAGTGAACAGGAAAATTTAAGTTATAAAGCAATTGCTATGGAGAGTGTTTAGTGCTTGTTTCATATTGTTCAGTCTAAGGATCTAGAGTTGTGTGAAAGGATGTTAAGTTAGACTACTCTATATTAAAACAGAATCCATTGCCTTCTCATGTTCTGGATAGTCAGAATATTTTAAGCACTGACTTTTTATGTATAATAAAAATCATACATTAGTTTTAATGAGAAATTAAATTACCCTCTTCTAACGATTTTTAGAGCCAACTATATCATCCTCTCAAGAGTGGTAGAACTTCCTTTATGAATGTTTTGTTATAAACCAAATGTTTCTCATTCTTTTCTAAAAGTCCAAAACCATGTTATATAAATGCATGAGTCAATCACTCGTGCACACGGCAATCCAATGGACAATATTCAAACTCATACACAAGTTGAAATGAAGTACAAAAACAGACTGCTGAAAACAAGCACAGCAGAGAAGATATAATAATTTGCTTTTCATAGTTGAATGCTGTAGGAATCTGACAGGAGACTCTAAGTTAAGGCAGAGGTTAAGCTGGAGCTGAAAATGTGACCGTTTAACATGTTTCCAAGGTAAATGGCTGGGAATATTCAGAAGAGCTGCTGTAAAAGGCCATCTTTAATCATCCTTCTCATTTGCTTCTGGATTTCTTTTAATCTTTGCCATTTCATCATCTTAATCAAAATATTCTGCTTTTAAAATACTTGATCACTGAAAGGATAAATTTCTGAAGAGTCTTAGTTTGCTATAATGCTTAGAGTGGAAGTGAGGAGAAACTTGTGGATTAGCAGCACTGAGCAATAATCTTTTGAATAAAATCATGTATCTTGAATAAATCCACGTATGCTCTGATATAAGAAAAAATTTAACATTTGAGCACTTAACTAATAGGAATATTTCTGCAGATAGAGGTGTCTGTGTAATAACTTAATGACAGAAACTATTATTTTTTTCCTGTATGTAAGAGGGAAAAGCTTTGCTAGTAAACGTTTACTTTATTTAGCAGTGTTGAGTCAAGATGATCATCCTGTAGTGTGAGGAAAAGGTCCTGAATTGTCAGAAATTGTCTGCTAAATGAGCTCTTGGTGCAAGCATGTTATAAGCTAGCAGGGGACAGATGGGTTACTTCTTGGGTCGTGAGTTCGTGTTCACTTGTGAATGTTTCATAGCTGAGGTCTCACAAAACAAAAAACAAACAAACAAAAAAAACCCTGCCAAAAATGGTGCAGAACACTTTTAAAGCTCCTGTGGCTGATGTGGAATGAAAGGTGATCTGCCATGATTACTGTCCATGTGACCACCTCAACTTTATCGTGTTCTGATAGTATTTCTTCCTTTATTTCTCTTAGGTTCTTAAAGTGTGTAGTAAGCTACTATTCATAATATGATGTTTTCAAAACGTTCCTTTGATTCTTTTATCAGAAACAACAGATTTCTGTCATCAGAACAAAGAGGTAGAAAGACAAACGACATATATTTATCAAAACTGACATCTTAAGGAGTCCTGTTAGGTTGGAAGCTAGCTTGGTATTGAAAGTACTGAGAATTTACTAGAGATATGTTTGTCATTGGTGGGCAAGCATTCATGGCAAGATAGGAAGTTATTATGCCTTATGTCTTGTTATCTGAAATGAATGCAATTTCTCTGTCCTTCTTTAAGGGGTCCTACATAGGAATGCATGCTCTTGTAAGGTAAAAGTTGAGACAATTAACAACTCATAGGTATTTAACTACAGCAGTATTTAATCTAATTGTGTCTTTGATATCTGTGAGAACTAATCTCATCGCACACAAATGGTTTTGACTTTGTTATAGGTAGAGGCTGAAGCCGTGTTTAGAAATCAAAATGGCACAAGGTGTTTTGTACTTAGGTTGCAGAACTTTTTAGCTTATCGCTCGCTACCTTCATTGTTCTGGCTGATGTTTTTTTCTGTTTTTTGTCATGTCAGAGTTTGACTTAGTTAAAGTTTTAGAATAATTTCTTCCTTCGTGTGCCAGGTTTTAGTGTTGCAATTTGTAGAAGAGTTATGCTTGTGGAGGGATGTTTGGAAATCTGAATCCTTCAGCAGTAAGTATTTGGCTGCTGGGACCAAATTAACTGGACTACTTGTTTCCTGACTTTCAGGTATTAAAGATTCGCAGTGTGTCTCAGTAGAACAGTGCAATTGGAGAAATAGTATTCACAGTAAGGACTTTTCAGTGCTTTAGTTTGAACCGAAAGAAAAGCTGGGAAGTGTTGAAAGTAGGCTTGGCATGTTTTCCTAGGCCAATGTCAGCGACACCTTTAGAAGTCTGTGTTTATCTTCTGGCAGTTCCAAGTTGCTCACGTCTTCATCTGCTGGTTGCAGGCAAATGCTTTGCAGTTGGGAGGAGACCCAAGGGATACCCAGGAGTAGCATCTTGGCCTATTTTTAATATAAGAGTAATATGAAGAGTGTACAGATGTAAACTGGATTTGCAAATGACAGAGAGAGGACTGCGTCTGTTTTAGTGTGTGCTTTGCATGCAAGTCTCAAAGCGTGCACTATTATACATACATATTATAAGAATGGCTTCCTGGGATAAAAAAGAACATTTGTCTTGGTACATTGCTTATGAGAATGGTTAGCTGTGATCTGGAGAGATTTGGAATGTTGAAATGATGTAGAACATATATTGAAAAATACCACTTTTTACTAATTTTTACTCACTTGTTTGTGTAAAACTGTGCTTTTGATTGTGTTTTAAAGATGCTACTGTAGAACAAAGAGTTTCATCAATTAATTGATCATTATAATTAAAAATGGAAGTAATATAATGAATATAATTAAAAATATGTTACAAACTGATTTTTCAGAATAAAACTGATCTTACTTCTCTTTGCTCTTTATTTATTGTCAGTTGAGCTCTTGTTAGTTTGGTTCATTTACCTACTCTGCTAAACAGGATTCATTTTAAGATGCAGTTCTTGGTGAAATTGTTGTTGCCTGGCGTTTAGTTGGGTTTACTAGAGCTTAATACTGTGAGACTTAAAGGTAAAAAAATGAAGCTGTAGACTCAGTGCAGATTAAAACCAGATGTCTCTTGAGATCCTTGCTTTTCTCTCTAATCACTAACCTAAATTAACTGACTGTGGTAGGTTTTTTGTTTTTTTTCTGTTCATGACTATAGTATTACCAGTTCGTTTGGTATGATTTAAGCCCACTGTATTTTTTTCCATTTTGCAATTTTTTAATGCATATTCTTTTTTCCCCTGGGAATGTCTACAAAAACACATTTATTTATATATATTGTTATGTATTTGTATTAGAAGCAATTGATTTCAACTGAATTTCTTTTTAATCTTCAAATCAGGTATGAGACTGGAAAAGTGGATGAATAAGGTTTGTAAAACCATAGGTTTGCTGAGATGAGAAGCCATTGCATTGTGTTCAGTCCATTAAAACAAGAAGAAATAGAGGAGATACTTTGATAAGTGTTCTGCTGGTGTTAACCTTGATGGCTATTATCGGGGGGATGATGCTATATCTATTTCATTGGCTTAAGCTTTTTTCATGCTGAGAGAAATCAATACTTTGTGTCGTTGGATGACAGAGGCATCACTTCAGAATTGACGGTGGCTGTCAGACGTTGTCATTGGTTGACTTTTGTTCGCTGTTGAGGTTTTAAGCTTTCATTTTTCTAAGTCTTATTCAGGAGTCTTTGTAAGATTTCCCAGGGTAGCATTTTTAGACCAGACTTTAAACTTCAGGTCAGAGGTCAAGTGCAAAGATCTTTGAAAGCTGAGGACTGAGGAGCTCCTTCATTTACTAAAATTTCCTTATTTGTAGGGAATTTGCATTGGTGGCAAGATTATGTGTTATCTTATAGATGACTTTTCCTCTTAAGGGATGCTCTGTGAAGCAGGTTGTTCAAAAAGCAAATGCATTTTAGCCAAATTAGACAAAGGAATTGACATACATAAAAGTGTTTAGTGGTCTGAGTTGCTGACTAAAACTTAAAAATAAAATAAAATAGAAGTACATTATTGATTTGAAACAGTTCACAGTAGTTCACACATAGCGCTTGATTTGTAGAAATCATCACATAATTTTGGGACTGCAAAGTTGTGTGTGCAAATACTACCATACAAAGGAGCAAGTATTACCATGCAAAAGAAATCCTTTATTTCTGGATTTATTTAACATCCTCATAAAGATCAAAGATAAAACTGTTCTGAGAACATCAGAATGGTCACCCCTTCAGTGAAATACAGACTGGCAGCATACAGTAATTCACCTTTTTATTTTTGAATAGTCTGCAGACAGAGTGTATTGTATTTTTGTATCTGTAACTTGCCTTTCGGATGACCTTGCGCCCCTTTAGAATTAGTATTCCTCAAAAATAAGCCTCCACATAACCTAACAGCCTTTAGTCTGTTCTCTGCAGGGAATAGGAAAGAGGAAAAAGTGTGTTTTCCTCAGTTCTAATGGCACAGAAGAGAAGGTTCACGTTCAGTCCTGGAGAAGGAGCAGAAAACAAGAACCTTCTCTCTGCTCCATCTGTTTAATAAACATTCTGTGTATGAAACATTAGCAGACACTGTTTTTGGTAAACAACTGATGGAGCAGATACGTGAAACGTGTATTTCTTCTTTCAGCATTTTTTGTTTCATCCGTAGTGTGACTTAGCAGTTGTCTCACAGTACATCTGTGATCATACTTTCATTATATACTTTGCCAAACGAATAATCAAGACAGTGTTGGCCAAAAGAGTAGTGGAAGGATGGTCTGCTAATCATTTGCATGCATCTAATTGTAAAACCATATTGGAACTTGACAAGATGGCATATTGCAAGTTTAAGAGATCGAATAATAAGGAAGAATGGATACCATAAAAGTAAGTGCTTTAGTAGTGCACAAATTTACATCAACCTAAATTTTTATTTTTAATTGAATTGTTAGGATTTGGTGGTATTGTATGCCTGGAGGTAGCTAATAAGGTGAAGCTGGAGGCATCTGGAAAATGAAAGCAGAGAAACAGGGAGATTCTGTAGTGCCTTCCGAATAGTCCAGTGTGACTGGCAACTTTGGGATGGGTCCTTTCTTTCATATTCAGAAGAAACAAGTCTTCTTTCACTTCTACATTAGTAATCACTTGAGTCAAAAAGGAGAGAAATAGATCCTCCTGGAAGCTGTGCTAAGGCACGTAGAAGACAGGGAGGTGATATGAGACAAATAGCATGGCTTCACCAAGGGCAAGTCCTGCCTGCCCAACCTTGTGACCTTCTATGATGGCATGATTGCATCAGTGGACAACCTGCTGTCATATGGATTATGTAATCTGTCTGGACTTCGCTGAGCTCTTTGACATGGTCCCTCACAATGTCCTTCTCTCCAAGTTGAAAAGATATGGGTTTGATAGGTGGACTGTTGGATGAACAAGGAATTGGTTGTGAGATTATACCCATTGAGGTGGTGGTCAGTGGCTCAGCGTCTGGATGGACATTGGTGATAAGTGACCCTTAGGGGTTGTTATTGGGTCTGGTGCTTGACCGTTTTCATCAGTGATTCAGTGTTGAGATGGAGTGCATCCTCAGCAAGCTTGCAGGTGACACCAAACTGTGGGTCCAGTTGACACTCCTGAGGGACAGGATATCACCCTGAGAGACCTAAATAGGTTTGAGCCTCATGAGGTTCAACAAATCCGAGCACAAGATCCTGCACCTGAATCACTATCAGTACAAGCTGGGAAATGAAAGGAGTAAGCGCAGCCCTGCCAAAAGGACTTAAACGTACTGGTGAATGGCAAGCTGGGCGAGTCAGTAACGTGCCCTCACAGCCCAGTAAGCCAACTGTATCCTGGACTGCATCAAAAGAAGAGTGGCCAGCAGGTCGAGGGAGGTGATCCTGTTTTTTTGTGCCGTGCTGGTGAGGTAGATCTCACCTGGAGTACTGTGTCTAGATGTGGAGTCCTCAGTACAGGAGATATGTGGACCTGTTGGATGGCGCCCAGAGGAAGGCCACAAAAATGATCTGCCTTCCCTGCAAAGGACAGTCTGAGACAGTAGGAACAGTTTGGCCTAGAGAAGGCTCTGGGGAGACACAAGAGCAGCCTTTCAGTATCTAAAGAGGGTGTATAAGAAAGAAGTAGATTCTTTAGCAGGGTCTTCTGTAATAGGACAGAAGGAAATGGTTTGAAACTGAAAGAGCAGAGATTTAGGTTGGATGCAAGAAGAATTTTTTTTACAGTAAGGTTAGTGAGGCATTGGACCAGGTTGCCTGCGGAGTTAGTGGAAGATGCCTCTTAAATGGAGACGCTTTAGGTCAGGCTGGATAGGGTTAGCAACTGGATAGCAGCCTGGTCTAGCTGTAGGTGTCCCTGTTCATTGCAGGGAGGTTGGATCAGGTGACCCTTAAGGGCCCCTTCCCAACTCAAATGATTTTTTTTTTTTTAATTTCATTTTTTTGAATGTTTGGCACATGTCGTGAGTAGGAACCACTGAACAGCTGAGAAGTCCCTGTATGATTGAAGAGATCTATTAAAAAATATTGGGAAGAGGATAATTCTGTGAAGTAGACTATGCGAGTAACAAAATAAATAAAATCATTGGGTACTGTGAAGAGTTGGTCAGCAACAACTGTTGAACTTCCGGTGAAGAGGGAGGTTTTGGAATTCATGTCTGATTAATTTTCCTTTGCTAGTGAAGTTTTAAGTTTCTGTCTATGCTTACTAAGATAAGTAAATAAAGTTCTTAAGCATTCTTGGAGGATGTAACCTGAGAAGCTGTGCTCTTTCAATACAAAGGTCTTAGCATTAGTAACTATACAAATGCCAGAGGTGGCTTCTTTCAGTTTGTTTCTTGAGTGCAACCTGGACTGATGTTATAGTTCTACAGGATTGCTGCATACTGGGAGTCTCTCTGTTTTGGTAGGCAGTTGCAATTTTCCATTCATGTTAAATATATGAGTATGCTGAAAAATGGATTGCTGTACATTTTGTTTTGTAGCGGTCTGATTTTGTTTTCATGGCAGCTGTCAGGACAACAAAATATTTTCTCTTTTTTTGAATGTCAAACCTACACTCTGAAAATCTTTGGTATTTAACGAGCGATGTGTTCAAGATCACATCGTAAAGAGGCTTTTTCAATAAAGAGGTACAAGTTCATTATATCTTTTACAAAACATTCTAGTTTGATTTCCATTTTATCATGTTTTAAGGTCAAATGTGACTTTAATGTTCCATAAAGAGACAGAGATTGATAATGGGGAAAGAATAACCCTCTAATGTGATTTATATCTATGGATTTTATGTCAGATATGAAAAGTTGCTGTTCAAATTGTAAAGGAGGATCCATTAAAGAGCACTTTAAAACATTTTACTACTTAGCTTACCTTATACACTTGTTTTTAGAATTCTACCCTTTAAAGCAAATTTAAAAATAACAGCTTATGAAACATTTACAAAGTACTGAAAAGTACACAGAATCATCATGGGTGCGGAATAGATATTGATGGATTGGAAAAGACAAGTGTGTTTACAAAGAGCTAGAAAAATCTTGTATAGTGTTGGTTATGATTTAGCCATCTTATATTGTTACGAAGACAGTGGCAGAGTGCTTCACGAGTGAGTACAAAAGCCAGTTTTTGATATCTCATTGACTTGGAAAGTCAGCTGCTTATTCTTGCCTTTCTGGATGCCTGTTCATCAGGTGAGCATTGTGCTAAGATGCGGGAAAAATTATGAGGAAATGTGTTAAATACATGAGAACAGTTTTTCATCCTATGTCTATGAAAATCTACACAATTCCAAATTTTATTTTACTTGTTTTCCACATTTCCTTCTTTCTCTTTCCCTCATTTCTTATAACTGGACTATGTTTTTTTATGTGATGTGTGTATATACACGAAACTTAGAGCCTGCCTATTCTTTGCAACAGTTTAATAGTAGATAGATTTATATAGAGAAGAGCATTGTTATGATATTGTGCTGTTATCTAAGCTCTAAGCAATAATTACAGTAGTGTCTGCATCAGCTGCGCTTCACAAGGAAAAAGCAATTTTTTTGTTCTTAGACAGACATTTGTGTCCATTCTACTAACTAGATCATAGAGTAATCCAATCATTGACAAAGGCTGAAATGCTTTGCCTGGCATATGTGATCTGTGGTATTGCCAAATGAAAACTGAAATTAGAAACAGGGAGTGCTGAAGTAGGAAAAAGCTTTTGTTGTTTCCTCAGCGATATATGAATTTGTTTTGTGTCTTTGGTACATTGGCTTGATGAGAGGGGGATCTGAATTTTGTGCCTTATATTCTGAGTTCTGTATTGACAGAAACATTTTCAGATGATGAACAAAAAACAGAACGATAAGGAAATGTTATAGTAGAGAATCTTTGTAGTTTCAGTTTCTGTTTGTGTGTGTCTTTCAGTTCTAATTCATTAGCTTTAGGCTTTGAGTGCCTTTGAAGATGAAATATATTTATACAACAGGTGTAGTGCAGAATATTTAAAAAGAAAAATTAGCTTTCCCATGCTGACCTGATAATATGCTCAATGTAAGGAAGCCACCTGGTGAAGACAAGTCAGTCTTCGTACGCGTTTAAACTCCTGCTTAACTGAAGAGATGCAGATTTTCTCCATAGGTTTTACAATTGCCCATTTAGATAATTAATAGCAAATGATCGGCTTCTCAAATCTCATGGACAGTCATAGAAATGGAGTAGACAGCTAGCTGCCATTCCTTATTCTGAAACTTGCCTCTTTGTTTTATAGTACTCTTCCCTTTGCTGTGAAATAAGTGATTGTGCCTATATGTTTCGTTATGCAATCAGAACGCTAACACGTTGATGTTTTTCAAACCTTGAATGTATATGGTATGTTGTTAAAGGATTTGTGACACACCAAGATCCTCTGCTTGGCTCAATGAACAGATTTACCATGGGCAGCTGCGCAGTGCCTCAATTCTCAAACCTGCAAA